>NC_134108.1:58247000-58942500 GCF_040939455.1 Microcebus murinus
GCCATTAGAGCTCTGTAAGTATTCTGTACAAAAAAAAAAATAACAAATAAATTGTTACATGCAGAATGTAGAGAATGATTTAAAAAGATAAAATCTTTTAATGCCTTGGCAGCAGCTAGATGGCCTGTAACGCTCTCTGTCTCTGTCTCTGTCTCTCTCTCTCGGTGACAATGTAAAGGAGAACTAAACAACTGATAGGAGTTCAGACTCACTGGAAAAGTCCAAACTCTGAATTTTGGTAGACAAGCAGTCTGAGGGTAAAGTCACTTTAACAAGAATAAGACTTATTCTTGTTAAAGTGACTTTACCCTTGTATTATGTTGAAATACCTTCTGAAGATAACAATGAGCATTTTATTAGTCTGATTTTTCCTTATTTAGATAGTTCTCCAAAACTGTAACATATCACCACATTTCCAGGAAAGGTACATTTTAAATTCCCTTTGTCCAGAAAGAGCAAACTGATGAAAGTAAAGAGAATCAACTTTACCAAGACGACAGACAGAATCAGGGAAAAAGAATGTGATTAACTTGACATTGGTGTTAATTCAGGACTACATACTCCAGGAAATGAAGATCCAGCCAGCAGCTTTTCTCGTTCTATATGCTACATGTTTTTATGTGATTTCCATATGAAAATTTTAAGCCTTGTCACTATAAGGCCATCAATTTTGAATCAATGTATTTATTCTTCTATTCAGGGTATAGCTTTTAGAAAATATCGTTAATAAAGTTCTCGGAAATACCAAGAATGCACTTTGGCAAGCGTTGTCATACAAACTGCCTATAGATCCTTGCCTTGCCTTATAATTTAGTGAGAAAAAGAGATTTATGTTTAAGAAGGTCATTAACATTTAAGGCAACATGCTACTGAAGTTCTGAGGAGGCATCAAGAACTTGAATAGATGGAAAAGAACCTTCCAGAGAATGCCCTGAGATCTGAAGGAAGGGAACGAGGATCTGAGTGAGCAAAGGAACAAAGGTATGTTTGAAGTGGCAAAGGTGATTAAAATGTAGTAAACACTTTAAACACAGACACACCCACCTGTACAACAGCATCTAGAAAGTACTTCATTCTCTTATTGCGATTTTGATGCTGAATAAACATGTTTAGCTGATGCAGAGGGGTTGGAGCCAGAATTCCCAAATAGTGACTGCCTTTTATGCCAAGTATAGTGAAGCCAGTGAAGAGTTGTCGGCAGTGGGGGGCTGTCCTTGGTTTACTGTAGCATAATCATGGAAGTTGTTCTGTGACTGAGGGCAGGGGCTGGCACATAATGTAGTTCAGTCTGCAGGGGGAAGAGGTGTGAGAAAGAATTGTTCGTTTCCCATCATGTGAGAGAAATGCCAGGAGAGTTGTGTCCCCGCCCCCAGAGATCCTCATCCATGACCTTTAGAACCACATGGACCAATGTGTGGGGCTAGAACCTGGGATGGCTGAGGGCTGACCAGGTTGTGGTCCAGAAAAGTACTTCTGTGTGACATTCTTAGGATGCATTATGATTCTGAAGAAAACAGCAGAGACAGGATGTTTCTTCCCTTTTTCTAAACTGGAATTTGACGACAATCTTTTTACAGCCCCCAAGAATAGAAAATTCTAGAACTGGAAGAATAATTTTCTATATTTAACTTTCTTCCCTATAATCTCATAAAGAAAGCTGTGTGGGGATTCATTGTAGCTTTTACAGACCTATTTAAAATAAATACACAATATTGGCCGGGCGTGGTGGCTCACACCTGTAATCCTAGCACTCTGGGAGGCCGAAGTGGGCGGATTGCTTGAGGTCAGGAGTTTGAAACCAGCCTGAGCAAGAGCGAGACCCCGTCTCTACTAAAAATAGAAAGAAATCAATTGGCCAATTAATATATATAGAAAAAAATTAGCTGGGCATGGTGGCACATGCCTGTAGTCCCAGCTACGTGGGAGGCTGAGGCAGAAGGATTGCTTGAGCCCAGGAGTTTGAGGTTGCTGTGAGCTAGGCTGACGCCATCACACTCACTCTGACCTGGGCAACAAAGCGAGACTCTGTCTCAAAAATAAAATAAAATAAAATAAATACACAATATTTTAAAAATGATAAAGATTTTAGAAGAAGTCTAGTGAAGATTTCCCCAAAATGTCTTTGTTTTGAAGAACAATGAGAATGATAAGAAAAAAGATTTTGGGTAAATTAAATAACTAGCCTGGGTTGGTCCAGGTGGTTCTGGTTCTGAATAACGACTTAGTTTGTTCCTTTCAAGTGACCATATTTCCTTGGTACAATTTTTGGCAAAATATGTGACTTTGACATTATCAGTAGGGAGTGGCTGGCAATTTGGCTTTAAATTTTGTAAACTTTCTTGAATGCTTAATTGTTTGCTGAGATGTCAGCTGCAAGATTAGTGGAGCTGGAAAAAAAAAAAGAGGCTGCATTCACATTGGCCCTATGTCTATTTTCAGTGTGAAAGGAACTGGCTGGAGAGTGTTGCAAACACTTGAAGCTATGCATTCTGCATTACAATGAATTGGTGCGGTATTACACAATACAGAGTAGTTTTTTTTTTTTTTTTAAAGGGCATCATATCCAAACTCCTTGAATGCACAGCAAGAGCAACAGATGACAAATATTAGGATATGCTAACCACCAGAACAATTACATTAAAATGGACTTTTTCCAGAGTGAATCCTCTCTCATTTCTACTTGGTAAATAATTAGATTGAAAACTACACAAAGACACTTAAAAAATGTTGGAAGGAAGCTGAGTCAGAATTCAAAAAACAAGCTAACTTATCTTTCCATCAAGAACACCATGTCTGGCAATATACCCATAGGTCAAATGTGTATAGGTCTGGTGATATTTACAAATATGTTATTTAACACAGTCTTCTACTTATTTGTGAGAGAGAAAAAAAATGTCATCAAGTGTATTTATGGTTTGAGTTCCTTTTCTGGGTATTCCAATTATTGTAAAGACAGGACCTTTAGTTTTGTTTTACTACACAGATTCCTGAGAATGATGCTATTTCTTCCTCTCTCAATAATTCTATTTTTCAAAGTGCAATAAATATTATTTGTAAAGGACAAATAAATGACATTTAGCAAAATCACTTAGAATTTCAGGGACAAATAATACATTTGTGATGAAAGTTTAAATTTCTAATCATATTTACTCCTAGTAAAGTGAGCAGAGTTAGGACTAAACACAGGCCGGTGGATCCAGTTCTTGATTCACAACTCCAAACCCACCACGAAAATATGTTTGCTCTCTGACACATGGTAAAGAAGGGACATGGAGTTATTCAAATTTATCTGTCAGATTTCAGTATTTGTGATGTTAGGGCTTCTTTTTTCTATGTTTATTTTCTATTTGGTTTCTGTGATCCCTTCAGTTTGAAGTCTCTTTTTTTTTTTTCTTCTAGATTTCCATAACTCTTGATCTATGAGGCATTTGGTAATTATATTTTGCTGTGTTAGCTACATTATTTTGGTGGCTGTTGTTAAGGGCAACTCTGTCCATTTTATCACCTGGCACAGAGTCTGATATATAGTAACTGCTCAATAAATGTTTGTAGGGTGATAGAATGAGGGCATGAAGAATATGTGTATATATTTGGCCTCTTGAGGAAGCTACCAGTTCCTGGAGGGCAGAGAAGGCATGCTATGCATTTGCTGCCTTGCCCTAGAGCCTAGTAACCTGCTATGACAGGTTACATGGTGTAGTTTCATGTTACATTTGATAGTGATGATAACCACTGTGGAGAGGAAAGAGAGAGAAAGAAGAGAGGAAGCCAGGGAGCAAATAGAAGAAAGGATGAGGAAAAACATAAAGAAAGGAAAAGTTGGAACAGAGAAGCTAACTCACTTCCAGCTTGTCCCTTGCATTACCTCAAACCTTCTGTGTTTTAGAGGACAGAAGACATGAGAGGAGGGAAATTCATAAAGTAAAAGAATATGAATGATAGCTGTAATTGTGATCAAGTATTTCAAATTTACCAAATCATTTGCTAACACATGCATAGCAAATATTTCTAGACAGTTACTAGTTAGTGAATTAAGACAATTATTTTGTATTCTAAAGGTATTGTGAAATTGGAGTTTATTGGAGATTGTAGAGAATTTCAAAGAAATAATCCCTAAAACTCAGGAAATTATTTTTTTCCTAATGAGTACACTTAACAAGCTACAAACTCTCAAATGTGATACATTTGGCAAAGAATGGGCCCTGTCATGAAACCTGAAAGAGGTCTGTGCCATTATTAATCTGCTACCCAGGCAACACTTTTTGGGCCTTAATGAATAGCCTCTAATTGGCTGAGATTGGCCCACATACCCAGGAGCTGTTCACCAAATACATTTTCTTTTTTCAAGACTTCACATCTTTCTTGCATCTGTGACATAGGAAGATTATCCTGCTCACATTATAGTGTGTTTTTACCAATTATTACCACGACTCGTATAAATAATTACTCCATGAAGATTTTAAAAAATATATTTCTAGTTTTATACATATAATCTAAACATATGAATGAAAATAATTTCTGAATTAAAAAATGGTAATAAAGTATCTATATTCAAAATATACATAAATGTAGATAACATAGCTACTCAGAAAAAAATAATACTTTTTTTTTTGTTTGTTTGTTTTTTTTTTAATTATTTTTTTTATTTTGGCATATTATGGGGGTACAGATTTTAAGGTTTCAATAAATGCCCATTTCCCCCCCTCCCCCCAAAAGTCTGAGTCTCCATCATGACCATCCCCTAGATGGTGCACATCTCACTCATTATGTATGTATATACCCGCCCCCCTCCCCCCTCCCACCTGCCCAATACCCTATTACTGTAGCACCTATGTGTCCACTTAGGTGCTACTCAGTTAATACCAGTTTGCTGGAGAATACATCTGGTGCTTGTTTTTCCATTCTTGGGATACTTCACTTAGTAGTATGGGTTCCAGCTCTAACCAGGAAAATATAAGGTGTGCTATATCACCATTGTTTCTTAGAGCTGAATAGTACTCCATGGTGTACATATACCACATTTTATTAATCCATTCTTGGATTGATGGGCACTTGGGCTGTTTCCACAGCCTTGCAATTATGAATTGTGCTGCTATAAACATTCGAGTGCAGGTGTCTTTTTTGTAGAGTGTCACTGGATCATTTGGGTAGATGCCCAGCAATGGGATTGCTGGATCAAATGGTAGATTCACTTGTATCGCTTTAAGGTATCTCCATATTGCTTTCCACAGAGGTTGAACTAGTTTGCAGTCCCACCAGCAGTGTAGGAGTGTTCCTCTCTCTCCGCAACCACGCCAGCATTTATTGTTTGGAGATTTTTTGATAAAGGCCATTCTCACTGGGGTTAAGTGATATCTCATTGTGGTTTTGATTTGCATTTCCCTGATGATTAGAGATGTTGAGCATTTCTTCATATGTTTGTTGGCCATTCTTCTGTCTTCTTTAGAAAAATTTCTGTTCAAGTCTTTTGCCCACTTTTTAATGGGGTTATTTGATTTTTTCTTCCTAATTTTCGTGAGTTCTAAGTATATTCTAGTTATCAGTCCCTTATCGGATGCATAGGATGCAAAAATTTTCTCCCATTCTGTAGGTTGTCTGTTTATTTTCATGACTATTTCTTTGGCTGTGCAGAAGCTTTGTAGTTTGATCATGTCCCATTTATTTATTTTTGTTGCTGCTGTGATTGCCTTTGGGGACTTCTTCATAAACTCTTTGCCCAGGCCGATGTCTAGGAGAGTGTTTCCAACTTTTTCCTCTAGAGTTCTAATAGTTTCATATCTTAGGTTTAAGTCTGTTATCCAGTGTGAGTTGGTTTTTGTGAGAGGTGAAAGGTGTGGGTCCTGTTTTAGCCTTCTACAGGTGGCTATCCAGTTTTCCCAGCACCATTTATTGAAGAGGGATTCTTTTCCCCAGCGTATGTTTTTGTCTGCTTTGTCAAAGATGAGATGGCTATATGAGGATGGTTTTATATCAGGATTCTCACATCTGTTCCACTGGTCAATATTCCTGTTTTTGTGCCAATACCATATTGTTTTAATTACTACAGCTTTGTAGTATAGTTTGATATCTGGCATATTAATGCCTCCCATTTTGTTTTTGTTGCCTAGAATTGCTCTTGATATTCGGGGTCTTCTTTGGTTCCATACGAAGCGTAAAATTATTTTTTCTATATCTGTGAAGAATGCTGATGGGATTTTAATAGGTATTGCATTGAATCTGTAGATCAGTTTGGGTAGTATTGACATTTTGATGATATTGAGTCTGCCGATCCACGAGCATGGTATGGATTTCCATCTGTTTACATCCTCTGCTATTTCCTTCCTCAGTGTTTCATAGTTCTCCCTGTAGAGGTCTTTTACCTCTTTGGTTAAATATATTCCTAGGTACTTTAATTTCTTTGTTGCTATTGTGAAGGGAATTGAGTCTTTGATTTGGTTCTCAATTAGATTGTTGTTGGCGTATATGAATGCCTCTGATTTCTGTGTATTGATTTTGTATCCTGAGACTTTACTAAATTCATTGATCAGTTCCAGGAGTTTCTTGGTTGAATCCTTGGGGTTTTCTAGTTACAATATCATATCATCAGCAAACAGTGAAAGTTTGATCTCTTCTGCCCCTATTTGGATACCTTTGATTCCATTTTCCTGTCTGATTGCTGTAGCCAAGACTTCCAGCACTATGTTGAACAGAAGTGGAGATAGTGGGCAGCCTTGTCTGGTTCCAGTTCTAAGTGGGAATGATTTCAATCTTTCCCCATTCAGTATGATGTTGGCTATGGGTCTGTCATATATGGCTTGTATCATTTTTAGGTATGTCCCTTCTATGCCTATTTTCTTAAGTGTTCGTATCATGAAAGGGTGTTGAATTTTGTCAAAAGCTTTTTCTGCATCTATTGAAAGAATCATGTGGTCTTTGTTTTTGCTTCTGTTTATGTGGTGAATTGCATTTATAGATTTACGTATGTTGAACCATCCCTGCATCCCTGGGATGAATAATACTTTTTTATGATTAAAAAAACACCAAAATGAGAGAAGATTCCCTTTTTATGTGTTTTATAATTGGTCCAGGATTCAAGGAGGGAGTCTTTTGATCTGTATTAGAAATGTCTCTGGGGCAAGAACTGTGGCTTCCTGGTTCCCAGTCTCCAGGATCCTTAGCAATGTTGAGCGCACCTCTAAGGATTTACCCCAGGTGAGGTGGGTAAGTGAATGGGGCATAGCAGAGAGCAGGGGATTGACCAGTACCGCTGACTCCCCGCCTCACCTGCATTCTGCAGGCATCCACCAAGGTCTCATCAGCTCAGGAATCCCCGAGACAACACCTCTAAGGATCTCTTGAATATCTACAATTGTTTTATAATTTGTTTGTTTATCGCACTTGGGATGACTTTATATCAAATGTTTGAAAGCTGTTAAAAAAATAATCTTTAAGTGAATGAACATATTTGTGATAATGTCTCTAAGTATTTTGGTAAGGAGATTTGGTAAAGAAAATACAACTCCATATTATAATATCCTCCCCACTCTTCCTTCTAATGTAAACAAAATTAAAATTCACTAACTTGGCCATAGTGAACATAGCCCTTTCTGTGTGTGAGGGCTTCCTTAACTGCAACCTCCAGGCTTTGCTATCAATCCCAGACCTGGGGTGGCTTGTTGGAGAACATCCTTGATTTGGAGACAAAAATGGTGCTGCTTCAGAAAGAAGGTGTGGCCAGAAACAGGGACCTTTGTGAAGGAATGGATTATGAGGTACACAGGAGAAAATATGTACTCACTATTTAATTGGAACTAATTGCTGAGCACACATGTGCTCAGAGGGAAGTAAAACTCAGTGCTAATCAACCAGGGGGGGGGAGTAGGGAGGGGAGGGGCAAAAACCTACCTAATGGGTACAATGAATACTATTTGGGGGATGGGCACGTCTAACACTGGGACTCAAGCATAGGTCACAAAAGTGATCCATGTAACCTAAAACATTTGCACCTCCTTACTATTTTGAAATTAAAAAAGAGAAAAAAATAAGGGAAGAAAAGATGGGTGAGTGATGGTAGGAGAGAAAAGTGTCTGATTAAAGGCTGGGTCATGTGACAATCTGATATTATAAAATATTTTGCATACAGATGAGTCACATATGATCATCCTGGCCAGTAAAGAGAAATCCCAAAGGGATTTTTTGGAACAGGGCAAGGTGACATTAAAGTAAAAATTGAATCAGTGAAGATTTCATTCAACTTGGTTATGATTAAACTTGCATTCCTGTGATCCAGTGCCTGTCTGAAAGTAGTTTTAATTCTCCTGAAGAACCTGGTAGCTGGATTCCTATTATTGGACTAACATTGTTACTAAGTCTCAGAACTGTAGGAGGGTATAATTTTCTAACTATAGAATGTCCTGCCTCTTTGCTGAAAAATTTAGAAAACATTGTTTCATCGTTGCAAATAAGTGTAGTTCAGCTAGGGAGGAAGTTTTTGTGTTTATGTTTTGGGGAAGAAGGATGGGAAATTGAGAAGTGCAGTGGGGGTTAGATTGTGGAGTAGAAGAAGGAGAAGCATCATAGAATAATTTGAATCAAAAGTCCTTAGAAAAGGAGAATCTTACAGCAAAACTTAGTGTCATAACTTCACTGCATGACAAGACTGTAAAGGTGCTAAGTAGCTGTGCACCTGGCAGCTCACAATAGGCTTGTCTGTTATTTTTCTTGCACCTAAAATGTCACATCACTTATACTATTTTTTAATTCTTTGTCAGTGGACAGATAATTGGCAGAGAAAACCAAGAACAGAAATTTTCTCAGAACATCCTGGTTCTGATTTACAAGATTCTGATTTTTCCTGTCATGAAAAAAAGTACCTGAGAACAAGAGCTGGGAAATGCTTAGTTGGTATCAAAATTCCTTTCTTTGTATTGAAAGCTGTGGCATTCAATCATCTCCAAGAATATTCAAGATCAAAATTGGCACAAAAATTAAGGTTGCCTCTATCTATGTATGATATTTGGGATGTTACCAATAGAGCAATCAAAATTCACATTTCTAAATCAGCCAAATTACTATGCTTTGGAATTTTATTTTAGTTTTAAAATATGAAAACAATTTTCCTTTTAAATTGTATTTATTATATTATTTTATGATTAAAAGTAACACACAATGGTTCTAACATGTGAAACAGTACCAAGGTATATAATGAAAATGTTATCACCTCTCTTGCTATTGCCATTTTGATGAGGCCAACCTTATAAATGCTTGGTGTGCATCTTTCCAGACCTTTCTTTTTGCTCATACCAGCATGTACAAACATATCTATGCATATATATTTCTGCTTTTTACAAAAATTATGCCATATTGTACACATTTCTCTGAAACTTGGTTTCATTTTAACCTAATAGTAACATATCATGAATATCCCCACGATTAGGTACAGACTCAACACATTCTTTTTATAGCAGCCGCATAATAACATTCTGCAGCATGGAGGTAACATCTATCCAACCATTCCCCAATTAGTGGTATTTAAGTTTTACACAGTTTTTCTTTCTAGTGTCATGGGAAACTTCTTGAAATATTTTATACTATTTGTTATTATTTCATATTAGAAGACTTGTCACCCCAAACTAGCATAAGTATGAAACAAGGATGGACATCAGGACTGTCTCACTAGATACTATATGAGATGCACATAGAGTAGGAAGATAGTTTTGAAGTTCATATATAAAGAGTTTAAACCTAAAATATATAGGCTTGCATTATTGAAATAGGATTTTTAGAGACTGAAAACTAGTGAACAAAAACTAACAGGTAAACAGGGCTTTGCATTTTTATGGTGCCTTCTTTCACAAAAGGCCAAGTGCTTTGCAGTCATCTTAATTGTCATGGGTTGGAAATGAGGCTACCAGTATGTCAAAGAAGAGTGGGACAGTAAATAGAAAAGTACACAAATTAGCAGCATTCATATACTCCAACAACAGTCAAGCTGAGAACCAAATCAAAGACTCAATACCTTTCACAACATCAGCAAAAAAAGTAAAATACCGAGGAATATATCTAACTAAGAAGGTGAAAGACCTCTATAGGGAGAACTATGAAACATGGAGGAAGGAAATAACAGAGGACATAAACAGATGAAAAGCATGATTCTGCCATATCATGTTTATGGATTGGCAGAATCAACATTGTTAAAATGTCTATACTACCGAAAGTGATCTACAGATTCAATGCAATCCTTATTAAAACATCAACATCATTTTTTGCAGATCTAGAAAAAATAATTCTACACTTCTTATGGAAACAGAGAAGAGCCTGTATAGCCAAAACAACCTTTAGCCAAATGAACAAATTGGGAGGCATCAGTTTACCAGACTTCAAGCTATAGTACAAGCCTATAGTAACCCAAACAGTATGGTACCTGCATAAGAACAGAATATAGACCAATGGCACAAGACTGAGAGCCCAGATATAAAGCCATCCTCATATTGCCATCTGATCTTTGACAAAGCAGACAAAGACATACATTGGGGAAAAGAATCCCTATTCAACAAATAGTTAGGAAAATCAGATAGCCACAAGTAGAAGATTGAAACAGGATCTGCACCTCTTGCCACTCACAAAAATCCACTCGTGATAGAAAGCAGACCTAAACCTAAGGCATGAAACCATAAAAATTCTAGAAGAAAACGTTGGAAAAACTCTTATAGGTATTGTCCTAGGCGAAGCATTTATCAAGAAGATCCCAAAAGCAATAACAGTAACAACAAAAATAAATTAATGGGACCTGATCAAATTAAAAAAGCTTCTGCATAGCTAAGGAAACTATCATTAGAGTGAACCTATAGAATGAGAGAAAATATTTGCATGCTATCCATTCGACAAAGGGCTGATAACTAGAATCTATACAGAACTTAGGAAAATCAGCAAGAAAGAGAAAATCAAACAACCCCAGTAGAAACTGGGCAAAAGACATCAACAGAAGCTTTTCAAAAGATACAGACTAGTGGCCAAGAAACATATGAAAAAATCCTCAACATCTCTAATCATCAGGGAAATGCAAATCAAAACCACAGTGAGATATCACCTAACTTCAGTGAGAATGGCTTTTATCAAAAAGTCCCCAAACAACATATGTTGGCATGGATGCAGAGAGAAATGCACATGTATACACTGCTGGTAGGACCGAAAACTAGTACAATCTCTGTGGAAAGTAGAATGCATATTCCTCAAAGAACTAAAAGTAGAACCACGATTTGATCCAACAATCCCACTTCTGGGTATTTACCCAAAGGAAAAAAAATGACACCCTATAAAAAAGACATCTGCACTTGAATGTTTATAGCAGCACAATTCACAATTGCCCAGATGTGGAAACAACCCAAGTGCCCACCAATACACCAGTGGATTAATAAAAATGTGGTATATGTATACCATGGAATATTACTCAGCCATAAAAAATAGTGAACTATCTCTGTATTATCCTGGCTGGAGCTGGAGCCCATTCTTCTAAGTGAAATATCACAAGAATGAAAAACAAAACAAAACACCATATGTACTCTCTATTAAATTGGTACTAACAATTGACACTTATGTGCACATATGGAAGTAACATTTATCGGGTGTGGGGCAGGTGGGAGAGGGGAAGAGGGGATGGATAAATTTACACCTAACGGGTGTGTTGCATGCTGTTTGGAGGATGGGCACACTTGTAGCTCTGACTCAGGTGGTGCGAAAACAATTTATGTAACCAAAGTGTTTATACCCCCATAATATTCTGAAATAAAAAAAAAATGATGATCTTATTTCCAATTGATTTGTTTCCTCTTCGTTTGCTTTCTAGTTCTTTACAATGGGGAGTGGGTGGCAGCTACTATAATCCCCCTTTCTGTGTAATGATGAAAAACTGTGAAAAACTGTGTATTTGGAGTGGGGCTGAGGCTGGCTGAGCTGTCCAAAAAGAGGTGAAGATGCCTTGGATCATTCTACATTTTGTAACTCTCATGTAGATGGAGCAAGGAAGAGAAAAAGAATCAAAGCTCTTCCCCAGGGCTCTGCTGTGTTCCTTCTGGTTCTGCTTCCTCTCCTGACTCACCGGGAGCTTAGGGCTGGGTGGGTGCAGGTACATGTGAGTAGGAAGAGTAGAGAACCAGGATGATTCCCACTTGCTGTTTTGTAGCCTTCATTTTCTCTTCTGCAATCATAATTTGAGCATGTTGTGTCTACTTCCAGCTTCTCTGATGCTGTTGAATCTAGCACATGGCAATTTCACAGCCTCACATCTTGTCCTATGGTTCTGTGAAAGAAGCACAGTAGGTATCTCTCCTGCTTTCTTTCGCTCACATCCTGTACCTTGCGCACAATGTGGACACATACTAGTTGCTCACCACATTCCTGATGAACATGGCTTTTCCTCCTCCTTTTTTTGCTGGCTTTTCCTCCTATTGGAAACACTAGCATTTCTACATGTAAACCAAAGATAATAGGAGAAAGCATTTTTGTGAAATCAGCCCAGCATTTCGTTTCTACTGTCTAATTAACACTTCCTGCCCTCCACAAACCTGCATTCTGGCTGCCTGTTTATTGCTTTTGGAACCTGTCTGGAGCATTCCTGAAGCCTTGAGTCTGCCTCATTCTGAGATTCTTTCTGCATCTCTTCCTCTTGTCCAGGTTAGTGGTTACTGAGGGCTCATAAATCAGGGCCAGACCTAGCTGAAATTTTCTGAAGGCAAATGAAGAAACACACACACACACACACACACACACACACACACACACGCACGCACGCGCGTGCATACACATACACACACACACACCAGGATAATTTGTATCTCATAGGTTAAATTCATCTGGTTTAAAAAATTGTCCTTTATTTTGAGTTGTTTAAAAAACTCTTTTTAGTGTTAAAATGTCTTTCTAAATATCAAATTATGGTAATCCCAGGTGAAATTATTTTTGGTTTTAATGCCATTACTTGGAAAAATTAAGAGTTGGCAACATTTTATAAGTTTATATGAAAAAATATTGTTACATAAAATCTTAATGTCTGGAAATTCACTCTTCTAAATCTGCTACATCTTTTATAGTGCAACTCACAGTATAGTTCCCCTGGCAGGAGATGGCTGATTCTCAATAACCACTCTTTCTTTGGAGTTCCCTCTGCATTTGCCACTTTTATTACTCACTCATTCATTGAAAGCTTATATCAAGAACTGACTGTAAGATAGGTGCCAAGCTGAGCACCGTGTGTATATAGAGTGGTAAAAACAATAGGTGTGATTCCTGCTCTCATGAACTTTACAGTTTACTAAGGGAATATAATTACAAAATGAATTGAATAAGTTACAATTGGGAATTGCATTTCCCAGGTGGGAAAATTGTGTTGTTCCATGAAAGAACATAATAGGTGAGGATTTTTTTTTATGTTGGTGAAGAGGGTGGCTTTTGAGATCTGCAGGTGGCAATGGCTTGTCCAGGTCTGATGTGGCTGTGTTAATGGTGGTTGGAGGGATCCAGAATATCCTAGTTAAAGAAGGAACATTTGAGGTGGGAACATATGTGATGAATGTGAAGTTTAGCAGAGAGAGATGGAGCTGCAGAGGTAGGTAGGTGCCAGATATCCCAAACCTTATGAGTCATGTTTAGAACTTGATATTTTATCCCAAGTTCAGTGAACAGACAATGAAGAGTTTAATCAGGTGAATGATATGATGACTCAATTTGCATTTTAAAACGTCAAGGTGAGCAGGACAGAAGGTGGGGATGCTGGTAAGCAGGTTCCTTAGAATCCCCGTGTGAAGTGTTGGTGGCCTGGTTATGATTTGGAAAAAGAAAAAAAAGTAGATGGATTTGAGGAGAAGTCTGTGCATATCTTATTTATTTTGTAAGTATTCTTAGTGTCAAGGGTAGTTTTTAATACTACCCTTGTATTAAAAATATTGTATTTCCAAAGAAGCGAAAACATGCAGTGTAGGTTTACAATATTGTGCACAATAGTTCTAGGTGTTGAGAGTCTGTCTTTAGCTAAAACATGCCCAAGCATGCCCACTTGTCCTGTGGAGTTTACAGTCCAGTGGGGGACACAGAGAAGCAAAGAGGCTGCTACACAGTGTAGTTATAAAGGCTATGGTAAGCATAAGCACAGGGCACTCTCTAAGAAGAGAGGAGTGACAATTTATAAAACCAATTAATATAATGTTTGGGAGACACGAATGCCTTTGAATAAAGTCATGTCTGCACTGAGAGTGAAGAAAAATTGTGAAATTAAACAAATTCACATAATGGAATAAATTATGTATTCCTGAAAAGAAATTCAAGAAATGAGTAGTCAATGATATGGACAAGGTGGTAGGGAGGGCAGGGGGTGCTGTTGGTATGTTCTAATTAGAAGAAACAACATGAGCTTGGTGTGAAATAAACATTATTTTTTTTTATTTCAGCATATTATAGGGGTACAAATGTTAAGGTTACGTATATTGCCCTTGCCTCCCCTCCTCCCTCGAGTCTGAGCTTCAAGCGTGACCATTCCCCAGATGATGCACATCTCACTCATTATGTATGTATATACTCATCCCCTCCTTCCCCCTCCACCTGCCCAACACCCGATAAATGTTATTCCTATATGTCCACTTAGGTGCTTATCAGTTAATACCAATTTGCTGGTGAGTACATGTGGTGCTTGTTTTTCCATTCTTGGGATACTTCATTTAGTAGAATAGGTTCCAGGTCTATCCAGGAAAATACAAGATGTGCTATATCACCATTGTTTCTTATAGCTGAATAATACTCCATGGTATACATATACCACATTTTATTAATCCACTCATGTATTGATGTGCACTTGGGTTGTTTCCACAACTTTGCAATTGTGAATTGTGCTGCTATAAACATTCGAGTGCAGGTGTCTTTTTTGTAGAGTGTCATTTGTTCTTTTGGATAGATGCCCAGTAGTGGCATTGCTGGATCAAATGGTAGGTCCACTTGCATCGCTTTAAGGTATCTCCATATCAACATTGTTAAAATGTCTATACTACCCAAACTGGTATACACATTCAATGCAATCCCTATTAAAATCCCAACATCATTCTTCTCAGGATATAGAGAAGATAATTTTATGCTTTGTATGGAACCAGAGAAAACTCCGTATACCAAAAGCAATTCTAGGCAATAAAAACAAAATGGTAGGTATCAATATGCCAGATTTCAAACTATAGTACAAATCTGTAGTAATTAAATCAGCTTGGTATTGGCACAAAAATAGGGACATTGACCAGTGGAGCAGAACTGAGAACCCAGATATAAAACCATCTTGATATAGCTATCTAATCTTCGACAAAGCACACAAAAAACATACACTGGGGAAAAGAATCCTTATTCAATAAATGGTGCCGGTAAAACTGGATAGCCACATGTAGAAGGCTGAAGCAGGATCCACACCCTTCACCTCTCACAAAAATCAACTCAAGCTGGGTAACAGACTTAAACCTAAGGTATGAAACTATTAGAATTCTAGAGGAAAACATTGGAAATACTCTCCTAGACATTGGCCTAGGCAAAGAATTTATGAAGAAGACCCCAAAGGCAATCACAGCAGCAACAAAAATAAGTAAATGGGACCTGATCAAACTAAAAAGCTTCTGCACAGCCAAAGAATAAACATCTTTGATTATGACAATACACTACTTATCGGTACTTCCCAAATCAATCCATTGCATTATCTTATATGAAGATTTAGTGGTAAATGAGGCGAATGCAAGAGGGTAGGAACTGTGTTTTCTGGTTGGCCTCATAGAGTTGATGAATTGCTACTTTAACACTTTTGATATTTCATAGGGACTTGCGTACAGGAGGGTTTAGAACATCAGTTACATTACTTGTACTCTATAAATTGTAAGGTGTTATTTCTATAGTGGTGGCAGAAAAAGGTAATCACTGAGGCTAGACAACCTCAGAAGTAGCCTACATTATTTTTAGTGGATTCCCAAAAGAGTTTCCAAGGTGAAAAACTGCAGCAAAAAAATGAAAACCATGAGAGAGACATGGAGAATAGAGAATGGAGTTTCCAACTAAAAATTAAAGGCATTCCAAATGAAGAAATAAGCAATTGGCATACCAAGCTGTTTTCATTATGGTAGATTTATGATATGTTTTAATAGCTGGTGAAATAGATTACACCACTCTCTTATTTTTCAAAATTTCCCTGGTTCTTCTTTCATGAAACCATGGCAACTTTTAAAATTAAGTGTTTTAATTTCTTAGTAGCAGATCTTTAAATATTCTAGAGTTTCTTTTTTATTAATTTCCAAAACTGTTCTTCATAAAGACTCATATATTTTATATATATATACTTACTATATAAAGAATATTTATTTAGATTCATAAAATGGACAGACAATATTCATTAAACATACATTATATAAACAGGTTAATGCTTATGGTTGTTGTCTGCTTGAAAAAAATAAAAGTTTAAGTTTAAAAATCAGTTAAGTACGCTGACCTGAAAACATCCTTGACATTTTTAACTTTCATATTTTAAAGCACAGGAAACATAGTTCTTGCACAGAACAGACACACAGAGGAGACCAAAAATGGTTATTTAACAGAAAGAATCTGAGAAATATTTTGACAGAGAGTACACATGACCTGCAATTGTCACACTTCACACTATCTTTTTGTGGTAGGTAACTTCTATTAAATAGAATAATTCAAGTTTTGAACTAGTTTCTTTAAAATTGAGCTCATTTTTGGTGAGAAACAATGCCCTTTTCTCCATTTCTATGCAATTTACACACTCCAATCTTCTGGAAGAAGCCAATTTAAACCGTCAACTTTGGAGTTATAATAAACTTTACAGATATGTTCAGTGAATTGGAACTTCAAATTTATTCCTAAATGTTTTCAGAGTGGATCACAGATTTTTCACCTTTTTCAAATAATACAGTAACATAATTCATTAGATAGACTTCAGCTATCTGATAACTAGTGAAATTATTTTAGTTTTATTTTATCTGGTCTACAAGGATAGGATCATTTTGCATCAATTATAACTCAAATTAAAATAATTATGGTTTACCCAAAAGGCTGTGTAAAAGGAGCTTTCTTCTGATCTACCATCTTCCCAAAATATCTATTTGATAGGGTGAAGACTTCTTTTTGTGACTCTAAGTCCTAGAGCTGAGGTTTGGCAGAAGCTTCACCTGTGGATAGTCCTTTCTCTTTTAGGCATTGAAAAGTAGCAACTGCTCACAATATCCTGAAATGAAAAAAAAAAAAAATTAAACCCTATTCCACTAGGACTCAATAATTAGGACTCAATAATATTCTATATATTTTTTGTTCCTGCTGTAAGTCCCTAACTAGATATTTTTTCATAGTCTCATTTTTTAAAATTTTGTACTTAAACACTAGAGTTGATTCTTACTAAAACTGAATCCTAAAAAAAATTTCTTTATGAGCTAATTGTATTTCCTTTTCTACAGGTTGTCTGTTCATTCCTTTTTTCCCCCTTTATTGAGGTAAAATTTTTTTTTTTTTTTTTTTTTTTTTTTTTTTTGCGACAGAGTCTCACTTTGTTGGCCAGGCTAGAGTGAGTGCCGTGGCGTCAGCCTAGCTCACAGCAACCTCAAACTCCTGGGCTTGAGTGATCCTTCTGCCTCAGCCTCCCGAGTAGCTGGGACTACAGGCATGCGCCACCATGCCCGGCTAATTTTTTATCTATATATCAGTTGGCCAATTAATTTCTTTCTATTTATAGTAGAGACGGGGTCTCGCTCTTGCTCAGGCTGGTTTTGAACTCCTGACCTTGAGCAATCCACCCGCCTCGGCCTCCCAAGAGCTAGGATTACAGGCGTGAGCCACATGAGGTAAAATTTTTAAAAATAAATATTGTATATATTTATGGTGCACAATGATGCTTTAATATCTGTATATATTGTGAAATGACTGTCACAATCAATCTAATTAATCAATCCATAATATCACACACAAAAAAGAAAAGTAGCAACTGCAGCTGCAACAGAAGGGATGGCATTTGCATGAGGATAGACACTTGGCCTCTCAGTGGCCCTTTCACCTGACATCTGTGTACACTAGGAGCAATCAGTGTGAATAGTTTTATCTTCACATATGAAGAACATGCTTATGTACATATGTGTGTGCATGTGTTCATATGCTCACATATGCACACAATTTATCACATGTCATGTTGAATTATTGCAAGGTTAGAGTATTGATTGAAACTGCATATGCATTCAGGGATGCATATCTCCCACAGGGTCAGATCATGATGGCTGAAGAAGCTTGTTTTTTTGGTTCAGTTTTTGCATAGTGCATTCATTCTCTTTTTAATTGGATCACTAGGGGGTTATTAACATTGCTCTAGTTGAGGAAATGGAAACCCAGTAGCCTAAAAAAGTCAAGACACTTACTGAATTACCTAATTCATAGTATCGTTTCTCTATCTTCTTCCTATTGGGCACATGTGTATACATGTTCATGTGTGTGTGTGTGTGTGGTTTTGCACAAGGAAAGGTTTCAAAAATTGCTAACCATGGCTGGGTACGGTGGCTTACACCTGTAATCCTAGCACTTCGGGAAGCTCAGGTAGGAGGATCACTTGAAGCAGGAGTTTGAAACCAGCCTGAGTACCATAGTGAGACCCATTTCTCTATAAGAAAGAAAAATTAACTGGGCATAGTGGGCATGTCTGTAATTCCAGCTACTTGGTCAGCTGAGGCAGGAGGATCGCTTAAGCCCAGGAGTTTCAGGTTGCAGTGAGCTAGGATGATACTATTGCACTCTAGCCCAGTCAACAGAGTAAGACCCTGTCTCAAAAAAAAAACAAACAAACAAAAAACAAAAAAAAAAACCACCCCAAAACCAAACAACAACAACAAAACAACCAAAAATTGCTAACCAGGATAATTGAACAATTATTTTACTTTCTCTACCTCCCAGACTATTTCTAAAAGACCTGACATCTGTGTATTCTTCATAGACACTCTGCTACTCTATCAAATCAGACTTTGCATAGAAAGTTGTCTTAGTAGAAAGCCTATGGAGAGTTAAGAAGTTTGGCTTATCACGGGGAAGACTCACAGATTATTAGTCCATTAGTTGCAGTTTTCTCATTTTCCTGCTTTCAGATTTTATCAACAATGTACTTCAGAATAAGCTTTGAATTTGTAATTTAATCTTTACTTCAGATCAGACTAAATTTTTAGGTATTTAGATCTTCTTTCCTCAACTAGTTCCTATAAGCAGTAGGGTAAATATATAATTTATTTTTCCTTTCTCTCTAGCCAATCTTTCAAAGTTGGGTCAGGTGGGAGTAGGGTGAATTTTTTGAATTTTATCAACTAATTGGTATTTATTCTGTGCCATTCCTCATAACTTAGCTTAACTTGCTTCATATACATCTGGAAAAGTATCTCCCTCTCTATTTTAGGGCTGAAAAACATGAGAACAGTGGAGATTAAGTGGCTTGTTCAAAACCAGGGGGTTAAGGAGTGCTGGAATTGTTGTATAAGTGCTAAAGTCTCCATTCTTCCCTGTGCTAAGCACCTTCAAGACAGAAGAAATGCATTACACATTTAACTTTATGATTGTAATGTAAGCATAAATTAATTACTGTTAATTTGCATGTATGTTGTACATCATATAAATGATACATTTGGTATGTTGGCCAATAGAGAGAAAACTGATTCCTGAAACCATCAAAAAACAAGGATGCAAAATGGAAAAGGACTCTTTGGCTTCAAAGGCAATAAGTATGAAAAAAATTCATACATAATTTGAAACAACAGTGATTTTATAAACAATGAAATTAATTAAAAATCTTCAAAGTAAAAAAATACTGTTATGTTTATTAGCCTGCTTTTGAAGTCGCCCTTTCTTAACTTTTTGAAATTATTGACTTAGTTGCATCTTTCCTAAGACCCTAGATCAGGGTTTCACCCAAATTTGTGCTTCCTCTATTTTCTAGTTTGAAAAGGTCTAATTTATGCATATGCATGGCATGAATACTTGATAAATCCTTGGTGAATGTCTACATTATTCCAGGCTTTGAGTTATGTGTTGGGAAGACAAATATGAATATGGCATAGTTCTTGTCCTGCTAGGATTCAAAGTGTGGTGACACAGTCAGAAAGGGAAATAGGAACACAGTGTGGTAAGTGCTGTGGTGAGCAAAGGCCCTTTGGGAACCATAGGTTGGAAACTTGCAGAAATCTGAGACGGTTTCCAAGATTCCCACTTTCTGATGTACGTATCTATGGATAT
Organism: Microcebus murinus; assembly: GCF_040939455.1. Lineage (NCBI taxonomy): Eukaryota > Metazoa > Chordata > Mammalia > Primates > Cheirogaleidae > Microcebus > Microcebus murinus. The sequence goes on from NC_134108.1 coordinate 58,267,260, forward strand.
GCTCTTCCTTTAGAGTGTGGGAAGAATTGGTAAATATGATGGGACAGCACTTTCATGAGTAGATTACTGAGTAGTTACATTTTAAGTTAAACAAAAGGGAGATTATCCAGGTGTGCCTGGCCTAATCAGGTGAGCCTTTAGGGACCGGGGCCTTCTTGAAGTCAAAAATACTGGAAGTGTGGGAAGGGCTATGGAGAAGGCCATATGGCAAGCACCTGATGAGAGCCTCTAGAAGCTGACAGCAGTTTCTGCCTGCCAGCTAACAAGGCAATAAGGACTGTGGTCTAACAACTGCAAGGAAATGAATTCTGCCAACAAGCTGGGAGAGCTTGGAAATGGATCTCACCAGATGAAGACATAGCCAGTTAACATCTTGATTTTAGCCTTGTGAGACCCTGAACAGAGGACCCAATCAAGCTGTGCTTGGATTTCCGACCTACAGAGCTGTGGGTTATTAAATGGTATTGTTTTAAGCTGTTAAGTTTGTGATGCAGCCAATAGAAAACAAATACATGCCCCAAGCCAGTGCAGAAGGTTGGTTAGGTCCAGGAAAGACTTCATAGGAAGAAAGAATAGCTGAACTGTGTCTTGCTGGATGAGTAGGGGTGAAGCAATAAAGAAGTGAGCTGCAGAATAAGACTTAGAAGCAGAGTGTCTCACCCTTGACTACACATTGAAATTACCTGGCAGAATTAAACATAACTGAAACTTTGATCCCTCTTTTGAGATTCTGCATGATTTGTCTGGGCTGCAGCTTGGGCATAGGAATTTTAAAATCTACTCAAGTGGTTCTATTGTGCAGCCAAAGTTGAGAACCATGCTTTAGATAGAATGAGAAAGAGTAGAACTGCAAATAGCCCAGGGTGATGGGGGCAAAGGGAAGGGGCAAAGGGAGAAGCTGGTTAAAAAGAAAAATAGAGACCACATAGTGAACTTAAACCTTTAAATAGAAACTTACTTGGTTAGAAAATGATGGATGTGTGGTATGCTAGAGAAGAATGAAAGGGCAAGAACTCTGTGGAAGTAGGCAATGTTTGCAATTTTACCGGTTAAATTTCAACCCTATTTCACAGCACTGAATACAGTAGGTACTCAATAAATACTTGTTAAGTGAAAAGAAATTATTGTGGGTACTTGGGAGAGAAGCTGTGGAAGGACAATAGCAAGGCTGGACTTGTACTCTGTGTGATCATACCCAGCATGTTTTTTTCTTTTAAGACACGGTACTTTCCCCGCAAATGAATCATATTCCTACTGCTTGCCTTATTGCTATCATCTGGAATAGGAGATGATTATTCATTTTTATTACTGCAAGCATGATATAGCTAGTGGTGTCAAAATAAAGGAAAAGTAGATCGTGAGTTGTTTTAATAATTATATAATGTCCAGCTCAAAAGACAGTGCTTTGTTAAGATGGGTGTATGGGTGGATGAATTCAGGATATATGAGATATTTGGTACATAAGAATGTTTGAGCGAATTATGTCCAGAGTTCTTGTATGTCTGGGGTTAGTTGAATGAACCACATTCTCTTCCATTTATTAAATGTTTACTCTGTGCCCAGTACTGGGTAATGTGCTCTACACTTGTTATGATACAGCACTTCATTTAGTCTTCACTAAACCTATGGAGGTAGATGTTATAATCTCCATTTCACGTATGAAGATAAAAAAGGCCACATAACTTCTAAATAATAGAGCGTGGGTTTGAAATGAAACCTGTTGGACTCTAAAAGTAGGTCTTTGACAATGGTGTCAGGAGTAGTTCTGTTTGGGAAGGGCAATACTAAAAGCTAGGGAATTCTTCTAATGGCGCAGAACACGTCCAGTCTTTAGATTTACTACAGTGAAGAACTTTGTTTCTAGGAAATGGAATAAATGACCTATTAATTTCCATTTTATGTAAAATAATGATGTAAAATCAGTTTTAGAATTAAAGAGTTAATATTTGGAGAATTTTTTGAGTATTAAAATATTTCAGTATAAATGTTTTTTACTTCTGAACAGTAACAAACATGTAAGAGAGATTCAACATGTGAATCATCTGAAAATAAGTTGCCAATTTTGCAATTCATGTGCTGTCATCCCTAATATGTACACGTATAAATGGTTTTATAAATAAAAAGGATTATCACATACATCCATTAAACAGCTTTACTCTATACACAATAAGCAATGCTTTCCAGATATATTCTCTTTGATATTCAGACTATTGTTTTGATCTTTCATTATACAAAATGGGAAAAAATAATCTACAAAATGCTTTTGTCTCTGATCATTTATTTTCAATGTAAACTTCCCAGTGTGCAAAGATTCCTACTTTTTCATGTGGTGGGCATTTAACTCTTTGGAAATAGCATGTGGTAATATGCTTAAAAATAGTGAAATGACTGGATTCATTACCTAAAAATTTAGATCATTTCATGTATTTATAATATTCACAGGATAGCTGTAATAATTGTGGCATATCTTTTAGTTATAATCATGTAATTATTATTTCCATTTCACTTTTGCGATTTATTTGCAGTCTTATTTTTAGTCTGGGTTTTGCCACAAACATTCTTCTGTTTAATTCACTACAAGCTATAAAATTTTGTCCCAAAAAGTCACATGTGAATTATGTTGGGGTGACTGGCAGAATATGATATTAATAGGTTATTGACTTGTTAGGTCTTAAAAAGCCAAAAGGAGCATCCCTTGCAGCCCCTGCAGTACACTGGAGGTTTGTTTCATTGATTGGTCTGTTTAACCCATCATCTCCAGGCATTTAAACAATGATATACGCTTGACAAACCTAATATTTCATTTTCTATCTGGGGACCATGGAACAGAAATTAAAGGAAAGAAAGACAAATGGACAGATATACAAGCAGAAAATGATGATAAATGTGAGAGGGAAGGAAGAAACAAATACAACACAGACCAAACTTTGGATCAGTAAATTCTGGAATCAGTAAATGTACAACCTAAGAGCAAATGTAATTCCCAAAAGGTGGGTAGAGGAAAGGAGTTAATATTTCTATTGTGAACAAAATTCACATTTATATACTAAATAGCCAGCAAACCCAATAAGATATTAAATATGAGGTGATGCCTTTTGGATGACAAAGAGACAGAGGGGCAGGGAAGACAAAGTGGGGGAGACAGAGAGAGAGGGGTGCCATTCTTTAAAGTGTTTTGAATGCTTCTGAAAAGAGCAAATAAAGGAACTTTTTAAACCTACCCTTTGTTTTTTTCTATTTCAAAATATCATGGGGGTACAAATGTTTTTGGTTACATGTGTCACTTTTGTAATGCATGAGTCAGAACTATAAATGTGCCCATAATCCAGATAGTGTTCATTGTGCCCATTAAGTAGATTCTCATCCATCCCCTCGCCCCTTGATTCCACTGAGTTTTACTTCCCTCTGTGCACAGGTGTGCTCATCCAATAGTTCCAATTTAATATTGAGTACATTTGGTGTTTGTTTTTCGACTTTTGAGATACTTCATGTAGGATAAAATGGTCTCTAGTTCAATCCAATTTTTTTCAAAAGGCATTAATTCATCCTTTTTTGTGGCTGAGTCGTATTCCATGGTGTACACATACCACATTTTGTAAATCCACTCCTGAATTGTTGGTACTCAGGTTGATTCCACATCTTTGCAATTGTGAATTGTGCTGCAATAAACATTTGAGTGTGAGTGTCTTTTTGATAAAATGACTCCTTTTCCTTTGGGTAAATACTCAGTAGTGGGATTGGTGGATCAGTTTGTAGGTCTACTTTCAGGACTTTTAAGAGTCTACATATTGCTTTCTCCAGAGGTTGTACAAATTTATAGTCCCACCAACAATGTATAAGCACACATTCCATTCTCTCTGCATCCACACCATCATCTATGGTTTATGGACTTTTTAATAAAAGCTATTCTTCTAACTGGGTTAAGGTGATATCTCATTGTGGTTTTAATTTGTATTTCCCTAATGATTAGCGACATTGAGCATTTTTTTCATATGTTTGTTGGCAATTTGTCTATCTTCTTTTGAAAAGTTTCTGTTCATGTCTTTTGCCCACTTTTTAATGGAGTTGTTTGATTTTTTTTTTCTTGCTGATTTGCTTGAGTTCTTTATACATTCTGGTTATTAGCCCTTTATCAGATATTTAACATGTGAATATTTTTTCCCATTCTGTAGGTTGTCTATTTGCTCTGTTGATTGTTTCCTTGGCTGTAAAGAAGCTTTTTAATTTAGTCAAGTCATGTTTATTTATTTTTGTTGTTCCTATAATTGCCATTGGGGTCTTAGTCATAAATTCTTTGCCTAGGCTGATATCTAGAAGAGTTTTTCCTACATTTTCTTCTAAAATTCTTATGGTTTCATGCTTTACATTTAAGTCTTTTATCCAAGTTGAATTAATTTTTGTGAATGGTGAAAGATACAGATCCTGTTTCATTTTTTTTGCATGTGGCTTTTCAACTTTTCCAAAACTGTTTATTGAATAGGGCTTATTTTCTGCATTGTATATTGGTGTCTGCTTGGTCAAAGATCAGTTGGCTGTATGTGTATGATTTTTTATCTGGGTACTCTGTTATTTTTGTGCCAATCCCATGCTGTTTTGGTTACTATAGTCTTGTAGCATAGTTTGAAGTCTAGTAATGTGATGTCTCCAGATTTGTTCTTTTTACTTAAGATTGCTTTGGCTATTCAGGCTCTTTTCTGATTCCAAACAAAGTATATAAGTATTTTTTCTAGGTCTGTGAAATATGATGTTTATATTTTAATGTTTATATTTGTTGTATATATTTTATTACACTGAATCTGTAAATCACTTTGGGAAGTATAGACATTTTAACAATGTTTATTCTACTGATCCATGAGCATGATATCTTTTTCCACTTGTATGTGTCAACTATGATTTCTTTCAGTGTTTCTTAGTTCTCTTTGCAGAGATTTTTCATCTCCTTGGTTAAGTATATTCCTAAGTAGTTAATTTTTTTTGTAGGTGCTGTGAATGGTACTAAGTCTTTGAATTGACTCTCAGCTTTACTGTTATTGGTGTATAGAAATGCTATTGCTTTGTATACATTGATTTTGTAACCTGAGAGTTTGCTGAATTTATTTATCAATTCCAGGAGTCTCTTAGTGGAGTCTTTGGGGTTTTCTAGATCTAAGATCATATTGTCAGCAAAAAGTGGTAATTTGACCTGATTTGGATACCCTTTATTTCTTTCTCTTGGTTGATTACTCTGGCTAAAACTTGCAGCACTATGTTGAACAGAAGTGGTGACAGTGGACACCCTTGTCTTCTTCCACTTCTTAGTGGGAATGCTTTCAACTTTTCCCCATTCAGTATAATGTTGGCTGTGGGTTTGTCATATATATTTTTCATAATTTTAAGATATATTCCTTCTATTACTAGTTTGTTAAGGGTGTTTATCATGAAAGTGTGCTGGACTTCATTGAATGTTTTCTCTGCATCTATTGAGATCATATGGTCTTTGTTTTTGTTTATGCTTATGTGGTGAATCACATTTATTGATTTACACATGTTGTACCATGCTGTATCCCTGGGATGAAGGCCACTTGGCTATGGTGGATTATTTTTTTTTATGGGCTATTGAATTCAGTTTGCTAATATTTTATTGAAGATTTTTAAATCTATATTTATAAGAGATTTTGGTCTATTGTTTTTTTTCTTTTTTTGTTGTATACTTTCCTAGCTTTGGTATCAAGGTGCTACTGGTATCATAGCATGAGTTAGGGAGAATTCCCTTCTTCCTGATGTTGTGAAATAATTTCTCCAGTATAGGTAAGAGTTCTTCTTTGTATGTTTGGTAAAATTTGGCTGTGAATCCATGTGGTCTGTGGATTTTTTTTGTTGGAAGATTTTTTATTATCATCTCAATCTTGCTGTTCAGAGTTGATCTGTTCAGGAGTTCTCTTTTTTCCTGATTGAATCTTGGGAGGTTGTTTGTTCCCAGGAATTTGTCCATTTCCTCTATGTTTTTGAGTTTATGTGCATAGAGATTTTCATAGTATTCACAGATGATATTTTGTATTTTTGTGGTCTCAGTTGTAATAGCTCCTTTTTCATTTCTGTTTGAGCCTATTTGGATCCTTTCTCTTCTATTCCTGGTTAATCTAGCAAGAAGCCTATCAAGTTTGTTTATTTTTTCAAAGAACCAACTTTTTGTTTTATTGATCATTTGTATTTTTTCTTTGTTTTCCCATTTGTTTAATCTGCTCTGATCTAGTTATCTCATTTCCTTTGCTTGCTTTGGGTTTGGTTTTTTGTTCTTTCTTAGTTCTTTGAATTCTTTTAAGGTAGAGAAATAAAATGTGGTATAGAATGGTTGTAACTGACTTCAGAATTTTTCATTTCTAAAGCATAAGAAAGCACACAGAATGCATAAGTTTTTAAGGCCATAAATCATCAACTAGTGAACTTGGAAGCTTAGAGGAGCTGCCCTCCATCCCACCCCTTGGCATAATTCTTAATGTTACTTTTCTTGATCATCTCCTTAGTTCAGTTGGTGGGTATTATATAAATATGTACAGCCTTAAAGTCATAAGAGTAGGGGGTGTCTATTTATCTATTAAGATAAAAAATTCATAATACTTTACTCACTTCAATGTTCTAGGACTTCATAATATAGCACATATAATCTGTGTAGAAAAGTCATAAAAATGATTTATTAACTCAATGAAAAAATTAGACAAACGTATTTGACTTCATTTACTTGTGGAAAATAAATTGAGATTTATAAAGTATTCATCAACCATTCATTCATCCATCCATCTATACATCCATTCATCCATTCATTCAAAATAGCTACTAAGTTCTGTGCTGAGTGCTGAATATCTAAACATTCAAACACAGAAGCTTGATTAGAAGATGCACTTTTACATTGAGACCAAAATAACAAAAAAGAAGAAATGTGGCTTTAGATAAATGCTTAAGTAGAAGAGTTGAGATGATAAAGTTATCTCTCAATGATTTAAGATGGAGACATTATTCACTTTTCTTTATTTAAACTTTATGAGACAAATATATTTTATATTTTGCTTCAATTTCCAAATAAGATTTGCACAGGCTTCAGTGGAATATCAGGTCACTTTTCATTAGGTAACAACAGTGTCAAATAATGATAATAATATTGAAATATAAACTTTGACATCTGGAACTAAGTAGTAAAATCATTGGTACTGAAGATAGAAATACAGAGGATATTAAGCCATAAGCTTCACTTGGCATCTTTCATTAGAGTCTGAATAAAATTCTTCATTGGAATTTGCAACACTACTTGTAGTTCATCTTATTACTTTTACAGGGGACAAACAGCCATGTAATTAGAGTGTATTTGCAGTATTACACGCTTATTTGTAGTTTAAAGATTAGATACCAATTGGATGTTATCATTTAATGGCAAGTATAATTATCACAAAGCTTGTTCTCTGCATCTAAGAATTTACATTTCAGTGCTGCTACAACTATAGAATTATTTTGTATTTAGCTTATATCTGTATTATTATTTAATAATTGTATTTATACAAGGAGTAATAAGATCATTTTTAAGTCACTGTTAAGAAATGAATCAGCTATACATAAGAAGTACATAGTAAATATTTTACATTATGGCAGTTTCTATTTTTGTACTATTAAGAATTGCCAATGCAATTTATCACAACAATATATCTGGTCTCTTGTGAACATACATGGTGTGTCTTCAAAGATTTGAAGGTTACTATAACAATAATAATATGCCATATGCTAGTATAGCAGCACTTTTTTTTCAAAGCACTTTCACAAAGATTAAACTTCATACTCTCCTAAGGGATTAGCAAGGAGAGGGGATTAAGCCTGGTTTAATCATACGGGAACTTGGAATATAGGGGAGTTGTGCTCAGAATCCCAGGAAAAAAGTTTGTACTGTGTGAGTCATAAATAGTGTCCTTTCCAGGAATTATATGCTGTGGAGTTAAACAGTATAATGATCATAATTTGAAAATAATTTTTGAAGCATTCATTCATTCATTCATTCATGCTGCGAATTGTCAAAAGGTATGCAATGGGGCTCACTCAAGACAAAACTGACTTTTCTGGAGAAGCTGAAAACTGAGATCAGAGTCATCCAGGGGTCCAGGAGTCAGCCAGAAGGCAGAGGTACTGAAAGAACAGGAGCTGGGAGGCCATAGAAAGACATTTCTGGGGTCAATGAAAGGAAGCATATGCTACACTAGATGAGCCACAATTTCTCTGGACCAGTGTTGGGTTGGTAAATATTAACCAGCTCTCCAGGGGTATCAAAGCCCCAATTTGTAGCATTTTTTGATTTTCATGGTATAAATTATCCCACCAGGATTGATTTCAAACTACCAATGTAATGTTCCTGATCATGGAGTTGGGAAGAGACACGCAGTAGCACATCATTATATGTAATGTATTCCCATCATACACATGCAATAGATGTAAATAGGCTCAAAAGCATAGATCTTAGTAACATGTACAATTATTAGGCAGTGATTACTTTTATGCATTGATTATCTTTGTTTTATATAACTTAGTTATAAGTTCATATAATTTTACTTTGAATAATGGCTTTGTTTATCACTTGGCTTGCAAAATAACTGAAATTTAACACTGGATTCTCTCCAGTTGGTGCTGCAGCACAACATTGCTCTGGGACCATCACTTTACAAAATGTAGAAAGATTCAGATGCCTGGACCCTGTATTAGTTTGCTAGGGCTGCCATAACAAAGCCCCACAGATTGGGCGGCTTAAGCAACAGACATTTATTGTTTATAGTTGTGGAGGCTAAAAGTCTGAGATCAAGGTGTCAAAGTTGGCTCTTTTCAGGGCTGCAGGAAAGGGAGAATCTGTTCCATGCTTTTCACCTCGCTTCTTGTGGTTTGTTAGCAATCTTTGGTATTCCTTGGCTTGCACATGCATTGTCTTGATCTCTGCCTTCATGTTTGCATGGCGTTCTCCCTGTGTGCATGTCTGTCTGTTCAAATATCCCCTTTTTTTTAAAAGGACACAGTTATATTGGATTAGATCCCATCCTAATGACCACATCTGAGCTGATTACATTTGCAATCACCGATTTCCAAATAAGGTCACATTCAGAGGTACTGGTGGTTAGGACTTAAGCATATGAATTTTGGTGGGAACACAATTCATCTCATGACAGGCCCTGACACAGGAGTTTTCCTTTCTTGCATCTTAGAATATTACTTTTCCCCTCATGAAATGGATTGATAGTGTATGCTGATTCTTCAGGCCTGAAGGCCTTCACCTGTTCATCCAATTGAATTTCTACTCTCCTTTCAGGACATAGATCCAATTGTGCCTCCCCTTTAAACCTTTCCCTGATCCTTTTTCTGTCCTCTTCACTCCCAAACCCTGGTGGTAGACTTTCACTTCTCTCACCCACATAGCACGTGGTCAGAGGCAGTGTGTGACCTCACACAGGCTGCTCTGAATTTAGGCCTGGGTTTGAATTATTGCTTCATTCCTTTCCTGGATGAGTCACATAACCTCTGTGGCCTCTGTTTCCCCATCTATAAAATGTACATAATAAAATTAACTTTCAGGGTTGTTTTGAGGATTGAGAGAATGAATGTAAAAAGCATAGCATAATGCCTGGTACAAACCAAGTGCTCAATAAAGTGCTCATCCTTTTTTTGATCTGTATGCCTTCTATTTCATTTTCCTTCCCTATTACACTGGCTAGAATTTCTGGCCAGGATTTCCAGGCTCACCACATGATCTCCATTAGCCACACAGTCTCCGTTAATGCCATAGGAGGGGTCTCATTTACAATCTGGTTAGACAGTCTATATTTCTCACTCAGCTAGTGAGAGTAGGGGTAAAGCCACAGTTTTCTCTGTGGTGTTTGGCTAGATTAGAGCAGTTATTGTTTAAAAGCTTTCTGTCTTGCTAGGTTGCCCCTTTCCTGGTCCTTTGAATAGAGAGACCAGGTGTTTTTTGTGTGTGGCTTTTTCTGTCTATCCTTGTTGGCATTTTCAGGTTGCCAACTTCTCTAGCACTTAATCTGGGATATATGAGGCAAGATGAAAACCCAGTGAATGACTGCCATGTTGTCCCTTGGTCCTGAAACCACTACCAGGCCTACCTTTTTCTCTCTGACTCTCAGAGACTTTTTATATTGGTTTTATATATAATTTCTAGAGTTTTAATTGTGCTTAGAAGGGGAATACAGGAAAGTATGTCTACTTCCTTTTCATGGAAGTGGTATTCCAACCTCACAGTTTTAAAGATAATAGGCAATGGATACATTTTTAAAGGCTTAAAAAATGTTTGCTCAATTTTTCTAAGTAGATAATCCTTAATTCTTTTGACAAGTGTGATTTTCACACATTTCAGAACTTTTCATTTTAATTAAAAGAGAAAAAAACAACTACCAAGATTACCAATGACAAAATAGTAATAAAGACTTCTAAGGCTTTAAGTTTCTATAGTAAAAATGTAATATAATTAAAGTGAAAGGTTATATAATAGTATATGGCATTTTATCAACTAAAAAGATACTGGTAAAGTATATAAAAATCCATTCTTTTGTGGGAATATATGAAAATCATTGTGAGAGTGATAGTCTGGCTTTCATCCATACATTTCAAATATAACTTCGTTAGAGATATAGAAGCAGCAAAACATTTGGGATGAGACAATTGGGATTAAATTCTGAGTTTTGCCTATTATTAGTTTTGCAATCTCAAGATAGTTTTTCAATTTTTTTTATCTGTAAATAAGGATGAGCTTGGTTGTGAGGATTAATTGAGATAATATACATACAACTCTTAACAGTTTCCAGCATATAGCAGCTACTCTATTAATACAAATGTAGGTCCTTGGCTTTAACAGGATTAGGGGGGCTTGTTAATTCAGGATGAATTGCATCTCATAGTCCTAGGCATGTGTCTTTGTAATTACTGCCATTTTAGAATAAAATGTGTGTTGAGAAAATACCAAAGAAAATTGCTTTTAAAATCATGGAAACAGAAGTTTAGCCTACACAGAAAAATAACAAGCCTGAGCTTTACTATTTGAAAATAATTTCATTGAATGTCTACACAGAGAAGATGGAAAGGGAAGCAAAGTTCTCTTGTTAGGTATCTATGGAGGAGGCCATATGGAAAACTTTAAAACAAACAGCAGTAATTCTATTTCAACTCCCTTTAAAACAATAGTAAAAGTTCTTTACATTTATACACTGCTTTACAGTTGACAAAGAGCTTTCACATACATTATCTACTTTAAAGGAGACTGGAAGGCGCCTTTCCTGGCCTGATTGATGTTCATGACTGCACTACTTTCCCCTGAGCTACAGTCATCAATAGTCAATGAGCAGAGAGGCTGGCGTTTTTTTGGAAATGCTTTGCTGCCAGGTAACTGCATTAACTCTGCTATTGTTGAATAGAGCCATGTATTAACTGTGCCACAGGATATCATCCATATCAACTAATGAATATTTGAGTCCTTGTTCCTTGTGGAGCAGTGTTTGAGACCCATTCCTCTCTGCTTATCTAGTGCCCTCCCTCAGGATCCATATCCTCAGTGCAGTTCTGTCTGACGGCTCTAGCCGTTTCAGAGAAAAACCTACGTGGAGGACACTTAAGTCCTCAAGACAAAAAAAAGGTAGAAAGTACATAAACAGGAAAACTGTTATACGGAACACGGCTTATACTGTTCTGAGGACAGAGATTGATTCTATTTGTTGATGTCATGGGAGGCATATTTTGCTTTCATATAGTAAGAATTTTGGTGTGTTAATGAGGTCTCTGTCTATGGAAATATTTAACACAAGTCTGGGATGGGACAGAAATCTCTTAGAAGGGTTCCCTGCACGGTTTGGGAAATCTGGGGCAGAGAATTTCTCAGGACTCTTCTGATTCCAGGTTCTCTGTTTCTAAGATTCCTGTTTGTTCTTTGATTGTTTCATGTAACCAGTCCTTAAATTCTCATCTGTATTTCTCATGATATCAAGCAGTATTCACAGAATGTTGACTAAATACTGAGGCAAAAATAAACAAAACAAAAACCACATTATGATTTCTAGGAAAATTCATAGGAGCAGAGGTTTAATTATATTGATGAATCAGCACTTCTGAGAGATGACATCTCAGTTATCTTTTGTTTTAGGGTTATACAAGATTTCTTCAATCTTTTCCACCACTTTTAATCTCCATAAACAGTGATGCTCTTGGCATTTTTCCACCAAAATCCCTAAAGCTTCATCCTGAGTCCCAGGGTTCAATAGGCCAATTTCAACCGGCTGCTTCCACACTGCAGAGTGGGGTCAGCCAACACCACAGTCCTCCTCTGAGGACAAGGGATTCTCTTTGCAACTGATCTGTGTTCACACTTTAGAGCCTGTCGCTTGTGATGGTACGCTTCCAGAAATTAGTTTCAGAATTGATCGTGTCTCTTTTGGTTGCAAGTGGCAGTAACCCAATGCCAAAGAGCTAACATCTAAAAAGGAATTGATTACCTTGCTACCGTGAAGTACTGGGAAATGTAGCAGACTTCAGTACCAACTAGTTACTTATCATATCTTGACCATAACCTAGTTGTTCTGAAACAAAGTAGATAGAGGGACTAAATGTTTAAGAATTATTTTTAATGGTTGAAAAATAAACATAATTAAATATATTTATTTTTTAGGGATAGCTATCATAATACTTCCATAAGTTTGTCTCCCATAACATTCAGCTAATTTTAATAAACATTTGTACCAGTTTAACTCACTTGTAATGGTTTTCAGTGTTTGTTTTCCTCACTAGACTGGAAGCTCCTTGAAGTCAAGTCAGGATTTGTCAATTACAGGTGTACCTATGACACCAGTACAAGGCCCAGTGCTATATATACTTGTTGAACTCATGAATGTATGAATGAAAATAGTGAAACTTGGCATAGCATGGTTGAAAGATTATGGGTTCTAGAATCAGATAGAGTGTTATTCACTTCTGAGCTCTGCTGTCTTTTAGTATGGTATGGACTTTCATAAATCACTTAAACTTCAAGCCTCAGTTTCTCAATTGTAAAAACTAAACACTACTTACTTGTCAGCACTGTTGTGAAAATCACAGAAGATATATTTAAAGTATCTGTACTAGTAGAGGCTCAATGATCAAGTTACCCTTAGTGTTGTAACAAAAGGCATTTTGCTAATTGCTAAGGATACAAGAGGAAACCACTGAGAAAAAAAGGAATAAAGTATGAGCAGATCACCTCATACCAAGCAGCAAGATTAATTTTAGAGGTGGGGACAGTGTGCCAAGAGCACACATGAAGGCCATGTGGCATGCAGGGCTACCATATTGCACAACTTCAGAATTCATATGCACGTTGTTAGTCTGTTTGAATGGAGAGCACACACAGTTGTCATTCATATAGGTTATTGGTTGAACCATATGAAATTTTTGATATTCAAACTATTTTTGACAACAAAAATAAAATGTGAACGTGCCCCCCCGGAACTGAGACCTCATGGGGAAGAGGGAAAAATCAGAGATTTCCTAGAAGAAGTTACATCTGAGATGAGCCATAGAAGATCAGGAGGAATCATTGTAGTGAAGAATTGGTTGAAGACACAAGTAGTCAATCTCTTTCATCGCTCTGCATTCTTTTTTTTTTTTCATAGCACTGGCTACATTTTGAGATTATAGACTACACTTATTTATATATTTATTTGTTTAATGACTGTCTCCATTTCTAAACTATAAACCACAGGATCTTGTTGAATCTGTTTAAAATTGCATATCCAGTGCCTAGCACAGTGCCTGAAACTAAGTAGGGGGTCAATAAAAATTGGTTGAAGGTCGGGCACCGTGGCTCACACCTATAATCCTAGCACTCTGGGAGGCCGAGGTGGGCGGATTGCTCCAGGTCAGGAGTTCGAAACCAGCCTGAGCAAGAGCGAGACTCCATCTCTACTATAAAGAAATTAATTGGCCAACTAATATATATAGAAAAAATTAGCCAGGCATGGTGGCGCATGCCTGTAGTCCCAGCTACTCGGGAGGCTGAGGCAGAAGGATTGCCTGAGCCCAGGAGTTTGAGGTTGCTGTGAGCTAGGCTGACTCCACAGCATTCACTCTAGCCTGGGCAACAAAGCAAGACTCTGTCTCCAAAAAAAAAAAAAAAAAAAAAAAAAATTGGTTGAAGCAATGTGTGAGTAGTGAATATGAAGTTTTTGAAACCTGCTATTTCCATATCAATTTCTCCCTGCTAGAAACACTTTTAGGAAAGTGTTTCTAAAAGTCAATGGACTTTTAGGAAAGTCCATTGCAGGAGCCTATAGGACAGCAATCTCTAGCACTTATTCCAATTACCTAATTCACGTGAAATGGGGGCCCTTAGCACAAGTGCCAGGGTGTGAGGAAGATAACTTCCTTTCCTCCTAAATCCTGGGTGCTCTGGACACAAGCCTATGTAATGCCAGGTGACAAGTCAGGGTTGGCTGCGTGCCAAAACAGAGAGATGTAGAGAGAAATGTTGCCTGTTTTTCTTAACACACTGACTCAAGGCCTCTTAGCCAGAGATGAAGAGGTTTGAGTGTTGGGAATAATAAATGGAGAAAGTGTCTTTTAACATGTTTACTAAACCCAAGGCCACTTGTTATGGAGGGTCATCTGAGAGACATGTGAGTTACATGATTGCAATGTGTGATGCAATTTGGTAGGCGTTTGGATATTGTAAGCACTTGTGTCAGATCTTGCAGTAACTTGTTAGTCACCAGAGGGAGTGAGGCTATCCCTATTGTTTGGCTCTGCTCTATCAATATTACGTATCTTCTTGCTACACCACAGAGACTAGTTTTTCACTTTAAAACTATAAGACAAATTCCCTCTTGTATCCAGTTTTTTAAATTATGTTCAAATTACCTCAATAGACAAAGGAAAACAGGCTTGATAGAAGTACACCGCATGATCATTCCTACTCCTCTGAAATGCCCACTTCACTGTGACCAGAACCTGATCTCCTAAGTTCCTTTACAACTTATAAAAACTATCAACTTGCATAACATATCAACTGCATTTTAATGAAAACATTTAATATATGAAATATTAAATATGAGATGAAGTGAGAGGTAAATTACTTAATGCTGGAGAGATAATAATCATTCAAATAAAAACACTTCTGGAGGCCTGATGTTGTCTCCTCTTCTCTTCTGAAGTCAGATCATTGTCTTGAGTGTTTGAAACAAAACATTACTAATTTTAAAATGAGTAAATATCTATATTGAGCAAACAATTTAGAGAAGAACTTTATATTTGAAACCTTTGATAGGTCCTTAATTATTGATGCTTTTAAGAGGTATCACATGTTGTTTTTTAAGGAGTCCCTTCATTAGAGTTTCAGTAAAATTAGCGTTGGCTCTTGTAGAATGGGATTCAGTTTCATGCTATCTGGAGCTATAATGATGGAAAGTCAATGGGATTTGGGAATGCAAAATTGTAAAACTAGTTAAAATAATGCTAATATGTGCCTGCAAGATCACCGGGGAGAGTAACATCATCAGTGCTTAGCCAAACCATAAATCTAGGTGGAAGATTCTACCTATGCAAACGCTACCCCAGGGGCAGTGCCTATTGTGGAAATTAAATATTGAGGGATAAAATAATTGCTTTATCAAGAAGCCATTAGTACTAGATGTTACTTTAGTCACCTGCAAGAATTAATGTGGCTCCTTGCCTAGTAAGCTGAACAACTGATAGTGATCTGGGCACCCAAAGAAGAAAGTCCACTAAGTGAACCTTTAAAAAGCAGACACTTTTCTTTAGGAATTCTCAGACCACATCCTCATTCACAGGGCTGGAATGATCCATCTCTGCCCTGGAGACTGAATGAGAAAAGAGCAAAACATCATGTATTAGGGCTTATTTGTGGAAGCTTTTTATAAGTAGCCCTGAGCTACTAGATGCATCTCATTATGAATTTAACCAGTTAGCCCATACTTTACTTGTGTTGCAGTTAATTGCAAGGTGCCTTTCAGCACAATACATGGAAAGTTTTGCATTACTCTTCTCTTCCAAAAAGCTGCTGTTGTAAGAAACTAACTCTTCTTGTTGGGGTGGAAAGAAACTAAAACTAAAGACATGGGCTTCCAGGAGAAGGATATTAGGGAATCTGTGATTTCTGCCTTTTAAGAGTTTAACAGTGTTGGTTGCTGGGAGGTTTTTACCTTCACGCTCTCTGAACTCAGCTGGGCAGTTCTGCAGCGGTTCTATGGCGGGCGGTAGGACTCTTCCTTCCTCAGCAACAGTTATAACCCTTGGAGAGAAGCTATAGAAGCCAGGGCTCCTATGAAGGCAGGCGGGATTGTGAGGGCGCTTGGGGAGGGGCAAGCAATTAACTCTCCCCCTCAACTGCAGAGAACCAGGTTTCTCTTGATCTCATGGTAGACTTCAGCCAGTGGCCAGGATTCTTTACAGTGAGTGAAATGGAGAGCGATGCTGCAATAGCAGAGAGACCCGCCCTGGTCTGGCGTTCATAGTGAGAGAACTTTCATAATGAGGCCTGTGGATAAAGGACTGAGATCCTTTACAGCAGAGGGAAGTGCAAATAGGGTGAGTCTGAGCTGATCTCTTGGAGCCACTTCACCTCTGAACAGGTTCGGAGCTTTCAAGCCCCTTGAAGTTTTAAAAAGGCACTGATTTCAGCATGAGATGTTTGCTGCACTGTGCTCAGCTGGAATGAAACGAAGGGGAGGAAAAGTAGCTTCTTTCTTGCATTCAGAAAGCAGAGGCCAATTGAATGGATTCTACTCAAACTGATTGCGTTTGTAGTTTTTGAAAGGAAAAAAAAAGCTAAGAAGTTTAAATCCTATTCACTAAGTTCACAAAAACAAAACCCGGTCACAGAAGGACTCTGAGAAGTGCACACATCCTTACAAGAGATGGACAATTTAAAACAAGCTTCATTAAATAAGTCCCTTTCAAACTGGCTTCTTAGTATAATTCAGTAGCTCATACTTCTCTGTCTTATTTTAAGGGCGTTCTTTACTGGGGCTAGTTTAAATCGACTGTTCTATATGATTTTCTAAGTTTACAAGGATTTATTGATTCATTGATTTAAAAAACAAAAATATCTTCTATTTCCTTTTTAAAGAATAGAATATATGTCTGTGCCTCCTATTCACTTGCCAGTTACTACAATGCTTATATACATGGGATGCAACAATATTGCTGAAAAGTAAAATTTGGTTATTTTGTATTTGTTTGCTCATCCTGCTCATTTGACATCTTTACTTGGTCAAATTCACAGAAACTGACAGGAGTTCTTCCTGGCCTCTCTACCACTTACTTATCCTTTGCTTAAGCAAAGCATTATACATTTATCCATCTGCTTAATTCATACAATGCTTTAAATCTTATTCAGCTACCTGAATCTTCTTTACATATGTCTGCTTTAGCATTCTTGGTCTTGGTCTGAAGTCCTCCAGAGGTCAGGAAATTGGATATGACTTCACTTTGTACAGGACCTCAGAGAGCACCATATCCAGTCCTATGCTTAACAAAAGCTTTTAGGTAATGATGACGGTGATAAGCAGATGCCAACCCACACATGTGAAGAAGCTTGTAAGGAGTGGGCCAAACCTTCAAAAAAGTGTAAGGTACTGTGTGCTGGAATTTGCATTTCAAGTAATGTACTAGCTACTGACGCTACCAAGGTACCTGTTTGGTGCCTAGGAACAGCACTACATTTAGTTAAGTGATCTGAAATTGTCATTATGCTGTTTAATTCATGTACAGGAAAGAGTCTCCAGTTTTATCTTAGTTTTGAATCATGTAAAATAAAGTGGACACCAAATGCCACTTAATATTTGTGAATTAACTAGAAGATTATATTTTAAAATTACATTGAGACAAATTTTTATAGTCAAAAGTTCATGATGTGTGAGTTTGCTGAGGTGGTACTTTCCCAATTTTATCTCTGTTTTATGGACTCGGATAATTGCTTTCAAGAAACTGAACGAAGTTGGAAACATCCCATGCTAGAATCACTCAGGGAGCTAAGGTTAGATGTGAGACTACTCCGCCTCTAATCTTACACATTCCATAAGCCCTAAGCCACTAGTTAAATTATTAAATAGTATCCATGATACTTAGTTGCTTTTATTTTCTATCTGCATCATTCTTACATTCCATTTAGATAACGAACGCTACTATCTAAGTATTTTCTTAGGCACAGGCAATGAGCCAGCTTGAAGAAAATAGCATAGTTCTTCATAAATGGTGGTACCTGTGCTGTGGGAGTGTATATGTGCCTGTATGACGCTGCAGGAAATGTCATTATATGGTAAATAATGACTAGCTGATGAAAATCGGAGTTGTTGCAATCCTTACACTACTGAAAGATGAGTAATATACAGGAATATGGGAGGTAGATACCAGGTCCTCCCACATGAGCCAAATTGGCTTTCTTCTTCAAATTTGTGGAAACTGATTCCCAATATAAGCTTCTGTTGCTGCTTTGTCCCTCCTCTTCCTCCTTTTTTCTCCTCCTCCTCCTCTTCCTCCTCTTTCATATTATTGTTATTAAAGTGACTGACCTGGCTGATATTTCAAACTTAACTTTGGAAGAAAACTTAGACATCTGCATCTCCAGATCTACCTCACCAAAATACTTCTGCCTACAATTCTTGTCCCAAGCAAGTGCAAGCTAATTGTGTTCCCTTCAAGGAAAATGATACAGTTTGTCCTACAGGCTTCTGCTTTCTCTGCCCTTTGTCTTTTCTAGTGATTACTCCCAACTTCCAAATACTTTAATTACCCCAGTTAATTTATATTTTCTAATTAAAGTTATTTAACAGAGTAAAATCTCTGATACTAAACATTTTACCTCAACTAGGTGCTTAATGTGTCATTTTTTCTCTGGTGGCAGAGTAATTATTTCTCCCACTCCTGTCCCAGTTAAAGGGCTTTTAAGCATTAATAAGCCGCATTGTGTTTTGTGGGGTGGAGGTGAAAGGGGGCTGTGGAAATGAAACTACGTGTTTAGCCTTAAAGGTAAGTTAGATTTACCTTCTTAGGCAAAATAGGTGTGCATTGTTTGAGGAAGGATTGATCAACTGGGACCATTTACGATTTCTATCCACCCTGATGGCTCCTTGCTCCCCTAGGGAGGATGAATCCTAGGTTGGCTCCACTGAGCAGCTGGAGGGTGGGAATTTGGCAGCGTCTTCCTTTTCTTTCCATGAATCATGGGTTCCCTTTTGCTGGCCTAGGAAGTTAGATAGGAAGCCAGCTCTATGTCATGGGATTTCTCAATGAGTACAAGACAAAAGAGTGTAGCTGCCGCCTCAGTAAAGAAGATACTAAGGAAATTCCCATGCCAAACTGTCTTTCAAGCCAACCAGATTAAAAATATTTGATTAATGATAAATATACAGAAAGTTCTGTACATACTGGTCAAATTGGATGTAAGGAAATTTCTCCAACCTCAATGGCATTTGCCCAACTCTGAAAGAACTGAAAAGGACTTTAGTCTAGAGAAATAATAGCTGACACTTGATTGGAGATGATAAAATCATATGGGAGGATTCCCATTAATAATGCAATAAAATAAAAAGAAAAATTTTCTTTCAATAATATCCTCTATCCCTAGTGAATGACTATGTACTTTGAAGGATTAAGTTTATCTTTATGCTCTCCTTGAGGTTTTGGTGTACGGATGACTCAAGTTATTTAATTTATTTCACTGGATGGTTTCCAACATAAAAAAGCTTCATATTGATGTTATTTTTCATCTTTTTAAAAAATATTTTTGTTATCGTTATTTTTTGAATGCCAATTTTTTAAAGCAGTTCTAAGTTCACAATAATGTTGAGCAGAAGGTGCAGAGATTTCCCATATTCCCTCTGTTCCCACACATGTATAGCTTTCCCCATTGTCAATATCTCCCACCAGAGTGGCACATTTGATACAATCTATGAACTTACACTGGCATATCATCAGCATCTAAAATTCATAGGATGACACATTAGAGTTCACTCTTGGTGTTGTATATTCTATGGGTCAGGACAAATATTAATGACATGTATCCATCATTATAGTATCATATAGGGTTTTTTTACTGCCCTAAAAATCCTCTGTGCTTTGCCTATTCATTCTCTCTTTCCTCCTATACCTCAACAAGCAATGATCTTTTTACTGTCTCTGTAGTTTTGCCTTTTCCAGAATGTCGTATAGTTGGAATTATAAAATATGTCTTGACAGTGTCTTTTGTAAAGCAGACATATTTAATTTTAATGAAGTCCACTTTATCAATTCATCATCATTTTTTTTCTGCACGTGGATGTCCAGTTGTTATAGTGTTCATTTGTTGGAAAGACTATCTTTGCTACATTGTATTGCTTTTGCTCCTTTGTCAAAGATCAGTTGACTATATCTAAATGGGTCTATTTCTGGGCTCTTGATTCTTTCCATTGATCTATTTGTTTATTCTTTTGCCAATACCACATTGTCTTGGTTGCTGTAGCTTTATAGTAAGTCTTAAAGCTGGGTAGTGTCAGTCCTCAAACTTTGTTTTTCTCCTTGAAAAACAAAATGTCATGTTGGCTATTCTGGATATTTTATTATTATATTTTTATATTTAGCAAAGTGACATATGAACCTAGTTAAAAAAATCATATATACTTCTGGGTTTAGATGACTTTTTCACAGCATTTCACCCAATACCTAAGAAAAAGCACAGATACAAAATAAAAATATCTTACTCGCATTATTGCAATAGCCCCCTAATCGGTCTCCCTGCTTTTACTGTTGTCCACCCACACTCTACTTTCAACAAAAGAGCCAAAGTGATCCTTTTAAAACTTTAGTCTGATCTTGCCTTTGGCCCAAACCAGGAAATTCAGAGGCAAAGCCTTGCAATGGTCTATGATATCTGATCTCAGTGCACACAACTTTTTTGCTTCCCATCCTCTAGTGCAAGTATAGTACACTGGCTCTTTACTTTCACCATTTCTCAATCAACCTGGTGTGCGCTCACCTTAGTGCCTGTGCATTGGCTATGGCCTCTGGTTCTAACACTCTTCCCCTAGAGATCGTCATGGCTAATTCCCTCACTCCTCAAATCATTGCTCAAATATCACCTTTTAAATGACATCTTCCATGACTGCCTTACTTAAAGCTAAAATTTGACCTTTCTACTCTCCTACGCCCTGGCTCAAATCTTCCTTTCCCTGCTCTGATTTTCTGATTTTCTTTTTTTCCCATAGCACTTGTCACCTTCTATCATATTATTTTACTGTGTAATTTACTTCTTTATTATATTTCCTGTTTACTCTTTCTCCTAATTCTCCTTTCCCCATCTCTCCCCCAACACAGGTTGTTTTTTTTTTTTGTTTGTTTGTTTGTTTTGTTTTGTTTTTTCATCTGTTCAGTGATACATTCACCAATATAGTGCCTGGCACATAGATGCATAATAAATACTTATTGAATGAATGAATATAATACATAGAAATTTCTCTTTGGTAAAGAAAAAAATGAACATTGAGATTAAAAGCATGCACTATATTCTAGGAATTTGTATATGAAATACTCAACATGGATAAATATCATAGTATTAAACTTCAAGGATTCAAAAACAAATACCTGGGACATATAGGTAAATAAGGTAGATCACCTACTATGGCTTAAAAAGCAGCCAGATCTCAGATTCCTTCATAACAACATTCAATGTCAGATACAATGGTGCTATTTCCACAGTTTTGCAGGTAAGCAAGAAATCTAAGATGTCAGTAGAGAAAAAGACAACAAGCAGACATTCTCAAACATGAAAGAACTCATGGAATATGGCGCTCTTGAGTCCTTGAAATAAATGCTTGACAATGAATTCTAGCTAATTAAGAGATAAATCAAAATAAAGAACTTGCGAATTGAGAAGCTGTGATAAAAAGGACTGATGGTGTTTGAATCCATTTAAATATAGAAATAAGACTAAACAACTGAGAGAATTATTGCTACAGAAAAAAATGTGAATGTTATTAATCAGAACAATGTAAACTTAGTAGTATAAAGATAATTGGAAAGTGTGGGAAAGGAAGATATTCTCATATTTCTAAGCAAGAGTCTGCTGATATTGTCTAATATTGAAATATATAATAAAAACAACAATGACTCCAACTCTTACTGTTATTCATATCCCCTCACCTCACCCTTTCAAGCTTACAGAGTTCTTAATCTTATATTACTTCCTTGAAAATCAACAATTCCTTTAGTTTCTCCTTTTACTATTAAAGTAGAATTAAATTTAATATGCCATTAATAAAGATAGTATCTTTATATAATCTCATTTTAGCAAAATGCAATGTGATAAATCTCTACCTATTTTCTCTCTATCCACCTAGTTATTATTTCCATCCTTATCTGCTTATAAACATACAACAAGATGTGAAATTGTGTTCACCTAATATAATGGAAATAATTTTTGGATGATGAGATTTTGAAGTGGCTTTTTATTTACTACTCTGTGTATTTCTACATTGTTTAATTACTTTTTAATGAGCATCACCATTATTTTAAAAAATTGAAGGAAATTTTAAAATTGACCTCCAACCCCACTCCCCTCAAAAACTGGAAGAAAATAAACCTACATATTAAGAGTAATTAAAATTATGTGAAGTAATGTGGATAAATGTTTCTTCCATTGTTAAACCTTTCTGTATTTTTTTAAAGTGTCCTTTGCTGATCTTCTTTTTCTCATGGTTTCACTCTGGAGAGCCAAGAACTTCAGCCCTTTCAAAAATTTCTTCTGATATTTATCCACATGTGTTTGTACTTTCTTGATTTTAGACATCTTCTATTTATTTCCCAGTCTTGTAGTGGTAGAGAAAATGTGGTAGTGTATCTATATTCTTCTAATATATTGTAATTTTTTGTTAAATAAAAACTCAGTGTTTACATTATAATGACTACAAACATGTTTATGTTTGGGCCATTAAAGTATTCTGAGATTATTTTCCATCACATGACCTCTTGTTATTCCTGGACTTAATAGTTGCTTCATTTTAAAAGTTTGTTCAATTTTCTACATGCCTATCCCTATTTTCCCCAATGTTTTAATAGATTAATCAATTGCCTAGCAATAATTCTTCCAAAATGCTCAAACATATTATCTATCAATTACATCTCTATCTTTCCGCTGTCCTTTTTGTTTGTTTTTTAAAAAATTATCCAACTTCTAGCTTCAAGCTGGACTGTTTGTTCTCTGAAAATTCCCTTCACTGGTCTCCTGTATAATATCCTTCTTTCTTGGATCTCATATCTCTTTTTGTTACAGATATTCTTAATGTTCATGGAGTACTTCAGTACTCACTTTCTCTTGGTGAGAAAGAGTAAACATTTTTAGAGCTGCATGCTTGAAATTGCCTTTATTCTGCCCTCATACTCGCATAGTAATTCAACTAGACATAAAAATTCTAGAATGAAAATAATTATATTGAGAATCGTGAGGGCAGTGTTCCAATGTCTTCTAACCTTCAATGGCGATATTGAAAGTTGGGTGTGAGTCAGATGACTGCTCCTCTGTAAATGACCTGTCCCATCTCTCCAGAAGATTTTAGCATCTTTTCTTTCTTCTCCCTGTTTTGAATTCAGTTATGTGATGATGTGCCTGGGGTGGGTCCTCTGTGATTCAGACAAGTGGGCACTAAGCAGGTCTTTCAATCTTGATGCCCACATCCTTATGCTTGGGGAAACTTCCTTGTATTTTTTCTCCATTTCAACTTTTCTTTCCTTCTGGAACTCCTAGTTTTCAAAGTGGGACCTCCTGAGTAGATTATCCGAACTTTCTCTTTATCTTCACTCCATTGTACAGCTCTTTTTTTTTTTTTGTCTGTTTATTCTCTGTAGGATGTTTTCAACTTTATCTTCCATCCATTCAATTGAATTTCTAATCTCCTCTTCCACATATCTAATTTTTAAAATCACTTTCATATTCTCTGATTTTTCCTATAAAACAACACCCTATCTTTACTTCATAAATGCATATTCATTATTTTTTGTTTATATACATGAATTATAGGTTTTAAAGTATTCTTTCTTCTTCCTATATTGTCTCTGATTCTTCTGAATTCCTCTTTTCTGTTTGCCTGTTTGGGCCCCTCTATAGGCCTTTTTCTCGGGCTCTTTGCTTCTCCAGAGAAAATTGTTTTAATCCCTAGGTAAACAGTTTTATACATGATTGCTGACAGAAGAGCAGAAAAAAATGGGGCCAGAGACTTTACCTTTTGGGATGCATAATTTTGTATACTCATAGTTTTTTACATGATGTTTTGCCCCTGCTTTCCACTGTGCATAGTATTTCTGGATCCTGGCCATCTCAGATGCAATTTCTCTAGATAATACACTTCCAGCCTCCCACAGGGTAGATGAGGAGTCTCGCTACTCAGAGACCCGCTCATTCTCACTCTTCCTCAGTATCTGGTACTCTAAATTCTCAGATTTTCTGGGTTAAATTGGGAAAAATCTTACTTCTCATAGACATTTCCTTCTTTAGCTCCAGGTTCCATCAGCTTCCTCCACTCTCAGTTAGATCATTTTCCACTCTTTCACCTGATTTCACCTTTCAAACTTTGTTGACATCTAGTCCCCTGTTGTCTCCTGTCCTGTGATTTTTTCACTCATGTGTTCAGAGTTTATTCCTGTTTTGTCATTTTAGTAATGTTTCAGAAGGTAGTTCAAACCATTATATATAATCTGAGGGCATCTGTCCATATTAATTTAAAAATGATTTACTCACTTTCTGTCAAATTAGAGGAGCCTTAAAATTAACACACACTTATAATAACATGAAAAAAATTAGCATGTCCAAAAATTAGATACAAGATGTAAGAAGGGAGAAGAACAGCTAAAGTTGAAAAGGATCTGACTGAAAAAGCTGAATTTGACCAAACAACCTGGTTTTGGTTCCAGGCTATTAGGAAGCAGTGCAAAGAGAGAAACACCATCACTGTTTGCACAACTTTCATTGTTCAAAGGAAGGAAGAACACTTTGTCTCTAGGAGGTAAAACATGCTGGCCCTGAACTTTGAGAGTAATTTGTTTATATCCAACCCATTCATCATTTTACTGGTAGAATGATCTCTCATTTCCACAAATCTGGTTATGCCATTCTTTTGCTTAAAACCCTTCTGCGGCTCCTATTGCCTTTAAAGTGAACTCAGGACAGCATGTCCTCCCTGTATATTCTTGTGACTGACTCTCTAGCCTTACAGAGGCTGCTACATTGCAGGACATACGCTCTGTACAATCACAGTAGCCTCTTGCAGTGCCTGGATGAGTCATGCTCACTCTTCCTCCAGGCTCTTGAACCCCCTTCCTTCCACAGCTCATTCACTTGCCTGAGTTTTGGTCCTTTAAGGCTCACTTAAGCTTCTCTTCCTCTGACTCTATCCTCACTCCACCTTCTCCCAGGTATTGTCTGTATGCTGCCTCTGTTGCTACCTGGCGTCTTGACCATACTTTATCTTAACACTTATCATACGATGGAAACTGTTGCTTCACTCCTTTTTGACTCTTCCTTTGGTCTGTAAACTGATTAAGTGCAGGGGTTGTTCATTCATCTTAGGGTCCGCACTGTCTCCTGCATTTCCTCCTGGCACACAGTAGGCATTTAATAAATATATTTGAATAAATTCATAATAAATGGAACCTAGGTATGTAGGTGTCTCCCATCTTGCTACATGAATAAAGCTTGGAAGCTCTTCAGGGTTGAATAGGCCATATGTCACAGAGAAACCATCTCAAAGATCAGCTGTCTCAGACAGACCTTGGAGAGCAACTAAGTAGCAGAATATCGCAGGCTGAGGTTTGCTAGCAAGAACCTGAAAGGAAGATGTTCTGCATTGCTGCTGAAGGCAGAACCATATGCTGCAGATGCCAGCTGATGTTTTGCTGTGGGAAGCCAGGGCCTTCCCCAGGCAGCCTGGCTGAGGGCCATGCTCCCGTGTCTGCACTGTTGCTCCTTGCTCCTTACACTTTCGGGACTCTGAGTGGCAAGGCTCTTGGTTCCTCCTGTCACCCACCACACCTACCTCTGCTCTGGCAGCAACGCTGGCTGTCCTGCTGCCAGTCCTCAGGTTCTCTAATTCTCTTCTTTGAGTGAATAGCTATTTGCACTTGTCATATTTGATTCAGATATTTTTACAAAGAAATAAAATATTTCAGATGTGGCAGAAACTCCATTTGTAGCTGTCCCAGATCCCATCTTTCTTTCTTCCTCCTCACACCCATGGGTCCATTCAAAACAATTGTAATGCTTTTACAAATCGACAAGGTAGCTGGGAATCAGATCAAGGAAAAGTTTGTGTTCAGTAGCACAAGACAGAGGGGACTAGGTAACTATCACTAAACCACCACTAGTTAAGATAGAGCAGATTTATGAGCATGAGTTTCCACCTTAGGCCTGTCATATTTTTTCACCTTTATGTTAGTTAATTGCAGAGTAACATAAATTAACTTTGGAACACAAGCAAAAATGGGAACTTTATTTATGAATTTCTTGGATTTCTTTACCTCAAGCCAAACAACTAAATTGCTACTTAGCATAAATTATTTATGGGCCCTGGCTCAATACCATCCAGCACCAGCCCCCGGAGGTATGGGAGATATAAAAGATTTAAAGCATCGCTGCGACAGTGTTCGGGCCGCCACGGAGCCGTGTTTCTTTCCAGAAGGGTCCACTTTATTTTGTTGTAAATAAATAGAGGCTGGATTTCCAGGGAGGGAAGTTAGCTTCCAGCAGGACGGTGGTAATGCTTTGCATATGTTAATTACACAACCCTTTTATGACAGATAGACACAGTGTTTGCATAGCTATTTCTCAAAAGGCCCATAGACCAAAATGGATCTTTTCATTACCTGGCATGGAGTAGTTTCTCTCACTTGATCTCACTTCAAAATCTGAAGTTATCAAAGCTTGCGACCCCAACTCAGCAATAAAAAGAAAAATAGTTCTATCCACATAATTCTAGCAAGAACAAATGCACATCCTCTGCAATCTTTAGAATTTAAACTGGACGATGCCTAACTGACACCTGTGACAAATCCACTGTCACTTCCTAGGTTGTCTTTCCACAGCTCTAACCTCAGCATGTCACCCTTTGCTCCAAAATACCCTTACATACCTTGTTTCTCAGGCACAGTCTGTTTCTAAGACAAGGTCATCGCCTTCTTTTTCTTCAGGGCAGAAATATTTTGCTTGGTTCACACAGTGCTTAAAATTGGAGAACTTGACATAAAATGTAAATTTTTAGCTTTTTGTTCAGCTTCCAAAATTGGAAGCAATCCAAGGCTGTCATTTCTACCAGGGGTTGTTGGTGTGAACTGAGTTGTTCCCTGCTCTTCTCCACTCTTGGGTTTGCTTCAGTCCCCACTACTCCTTAGCTGTCGCCCAGCCCCTAGCACATGAAGGCATTTGCATTTTTAACCCTGATGTAGGCCATGCTTTGGCTGATACATTTATAACTTTGATGTTTATCTTGGATAGCATTACATATTATAAATTACTAAATCCAAAATAAAAGAAGATCCAGTAGGCTATAGCAATGGGTCCATAAGTGTGACTTATCACTTCTTAGGATGCAAATATACAACTATCTTGTCACTTATTAAACTATTAAACACAGATTAGGCATATTGGCTCATTTTTCTTTTGGAAACCATTGTGTGTGTGTGACCACATTCCTCAGACAACAGAAAATGCCTCCGTATCATTCATTTTCTTAAATTCTTGGTATAATCTTTGGAATACCACTTTGTCTTATTCACTTGCTCAGCCTAACACCAGTCAGGCCAGGCACTGTGCTGTCTTTCAGACATTTCAAGTGCAGGCAAGCCTTGGGTTTATTCTGCCTCATCTGCATTTGATTCATCCTCACTGGACCCTGGCTCTTTGGTGTTCCCTTTATCCTCCCAAACATCCATCCAGCTTCTCTTCTCAGGCCTTGAATTTGGTTGAGTCGCTGTTCTCCTTAAACATGTTCAGTGTTTTCCTCCTACATTGCAGATCAGAATCAGATCCTAACTGTCACCCAGAAAGCCTGTGGCAAGATCCACCTGGAAAAGTTTAACTCTACTCTCCAGTCTACTCTTCTGTTTTAAGGGAAATTTGAAGCAGGGTAGAGGGAAATGATTGGAGACTTTGGAATCAGACAGGCCCAAATTCCAAATTTCACCCTGCCTATATTAGACTCACCTCAGCCTCAGTTTTCTTACCTTTAAAATGGGGGAATACCACCTACCTCCCAGGGTTCTTGTAAATATAATTTCAAATATGTGTTTTAAAGACATTCAGAGAATTATTCCCGTGGATCAGCATCACATGCTATAAATTCTCTTGCTCTGTTCCACTGTCTTAGATAATCATACTTTTTTTTGTCTTCCTTTGATGACAAGAAGAGAGAGAAAGTACTTTCTTTATCTCTTCATTTTTCTTTCTGCCACTGTCTATGATGAAGGATGGTCAGTGCCTGAAAACACCTTGATTTTCTCCTCTCTTAGTTGTACTCCCAGGACCTATTATACATGAGGGAAAATAGAAAGCAGCTTCCAGCAAAGCCTGGGCCAAAGTGAGCCAAAGGAGAGACCTTCTTCCTTTAAGAGCACAGGGAGGCACCTCTCTGTGCGGGCTGGGGGAGCTTGTTCTCCCATCTCCCTTATCTCCCACCCCAAAGGAAAGGGGACTAAGACGCCACATAAGTGATCATTCCAAAAGTGCCCATATTGCATATTTTTATAACCAAATTGTATGTGTGGATATTATATTAGATAATCTGAATGTGTTATACACATCCTACATAAAACATAAAGGGTTGCTTGTCTCTGTCTCACATGCATTTAAAAAGCTCATTTTAATATTTAATGCTCCTAACAGTCATCTAAATCTCTGAAGGTAAGCAGGAAATACCATAGAACAGACCCAGAATCTGAAACAAATGTCACTGATATGGTCTGGAATTTGCCTTCCCCTGCGCCCAAATACCTCAGCTCTCATCATTCTAGCATCTAGACAGCACAGGCATGGCATAGGCCCTTTCTTCCTCTGCAGCTCTATAAAGTACTTTTGAAGTTGAGGTTATAAATAGATACAAAAATTACCCATACTCTTGTAAGCCAATATTCATAAATCACTTTTTAAACTCTACCTTTTGCATTCTTTTTTTTTATTATTTCAATTTGGATTGTTAATTTTTAAATACATAATTTATGTCATAGTGTGTTAAGCAACACTCGTCCCTTAGCCAGTCAGAATAATGACTTCTGGGACAAGGGTATGTCGATCGTGGTGGCACTGAGGGACTGCTACCTACAGCGGCTGCTGTGCTGGGCGATTCTTTGGCAAAACTTTCTACATCCCCTGGCACAGATCTAGGCCAGGCTATTCGCTTGGAGTATTGGATGATTTCTCAGCAAAATGAATAGAAACCCCTTTGGCAAAGATTTGGTCACTCAGGTCATTCATTTAAGATTTAAATGTCAGAAAATACGGGAATTTAACCCTTATAGATGATTGGGAATGCCAAAAGATTGGCTGAATTCTTCAAACTTACAGTATAGAATGAGCTTCAATTTCCTTCAGGTTCTGTTAAAAGATCACCTTTCCCTTGCTGAGAATCATGTTGAAGCTTCTTTAATTGGTCTGAACTCAATTTTAGTGGGAGACCATGGACAGGCTGGTGAAGAAAGAACATGGTCAAGTGAAGTTTTTAAAAATGCACACTTTTCTGCTACAAAAGCAATTTTGAAAGCCCCACCCTCCCTCTCTCCTCCAAACCTGGATTCAAAATGTGTGAACTTTGCATTTAAACTTTGAATGTGCCTAGTGCACAGAAAGGAAAGCTCTCCTGGGTAATTTGGAGAAATATATGTATTAAAAATGAAGTTATGAAAAATTGAAAATTGCTTTTGAACATCCATGGTAGTAAAACCCATATATTGCTATTTTCCTTACTATTTGAATATGGAATTTTTGCATGAGAGTCAAGTAGCCATGCCTTTTAGCTTCTAAGGAGAGGTAAATCGTGCCTTCTGTGTGTAGTTATTTTATGTTTTGTATATGGATGTCAGCTCCTTACATAATTTGTGTTCTAACTTCTATTTTTATTCTTTCTATTTAAAGAGCAAAAAAATTCTAAAACACCTTTTAAAAGGTAGTAATATTTTTTAAACATACACATAAAGAAAGCTAGTTGTGATTCGAATTTCAGATGAAATCGATCCCATTTAATAATTATGGAATTTGAATTTTTTTGGGGGGGGAGCTAGGAAACATGCTTTTTCTTGCCATAATTTCCTTCTAGATGTGGCAGGACCTATACCTCCCTATTTTTCATTTTCACTCTTCATTTTGATCAAATTTATTCTTGCATGTGACCTATTGAGAGGTAGCCCTCAAAGGGAACTTTCTCCTCATCCCCAAATACATCCCCTCCCTTTACTCACACAGGGACAGCCATGTGCCTGGACCTCCCTCCGCCCCCCCATGAGAAGGCAAAAATAGGTTGGAGAAGGAGTCTTGGAAGACCTGACTTCCTGACAGCCTAGTGTGCTCTCACTTCACTCCTTTCCCCTCTGTGTGTTTATGAGTCTTTTTTCTTCCAGAGTTTAGTAAAAAATAAAACAAAACTACAACAAAAACAGTGAGGAAAATCAGAAAAAAAATCAGTTTAAAATTACATTCTTAACCACCTTATATATTCTTTCGAATTGGAGACTTTTCTGCAATTACCTTTGTTATAAGATTTCTGAGATAAATGGACCAACTTTAAATGGATATGCACTTTCATAATCATTTCAACTCCTCCTTCTTGTAATAAGATGGGCAACTGAAGGAACCAGTAACCAGAAACAGCAGTGCAGGTTCTCAGGGCCTAATCTCCCCCTCTGAGTGGTGAGTTGAGGAGGCAGAGAGTAAGGGGGATGTGTGAGGAAAAATCAGAACAAGTAGACGAAAGGGCACTGTGAGGAAGAGACAGTATGCTAGAGGAGGAAGGGCACAAGTTGGAGTAAAAAGACAGGGGTCCCAGCCTTTGCTTTGCCATTTACAGATGGCATAATCCCTGGTGAAGTGGTCTCTGGACTGTGTTCTCTTTTGGGGCCTTTGAAACAGGCATCTCTTCTAACAGAGACTACTGCTGTTTGCAGAATATGGGGTGGTTTGAACTCAACTGTTTGCCTAGCTGGGCTGGGACCCCTTTGGGATCCAAATTAATCCAGGCCACAGTTGATTCTTTACAGAGACACCTGAATCCTCCCAGGCATCATGATTTACTCAACTAATATTGTTGGAAATCTTGAGACCAGGTAATCCCACCCTGCCTGACAATCGTGACACACTTGTCACTGCCCTTTGGCTAACTGTTCGTTCACACAAACTGGCTCTTCCCAGAGGGCCAGGCTTCCTCTTAGGCAGAGACTCAACACAATGTTGGATTGAGAGAAAAGGTCTGTGTCCTCTTCATTCTCCAGGATTGTTTACAGGTTAGTATGCTTCTGTCCTTGGAGAAAAACAGCCCTGTTCTTTGAGGCTTCATGCCTTCCCTCTGAGCAGTCACTAATACTCCTAGTTGATGACATCTACAAATCTCTTGGCCATGCCTCTTCATTCCCTGATGACTTTGGAGCCTGTTCCACTCTCTTGCACTCCAGTTCTGACATGATCCTGGCACCGGGTGCTGTGTGGACATGTCAGAATGCTAGTATGCATTTCTTCACCTCCTTAATTCTTTGCCTCCTCATTAATTCAACTACTCATGTCTCTTCATTGCCCCTAACTTTTCCAGAAACTACTCCTCAAGTGAACCCTTGAATCCAGCACTCTGGCACAACTACTTCATTTTCTATTACTTGCAATTGATTTGCAATTGTCACCTCTCATAGTCACTTCCAAGTGCTGTACTGATTGTCTGCAATGAGATTGGAGATGAACCATAAGTGAAATAGGATTTCCCCCATGATCCTAAAGTGTGAAAGGTTATCAGTTTTTCAAGAAGTCAGGGAAGTCTGAGTATTTGTTGGCAGGGGACGTTAGGGGTGAGAAAGGGGAATAGAGTTGCATCTTGTTTATCAAATGACTTTTCCTTACAAGTTCAGACAATTCTGAGGCAAGACTCAGCCTCTGACTCATTTGGGGCTTTTTTGTTGAAATGTCTAATGAAGAAAATACATTTTCATCTATCTCATGGTATAGAAAATTTATTTTTGGTAAATTAGGATGCATTGCCCTATTTCTCCAGGTTCACTATTCATGATGTTCCAGTTGCTGCAGGTGA
Source organism: Microcebus murinus (assembly GCF_040939455.1). Lineage (NCBI taxonomy): Eukaryota > Metazoa > Chordata > Mammalia > Primates > Cheirogaleidae > Microcebus > Microcebus murinus. The sequence goes on from NC_134108.1 coordinate 58,299,542, forward strand.
TACAACTAAGGAAGAATGTGCAACTTGCACACTATTCTTCCTTCTTTCGCTCATTAATTCAACAGATATTTATCAAACACTTACAATGCATGTGATACTACACTGGGCTTATCTATGTCCAGATGCATATCATCTGATAATTTTTTGACTTGCCTTGTTAACTATTTCACTGCTCACAAATTGAAGGAAGCAAAAAGGGAAACTGCTAATTCTTACTAATAAGGAAGGTTCATTTAGTGGAAGGAACTGTGGGATAAAACGACCATATCACTTTAGAGTTTACAAAACCATGGCAGGAATGACCAGACATGAGCCCTCAAGATTTGAAAAGCAAATTTTAATACCTGTTCAGAGAGAAGAGAGATATGATCTCACAGCTTGAGACCCTGACAGATATGACTTTAAGAAGGATGAGGATAGGGAAAGGGGATAAAAAGATGGTTCCAATGGTAAAACTGAGTGAGTGTGGTTTAGAATGAATTACAGCCATTTTGAGTGTGAAGATGGGAGATCACTCAGCTGCTCAAATCAGTTCTGAATGAAATCACAGAACACACAAAGAACTTTCGAATGGGACTCTCTGGATAAATGCTCAGAAGAAGAGGTGCCAGAACATTCAAAATGAGTAAAAGAAATTCTGAATTTTAAAATTTAGTAGAGGCTAGATTGTAGACACTGCAGATCATTGAGGCTTTATGGAAATCTTGGCATAATTCTATAAAAAATTTTAAGTAAAAGATTTGTGAGTACCTGGAAAAAGATGTGGCAGGTATATGATATAAGGATTAATTCACTAAGGGAAAGTCTCCACAAGGTTTTATTAGGTTTTTTATTAATGGGTTTGATTTCAGAGGTTTTGACTCATAAATCAAGGATTCTATACATATAAAGAATTTTGATTTCTTCCAGACATTTGGCAACATTTCTTGTGGTATGCTTACAGAAGAGATGAAGAAATACGGTCTGGACAGTAAGATTGTGAAAATGTGGATAAAGAATGGATTAATTGAGCACCATTAACCTGAAACAGTAGCTTTAAGTGGATGCCACAGGATTTTGCCTTTGACTATATTCTGTTGTCAAAAGATGTTTATATAGAACCGATGATTTACACAATGCCCTCAAATATATTAGCTTAATAAGAGCTTTAATAATGGCAGTTTATTAAGACTGCACTATTTGTCAAATGCATAAATAGAGTATCTCTTTTAATTGCTGGAATCAATCTACAAGGCTGCTATTATTATCCCATTTTATAGATAGGAAGCAGTCACTTTACAGGAAACAATTACTTCCAAATGCCATACAATCATGCTGAAAGTGGGATACTTATCAATGTTATAGAGCTAAAAATGGCAGAGTTGGAATTCAGGACCTATTTTATCTGACTCCAGAACTCAATAATAACTCTATGGGATCCTTTGGAATTCTTAACTCCACTTTTCAGATGAAGAAAAAAAGAGACTTGGTGAGTATGGAATTTGCATATGGTTACAGAGCTGATAAAACCAAAACCAGAACTTAAATGTAGCATTTTTGATGCTAGGTGCAGTGCTCTCACAAAGAGAACACCAATATGAACTGATATGAACACTGATATGAACAAGCAGAACAACAGGTTGAAATATAAAATAATAATGATAATGATTTGGCTAAATTAAAAACCTTTGGTTTAGATTAAAAATCAGTTGGACAAATACATTACAATCAACATCTGACTTTACCAAGATTTTCTGAGAAGAAAACTAAGGCAGTGGTTCTCAAAGAGTATGTGGTACTTTGACTAGTAGCACCAACATCATTTGGCAAGTTGTTTGAAATGCAAAATCTGGTGCATTATCCCAGAGGAATGGATTTAGAAACTTGGTAAATGGGATGGAGAGAGACATGGTAGACCTTATTTTAACAAGCCCTCTAAGAGAGTCTGATGCCTATCAAATTTCAAGAGCTACTAAGCTAAGGAATTTAGTTGAAAAATCTTCATCAAGAAGCAAAAGTGAGAACACAAACAGATCTCCTGGCTTATATCCAGGGAGCAGCAATCTCTATGTTTGCTTGTTGAAGGAACTAGAAGTGTCTAAGCCCGTTCAGGTGACTAACATAGCTTTCAAGTGAGAGATGAATTAGCTTAGTCTGTGTCACAAAGTTTAACAAGTGATTGAATTTTTGAGGTAAAAGAATTCCCAGGAATCACCAAGAAGCACTGCTTTGGCTGAACTCCCTTATGTTATATGAGAAGAAACTCAAGTAATTTGCCAACACTCATAGGGCTGTCCAGATATAGCCTGAAACTCATGAAGGAGGGATGTTGTTTAAGAAAAATAATTTTCTTTTGTTAGAATCCCTCCTTTGTTCCAGTTTGCTTATATCCTCCCTTATCTTGGGGAGTCATGAGTTCTCCATCTACAGTCATAACAAATAGAGAGTAGGAGCCTTATTGTTAGGAGTTGGTAGGGTGAGGATTCCTGTGTTGATTATAGTGTTGGACTATAATTGTTTCAACTTTCAGGTACTATATCTCACCAATCATTGTATTTAGGCTTTTGGGGGACAGTAGTAGAGAATCAAAACCACTTTTACATTTATTATTACTATTACCATTAAAAGTACATGGATTAAAAGTATGGGGTCCTGCAGGGAAAGCCCAGCTCTTTCCTAGATAGTCATCTTTTTGATTTGTACTTCCAGGTTTCCTCTACAGAGACTTCCTAGATGAACCCTGTGACTGTCATGCAGTGAAATGTTCCTGTATGTAGACTCTAGTAGGAGGCAAGTCCTGATGCACTGGAGTTGTTAATAGCCTGGGTCTGATACTTTTCAGTTTTCCAGCTTGATGTTCTTTTCCTCAATTTGTTCCAAAATTCTCATTCCTTAATCTCTAGTTTCATTCCCTCACTCTGGACTTAAAATTTCTTTCTAAAGCTCTCACAATTAATTGACAGATTCTATCTCTCACAATTAATTGACAGATTATATCTATGGGCTCTTGTCTTTCCTCTTCACCTCTGATTCTACATTTTCTCTTAGGTCCACTCATGCTTCCAGACATTCTGAGAAACACACCAGTGGGAGCCGGCTGGACTGTAAAGGTCACATGGCTAGGGTCCTTAAGGGTCCTTCCTTAACCCTAACAGAAACACCGTGGCTTCTTCTTGCACTTTAAAGTGTGCCATAAGTATTGCATTCAAAACACTTGCAGTCAAGTGCAGGAACACCTGGAATGAGGAGGAACACAAGGTTACAAGTAGAAAGCTGTATACAGGAGCCCAAAGGTGAGAGCTGAATATGAATAGTCATGCTTAATGGAAAGTCAGGTTGCCGCAGAGGAAAGCCACAACTGAAGGGAGATTTGGGGGTTAGTTTACTAAATAATTTTTGGGTACCTAATGGTAGTTTCTTTGTCTCCCAAAAGGTGGACTGGATGGACTTTAATGTCTCCTTAAGCTCACCAGATAAGTCCATGAGTTGGAAGATGATAGATAAAAACACGGGATGTCAAGGCAAAGCATCACTATGATGCACCTTGGTGAAGGATATAATAATGGTATTAACAAAGTGCTCTGGGACATGGAGGAGTGGAGACTTCCTAAGTCATAGATTCAATTCTTTAGAGATGAATAATTTGCCACATACAGAATGGGAGGGGGCACTCCAGGAATTGGGAAGTATGTGCAAAAGCAAGGAGGAATACAATGGTATTCCAAAAATTCAATGTGACTAAAAAGTGTATGTGCGAGGAGAAGGTAGGAGACTATAGTGAGGGGGGTCCAGGGCTTTTGTCATCTTTGGAATCTGAAATAGCAGATCAGAAGAAAATAAGTCTGAGCAGGGGCAGGTGAGATCTTGGCTACTGTAATGAGCGACAGGTATTTGGCTTGTCCATAATGGTCTGATATAGGCTAGGTTAATCTGAGACACAAAGTGGCATTTGTCTGGAAGAGCAGTGGTTGGCATTTTTAAAGTGTTAAAAGATCTTGAATAAATTTCTGTGATTTTAGGCAGGTAGAAAAACCTTAATATAGAGGCGATGAAAGCAAAGTGTCCGGAGCAGGAGCTCAGGAGACGAGGATTCTATTGATCTTATTCCCAGCTCCGAAGCCTCTAGGTGTAAAACCTTGGGCAAATGATTCCTTGTCCTTGATCCGAACTCCTCTAGGGATTCCTGTTAATCAACTGTGTTTCCCTACCTCCAGCACCAAGCCTGGCTCATAGTGAAGTTCCACAAATGATTGTTTAAAAGAATAGGATTTTGTCTCTTATAAAACGAGGCAGTTAGATTAAAACAAGATAGTTAGCAAGGACTATTCTAGTCTTGACATGCTATGATTTCATGACCTTAATTTCTAATTTTTAATAGCATTGACAAACCTATAACAAATGGAGACATCATATTGTGTATTGCTTAACTATTTACAAAACACTTTCACATATTTTATCTTAATAAAATGTAATAACCCTGAGAGCTCAGTTTAATCACTCACATTTTAAGGAAGAAATTGAAGCTAGAGACAGGAACTAATAAAGTAACAGTCTGGATTTAAATCCAAATTACCTGATGGCAAATTGGGTGCTTTTTCCACCCACCTCATGTCTTCTTCCACCGTTTTGAGGATCTAATTTTTCTTATCTATGTCACATCTCGTTTCAGTGCCTTTGCTGCCACCTCCCCCATCCCCCCATAATATGACATTGCCACATAGTCTATTGTCAAATTTTAGAAGAGAGAAGATAGCTTATGTGAGGAATCTGGGATACAGCAGACATATGTAGCAATTAAAATAAGGACATTTTGAAAACCTCTAGTCTTTCAATTATCAGCTATGACAGTGTCTATGCATTTGCAAGGGTGTCACCTTGCAAGAAGGGCCCATTGCACAGAATCGCTTGCAGAGATAAGTAGACATCCGTTCTGCTTTCCACTGTGCCTGCCTTGAGTTTCTTGATCTTAACACTGAGATCAGCTTTACTGACATGAGGCATTAGGTAAGTCTAATGTAAATGAATCCAAATTCTGAGAGAACACAGGGAAGCCCAGTTTTAAACATTCTATCAGAGTTCTTTGGATAAAGGCTCAATTACATTAAATTAAGCAGCCTGCTAGCAAGGCTAAAAGAGTTAGTAGACAAATACAATACACTCTTTTACAATAGCTCCAAGAACTATAGGTCAGCTTCTACTCCTGTTGGGAAAATAACATTAGGGGGACATTTGTAAAGGGCCTATCATTGTCTTGATAAGTTGATACTGAAACTGGTAATCAGTAAAATTGGAGGCATCCTATTTCCTGTTTGAATAGAACAGTGAGGCAGAGACACAAAGAGAGAGTCCATCTCAATTTGTCCTAGGATTTCCTGATTCAGATCTCTCAAGCCAGTATCTCTTACTTAGCCAAACCTTAGGTGTAGCTTCCAGCGAAAGTCACTGATACAGTACACGATAAGAAGTAATTATAGGAGATTGGATTAGCTGATTTTTCCTTTATGAAAGCAGGCACAAACAATAGAAGTTCTTACTGCATAAACAAATGGAAAAAAATCTTTAAGTAGATTCCTGAAATATGTCTTTGAGAAGAGTGAAATTTTGTTTGCAATGCCTTTCAAATGTTAAACCCGCAGGTACTGTGCTATGTAAGAGTTTCTAGAAAGCAAAACAAAAAACACTCAGTCTGTTAAATTCTTGGTTTTGCACAGGGGAGAAGAGTGTTACCCTGTACTGTTTGAGGTGTCTGGATATGGATTTACTCAATTACAAAGACATTTTGGTCCACAGCTAACTGGACACATTTTAGTTTGGCATGAGTTTTAGGTGCCTTTCCCTTTGCTGTTTCTGATTACTCTCTCTAGTGAACAAGTCTTTTTGTACTTAGACCTGGGAATTTGGCCGACACCAATACTGCAATCAATTGTCTCCTCCTTGTACCACAAGCCACTATTGTCTGTGTTCTACTGAGTAAAGGCCATACCCTGCCATTAATTCTCCTCCTGCATTTTCTGCTTATTGCAAAGGGAATGCTGCTCCCAAATTAACGGCATAGAATGTCCCCAGGTACTTGGAGGTTTGCAAGTTGTGTTTCTTGGAACCATGAATTAGGAAGACACAATATATGGGCACAAGTGACATCCGAAGGCATTTTAACCCTTTATCTCCCAAAGTTATGGTCAAAGGTGCCCCAATGCAGTTATCATTTATTTTCTGTCTGAAATTTCTTCTTCCCTGTAACTTTGTGCTCTGAATTTAATATTGCACTATTATGTTTCTCTGAGGAGGTGCTGTATATACTGTTGAATAGTTATGAATATCATTGTGCAGCCTCTGATCAGACAATCATTTCTTTCTTGCCTGTAGGGCCTCACATGCTGCATAGCTAGTCAGGAACCAGGCACTCTTCTGTCTCTCTACCCCCGTTTATCTGGAGTACAATTATTCTATAGTTTATCTGTATTACCTTGTGAGCCCAAAATGCTCATCCAATGCCTCAAATTCTTTGGGTAAAAGCATTTGTTCTAAAACAAATGACCTCTCATATTTATGTAGTTATCAAATCACTTTTACATATAATTCTTTCTTTGATCTTTACAGTAATCTTGAAGGTGGACTGGCCAAGTATTATAAATTATTTTCCATAGATGGTTATAAGTAATATATTCTTATATACACCTCATCAGGATACCTCCTTATCTAATAATGAGTATTTTATTATTAATATTTCAATGATATTTATAAATTCCAGCTCTAGCATTCAATGGCAATGTCATCAAAATAACATTCTGGTTTAAATGACTGGAAAAAAATCCTTCCCCTTTATTTAGCTCTTGATTCAAATAAGATTTAGTTTCACCAGAGAAGAATTTTGTGGCAACTAGAAATCCTTAGAGATGGTGGCAAAAACAATTGGTTTTATGTTACATCAAAAGTTAAGAAATCTTTTTATATAATTAGCAGTCATTTGGAGTTTCTTTTGTGAAGTCTCTGTCATTAGCCAATATTTCTATTGTGTTGTCTGCTTTTTTTTCTAATTAAATTTGTGGTTTCCTTATCCTCATTTGATGAGAACTTATCAAATATTTATGTATGTATGTTATCAAAATATTTATGTATTAATTCATTTAAAATAACACTGATAAGCCCAGAGTGTTAGCATAATTCATCTATCTGATTCAAATGCCTATATTTCAAAACCAAAAATCAATGTGAAGAGTGACATTGTTGTACATTTTTGCAAATCTCTTTACTGTTTGGCTTAATAGAAAATAACTGAATTTGTATACCTGCTTCTTCATTTAGTTTGCTGTAATTTCTTTTTATTTCCTGATATTCAGTGATGTGGACGTACTAGAGTTTATGCAGAAATTATCCAATTGATGGACATTTACATTGTTTATAATTTCATATTTTTTTGTTTTTTTTTTGCCATGGTAAATAATACTGCAATAAACATTCATATATGTTTCTAAAAATCAAAGGAAAACTTTTCTGGAATCTGCTAATATTTAATAAGAGCTTAACATAAATCAGATCTTTCCACATGTTATCTCATTTGACCCCACTGCTGATTCCTACCTTGGCTGTATCTACATCTGGTAGACAAGACTCTGGTTAGACATGCCCAGAGCCTTGTCCACTTACGAGACACAGCTGCTTCTCTGAATCACAGTGTTCCACCTCTCCTTGGAGGTCATTGGCTGCTGGCTCTGTGCCTACACAAGGCCTGAAAGTCTTCCCTTTAGATCCTAGGAGCATATTGTGTAGGACTGAGCCATCATGTTATGGAGAAATTGTTCCTTCCTTTAATCCTAAATCCACAGGGCACTCTGCTCCATGAATTTGTGATGGTGTATTTTCTCCTGGTCTTAGGCTCAGAATATACTGACTATTGTTGAGAAATTCAAAAATAGTCTGTGCTTTATAAAAATCAAAATGACATTCCTGTGAGGTTGGCAAGGGAGCAAGCCTTTTCCTTTCATGGATGATGAAATCAGCTCATAGACACATTAAGTAAAATGCTCAAGATCACACAAGTAGTACACACCATCCGTATGAGTAAGAAGGTGTGTAGAATCAAAAGTGCCACTAATGTTCCTGGGGCCATTCCTTTTATCTGCCTTGGCTTTTATGGAGTGAAGCATGTTACTGAAAATAGACTTTCATGTTCTGAGAGGTCTTAAAATGCAGATTTGATGAACACTGTACTTTCATAGTGTTCAGAACTATTCTGGAATTATTCCAACTGAAACTTTTGTTTGCAATATTTTATATTGTTTATCTTCTTAAAATAGTATATAAGGTGGTTTGTGAGGGATACATATATAATAAAGCTATTAAAATAAGTACAAAAACCCTCCATAAAATCCAAGTAAAAAGACCAAAGAGAATTTTTCTTCCTACTTGGATGTCTTCCTGTCTTTCTTCCTTGCTGAATAATTTAGTCCAAAAGCTAATATGTGGGGTGACAAAGGTAGGGATTCACTAGGCTTGTGGGGTTGGGAGCAGAGAGGACAACTGAAGCAGTCTGGCCTGAGCTGTCAGCATCTGTGTGGATTTACAAAGGATATCCCTGAGGGTGGATGATGGTAGTGGCCCAGGGTGAGGTGTTGGAGCCTGGATGAGATGTTTAGATACAGGAAAGATTAGAGTAATAAATGCAATAAGGACAATACATTAGTTAATGTAACAATGAAAACAGAAGTTAGGCTTCTTATTACTGGAGAATGGTGTTAAATGCATGGTGAAAGCTAGAATAAATTCTGCGATGTTGATGAGACCCATGTGGATGTGGGTCTGGGAACAATGACACTCCAATATCAAGGAACACATTCAGTGCTCAGATCATGGTTTCTTAAATACAATTTTCCACTAAAAGGAGCCAGCTCTCCTTGGAAAAATAGTAGCTTTTATGATTGAGTGTGGGCAAGTAAAAGATAACCCTGGAACATCTTGCACCAGAAACTAAGAAAACACTCAACACAGATGCCAGCTTGAAAAGGCTCTCACTGGCCAAATCTGGGATAATTTGAGCCTTAAAATAACAAATACTCATATAAATATATGAATGAATGAATGGCGAAAACAAAAAGCCTTTCCTAACTAGTATTTGTAGAAGAAATGATTAAATTAGAATACTAATACATGGTGGGGGGGATGATTGAATTAGAAAATCACCATTTGCCAGACCTCAGTGGATGCCAATGGAAAAAGTTTGATAAGGAATGGAATATTTACCCAGTCTCAGAGTATCTCCCTTAAATACTTAGTAATTACAAAGAGAAAGGAGGAAGTTTATAGTGAGGAAACCTTACTAATTCCACCTTAATCAAATGATCAAAGTTAACACCACAAATAATGAAACAACTCAAAAGCATATACCATCTGAGAAGACCAAACAGAATATAGCATATCTTCTGTAACATTTCTGCCAAAAATAAAAAAATGAATCTAATTATAAAGAAATATCAGCAAACCTATATGGGGGAACATTATAGAAACTGACCTGTATTATTAAAAAATGTCAAGGTCATGCAAGTCAAGGAAGAGAGGAGGAATTGTTTGAGACTGAAGGAGACTAAAGAGACCCAACAACTAATGTAATGCATAATTTTGGACATCCGTTTGTCACTAATGACATTGTGGGAACAACTGGTGAAACTTGAGTGAAATCTGTGGATTTTATGATGATAATGTATCAATGTAATTCCCTGATTTTGATGTTTTTATTGAGGTTATGTAGGAGAATGTCTTTGTAGGAATTACACACTAAAATATTCAGAGGTGATGGGAAATCATGTTGGGAAACTTACTTTCAAATAGCTCCGAGGAAAATGTTTATGTTTTGGGTATTGTACTTGCAAATTTTTTATGGGTTAAAAATATTTCAAAGAAAAAAGTTAAGTGGAAAGGCAAGGGGAGACATATCTTAGTTAAAATTGTACTCAGATTGAACATACAATTTAGCTTTGAGTTTCCAGTGGCCAGTGCAGCAAGGTAAACAGTAATGTCAGGAAGCAGAACAGCCTGTTAAGATCAACCATCTTTCTTAGCACCAAAGTCCATGAGAAATCGATGGTATGAAGTGTGGATTGGTATCACCTAGTTAGCTATAGTTCTTCCACACGATGGCTTAATTTGCACAAACTACTACTTTCTATTATGCTTTTCTTAAAGGTGATCTTCCTGCTAGTTTTGGCCAAATTATGAAATAGTTCAGCCTCTACATAAACATTTTCTATCTTAGGGTGAAGCCATCATTTCTACACAGCCTGTTACACATGATGATTTCTTTCTACTTGTCTAGAGAGGGATATTGGAGGCCAGAGTATATGGAGGGCACACACTTAAATATAAAGAACAATTCCGTACTTAACAGATACAATGCCTACTATCTGGGAGATGGGCACACATAACTTTAACTCAAGTGGGTCAAAGGCAGTTTATGTAACCAAAACATTTATACCCCCATAATATTCTGAAATTAAATAAATAAATAAACAAACAATCCCTGGCATTTCTTCTTTAAGATAATAAATATTTCTGATCTAAAGATATAATGTGCCATGACTTATATATTTGATGGAACTTAACAAGTTCCATAAATATAACTATGTTCCATAAATATAATTATGTTCCTTAAATATAACTATAAATAACTATGTGATTGTAAAAATTCAGGTAAGAAATGTAAGGAGGACTGGTTGGAGTACACAAATATTAAGTCTTTTTCATGACATGTCAAATCCACATATATCTAATTAACAATAAGAATTATCCTTTATTGAATATCTATTATGTACCAGGCACTCTACCTACATTATCTACAGTCCTAGACAGACCCTACAAAGCTACTATAATTTGAATCCTCTTTAAAGAAAGGAAGCTGGAGGTCAGAGCACTTAAGTGATGTATCTAAGCATACAGATAGCATTTGATGGAATTGGGATTCAACCCCCAGTCTGACTGGGTCCTACGCCTATCTTCTTTCCACCATATCTCTGGTTTCTTTAATTCATTTTATTTCACATGTTCAAGGTAAATTAAGCCTTAAGTCAGATCTCTAAAGTAGACCTCTGTCTTTAAAGTTTTAAGCCAAATATCAGGAGTGAATTATTGCTCTCAGTCCTGAGTACTTGAGCTCTAGAAATAAGATGCTGCAAGGACCTAACCTTGTTTCTGTTTTCAAATTAGGCATGGTTAGAGCTGCTACATAAGCTTCTCCAATCCACCAAGGCATTTTAAATTAGTATGTGAATTTTGAAACAGCTCATCATGTGTAACCTCAAATTTTAAAAGTATTATCATCCTTCCTATTGGTTAAAATTAAATACTATGTTCTTGACAGGTCCAGAGGCATATGATTCATAGTGGGTTGCACTCAGTCCTAATTGAGAATATGACACTATCCTGAAAATCATATGGAACCTGTGTGATAGAGGATCCTGTCTTCAGGTAATACTGAAGTTAGACCAACATCATACCCTTGGCATTATTGGGATAGTACCTTAGATTGGGACTCAAATGGTCCCAAATTTTAATGTTAATCTGTGCCTAAGTGATGATATATGCATGTATGTATATTGTCCATGCTTCATTAAAAATGATAAAAGAATGGAAAGACAACAGAAAGGAGATTTGAGTTGATTCTGGTTCCAGCCCTGTATCCTTTTTATTACCTGGCTCTTTATTTCTTCACTGGTGAAAATATCAGTGATAATAATATCCATCTCAATGGGATGATAATATTACTTAACGCTTATGGTAGTTCCTAGGTTTCAATGAGTTAGTACATATAAAATAATTTCAGCAATGCCTGGCTCATAGGAAGTCCTTATAAATATTTGTTATTATCACTGTTAGTATATGTAAAGGGATTAATACATAGTTACTGCTCAATAAATGATAGTTTTCTTCCATTTCTTAAAAAATAGAATAAGTATACAGAATTTTTATTTACAAATGATCAGTTTAGTTGTTTGTGATCAGAGAAGAAGTATCCACCCACATTGCTGTAGAACATCAAGAGCTACACTTGGGCATTTATTTGCATTTGGGATGCTACCAATGGTGATGTAATATACTGTTGATATACTGGTAGGTTGATCTTGCAAGCTATATTTGACATATGAATAACTTACATCTTGATACATTGTTTCTGTACAAATAATATGTATCCTTCAGGATAAGAAATCATCCATGTGGAATAAATAACACTTTCTCCATGTAGGTATACAATTATCTGAAATGTAAGGGTTGACAAATGTTTGGTTGATTGAAAGTTTTGCAGTAATTTGAGTGTTTGAAACATTTTTGAGATGATGCTGGCATTCTCTCTTTCTCTCTCTTTTTTTTTTTATCTTTTGGTTACCAAGATTCACTAGTATTAATGTTTGGGCACATTCCACAGAAGAGTGATTTGAATTTATGGTAAATTATAGCATCATGAAATTTTGTTACTATGAGAGACATTAGCTATCCTCTAATCCAGAAATCTGCAAACAATGGCCTGCAACCCCAAACCAATCTACTACCTTTTTTTGTATGGATTGTGAGCTAAGAATAATTTTTATGCTTTTGGAAAAAAACCAGCAAAGAAGAATGTGCAACATAAATCACACATGGTCTGTAAAACTTAAAATATTTACTATCTGACCCTTTACAGAAAAATATCTGGTGATTCCTGCTCTAACCCAACTTTCTCATTTAAACAAACAAAGAGAGAGAGAGAGAGAGAGAGAGAGAGAGAGAGAGAGAGAGAGAGAGAGAGTAGAAATTGAGGACAAGGGATATTTTGTGACTTTACTTAGGGCAACCCAACTCACTGGAGCCAGATCTGAAGTTTGCACCAACATTCTTGACTTCTGGCTTCATGCTCTATCCTCAACACCCTGCTTTCTCAGCCATTTTGCTTTCTAGGGCCTTTACCAGGCTAATAAGATAATTGCATTTAAAAAGATAACATTAGTATTTTAAACTTCTGTGGCATCTTCTCCCTAAAGAGCTTAAAACACTTTTCTCTGGGTTGAACCAATTCTGCCACCATATGAATTGCTTCTGGGTGGTAAACTGGACCACTGGACAGCAACAACAATTTAGGTCAACCTGTTATTAAATATTATCTGGATTAATAATGTATTTACAATGCAAAAAACCATATTTAATCTATTTATAAGAAGCAGTAAGATGCTTAACAAAAGAATCATGTTATAATTTTAGGCTTCCAGTTGAATTACCAAACCCCAGAATAATGGTTTTAGCTCTTCCATGTTAACCTACAGGTTTGAGCCTTGCTAGATAGGAGGTGGCAGTGGTGTTTCAACAGTTATTTGGAATATACTCAAAACTTCTGCTACATTTTTATGAAATTATTGTTTTTAATTTAAACAGTGGACATTTAGAAATCTCTGGAAAGATTACATGTTAGGGAAATTGTGTACTTCTGAGTGGATTTTCCAAGCTTTTCAATCAATTCCCTCCCCAAAAAAATCTTTTTGTGAGTTGAGGATGAATTTTTGGTCCATTTCTCTCCTAAGATGTGTGAAGTAAGTAATACTTCAGAAAAGAATGCCTAGTAATTGAACATTTGTCTTTTCAATTTCAATGGTGTCTAATTCTATACCAAAAATATTAATGATTAATTTAATAGGTGAATCAATTATTTTTATAAGTTTACAAGAGAATTGCTAACTTATTAAGTTTATACTGCCCAATAAGTTTCCCATAGAGTATGTTCAGATTTTTCATAAAACCAATTTTATTGATTTAAAAAAATGTCAGGAACTTTTCTTTAAATCAAAACTCCAAACTAGAACTATATCAGCATTATAGCTGCTTTGATCAGCATTCATTCTTTGCAAATGCTAAGAATAAGGATGTGGGTGTAATTGGGAGGCATGCATTTGATTCTACCTGAATGGAAATTCCCCTATTGAACTAGCAGATAGGTGGATTTCCTGGAGTGTCTTTTTAGGTGCTTCTATTATAAACATTTTTCAGATCAGCTGATGGGTGATAAAGAGCTCTTTATATAGATTATAAAACATTTCCCAAAGAAGTGAAAAACATATGCAAATTTGAGCACATAAAAATGCTTTTTCGATTTAATACATTTTTCAAATGAACGGCTTGAATTGAGACTTAAATATTCTACATATGTTTATTTATAGGAATATCCTTATATTTTGTAAAATATAGCATTAATAATATGGTTTTTCTTGTGATTTCAGAACATCTATAGCTGAATACATTAAAGCTATATCTCATAGATAGCTAATATATGTTTTTCTTCCTGATTCCCCAAATTTAATGGTGCAGGGGGGGAAGCGATAGGCACAGCTTTACAAATTATTATAAAAAATTCACTGAGATGCATTAATACACAATATGCTCCAACCTATACTGCTCAAAAATTACAGTAGATATTATTTAGACATACATGTTATGAAACTGCAAAGGGCATGATGAGTACCAGAGAAAATTACTACATATGTAATTGAGCAAATTGCTGTATATATTACATGTCTTGGTCATACCTAGGTTAGAAAGCTATTTAGAGCTTGCTGCTTCAGCCACAGACTGTTTATTCCTCACATAATGCTAATCACAGTGATTGTGCCTGTCTCTGTTATGTCTGGCAAAGCAACGTGTAAGAAGTCAGCTCTGGCCGGGACAGCCAGTTGAAAACACATGGTATAAAAAAAATCCATTTAGCTAGGTTGCCTTTTCCAGCCCCTTTATTAAGGGTCCCAAATTGTTGGAAATAAAAAAAAAATCTCAATGCCTGGGTATCTTTTGATATTTTCCAATTTTAATTTGATATCTGGAAAAATTAAAGCAAATGATTATTTTTGTATTGTTTAAATACATTACCTTTTGATTGCCATCATATTTCCCCTTGCCATCATATTTTTGGCTAATTTTACTCCCCAGAGAGATGAAATATGCTTCAAGTAGCTAAGGGGTCATGGCTCCTGGTAGATCCACTTCATAATAAACATGACTCCCTCCAAGCTTTGCCACATAGGCTTTTTCCCTGAGAAGCAAGTGTGGGTCTTTAGGGCAGCTACTGGGCTCCATACAACAGGAACCACACGAGTAACTAGCATTCTAGTCTTAGGTACTTGTTTCAGAAAAATCATTCATCCATACCTCTTTCTGACAATAGTCCCATTTAAGGAATGATCTCTTATAAGTTAAGGACAAGTTCACACTGAAATGGAAATTTTGTTAGACTTAAGCCCATTTTATAGCTACAAAAGCCAAGGCAAAACATTTCATTTCTCTGAAGTCATGTATTGAGCTACTTTGTGAGGAAAACTACAATTCACCATCAATCACAGAGACCTAAAATACTCTTTTGGGTATTGTTGCACTCTAAAGATAAAAGGTATATCCACTCAGAATTGAATGCTTAACATGATCCATTTAAGAATGAAATTTATAGCCAACTGACTATTTTAGAAATTAACAACAAGCTAACTTAGTCAAAATTGGTCTTAAGCCTTTGAGAATAATATCATTATTCCCATTCCATTGACAGCACTTGCATTTATTGCCCTACTATTAAAGATCTATATAGTTGTGGCGTTACTTAGAGCATTTACGATATATTGCCTACCATATTTTCATAATGTTTTGTCTTTTTAAATTCTAGCCATATGACAAGTTGTTTTTGTAATATGTGACTAGAACATTTAAACTTTAATGTTTCTATACGTTTTATAATCCCATGCATTTATTGCCACAGTGCAGTCTACTGTAAAATGGTTACCTAGTTTTTTCCATGGATTTCCTACCCAGTATGATACTGTTATTATATATTTCTTGGTGTTTCTTTTTATTATTCCCCCAGATATTAACTGTTCTATCTTAAAATATTTAATTCTATGGTGTGAACCTTAATCCCATTTCAGAGCACTCATCTATATGTCATGTTGTCACAATGCACTCCTTGAGTCTGAGGTAGGGTGTACTTGCTTTTTTCTCCTTTTTTTAATAAATAAAATACTTTTTAAAAACAAATTTGTTTTGCTTGTTTTACAAATGTGCATATATTTATTATATATACATATTTGCTTTTATTTAACAAAATAACTGCATTTTGAATTTATCATACATTGGAAAAACAAATCTTTATTCATTTAATGAGCAGACCATGCAGATTTCCATAAGATATAGTGCCATGTTGGCCAAAGCTCTGTGCAAATAACCATCTATTGTAAAATGGTAGGAGAATAGCTGTGAACCTCTTTTCTAACCAATGAAATTCAGAAGCAGCGCATTGTAACTCAGTTTGCAATATTTTTTCCCAATATTTTCTTAAAGCTTCATGTATGGAGAGTGTCTTTGTTTTCACTCCATTTTGCATTTTGCCAAGAAAAAGTGACAAAACAGTACTTATCATCTTCCTTCAAAACATATGGCATGTGCCCACGGAATATTAAATGATCTTTTACAATTACAACAAATGTTGTGATATTTCATCTGAAACTCTCAGAATGTAAGGTTTCTTGAGGCAGGCAGGAAAAGCAAAAAGATAGTTCAGGAGGATTGGTTTGCTGGTGGAGATGGTGATGAAAACATATGCTACTTCAAATCTGAAGGAGTACTGTGTATATATGTATGTATAAGTGGGAGTGGCAGAAAACATATTATTTGGACTTGGAGGTCGTAAGATTTTGTAGCCAGTTTTGTGTCCTCTGGTTTGAAAAAGACAAGAAATTGAGTTTACAAGATTAGGTTGTCTTTAAATTTTTTTTCTGTTTTCTCTCACTATAGAAGGAAGAATTTTCCAATGATCCCAGGTCACTGAGAAGAGGGCTTTCCACTTTTTTCTCTTTCTCTTACAAACTTCTATCCAAGGAAGGAGGAGTCTTTTGTTTGATCTGTATGGCTAGGAGAAGGAGCTGGGCATGTGTAACTTGGTCTTTTTCTTGTTGTTCTCAAATCTGCCTGCTCCAGCTGAATGTGTTTTGCTCTGACAAGCATACCTTCTTTAGGTCCAAATCTGCCTTCCAGAGGCAGCTCTGCAGATCCATTCCTCTTGTTCCTCATTCTCAGGGCTCTCCATTGTAATTGGTGTGGTAAACATATCTACTCGGCAGACCCAAGCTCTTGGTGGTCCCAAGGTCTAGACTGTAGGTGAAAGTGGGGTTGTGCAGTGGAAGGTTATCACATTTATGCCATAGCTTAAACCATAATCTCTCCTGCAATTAAAAAAAATTTTTTTTACCAACAATAAAGCTGATATCTCAATCTCTATCTGTCCATATTTGGAGTTT
This sequence comes from Microcebus murinus, assembly GCF_040939455.1. Classification (NCBI taxonomy): domain Eukaryota; kingdom Metazoa; phylum Chordata; class Mammalia; order Primates; family Cheirogaleidae; genus Microcebus; species Microcebus murinus. Next base: position 58,316,806 of record NC_134108.1, read on the forward strand.
GTCGTTTAATTTGCTTACAACACAGAGGAGAAATGCACATTACTACTTACCACCCCTCAGTACTCCAACATTCACCACAGGATTAAATGATATTTGATATTCACATTCATATTCCAAACTAGTAGTTGCCATTAATAACAGATCCCTGAGAACAAGTTTTTTTAAATGTCACAACACCCCTACCATATGAATGTCTATTTAGATAGTAAAAGCAATCCAAATAATATTTCCAATTTTTTTTTATTATTTTTATGTCAAAATATTAAGGGCAATACAAATATTTTTGTTACATGGATAACTTGTGTAATGCTTAAGTCAGGGATTTTAATGTGCCCACTGCCAGAATGGTATTCATTGTACCTGATAGGTAAGTTTTTATCCCTCATACCCCTCACCTTGTCTGGGCTTCCAATGACCTTGATATCCCCTTGTGCCTGCTTGTGACCATGGTTTAGTTCTCAATTATTAAAAAATATATGTGGTGTTTGTTTTTCCATTCCTCAGACACTTCCCTTAGGAGAATGGTCTCCACATCCATCCAAATTATTGCAAAAGACATTATTTCATTCTTTTTTATGGCTGGGTAGTACTCCATGTTATATATTATATATGCCACATTTTCTTTATCCATTCATGAATTGATGGGCACTTAGGTTGATTCCACATCTTTCTAATCATGAATTGTGCTGTGATAAACATTTGAGTGCAGGTATCTTTTTTGATCAAATGACTTTTCCTTTCAGTAAATACCCAGTAGTGGGACTGCTGGATCGAATGCTAAGTCTACATTTATTTCTTTGAGGAATCTCCATACTGTTTTCCTTAGAGGTTTACTAATTTGCAGTCCCACCAACAGTGTATAAGTGTTCCTTTCTCTCTGCATCTATGCCAGCATCTGTTGTTTTTTTCTTTTTCATAATGGCCATTCTGACAGGAGTACGGTGATTTCTTATTGCAGTTTTAATTTTCATTTCCCTGATGATTAGTGATGTTAAGAATTTTTTCATGTTTGTTGGCATTATTTATTTATCTTCTTTGGAAAACCTTCTGTTCATGTCTTTTGCCCACTTTTTAATGGGGTTGTTTTTTGCTTGCTGATGGGTTTGAATTCTTTGCAGAATCCAGATATTAGCCCTTCACCAGAGGTATAGTTTGTGAATATTTTTCTCATTCTATAGATTAACTATTTGCTCTGTTGATTATTTCTTTAGCTGTGCAGAAGTGTTTTAATTTAATTAAGTCCCATTTATTTATTATTATTGTTGCTGTATTTGCCTTTGGGGTCTTAGTCATAAATCCTTTGTCTAAGCTGATGTCTAGAAGAGTTTTTCCTACATTTTCTTCTAGATTTTTTATAGCTTCACACCTTACATTTAAGTCTTTTATCCACCAAGAGATAGGGGTCCTGTTTCATTCTTCTCCATATGGCTATTGAGTTTTCCCAGCATTATTTATTGAATAGGGCTTCCTTTCCTCAGTGTATGTTGCTGTCTGCTTTCTTGAAGATCAGTTGGTTGTCAGTAGATGGTTTTATTTCTAGGTTTTCTATTCTGTTCCATTGGTCAATGTGTCTACTTTTATACCAGTGATATGCTGTTTTGGTTATTATAGTTTTTAGTATAATTTGAAGTCAGGTAATTTGATGCATCCAGATTTGTTCTTTTTGCTTGAGATTGCTTTGGTTATTTGGGCTCTTTTTTGGTTCTACATGAACCTTAGAATTATTTTTTCTAGATTTGTGAAATATGATGTTGGTATTTTGATGGAAATTGCATTGAATCACCTTGGGTACTATAGATATTTTAATGATGCTGATTCTGCCAATCCATGAACATGGAATATTTTTCCATTTGTTTGTGTCATCTATAATTTCTTTCATCAGTGTTTTATAGTTCTCCTTGTAGAGATCTTTTACTTCCTTGGTTAAGTATATTCTTAAGTAGTTTATTTTCTTTGTAACTATTGTACATGGTATTGAGTCCTTGACTTGACTTTTAGCTTAACTGTTAATAGTATATAAAATGGTACAGATTTGTATATATTGACTTTGTAACCTGAGTTTATTTATCAATTCTAAGAGTCTTTAGGATTTTCTACATACACAATCATATCATCAGCAAACAGGGATAGTTTGACCACTTCTTTCCTGATTTGGATTCCCCTTATTTCTTTCTCTTGCCAGGTAGCTCCAGCCAGTACTTCCAGTACTATGTTCATTAGAAGTGTTGATCTTAGGCACCTTTGTCTTGTTCTAGTTCTTGGTGGGAATGCTTTCAACGTTTCCCCATTCAATATAATGTTGGCTGTGGGTTTGTCATATATGGTATTTATAATTATAAGGCATGGTCCTTCTATGCTTATTTTGTTGAGGGTTTTATCATGAAAGAGTGCCATTTTATCCAATGCTTTTTCTGCATTTATTGAGATGATCATGTGGACTTTGTTTTTGCTTTTGTTTATGTGGTAAGTCACATTTATTGATTTGTGTATGTTGAACTATCCTTGCTTCTCTGGGATGAAACCCACTTGATCATGGTGGATCTTTTTGATGTGCTGTTGAACTTGGTTTGCTAATATTTTGTTGAGGCTTTAAGTATACTTTAAAATTATAATCTGTCTTCTAACTCACATTTCCTCCACTATAAAGTATCAATTGAGAGCTTTATAATGCTTAATGAAAGATAGGAGAAAAAAACTTTTGTGTTAAATTAATAATACTATTAATATCTTTATATTAATTAATTTAATTTCTGTGAAAATTAATATTCCACAGAGAAATCAGGCATCTGTGATAAAGACATGGCTGGTACTTCTCACTGACTACTTTTGACACTTTGGAATTAACAGACTAAATACTTTCACTGCTAAACAAATTATTTCAAAAGAAGAAGACATTCTTTTATTCATCAAATATGTATCAAGAAACAGCTATGTGCTAGGTATTGTTCTAGGTTCTGGGGTTACATCAGTGAAAATATAGACTAATATCTAGGAATTTTATTCCAAGAAATTCACATTCTAGTGGTAGGGAAGATATAATAAATAGTAATGACTATATATAAGCACTTTTAGTATTTTAGAAGGTGGTAAGTATTAGAGAAAATAAATGTGGCTGAGCAAGGATAATTGGGTAGGAGTTACAATTAAAGTAGGTTGGTCAGGGTAGACCTCATTAAGAAGGTATTTGAGCAAAGATTAAATGAGGTGAGGAAGGAACCAGGTAGATATCAGTGAGAAAGAGCATTCCAAGCAGTTGGTACAGCCATTGCAAGGGCCCTGAAGAAAGACTATATGTGTAGATGTTTGGGGAAGCAGAAGGAGGCCAGTGTGGCTAAAGGAGTGGGGGAGCAAGGATAGAAGTAGGGATCAAGGATAAAAAAAAGAGAGAGGGAGAAATGAGTGGTAGAAAATGTAACTAGAAAAAGATTGGATAGCAAGTTGTTGTATCCTGCGGGCATTGTAAGAATTTGAATATTTCTCTGAGAGAAATAGAAAGCCATTGGAAGATTTAAGAGAGAAATAACACTTGACATTGTTTAACAGAATTGTTCTGGCTGTTACGTTGAGAACAGACTTCTGGAAGATAAGAATGCAAGGAGGGGGTCCTGTTATGAGGTTGTTGTCACTATTAAGGTGAGCAATGATGGTGACTAGATCATATGCTAGCAGAAGTGGCTGGATCTTGATAGAAATTGAAAGCTGAGCCAAAATGGTCTGCTGATGAATTGATTATAAAGTGTGAGATAAAGCAATGGGTCGAGGATGGCCCCAGGATTCTGGCCTAACCAAGGATAGATTTTCCATTTACTGAGATGGGGAAAGTGGTGGGCAAAACAGGTTAGGAAGGACAAGATAAGGAATACAGTTTTAGACCTCTTAAATTTGAAATGTTTATTAGAAATCTAAGAGAAGGTGTTGAATATGCTGTTGGATATGTGAGTCTGGAGTTCAGGGGAGAAAAGCCTAGGCTGGAGACATAAATTTGAAAGTCATCCATATAAAGATGATTCTCAATGCTTGTAAAAAGGAGACTTTCCAAAGTCCTCTGAAAGGTGAGCTTTTCTTCTAAGCCAAGTTTGAGACTCCATAAAGGTTAACATTTTAAAAGGGAACCATTGAATGATGAACGTTTTCCTGCTGAAGTGACATTAAAAGAAAAAAATTACCCTTCAATAATGATACAAACCTCACCTCTGCAGGCAAAATGCAAAGGATTCAGATAATCCAGAGTTAATTTAGAAAGCTCAGTGTCAAGCAGGTACCACCTTCCACCATCAGAAGTTCTCTTCAATTCTTTGTGACTGCTTCATACTTTTGTGTCTTTACTGTTTGTGGCCATGCCCTAGACTGGCTTGCAGCGAAAATCAGAGGTCTTGCAGCTTCTGTAGTCATAAGGAAAAAAAAAATGACTATTCTGTTTAATAGTCACACTTGCTCACCTTTTATGACTCATTTATATATGGTACAAAAGAAGTTATTAGATGCTACATTACAGGCTTGAAAGAGTTAGTTCCTTCAAAAAGCCCGATGTAATCTTAAGGAGTTTCCACATTGGGAGAATCTGGCTCAAAATAACAATCTACACAAGACTTTCTGAGTCAGAAACCTATTTAAAGAAGAGAGTGTTCAACAGTAGTTCCAATAAATACTGGTAACTCTTTTGCATTAAGCATACCACAGTAGAAAGGGGGAAATAACTATCTTTAGATCACAAGGCAAGATGTGTACAGAGAAGGTAAAAACCTCTGGGTTCCTGCCTTTAGGCTGGGTGGTCAGGCCCTTCCAACAGGAGGCCGATTGACAACTGAGTGACACTAGTTCTAACACTGTGAACCTGACTCTCCCTCTGATTTACCTCCTTGGCACAGAGTCATGTAATATCATTACTCCTGAGAGAGTGCCCAGGATCAGGAGCCTTAGAAATACTGCTTTGGTTTTCAGTGTCCATCAAAAAAGAATACTAACTTTTTAAATGCAGAAAACAAGATTTTTGCCAAACCTAAACTTAATGTAATTTTTCTTAAAGAACTTATTCTTAAAACAGTCACAAAGATATTTTCTGTTACAGTAAGTGCACTCTTTCACAGAGATTTGAGAACACCAAACAGAGAGATGAATATAAAATACACATTTCAGCACTTGGCCTGGGTGGAAAGCCAAAGGTCAATGGCTTGGAAGATGATGAGCTGATATCACTGTGAAAGATGAGGAGAGAGACCAGGTCTATTATGCTTTTGGGAGCATCCCTGGCTTTCCTCCCCCTATAATGCAAATGCAGACTCTGTGAACTGCTTCTCTTCCCCTGTTCCGTTGCACACCTTATCTGAATGGGGACTTTGATCTGAGTGTGGTGGGAGAACTGAGGTCTTGGTTGATGAGAACCAAAAGAGCATTAGTCATAAGTCTTGGCAACAGATTGTCCTTTCCCACTGAGTTTTCAGCCACACACACGTGCACTACTTGAGAGCTTATCACTGGTGAGCTGGCGATCTTTTCCTTCAGAGAGCGCAAGCTGGGAACAACTTTTCTCATTTACATAGAGTAGAGAGAATACTAATTAAATATGGAAATCTGCTAGATATCCATCTATCTTCGTCGTCTGTGCTTTCACCAGGTAGATGGGTGGAGGGAGGAGGGAAAAGTGCTGAGTCAGGAGACTGTCTAAGGCTCTTCCTTCCAGCTCACAGGACGCTGGCTTTGAGGATTTAGGCAGTGATCTTTAGTTGACTTACTTTCTCATTATTTAAAACGGCTTAGTCTGGAGGTGGGTACCCTGTGTTTTAGGTCCTCTGTGTTTCTAATGTCCACAGAATCCTGTTTTCCAAACAGCAAACCTACTGGGGAGTTATATAAGAGCTTTACAGCCCCATTTCTGGCATACTGTACTGATGCCTGGATGTATTTGATTAAATTTCCCTTAATGGGTCACAAAGGTGTCCCTCAGGTCCTCAGGGGTAATGTTAGGAATAGAACAGCCTTTGGAAACTGCCACCAAGTGAATAACGGGTTGATCTGATTTTTTTTTTAAAGCACTCATTTGCTCTCTCCAGACCTCACATGTTTGTTAAATTGGGAAAGCTCAGCGGGTGGTGTGTCTGAAATCTTTTTTTTTTTTTTTCTCTTTCTTTTGCAGTTGATACTTGAAACTGACACAAAGACAACTGAAGCTGCTTGGTCACATTTCCTGTCTCAAAACAGAGGGCTGCTTCTGTTCAAGAGAGTGAACCTGTGTGAAGCAGAGTAATTGGTCTCTAAGTAGTCCCGCCCCTGTCTCCAGGAAGGAGATTTTAGTTAAAAGGCCCTGCGGTTTGTGCCTCCAGCTACTGAAAAACTCTTATCTACTTGTAGTACAACTGGGAACTGTCCAAAGGAAAACATGAAGTATTCTTTTAATTAATGATTGAATGCATGCTATTTGCACTTGCCTCTCTGTAGAAAGAGATACACACTAGCCTTCCCACAGTGAGTGTTTACTCACATTCCATCTGCATCTTCTTTCCTCTGTGGGAGCCCAGCCCAAGTTTACCTTCAGAGCTTGTCACATGGATCAGCTGACTCTGTCTCACAATTAACTAGCTTTCGGCTGACTTATGACTCTGAAATTCTTAGTGTGGGCTATTTGGCCCTCCTAGTTTATAGCTCTTTATGCTTTCCAGTTGGGTCCTTTGCCTTCTGCTTTCATGTAACCTGCTCATTGTCTTCAGCCATGGTTATCTGCTTCTTCCTCAGGTTAAGCCATCTATAGCCCTTAGTGTAGTTCAGCTCTTGGGGATGAAATGACTTGCCTGCATGCTGGTCTATGTTTTTTCCAACTTTCGAATTAAATAAAAGTCATCCTTCTCCAAGGAGCTTCCGATCATATAGCAAAAGCTCCTCTGACTTATTTAATCCTGTCCCACCAGCGCGATCTTCATATCTGATGAGGTGCACGGTGGCCTGGAACTCTGTCTTCTGTTCTCTGCCTGAATCCCCGAGAGGTTCTCCTTCAGTGCACTCCTCACACGGGCTGCTCCGAGTGACCAGAAGAGATTTGATGGTACCTATACCTCTTGTTTTTCTCTCCAGGACCCTGCACAATGCCTGGCAATAGATCTTTATTGGATAGAAGAAGACAAAGAATATCCTTCTTCGTGCCTTAGATGTTTATTTAATCAGAGGGCCGGGACTCTGGGGGAGGAGATGGGACTGAGCCTAGGGGTCCCATAGCAAGATTGAGAACTGAAGATGAGAGTAGTGGTCTGCATCCCACGTTACTCTTTCCCCAGTGTTGTCCACCTTCTGTTCTGTCATTACACCTGCCACCCTGGGATGTCACTGGGGCTGGAGTCAGGGATTAGAAAGGAAGAGGGAGGAAGGCAGGGAAATCTTAAGGGGAGATAGAAGGGGAAAGGGATTTTCTGAGGCAGCCACTCGGGGTATATGGAAGGTGGGTTTATGTAAATCAGGAGCTACTTGCTTGCAGAATATTCACAGATGGGGGGCCTTAATTTCACCAGATGCAAGACATAGCCCATTACTGGGGTCCTCCCCTCACTCCCTCACAAAGTCTGCTCTGTGTGAGCTTATCTCTACCTTTCTGGTCCTGTGTTCCCTTCAAACAAAGGCCTGCAATTACCCTAAGCTAGGCTAGATCTGGGATATACACAGTCTTTGACAACTGTCTTCTTTGGGGAGATTTCGGTATTCTCCAAGTATTAGCATTCTTAGCCTTTCTGAGCCTGGGAACTTTCCTAATCCAACACATGTTGATGGGTGGTCCTTAATTGCACCTCCCATTTGGGCTCACTGGGTTTCTGCAAATCTTACTCTTAAGTGGGGCTAGAAGGGTGGGGCTAGAAGAAAGGACAATGCATTTTGATTATTACCTTCTCTAGTTTGAACTTTTCATAAGAAAGAGACAGAACTAGTTGATTACTAAACCTTGAGGTCATTTGGACCTTGTGTTTTGAATTCATACAGTGGAAGTATTTATTTAAAAAAAAAGGGAAAAAATCCCTACTTACATGCTTCAGCATTATAAGAACTCATTTCATGTTTATAATTGTTAAATTTAAAAAAATTGAACGAACCTTTCAAAGTGAGTAATTTTTTATTTGAATTCTACATGCTTATGTATTATGTAACAATTAGTAATGATGTGATGGATAATTTTCTTTGGAACAGTTCCTGATTTCATTACTCAACTACTCGATCGACCAGTAATTATGAATCATATCTTTAATTAGCTGCTGCTCTTCAGAAACATATGAAAGCCAAGGGCATAAAGTAATTGGCATAAAAGTTTTCCTAATTAATTTATCTGTCCGTGTAAGTAACCAGGGCTAGAGTCTGGGGATCATTTATAACTCCGGGAAGGCCAGCCCTAAAACTCACTGTCGAAAGAGATTTATATTTGTGAATTATAAAAAGACAACAAGCCACAAAATTGCATTATCCCCCAACTCCAACAATCGCCCATAATGTGCTGTTCAGAGATGAGCAAAAAGTTCCTATTGATCCAATTCATTTTCATCATATCCTCCAGTGAATCTTTCAAATCTCTCTTGCCTTTTCCTCATTCAACATTGTAACAGTAATCAAGCACATTAAGCAATTCATTAAACAACAGCCCCGCTGACCACAGGGAGTACTGCAGCTAACATTCATTAGGCAGCCAATAACTTTATTTAAGTAGCAAAGGGCTTGGGAGTAAAAACCAACTCCTTTGTCTCTGTACAGAAACGCACGTTTCAGCAATGATCAAGGCTCACACCCTCTGGCTCACGAAGTACTTGCAAATGAAGTTCTAGCTCCACATGAAGTAAAATTAGGATAGGGTTGAGGTGTCCCGATTATATTCTCTCCTTGCCAAAAAGGTAGTCCAAGATTTAGATCACTGCTGAGCATGGCTATGGAAGATTTATGTCTGGTGTAGAAATTGACTGTTCAAATATTGATATTTGGGTGCCAGATTTTCAGATCTGACTTTAAAAATGCTAAATGACATGAGTGCTAGCATGTTTGTATGGCTTCAGAGAAACTTGGCTGGCTTTGTGTGGTTAATAAAAGTGATGGATGAATTTTCCTTCTTGACAACAGAGAAAGAACTGCAATAACAAAATCAAGCAACACAAATTGTTTCTTTAGGCCACAATTAATTAAAAGCATCCTAGAAAAGTCCTACTTATCCCTCTGAGGTATGGGAAGAGTGCTGGGGAGAATGGAAAGGAGGAGAATACTGAAAAAGTGTGCCTAAGACTGTACTTTTCAGAGGCACCCAGCCAGTGTCACTGGGGGCTGGGACCTCTTGCATAGGTGTCTTTCTTGCTTTTCTTTAGCTGGTGAATTTTTCTTTATGTAGCAACTTGAGAACATTGTTACATAAGTTAAAATTGTATGTAGGTGGTATAAATAATACCATCCATGGTTCAAAGGATTTATTTTCAGAAAGGATTTCTTTTTTTCCTTGAGGGGACCAAGGGAAATCCCTTTTCACAAGGCATTATTTTATTGCCTGAAGAGCCTCTAGAAGAAATACATAAGAAAGTTTCGTTTCTAAAACTTTCTCTCCCCCACCTTTAAAGAGTGGGCTGTCCGGATTAACCCTCATTTGATAAATTTTGCTCTTAATTCATGAAATGCTCTCTTCTTCTAAACATTTGGTCTCATGGGTAAGGTGTTGGCATCACTTTTTCTAGCCTGTCTCTTATTGATTAAGGTACTGACATTATGCCATCGGTAAATAAAATTGTCTTCATTTTAGATTCTGCTCTGCGGTACCACAAATAAAAGAAGGGTATATAGCAGAATTGAGGTATGATGTCCTCCCCCTGCCTGTCACATTGGAGATCTGGGTTCAGAGTGGGGCTCATCCCCATGTACGGGTCGTTTCTGAGAACATTCTCTGAGTTTCTGAGAAGGGGGATTATATACGAGGCAAGAAGCAGAGCAAGACCCTGGATTAGAATGGAGGGAAGGGAGGTCTTGGAGACCAAGTTTCAGAGCTGGGCAAGAATAAACCATCATAGTGATGCTCATTGCCTTTAGAGAAAGTGCTTTAAAACAAAATTAACAAATGCGAATTTTACTGCCTCATGGGTTAACAACTAAGTCAATTTTGTACTCTTAAAACATTCACTTCAAATATATTTTAAAACCATTAGCATTCTACTTTTTGGTCATAATGCTCACATATAGGATTTTAGGTTTCAAAATGTAGCAAATTTTTGGGCTCCCTCAGCTGTACTGCCAGCGCTGCTACATTCAGGCTGTGGCTGACAGCAAGGAAGAAGGAAAAGGAATTATAGTGTGTCAAAGACAGTATTGTTGAAGACAGAAATCAGAGTGAAATGTGGCTCTGCCTGAGATTTAAATCCCTTTTAACCATGAGCTGTTGTGGTTGAATTCATTTTTAATGCCAATATGTTGAATATACTCATATTCTCTCTCTCTCTGGGTAATTCTATAGTGCTGTGTTACTTTCTTGCCTTAATGTTTAGAAACATCACAGATAACCATTCAGGAGTCCTAATAAAAATGTTTAGGGATGGTCAAAAGTTCCTTTGAAAGAAATATTTTAAAAAAACTCAAATTTTTGGCCTTTGTACTATTTAATAATAGAAAAAGCTTACATTGAATTCATAAAAAGTGCTATACATTCTAGATACTGTGATAACAGCTTTGCTAGTAGCATTTCATTTAATTCTTTCAATTATACAATGAGGCAAGTACTATTATTTTTTTCTATTTTATCATTTATGAATCTGGGGATTAGAGGATTTGTAAGAATTTTCCAAAGTCCAATGATAACTGGAGCTGGCTAGTATTAGCTTAAGAGAGCCCATTGTACTTATCTCTCCTCAGTTCCTGTATTTAGTAAGTTCATAGTGGTAACTTGCATTGGCCGTAGCGGTAGCATTTATACCATGGAAATTGGGAAAAGCTACAAAAGCTACAGAGGATCCCCACACCCAAAAAGGCAATTACTAAACAGTTGCCAGCACACTGCTTCCAAGATCCTGCAGGTAGTAAATGGGTCAGAATTTGAAACTGAGTTTGATTTAGAGTCCATATTTTTTAGTGGTATATTAAATTGCTGCACTGAATTATAACTCAGTTGATGACCTTTAATGAACATTCCCCCCCCCCTACAAAGTACTGTATTTCATGCTTTAGAGTTAATTTTTTTAAAAAATCCGTGTTTATTTGGGGGAACCAAACACCAAACTGGGAATACATTTAAGGACAGCTGTGTTCTTGCAGTCTGGTCAGAGCAGTTGGGAGGGCAGACTCTGTTTAACAGTCCCTGGTTCCCTAGCCATAGGGTCAGAGGATAAATGAGGTTATTTTTCAGATTCTCCACCTAGATGTTGACAGGCTAGTCAGATTACAGTGGAAAGAGTTGTTAGATTTGCTGGAGTGGGATATAATAAAATGAAAACAGGGGCAGAGACACAGATTAGATATTGCCTATGTGCAATGATTGGTACTGGCCACTGCAGGGGTAATAACAATAATAAGAAGAAGCTGTTAAGTTTTTATTTTGTAGATGTGTTATAAGTTTGGTAGTTATGTTTAAAGGATTTCTTACCTTTTGGAGATACTGGTACGGAAATATTTACAGATGAAAGGATATGATCTCTACAATTTGTTTCAAAATAATCTGGGAGTAGGAGAAGTTGGCGATAGGTAGTAGTATAGATGAAACAAGATTAACCATAAATATATATTTTCTGAGGCTGGGTAATGGGAACGTGGAAGTTCATTTTACTATTCTCTCAGTTTTTTCATTTGTTTTGAAATGTTCTATAATAAAAAGTAAAACAAATAAACAACAAACTAGCCATTGAAACACGAAGGTGCAATTTGGTGCTATAAGACTAAAGTACAAAACCTATGCCCAACCTATGCATATCTAAGTTTACAGATATTAAAATATACTAACAAAATCTCAATGGGAGCTAAGTATAAAATGGTTAATCTTGACAAACCCTATTCTATAGTAAATAAGACTGAATAAAACAGTAATATAAGACCAAGAAGGGAAACTTCAAAATGTTATAGTTATTTATGTCCAATAGATGAAATTTATATATCAAGCATTTTAGCAAAAATATTCCCTTTTGGCTTCCAGGTACCAGGCAGGACTGTTACACTGGCTTTCCCTCTATCAATTTAATCCTGCAAATTCAGCTTCTTCACAAAAAAGGAAAACAGTGAATTAGATACACCAATGCAACTTTTTGTAAACATTGAGTGTTTATATAGCATCTTCTGTAGATTTCTAACAAAAGCCACTGTGAAGGCCACTGCATTAAAACACAAATGGTCATTATTTGTGATCCAAACATGCATCTTTTAAAATGGTAAGATTTTAATAGTATTAATCAGCCACAACATTTTATAATAAAACTTTAAAGTCAACTTTTAAAGTAAATTTGTATGTGAGTTTGAAATCTTTCTCCCTAATAATTATCTTTTCCATTATTGATGAATCTTCACTTTCCTTTTATATACAGTTCTTGATAGATTTTTTTTTAACTCACAAATCTCATCTTAACCTGGAGCTACCATGTTCTCTGGACTTTGACAGCCCCGTATTTGAGTTGAGCTTGGGGTTAAAGGCCCAATCTCTTTTCTCTCAGCTTGGGCACCGACTTGTCTTAGTCTCGGCTACGTATAGTCACTCCACTTAGATTGTTAGAACTCACTAAAAGAAGGTCTTAACTTTCAGCCCACTAGTTGGCTTAAGAAGTTTATGCAACTCCTCCAGTTCTTTGGCCTTGCATTTCTCCATGAAGCCAACAGTATTTGTTCTCTTTAGAGCATGGAACTGGTGCCAATGTTGCCACAATGTCAGAGAAATATTTTTCTACTTCTTTTTCTTTTTTGAAGAATTCGATCCAACTTTTCTTCCTCAAACTCTCAGAGAAAGAAAATCATTCATTTAAAATTTGCAAACATCATTGTTTTCTTTTAAGAGCCACAGCTTATTTAGTGGCTTTTTCTGGATCAGGCAGTCTGCTGGATGCTTTAAATACATTAACATTTGGGGTTCAGTTATTATGTCTCTCTTTTATATAAGAAACTGGGGATAAGGGAGACAAAGATGGAGTATAATAACTTGTCCAACCAAGATTACAGAAATAGTAAAAGTTGGAGGCAGAATTCAAATCAATGTCCCCTGACTCAAGCCTGGATTAGTTCCTGTTGTCTCACAGATATCTAATTAAATGTTTCTCAGCTGGTTCTCCTTAACAATAGTTTCCAGGTCTGTCCCTGCTTAGTATGAATTACACCAGAATAGCAGAGTTTATTTAAAAGGAATCAGAAAAAAATTGCTTTCTTCATAGTGGTCATTATTTTATAGTGGTCTTCAAATAGCAACTTATTCTCACTGTAGCACTTAGTTAATTATTAGCATGGTAGCTTAATATTTGTTGAGCTGTCCTGTTTTGAACTAGGGAATAAAACAAGATCCTACAGCACAATTTCTGTCTTCAAGATGTTTATAGGAGCATGTAAATTTGATATACTCTTCCTTCTCCCCCATGTTAACTTCATGAGATTAGCTTTCAAATTGTATTTCTGCTTTGCACTTAAAAAAAAAAAAAACCTTTAAAGACAAAGTGAATGCCATGGGAGAATGGTAATTGGTGAATGACTTAAGGCAAGGGAGAGCTCTTATTCCCCTCCCCTGGACTGGTAAGGTTGTCTGCACTGGGAGTAAGAATGGAAGGATGAATGGCCCCTGTACATGGTGGAGAGTGAAAAAAAGTGCAGAGGAGAGATGTGTTTTTAGAAGGTTGTGGACTGGAGCATAGGGGCAGTGGTCTAGGAGAGCTCTAGGAATTAGACTATCCAAGTCAGATGGCTTGGAAGTAGAACCAAGAAGTCAAAAATGTTAAACCAGGAGCTTGTCTAAGACAGTTACTTTCTATAGTCATTTAAAACTTTGCTTGGGTGAAATATTAATAGTAGGGAAGTCCTTTAAGAAGAAGGATTGAAGGAAAGAAGGACAAAAATCCAATTATGGACAAATCTTCATTTGGAAGTGAGATTTTAGAAATTGACTTTCAGAGATAGTACAAGAAAGCAGAATAGGGGATCACATGGCCGTTGGTGAAAAGGAGACACATGTGTGTGATCATTTATGGTAGCAGCGATTCTAAGGCCCAGAATCTCAGAAGCACATAGTGAAGAAGAACTAAGAGAAAGAACAAAACTCAGTCTGTGAGCAACGAATTTGGATAGGACAGGGGATTTTCAGCCTTTATGTGGAAGACAAGAGAACATGTAGCATTGAACAGCAGAGGTGGATATTGAAAGGTAAATCTAGAAGATAGGAGTGCAAGTCATCAAAAATAAAATATCTCAGATTGGTTTATAGCTTCCTCTGAGTTAAGATGGACTTACTGTCTATAGTGCCTCACGAGTGGCTGATATGCCAACATTTTTGTCATATTCCAGAGAACATAAAATGCTTTGTGTTCCTTTTTTCAATGAGATTTGGGATTAAAGACCAATCAAACTGTCCAAGTAGAACAACGATGGGGATTTTTTATTAGTGATAGTGAGAAAATATGATAAAAAAACATCTGGAATAAAACATGTTCTACTGATTAGATATATTCCCCTGACTGCCATATGCACAGAAATACATGAATTACATGTGTATATAAAGCTGTGAATATATCTTGGCATATCTCCTGGAAGAGATGCCAAGTTTTATATATCTATATATACACACATATAGTTACATATATACATGCTGCATACAGGGTTGTATTAGATTGTGTTGAGATGTTTGTGTAGTCCATTAGACACTAACAAGCTATTGAATAAGTAAAATCAGAAGACAGTGCCAATTGAACCTTATGTGCTTGCTATGGTGGATGTGCCGTCCTGCCTCAAGGCAGGGAGATAGACTCCTGCTTAGCACCAAGCTGTGTATCCTGTGGCACTCGATAAATACTTGTTAAGTGATTGGCTAAATGACCTCTCACTGCTCCTTGCAGCCCATCTGCTACATGGCCAGAGTGTGTTCTAATGGCAGAGAATTTCCAAACAGAGAGTAGAGAAGGACTGTGTACTGTTACGTACATGTGGGTGACTGGAGATACAAGGGGGCAAATGTGTTATCTGTACTCCCTCTCATCAAATTTCTAATACCAAATTAGGTAAAACCCAGGCCCCCTTCTCTTTAATTACTAGAAGTGCCTGATGATGTCTATTATGAAGCAATGGTCTCTATCACACATGCTTATGGCCAAGGAATGGAGAGTAGCATCACCATACTCCAGTAGAAAATTCTATTTCTCCAATGTGCCTAGGAGCCAAGTTTGAGGCAAAGGAAGACAGTTCTCAAAACAATAAAGATAGGAATTTAACTTTAGGTGTTTTTTCCAAATGAAACTCAGTAAGGTTTTTTTGTTCAGATTGAAGAGATTATGTTGAGGTATGTTTATGTTTTCTACTCTTTTTCATTTTTGACAGTTTTTATTGGATCCAAGATTATTCAGGGATATCTCATATTTTCTACATGTAGGCTTTTTATTTCCTTTTGCTACCATATTTTTTCCATTTTTAATTAGTCCATTGATTTTAAAGAGCTGCAAATGCCTTATGCCTTATAGAAAACTTTCGATAAAATCTTTTTTTGAAGCAATTCTTTTTGTGTGTCATTTAGGTTCTACATTTCCATTGTTTTACTTCTAAAGTAATTTATTAATATATAGGTACTACTCAAAATAACAGGATCTGCATTTCTGATTGCTTGTTTCATATTTGATGAGGGTTAC
Organism: Microcebus murinus; assembly: GCF_040939455.1. Classification (NCBI taxonomy): domain Eukaryota; kingdom Metazoa; phylum Chordata; class Mammalia; order Primates; family Cheirogaleidae; genus Microcebus; species Microcebus murinus. The sequence goes on from NC_134108.1 coordinate 58,332,585, forward strand.
TCCCAATTGAAAGTATGTGTTTGTCTTCCAGACATCACAAGAGTAAATTATTTTTAGCCAGGCCTTATTTTACTTTTAAGGTACCATTTATCCATAAATATTATTGGAACATAGGTGGGACTTTCTTTTTTTATCAATTTAACTGATCTTAATCCATTACTGTCCACTCTTACGGTATGATCACAAAATTACCGATGTTTCATGAATGATTTTTAATGAATATAACCTCAATAACTATGTTACTGCATAAATGTTTTCTTTTTTTTAAGTAGGAATATATGCTTATAAATAACTGATAAGTTTGCTATGTTCATAACACACAATGACACGCAGATAATATTTTCTAAAAGATGCATAGGGAGAGATAATATACTGAATAACATATTTATTATGAGATTGAATAGCAAAAATCTATATAATATTACAAAAAGTTTCTTTGTAGATGTCCTAAAAACTTTTATATGACCTTTACTTTACATCCTTAAGGTAAGTTGTTAGGTTTTTCTGGTTACATACTCTGTCTTGAACACCAATAAACTCTTGGCCCTTTAGGAAAGCCCACAGTTTTAACAATCAGAAGTGAAGTTCATATAGAAATTTTGTATTCAATGAGTCTGCCCATGGTCAGGGTCCCTAAGTCTTATTTAGTTATCCCTTGAAATTTCACATTGTTTTATGGTTTATTTGTCTATCAATGTTGGGAAGACTAATGTATTAACACAAATACATGGTTTATAAAGTCATCAGAGTTCTTCTAAGAAAAACACAGTACAAATGATTAATCTGGATTTATTTTGAACAAAATGATAACTGGGATAGTGATCATTATGCACCTTTTTAGAGAGAGGAAGTGAAGCCCAGAGGTTTAGGCAAATGGAATATTAGATTCTCAGAGTGGGAATTTACATCAAAGATCACAGATTTCAATCATGTGATCAGAGGAACCCGGAGACCAAGTATTCAATTTGTCTGAGTCTCCATTCAAAAGAATCAGAACACATATATTTTCATTGTTTGAAACTGAGTTGGAGGTAACAACCATCTGCAAAAATTTTTCAATATTTCTCTGAATGCATAATTGCTTTATAATGGAACTTTTTCATGTCTTTATTTCAAATCATGACAAGTTTCACCCACTTTGGGCATCTGATTTTAGAGCTGCTTGAAGATTGAATTCTGCCACCCTCAGCTGAAGGTAAAATTAGCTTGGGCTCTGGGAAGCTTTCATGATCTGGGGACTGGTTTAAAGCATCAAAGGGACCAGGAAGCCTTATAATTAGCCCACATAGGATTTATTATGTCTCTATGGGGAAATGTTTAAAAAGGGATATTTCCTACCTATTCGTGGGAACATTCCACGTATTTTTGAGTTATACTTGTCTGAAATGTATGTAAAGGAATTTTGATGGTTGCTATAAAACTAGTTAGACAGTCTAGTCATAACTTGATAGACCAAAAAAGGAAACTCAATAGTTAAATTTCAACACTCCTTTCAAGATGATAATTTAAGCTATCAGAAAATAGTAATCTCATTGCATATTAATCAGTAAAGACAGAAAGCATTTTTTAAAATAGATAACACAAGGAAAAAATGAAAATGTTTGGGTACTAATGTTATAACCCGGTGATCTTTACTGGATTTAAAACCCCTTTTCTCCACTATTTTGCTAACCTGGTAGAATCATAGAGGATGTATGTTTCTTTATATAAGGCTTTTGTTTCTTCTTGCCAGTTCTAGGTAAACCCCCAATTCTTTTTTCCAAATCTTATACATACTCTAGTTTCCACATCAAAGCAACATTGACTGAAACTATATAAAATCCTTGGCCTCCAACCAGAGACGGCCTAAATGCAGGAAAGTAAGGATAAATTAAAGTGACAGGGTCTCAGCAGTGGAAATTAGTGCAACTCTTCTAATTGCATGTCTAGCCTGAATGATGGGATACTTAATTCTTACACATCCCAGACAATTGCTTTATACTAACATGAGCTCTGGGAAAAAGGCAGATTCCACAGACATATGGAGCAGTAGATGGAGTGGAAAAATAAATCAGAGGCCCTAGCTACTCTGGAAAAAAAATGTTTTATCTACATTGTTAATAAAGGTGTTGCCACTGTTAAGCAACGTTGATATTGTCCTTTTGGTTCATTCTTTCCATAAAAACTGAGCATTAAATAATTAAATGGCGGAGATCCAACCTGCCTGTGTTAACTCTTGAGCCACAAAACAACAAAAAAAGCAGATGGGTAAAGGCATCATTTCTTTTGTAAAAAGCAAGGACACAAACCTAAATATAAATCCCAAGGGACAAATGGATCATGAACAACAGCATCCTCTTCTCCCACTACTCTAAGGAGTGCTAATAAAAGCCTTCAAAACTAGCATGGGTTCTTATATCTATTTAACCTTTCGCCCCAAGAAGCAAAGAGCATCTGGTTAAGTGGAGAGTAAAAGCACAGCAACTTTTCATTATCAGAGCTCACAGGCAGAGTGTGGGGAAGCTAGAGCTGCCAAGCCTGGGTTAAATGCTTGTTGCCTTCACTGCCTGAGGCCATCTAGCGTGTTTAGAAATGATTAAGTACTGCAGCCTAGAAAGGACCTGTCCTGAGCGTTCATCTCTGACTTCCAGCAGAAAGGAGAGGCTGGCAATGACAGAGGCAGATGGATGAGTCTCATTAGTATGGCGAGGCAGCGAACCAGACTGCCTTCACAGAGCTGTCCAAAAAGAGGGAGCAAATTAAAATAGGATCTGGGAAAACCAATGAGCAAGTGTTTTAACTCTCTGCTACCTGGTTTTGTCAGTTGAGAGGCTATGCAGCCAGCTTGGCTTACTCCGAAACACTGCTGCACCATGAAATGAGAGAATGGCTTTGCAGATTCACAGTTGTGGTCTGTCATCTTTTTTTGCATGCTTTAAAAAATGATTCTTGCATTTCCTGCAGCAGAACAATGCAGACAATTTCATTCTTACGCACGTGTTACTGACACTGAGTAGAGTACGGTGCAAGGGAGAGGGGGAGAGACTTCTACCTACAGAGAAGGTGGGAGGCCCCACATTACACAGTGCACTTGGCCAACTGGGAGGTGCTATATGAGGATCAAAGGCCTACTGGAGAGCCAGGGTTTCACATGAGAGGGCTGAGGATCCTGCTGGAGAAGTGGCAGGTGTATTTCAAGTTCATTACCTTTTACAGTGAAGGAACTTGGGTTGTGTTGAGGGCTGCCTTACTGTGCAATTTCAGAGACAGGAAGTTATCAAACATCAACCTGAGAGAGGTGTCCCAGGAGAGTGAGGGACTCATAAGATTCTGTGATATTCTCTTTATGCGTTTCTTACGTTAAGGGGTTTTGGGGGACCCAGGGCCAAATAGAACCTATTGTAAGTTTTCTGAGTGCTATCAAACTAAAAGCAAGGGGCAATTCATTGAACAGCATGCCTTATCTGATGAAAGCCTTCTGGCCTTCCTCTCTCCTGTTCAGTTGTTTGCTCTGGCAGGGAGTATATGCCATACTGAATGCTATGGGACACCCCTTAAGGTTTTGAAAAAAGTTGGCAGAAATTATTTAGTTGTTCATTCATTCATTCAGCAAACATTTTTTGTGTTCTTCAGGTGATATGAAGCCCAGGGAACCAAAAGAGAACCAAATAGATCTTTGAAAGATGGATGTATTTCCCGCTTTCCTTCAAAGATCTATGTCTAATAGGAGGAAACAGAGAAGCCGAATGATTATGTGAGAGGCCTGTGGAAGAGGATAGCATTGCTCCAGAAGCTGAGTGGAGGGTAAGCACTGATTGATACATAGACTCTGCCACCAACGAGCTTATGGTTCAGGGTAGGAGCCAGACACATGAACAATCAATTTTGGATAAAGGCAGAATGACAAAAGTGCCAACTAGATGTACAAGAACCCCGCTGTGAGAATCCTGATGCAGGAGCAATTAATTCTGCCTGGGTGGAGAGCAAAAGACTTCCCAGTGTAGTTGGCATTAATGTGGTGTTTTGCATGGTACACTGAGGGCATATTCTTTAAATAAAGAAAATTTTTAAATAAGATTTTGTTTTTTTTCAAAACAGTCATATTTCCTTTTCTAAATATATTTTAGCTTGGTCAAGATCAAGTCAATGTTAGGCCTTACTTCATCTTGACTTGTTCCAGTTGATTGTGTGCCAAAAAAAGGAAACCATCAGAAGCTCCATGAGGGATTGTGAGAAGTGAAATGCGGCCAAGGAGGTGAGACTGGAGTCCGCTGAGCATCTTTTTATGCTGGTTGCATTCTGAGTTCCTCTGTCTACAGCACACAGAAGCTGAACTTGGAAAGAGCTGTTACTTTTCCTTTAAATAAATACCTTTACTTTTTTCCTAATTTAAAAAAAGAAAATAAAAAATAAATGACAACACAAAAGGATATTTGAGATTCAGCCTGTGGTAAAAAAAAAAAAAATCCTCTACAAGTAAGAAACTTCAGACTATAGAATCTGAAAAAATTCTCAAGTTGTGCATTTTTCCTGGGGAAAGCATCATTTTTACAAATTGAAACGCAAATTGTGTAGGTTTTCAGTTAGTGATCTAAAAAAAATCACAACAGAACTTGCTGGAAATTTACAAAAGTCTAAGCTATACATGGGCAGAAAATTGTTTCTGGACAACAAGCATTATTCTGTAACCCACCAACTAAAGCCAGCTCCCAAAGTGTAAATTCCATAGCTCCACAGTAACCTTTACCTGCAGTTATCACTTGCAGAGAAGCAAAGAGCAAGCACCCTGGTGGTGGTATGGATGGTGGTATATCTACCACGTAAGCAAGGGTTTATTAGTAATAAATAAGAAGGCATTGTGGAGAAGAGGGCATTCTGAGTGCCTATAAAAACAGACATAAGAAAAATATTTATTAATATTATCCCTTATGTCACTATTGCTACTCAGATAGATTTTCTTTGTACACCTATGTAACTCCTATTGACATCAGGGCCTGAGAGGCTGAGCCAATTGACTTTGTATTTTAGAGTTGCTTCCTTATCCCACTCAATATAAGCAGAAACCATTTCTCATATTTATCCTCATGTAAAATGTACATGGATAAATCATTTAACTAAATGTAAGATGTCACAAAATGGTTCATACAAAGAAAATAATATTATGCAGTATAAACTCCCATTAAGTTGTAATGTGGCTGACATTGATTGAAGGAGATTAAGTCTAGACTCTTTCTCATGACATTTGTTCAAATAAATAAAGGTAACGGGAAAGAAAAGTTGATGCTTTCTTCTTATTTTGCATATAAATTTTACCTGTGTGATTTTTTTAGCCACTTTTATTCACAGCGCAGTATTACTGGGTGTATTAAGTAAATCCTGAATAGCAGTGATAACTGTCAGTAAAGCAAGGTCATAATTGACCTTTATCACTGAAAAAAGGTTGGCTACCTAAAGATAAACTTTCGTGTTGAATTTGGAATGTAAAGAGGAGGATGGAGGCCATGAAAGGAGCACATCTGAATAGAACTCCATGAATATTTCATGTCTGTTAAGAAGTTGGAAACTTAGTATGACATTACCCTGACCCTTGTCCTAAAATACTTTCAAAAGAGCGTTCTGATTGGCAGCAGACAACGTCAGCAAAGATAGGTTTTTCTTGCTTAGTAGGAAAATTAAATAGTGGTATAAAAATGTCTATACTTAAAGCCGTTCTCTCAAATGAACCAAACTGCATGCTTATGTTCTGGAAGGCGAGGCTATCCAACATACTTGCCGAAGCGACTTTACCAACATTTCGCTTCCCTTCAGGTTGGGAGCGCTCGCTGCCCCGTACCTGTTCTGCTGCCCCAGATCCAGACACGTGGACTGAGAAGAGGCACATCTACTACAAACGTCAGCACAGAGTGTAAATAAATACTTGGTGAACACCTGTCTCATTAACTGGGTGTGTTGTCCTTTCTACCCTGTTACCTAGGTTCTGTCAAGCCAGAAATTACTTAGTCAATAAAAAGTAATTTATTGAGAAATGAACAGGTGTCAAATACTGTGCTAGGCCCCTTGAACATTTCAAATAATAGTATAAATAGGTGGCATTAATAGAGCACTTAATATCTGCCAGACATTTCCTTAAACTCTTCAAATATATTTAAGCTGGTTCCATCATCAATCCCATTGTACAGATGAGGAAACTGAGGCACACTGAAGCCCAGACATTTTACCAAGATCACACAATAGTTGATTGAAACTAGAGGTGCCAAATTTCTTACCCCTACAATCTAGTAGAAAAGATAAACTTAGCAAGCAAAAAGTAATGAAGAACAACAAAGTGCTTCTGTGCTAGAGATCACTTATGTGATAGGGAATCAGAGAAACAAGAAATGTGTAGTTTGGTTCAGTCCTTGAAGCCTTTAGAAAATAGTAGCCTTTAGAAAAGAAAGGAAGAACAGAGCATTATGGGCTAGAGGGTGCAGCAATGAGCAATGGAGTCTTCAATGTGAAGCAAACAAAAATAGAGAATTTGTTCAAGTATTAGTGCTGGAAAGATGCTGTTCATATATCTTGTATAGTCTGAGTTTTCTCTGGTCCATAGCACCCTTAAGAGATTATGTGTGTACCTGGGCTGATCTTGGCAGTCTTACATTGAATTTGTCCCCTTAGATCATATACGATGATACCTGGAACATTTATTCCAATCTGGAATACCCTAGCCTTCTAGATGCCCTGGCCTGGCATCCAGTCGCTATCTGACAAGTTCTGGGGGTTGTCCATGTGTTTCTCTGTGTATCATTTCTGGGGCACTCCCTGGCTTCATCTGAAGCCTAGAAAGACAGGGAAGGGTGAAGTATAGAGACAAGGGGGTTGAGGGAAGAGATTGTTGACATCAGATTCTAGCAACTCTTTGGATTAAATAAATAAGTAAATAGACAAAGCAAGCAAAATATGCTCCTAATCAAGAACCTAGTTTGGAAGGTAGATTATTTGTATGTGGCACTCAGTTTAGCCAACATTGCTGCTTTTTGACTGAGTGTTTAACCAAGGAATTCATCTAATGAGAACTGCAGAGGCACAACATTGAAGAAAGCATATCCACCAGAGGATTAAGAGAGCCTTTGGTGTCTACAGGCAGTGTAAAAATGCCTGTAGGGTTATAAGTGTGAAATTGGACTCTTTCAGGAAACCCATAAACATGCTCTAGGCTGAAATTCTCTAGTTGGGCATAAAAAACAGCGGTTTGTGTATACTTCTGGTTATGAGCTAACAGGTGTCTAGAAATGAAGAATTGAATTACATTCCTATGATAGAGTGCCATGCAATTTCAGAGCCAATAATTTTTCTTTGAAACAAAAATTACTCTGTTCTATCACTATTGGTTTATAGTAAAACAGAGCTTGACCTGCAAGTTAATAAAGAAAGCATGTTTACTAATTAGGCTTTATTCTCGTCATCCCATGTTAATTGCAAAATATCCATCTATCTCATTTATGAATATGTTAATTTATGTCAGAGAGGCACAAGTTTTGAGTATGCACATTCTCCCTTTAATTAGATCAAAAGAGGGTCCATCACAGCTTTACAAGATGGATTCTCATTTTTATTTAATCAGTAAAATAAGTTTGGCTCCTAAAAGGGATCTTCTTTTGACAGTTGGAAAACACTAATTAACAGACATAACTGTATTAATTGTACTGTATCATTGCATTCTTATCAGTTAGCTTATGTTGTCTCCTTGCTAATGCAAACAGTTGTGGCTTTGGTGGAGTCACCTCATAAACGTCTTCCTAATGCTAACTAGCAATCAATGCATGTGAAATTTCTAATGTTTCTTTAGGGAATTCCACATAATAGATGTAGTCTCTCTTTTGAGTTATGCCCTGCGATTTAGTATAATTAGTTCTTATAGCTCCACCTATCTTATTATCAGCTTCCTAAGAGATAAAGAACATATTTTATTTAAGAACAAAGAATTATAATAATTTACTTTAGGAATCCTGCAGTAGTAGGCTAAATGAAAATCTGTGACCTACCAAATAACTTCAAATTCATAACAATTAACATTTATCTTTAAAAGGATCCATTACAAGACTCTAACAGGGAGAAAATATCTGGGAAAGGTTTTGTAGTGTTGGCTCCAGAGTTTGTCAACAATAGTCTTTTACCGCAAAACACACAAAGCAGCAACTATTTCCCTAAACTCAGGCCCTTCCTGGGCCCCACCTCTATTTTGCCTCCAAAGCTCATTGACTTCACAGCCTTTTCCTAGAGCCTTCCAGGAAGGATGCCACTTTGTGTTAATTGGTGAAAGTATTTTTGCTTCTTCCTTCTGGGTATGCTGCTGAGATTAGTTACTCTTCTCACACAGGTGACTGAAGATGTTTAAGACGACCCAGAGCACATTCTACTTGTGCTCGAGGTAAATTTCTTTACGTCCTGTGGAACAAGTCTGCCTTGGAACCTTTCGGTTAAGCCTTGATGATGGGGCATTAATACACCTTTCCTATGTATAAAAAGTACTCCCAATGAAAATATGCAGATCGGGTTAGTTGTAATGAGGGGTCCATGATAGTGAGACTAGGTATAGAGAAAATAAGACTCATGCAGGGGCTAATAAGACATTGGAAGAGGCTGCACTGCAGTTAAGTCACACCCAGGGGAAGCTATTAGGACCTAATTTTGGATCCTCTAAATCCACATACAATCAAAACCCTCCAGTGCATGAAGAAACTAGTTCTGCAGATTTGCCAGGCACTAAGTGGCCTCACTTGTGTATTCCAGTTCACTTTTCTGCAAATTTGTATCAGATTCTAAAAAGCATATGAATCCACAACAGAGAGAGAGGTAAAATTGACATTTATAAAAATACCATCCTTGCACTTTGGACGTACTCAGGACCACAGGCACACACACTCCACACACTAATTGTGCAATGCAAAAATGTCACTGCTTCTAGAGTAGGCATCTTTTTACATACACTCATTTATCATCTAGTATTATGGTAATTTAAAGGTAAACTTCCCACTTAGTCTTTTCCCTTGTGTTTCTACTGTTTCCACTTTCTTTCTTTTTTTTTTTTTTTTTTATCCCACTCCCCCTAACAAAAAACACAAAAATAACAAATAAAAATTGGTAGAGGGAGCTGGGAAAGACAATTAAATTGAGTGGAGAAGGCCAGGGCTGGGTGAAAAGGACAACTGAAGAGTTTCTGACAAGGAGGTTTCATTATCACTGGTTGTTTCCTTGTAGGCATTCATTAAAACGTCAGCTGTTTGAAGGTATACCAATAGGTTCCTGCACGGAATTCCGCATGGGGATTTCTCCACAGACCATGGAGTAAAAGAAGCTTACATTTAGATATTTAGGCTCTGCAGGCTTGCCATTTACATCTGACTGCTTGTCCATGGGCCATACACCTGGTGCTCTTCGTAGCAGAACATTACTAATATATGGTTATATATTCTAAGATATCCCTGCTCCTGGAAGCACTGGATATGAAGAACAAGATGTTTCCCATGAACTCTAGCATAAATCTCTACATTCTGGCATGGTACAAAAGTGTCAGAATTTCCTTGCAGCTGTAATATTTGTGTGTGAAAAGTTACATTCATTCAACTTTACATAGACTTTTCTGAGGGAGAAGTGTCTCTATGGCCAAGTTGTGAAACCAAAATGGAAGCAAGTTTCTATTAGAATTTCAGTGTCAAATTTAATTTTAAACACACCATTTTTCATAAGAGAATCTCTCCTTTGCACATTTGCTAGTTTGATTCCTTAGTGTCGGTTGCCCACATAACCAAATACTTTTCGAATATTAGACATTTGTTTTTAGAGAGTGCAATTGATACTGACAGTCATTCTAAATCAAACCTGGATTGCTTTTTATTCTTTATATGACTGTTATATGAATTTTGCCATGTGGACACAAATTTTTGTATTTTTAATCCCATGTTGAATAAATATTTATAAGGAATCATTATGTGCCAGAACTTTCTCAAATGCAAAGATAAGTATTGTCTGTATTTGTGAACAGATATAAAAGTTAACAAAGTAGAAATAAAAGCCTTGCAAAGGGTACAGCACCCTGAACCATGTGAAGGATGGATGGCCTAGAACTGATTAATTATCTACTCAGATATCTCACTAGTTATACTGAGACTGTTTTCTAACAAAGAGCACACACCTATTCATCTATCATCCCAAGGCCACAGTGCTGGTCTTAGTGTGTCTTCTTTTTCTCTTTTAGTTTCCCTTTATTGAAAAGGCAAAGTGATTGAATGAGATCTGCCCAGAGGACATTTAGGCATCTACCAGGTGGTTTGTAGGGCAGGCTGCACTTTTTCTTAGCAGTGGAAGAGCACAGGAAGTGATGCTAACTACTGCTCCTGGCCTGTTCTGATGCTATTAGGACACGACACCAGTCCCTCAAAGACTAATTCTCAGAATCTTCATTCAGAATCCCAGAGTGGCTGCCTGGCCGCCTCATGCCCTACAGAACACACTCTGATCTCTCCCTACTTCATGTGACTTAGAGCTCCTCTTGATCTGGGGATTTCTCTCACAACTTAGGGATCCAACTCATTATTTTCAATTTCAATTAATTCTTTCTCACCAATATTTCTGGAAAGTTCTCGTTCATAGAATCTATTGTCGATAGGTTTTTATTTCCATTTCCCTTCTATTTGTTTCTTTCCTCCTATTAACAAGGAGTTAAATGGACTTCTTATTATCTTCTTATTTTAAGAGAGAGTTATTCATTTACATACTTTTCCTATCCATCTCCAAAAAGAATTTCTAGTAATTAGGCAATCTATCTTTCTATTGAGTAATTATTAATTTAAAAATTTCAAGATAACAGGAATAGTTTTTTTTTCAATAGATAAAAATATTTCCTCACAGTATTTAAAAATGGCACCTGAAATGAATTTGTTAATGAGAAAGTTAATTTAAAATTTTTAAGGTATTTCTTCCAGTACCTAATACAATAAGATTCTTACCTTTTGGATTTAAGAGGCAAGATGGAGTTTTCATTCTGAGGTAGGGAGAATATGAGATTCGAAGCCATTCAGATCTGAGTTGGACTGAACCCAGGCCTGCTCACTGCCGTTTAGCAGGCACAAGAATCCGGTGCCTCAGTGTCTCATCTGCAAAATGGGGATAATATTAGCTACTTCAAAGAGATGTAAATATTGAATTTTAAAATTATGAAAAGCCCTTGAAAGATAGTGAGCACTCAAATTTAGTACCTATCTGTACCTTTATCCACTACTGAATTTTTCCAGTAGAAAAATCAGTTAAATCTCATGCAGCTTGAGGTCACAGTGAAAGAGATCCCAGAACCTCAGAGCCACACGCTGATGCACACACATGGGCCATCTTTACCTGGGTGTTGGGACAGAATGTGCTCACTGTGGATGACACAGGGTGGCCCTGGCTCCCCACTTGGCTTGGAGGGGCATCCAGTGGGTCTTCCCAAGTCAGGTACTACCGAGTGTGAGATCACTTCGAAGAAGACTTCAAAAGGACCCAGGGAGAGGAAACACATGCCTTCTTCCCTCTGGAAAACCCCAAAGTGACTGTAAGAATTACAAGTCCAGGGAAAAAAAGAATACTTGGAGCAATCCGCAAGGCCTATTTGCTTATAAATTTCTGATAACGGGGTCAGTCTGATTACAGGCAGTATGTATGATTGGCTGAAATGGAAATATCTGTGTATTATTTGGTTATTTATTCAGCAAATACAACATTTATAGAGGACCTATTTCAGTGCTAGGCACTGCCAAAATGGAACAATTAGTAAAAATAAACATGGTCCCTTCTGTCACCGAGCTTATGGTATACTAGAGAGAAAAATGTAAAATAACCGCACAATTAAAGGCAAACTTACAATACTGATAAATGAGAGACACATGGTATGCTATGGAGCTTGTCATAAGGAGACTTGAACTAGTTGAGGCATAGATGGACAGTAAGTGATCAGAAAAAATGCTTTCCTGAGAGCTTAAGGTTGAATAAGAGCTCAAAGAGGGGAGGAAATAGCAGAGGCAAGGCTCCATGGCAGAGGGAGCAGGATGAACACCTTCGATCCATTTGGAAAGATAGGCAAAAGGTAGGGTTCTCAAGGCTTCGGAGGCCATCTGTGCATCAGAGTTGCAACATTACAGGGAAGTGGATGAAAGCGTTGATTCTAAAGCCAGAGAATTTAAATCCTGCTCTGCTTCTTCCTAGCTGTGTGACATTGAACACATTGCTTAAGCTTTCTGAATCTCTGTATCTTCAACTTTATAATGGGGTTGATAATAATGGCACCTACCTCATGGAACTTTTATGCAGATTAAATGACTTGGTAAATGTAAAGTCCTTAGAGACTTTGTTTGGCACATAGCAAGCTCTGTGTAAGTGTTAGGCATCATTATTATTTTGTCATTTATCTTAAGAGTAATGGAAATCCACTTGTTTTGTGGTTGCCCAGTGAAGGGCAGGATTAATCCCCCACCTCAAATTGATTTAGACATCAAGGCTAAGGATGCCACATATGCACTGACCAAGAGAGTATGAAAAATTTATTGCACCCATAAGGAGGCTTTCTGGGGACAGTAGGGTAGGCACCCAAGCCACTCCAAGATGGCTTGAGAGAAAGGAGAGGTGAGTGGTTTTGGTGGGACCAGGGTGGGAATTCCCACCCACCAGGCCAGGCTTGTGTGGTTTGAACTTCACCAACACCAAGGGAGGGAGTTCTCAGGCTTCCTTATTAGCTTACCCAGATGTGGGGCAATAGAAGGGAAAGAGGAGACATAGGATTGGAAAGTGGTCAGTGGTCCAACATTAAAAACGGAGTCAGACTCTTTATTTCACTACGAAAGTATTGTAAGAAGGACGATGATTTGGTCATGAAGATAAAACTGGCTTCAATAATTTATCTCCTCTTAATAACATCACTTATCTTTCATGTTTTCTTTGAGAAACAAAGGACTTTATTAGTTCCGGGACAACAAAGAGGGCTACCATTTATTTGTCAAAACAGTATAATACGTCTTTTTGTCTCTCCTCCCTATCTCTGCTCTTTCTTTCTCCATTAGTTCAATTAGGCTAAACTCATTGAACTCAGCAGAGGCAAGAGCACAACATAAGTGTTTCATATTTCTCTTTAGTTCAGCCATTATAGAATCATCCAGTGTCTTTTCTATGTCAGGTTTGGTTATGCTGGTCTGAAAAACAAACTAAGCAAGTTGGTATTTTGTCCACTACAATTTCACTTACACATTGACTTAAGTCATTCTGAGCAAATGAGTCTATTCTTTGACCCAGCCCATGTATTTGACTACAATCTTGGGTAGCATCTGCCATGACTGCATTAAGGCTCATTTTAGCTTTTAAATTTATGTGTGGAACCAAACTCCCTATCTCATCTTGCTCTAAATCTTTCCTCCTTCTGATTTTCTCAGTAAACATTAATGTTTAACTCACCAAACTCTTAGTCATTTAGATGTGGCAAATCAGTCAACCTCTCACACTCTTCCCTTTCTACTGAAACTGTTGCCAAATTCCATCCATTAATTTTTGATTTTTAATTTACCTTTTTAATCAAAGTAATGCACATGGTTAAAAATAAAATGGTTGTAGAAGAATTTGTGACAGAATATAACAGCCCCTTGCCTCATCCCAGGCATGCTCACTATCTCTTTCTTTTCTTTTTTGCCTTTTCAATAGCATTCATAGCTGTAAACAATACTATTGTGCTAGTATCTATTCATTTATCAACTCTAGATGTTGTCTGTTGACCCCCTTGATGATACATGTGGATATGTATCATTCATACCATTCCTTTTCCCTTACCTGATCCAAACCTAGTTACTATCCTAGCATTAGCGCCTTCATTGGTTGATTCTACAACCCCAATATCCCCACTTAGACTTCCACTTTTTGTTTCATCAAACATGGACAGTATTTCTTTATCCTTATATTGAGAGATAAAGACATTAATGCTCACAGCTTTCTCATCATCTCTTCCATCTTCTGCCTCCCATCTCTGCTAGCAATGTCATTATTTTGATATCGTAACATTAAATAAATAATGTTGACATTATCTCCTCTTGTAACATGATTTTCCATAATTTACCAGTTAATTATAGAATGGAAACAAATTAACATTGTTTATATTATTATGACTTTATAGCTATTGTACACTTGGAGAGCAAAATTCTATCTGTTCTTATACCATTTGCCATGTCTTTTTCTCTGTCTCATTCCCACAACTCTGCCATAATCTGCTGCACTTCTTGCACATACTAGTGGGGTAGTCTCTAACTGGTTGTGATCTTCAGTCTTCCCCAGTTCAAACTGAACCCATAGTGATGTAAGATGAGTCTTTCTAAACCACAGCTCCATAAATAACCCAGCTATTTTCAAAATGCTTCAATGGTTTGGCTAAGACACCTTGTTAAAGTTGATAGTGTGGCTTTCAAAATCACTTACAAACTGTGTCTCTATGTGTAGACCCCCATTTCTGCCTCCATCCATTTTATGCTCTCCACACCTTCCTGTGAAATCCCTGTCTCATCCCATTCTCATTCTTTTGCTCACAGTGTACCCTTGTCCTGGATGTCTGCTCCCAGCCTATACCTGGTGAAAGTCAACTTAAAGGCTCAGATCAAATGTCTTCTTGATCTCCAAGGCCATCTGACATGGTGATCTTCTTGTACCGTACTCCTTGTCTTATATTGTTGTTACTTTTGTACGTGCTTTGGTGACGTACTTGGATTGTGTATTTGTAGACCTTAATTTTTTTTTTTTTAATTCCCCACAATATCCAGCATACTGGGCACTAATCATACTCACTTAACTCAAATGAACATTTCTTAAATTGAATATACTTTTAAATTTTCTGGCACTGTTAAAAGCATTGCATTGTCAAGGCTTTTTGTACAATTTTGTATGTTTGATAGACCGGAAGAAGAATTAGAAAACATGTTTTGTGATTTGTAAATAACTTTGACTCCCATAGGAATATAGTTATTATCAATACATGTAAAAGATAATAAGACTGATAGAAAAATTTTGCCTTTAAAATGTGATTAATTTAAGTATATTTTTCTTCTGCTGTTGACTCCAGAAGGATGTAGCAATTCAAAATACGTGTACTACAATTTTCTCTTCCCTGTTCAATGTCTTTATACATGGATGACTAGTTAAATAGCTTCAAAAGCCAGTGTTTTGGTATTTTCTTTTCCTTTCAATGCCTTGATGTTTCAGATGAACCCTGTCTGGGATTTCATTTTGTTCAGAGATGTAAGCATAATGATTCTCTCCGCTCTCAGTAATATGCTCTCTACCTGTGACAGTTCATCTGTGAATGGATATCACTAGTGTGAACCAGTTGGATCTCCATGGCCCCATCTCTCTTTATGTAGGGAAATGGAGTCTTAAACCATTTCTGCCATGAGCTTCCCTCTCTGTTTTGTATAAATGCAGGCAACCCTTATGAATCCTTGGAAACATTTTCAGAAACTATTCTTCCAGAGAATTTTATTATTTTTCAAAAAACATGTACATTCTTTATTTCACCTTCCTAAGAACCTACAAGGATAAATGTAAACTGGGCATCATTTATATCCATTATGTGAAAATAGAAACTGGTCAAGACAATAACAAACTTACTAGCAGTTTTATGGTTAAATGGTAAAAATAGAACTCAGATCCCCTGGCAACTAGTAGTGCTTATCATGATGTGGTGGAACTTCCCATTTTGTAATTGCTCATATTCATATCTAGCTACCAAGTTTAATTTAATGATTTAAAAAAAATCCTTATCATGCCAAACAGGAAGTTATTCAACTTAATATCTGTGTGTATCATCTGTTTGTCATGGAGGAGGCATGTTTCAATTTTTTTCTCCACTTGTGTATGCATAGTATTCTCCTCTATAACTTACAGTCTTTTGTGGAATATTGTACACTTGCAAAGCAAGATACTGAGCTGTGGAGATATTGTGATACTCATAGCAACTATTCTCTTTTTATATATAACTAACTTTGATTTCCACAGATTTCTGGTTGCATGATTTCCCAACTATAGATCCTTGATCAAGCTACCTTGAACTCATTTTTCCCTTCTGTAAAATGGGCATAATAATATTGCCTACATTATGTGGTTGTTGTGCAGATTAAATGAGCTAATGTTCCATACATTTAGAACAATGTTTGGTATACACAAGTGCTGCATGAGAGTTTCCATTTGTATAAGTCAAGGTTTTTTCAGAGAGATAGATATATTGAAAGAGATTTATCATGAGGGATTGGCTCACATGAATATGGAGGTTGAGAAGTCCCAAGATCTGCTATTGGCAAGCTGAAGGCCCATGAAAGCCAATGATACAGTTCCAGTCCAAGCCCCATGGCCCAAGAATCAGGAGTGCTGATTCTGAGGGCTGAAGATGGATGTCCCAGCTCAAGCATGGATCAAATTCAGCCTTCCTCCTCCTTTTTGTTCTCCTGGGGCCCTCAACAGATTGGACAATGCCTGCCTGCATTGGTGAGAGTGATCTTCTTGCTCAGTCTACTGGCTCAAATCTCCTCCAGAAACACCCTAACAGATGCATCCAGAAATAATGTTTACCAGCTATCTGGGCATTCAGTCAAGTTGACACATAATATTAACCAACACACTACTACTATTTTTATTATTTTTTATTATTATTTGAAAGTTCAGGAGAAAGTAAGAATGAGCAATTGTCATGGTAAAGGTAACAACATAGCAAAACTGGTTGTGTTTCCCTGTGTCAATTCATTCATCTGACCATGGTGATTGTCATTTTAGTTTTCCTGTGCATATCAGTTTCACCCTCTTAAATGTTATGTGACCACTCTGGTCTGTTGTCATGGACAGAACACAGGAAGTTCTATGACCAGGAATCTTAGGCTAGTAGGCCAGGATCTCAACCCACTTTCTATCCCTGGCCACTCACGTGCCTTCCTACATCTCCATGTTTGATTCCTGCTTCTCAGACCTTCCCACTATCCTATTCTCTGGCCACAAGCTGAGTTTTCTGAAACTGAGTCAAACCCTGGGCATGTCTCCGCTGAAGTCAGTGGCAGTGGGTAGGAGATGAGGCAAGGAATGTGGGGGAGCAGGGAGATGCTATTCCTCACTTAGGTCTTTACATATTAATGATCTTTCTTCCTAGGGAAGAAGTGCTAACCTGTGAAAATTTCCATTTTAAAATTCATAATGAAGAAAAATTATCTATTCCAGAGAGCACATTTAGAGCACACCAGACTGATGCTACGGTTAGGACTTTGAAGAACTCAGAAAACTCTTAAGCTAAGACCTGGTTAGCTTATTTTACTTTAATGAAGGAATATAATGGGAGAAAAGGCTACCACAATAAAAAAGAAGACACTCAGTTTCCCTTGAGGTCATTTTTGAGTCATGAAAAGATTTTTTTAAGCTAATTTCTTCTCAGTCTGCACCTAAGAATTAGCTCACTGAAGTCATCTTTCTAAAGTGCCATTCCATGGAGCAAAGAGTGCTGTGTCCTCTCAGTCATTTGCACGTAACTGGGGAGTATAAGCAGCCAACCTGCAGTGACAGCGGGTAACTAGGTCTGCCTGCCTCCCGTGTGCAGTGGGTTTCCTGGCAAACTGCAAGAAAAGGCCAGGCTGGCCATGTTTGTGCCTAGGGATAGAGGAATTTGGTTTTCTCTTACAGAACATTAAGAAAGGGATTAAAACATCCCTTTGTCTCTTGATTTTAAAAACATCTTTCTCTTCTGGAAGGAGGGCCCCAGACTCTGTCTGAGTCCCACGTTCAGGCTTATCAGCGGGACATTTGTCTTCATTATAGAAGACAACTAGGATCTTGCAGACCCAGCAACTGCCATCACCCCTGCCCCTGCAACGCTAAAGGGGAACTTCCGCATCCCTGACTGGTGCAGAGTGGATTCCTTGAAGATTCACCTGACAGTGACAGTCATGTCCAGACTTTATCCCGAGGCTCTTCGTTCTTTCAAGCAGTTGTGACAGGTAGAGTTTTAATATGGTCCCCAAGATTTCCTGCCCCATTGTGCCAACACATCTCCTCCCAGGTATCCAAGCAAATGCTACTCTAGGTGCTTCTGTGAAGAGAGTTTGGAGATATAATTAAGGTCTCAAATTACCCCTATGAAAAGGAGATTATCCTCGGTGGGCCCTGTGTAATCAGGCGAGCCCCTAAAAGGGACAGGGCTTTTCCTAAAAAAAGAGATTCAAGGTATGATGGGGATTTGATGCCATGGAGATTCTTTGTTGCTGGCTTTGAAGATGGGGGGGCACATGACAAGTAATGGGGGCAGCTTCTAGGAGCTGAAACTGGCCCCTAGCAGAAAGCTGGCAAGGAAACAGGAATCTCAGTCCTACAACCACAAGAAACTCAGTTCTGCCACAACTATGTAAGGCTGGAAGAGGACTATAAGCTCCAGATGAGAATGGCTAACACCTTAATTTTAGCCCTATGAGACTCTGAGCAGAAAGCCAGGTCATATTGTACTCAGACTTCAAATACAGAAACAGTGAGTAAATAAGTGGGTATTGTTAGAAGCTATTAAATTTGTAGTCAGTTGTTAATGCAGCAATAAAAAATGAATACTGTGGTTGCAGCATAGCATGGAATGTTGTCATGAAATCACCTTTCAGTACAATCTGGGAAGTACGTATATTTCTTTGTTCTGTTAGAAACTAAATGATCAAGCTTCCTATCTCTCCTACTAAAATAACCCCACTAGATAAGTGACTAGTCCAGATCATATGACAGCTAGTAAGGGAAAAATCTTTATTCATCTTCTCTCATTCTTTCTGGCCTTACATGACATGAATAGAAGAGCATACACTGTAAACTCAAAAGTTCTTTAAAGTGTGCATGGCAATGTTTTTTAGCTATTTCAGAGAACTTTCTGTCTTTGTGTGTTTAAGTCCTTATACAGCCACATCTGAAATCTCCCTTACGTGTTGATAGTTAGCTAATTCCCTCTATGAGAATGCTGTCTAGGAAAGGGAGAGGTTGCCCTATGCTTGTGCTTCCCTGATTTTCTGGGGAAGCAGCTTATTTTTGCTTTTTGACAAGTTCCCAAGATGTTTTTTCACAGTCCACATGTTTAAATCTCCCTCTTTCTCTGTAAATAATCCTTGTCAATAGAGTGTATTTTTATAGGTAACTGAATCACTGCTGCTAAACTTGTGGTATTAATGAAGAAGTCAGAGCTGTCCCTGTAGGGCTGTAAGGAAGAGCTTAGAGTGTCTGGTGAGAGCTTGGCCACTTCGCTGGAGAAATCATTGAACACAGTTTATTGGATCGAGGCCCATTATCCAGGTCGAGTCCTGACACTTGTCAGGCTCCCGTGTTTACTCTATGTGAACACAAGGCAGTCTTGAGGACGAATTTTGAGTGTGGCTGTTGGTTATACTGATACTGCAAACATATACTTGACTGTTGTTTAAGGGTAGTGTGGGAAGATATTATCCATATTACTGAAGAAAAATATGGTATTATATAATTAATTTATTTTGGACTGGAGTCGTAAAATTAAGAATAACCAAAATCTTGTAAATGATGCTTGACTACTTTGTCTCATTTTGCTACTTGAATTACTGTTTCATTATAGGCAGATATTGATCATTTAAAATGTTTAACTCTGTTTGCTCTGTTGAGCATGCTTCTTATATTTAAGTGACCATGTGGAATGTTGCACATTCTCATATTTGCACTTCTTATATTTAAGTGACCATGTGGAATGTTCTGAGGTGCATTATTTTAAGAAAAGAGAGTCCTGTAGGTTTATCTAAGATTACGCACATTGGAGAGAGCCAGAGCAAGGCCCCTCCTCTAACTGCTGAGCCAAATAAGCACTGGGGCCGAGCAATTAGTGCCACACAAAGGCAGCCATTACCGTCTCAGAGCAAGCCTCCATTGTCTCATTGCACCCTGCAGACTTGACAAGTTTTCTCATGGGCTGCAGCTACAGCGATTTGGAAAGTAAACAAGTTCTACATCACATGACTGGATTCTTCCTTTAGGCATCCAGATGCCTGCCATGATCTCTGAACCCCAACCTCAGCCACCTGGCTGGTAAAACTCTCAGGACTGGTTCGAGTATTGGGAATTGAAGTGAGAAGGATTGGGAATAGGCTCCTTGCTCTTTTGTCAAAGTGCTGTGCTGCCAAAGAGCAGAGGCCTAAAGGACATGGGTGGGGTGAAGGCGGTGGAGGCTGTGGGGGGTGTGGGTGGGAGGAAATTCTCAAGCAACAGGGTTGAGGTTTGCACAATCTAGGAGAATTTGATCTGGGTTCTTTCAGCTTGGAAATATCAAAAGGCAACTGCGACTGCTCCCTGTGTTCTGGGATCTCCTGTGTCCTGGATAAGATGGTGAGATGTAATTCTCCAATTTGGAGAAGTCACAGAAAGCCATCCCACAGCAGTACTGGGGCTCTATAAGTGGGCACAGGTATTTTCTGTGCCTAGAGATGCTGTATTCCTTGGGCTACCCACTTGGGACCCAGACATTTTTATCTTTCCTCATATGTCATATACATAAAGACATGTAGCAACAAAACCCCCAAGAACAAAAGTAGGATTTATCTTCTTACTGGTATCAAGGAGAATTCCTTTAAGTAAATGAATGATTTAGGCAGAAGGACACATCCAAGTGTTCAAAATAAAATTCTTATTCTCCTTTGTAGGATACCATGCTCAACTACAAATTTACCATAATTATTTCAATTGCAACAAACATGTCCACCTAATCCTCTTATATCTCCAGTTATCCAATTTTATATTTGGCTAATGAAGATTAGAAGCAAAAAAACTGTTGGAGCATGGTTTCTAGAGAAATCATTTCTCTTTTGAATGATGACCTTGGGAATATATGGGATTTATGGAGCCATCTGATTGATGGCATGCCACACATCCATAATGATCTATATAATGTTGGACAATCATTCCCTAGATTGGTGCTGGTCATTGGATAGGGTGCTGGGGAGTATTTCAGGCCACTGTACTGTGCAACAGGACGTCGGTCTATTGATGATGTTTCATGCAAATTTGTCCAACCAAGCATAGAGGTTTGTTGTTTAAGTTTAGGCTGTCCCTGGTAGGAATATGTTGTATTGCTGCAATGCTATGTATTTTATTTGACATCATATTTTAGATAAGAATTGCAAGAATTAAAAAACTGATTGTATTTGAAATTACTTCCTACAATAACCATTTATTAATGAATATTCATATTCAATTTTTCAGTTGCTCTACATTTCATATTTCTCCATTTCTTCTTTCTTCTCTGATAAATTTATAATGGAAGACTATAATTTATTTAAAAGAAAATGTGCTTGAAAATTGTTTCATCCTTATTAATTAAACTCAAAATATGTGCTAACTTATTGTATCCAGTGGCCCTTATTCTGGTTAGTTTCTTGTCAGGATGCAGCTTGGGTTATGACAAGGCTTTAGCCTGTGCCTTGTTTGTGTTGTATCTTAGCTGAGTCAGGCATATAAGGTGCTGGCCCAGGGCATGTAACAGAATAGTTAATTATACATACTTTGGAGTAAGGAAGGTTTTAGGCGAATGCTGATGGCACTATTTACTGGCTCAGATACATCTGTAATTTTCTCTATGCCTCAACTTCCTCATCAATATAATGGGCATTCTCTTTCATAAGGTCATAGTAATGAAGACTAAAAGAGATAATATATGTGAAGTCCTCATCAGACTGCCTAGCACACTGTAATTCCTGAAAAAATGTCCACTATTAATAGTAGTAATATGGTCATTATCCAACGTCTGTCAGAGGTATGAAGTTATTCTCTTAAACACTATAGATAGAACAACATCTTGTCCCATGCCCTACCTGTGTCCCTGCTGGAGTATGCATGACAATGACATCTATGGTAGGATTTGTCCACTTCATTATCAGTTTCTCAAAGGTTCTTTAAACTCTTTTCACCAGGGAGATGAGGGGACTAGAGACTTGGGTTGAGTTCCCTCACAGCAACTTGGGTGCTTCCAAGCAATACTGCAAATGAGGGCAAAGAGGGAGGCTTGGAGGACAATCCAGAGAAGCAATTTCTAGTGGTTCAAAGACTTCTCCTTTTCTGGACATTGTATTATTCCTCTCCAATCCTGGTTTCAAGAGGGCCTTGGCTTAGTCCTACAGCTGTCAGTAAGTAATGCTTTGGGGCCACAGGCCTAGTGAGCAGGCTGCATTGTAACCTCAGCTACCAGACTCCTGTTGGCATTTGCTGACTAGCTTACAACCTCTCTAGGACCGGAAAACCGAGCAATGCTTGTCATACCAGGTTCTGTGGGAATGGTTCTCTGGCAAAATAGATGTGAGAAATGCTATGTATGCTATCAGTCTCTGAAAAGCTCAAAATGTACATTAGCATTCTAAAGTCTCTAGACTTGTACTAAAGGAGCTTGATTAGTCAAGCACTTCATCAAACATATTTGACCAAAGAATCACCGACTCCTTTCCAGAACACGTGAACAGAATATCTCACACCTTGGGAGACTCTGGAATAGTGGTTTGGTCTGCCATTGTGAGAAATATTATTCTATGTTGACCATTTTACTTTCATGCCTGGAAAAGAGGCTTTGGTTAGCCAAGGAATGGGCATTTTAAATGAAATAATCTATTAGAGTTTTTCTTCTAAATTATATGGATTCTCTTTGTGAGCAGAGCCTGCACATATATTACTTATATCACACCACTTTTGAATCAGACTCATTTCATAGCTTTAGCCTCTAGTTTTCTGAAATTCATTTACTGCTGGTACCAGGAAAAGAACAGGCATAGATAGCACACACTGTAGCCATGAGCAGTTTCCATACATTCTGATGAATGTTTACATTTGTTACATGCAGTCATGAACACTGTAATTAAACATAGAAGTAATTCTGATCATGATTCTGAGTACAATTTGCATTCAAAAATTATAAAGTAAAATGGAATATCTTTATTGAAACAAAACAAAAACAAAACAAACAAAAACAACCCTGTCTTCCCAAATAAATACACTGGGCCTTCCTCTTTGAAAAAAATTCTGGTCCAATAAAAATTGTCATCTCTCCTCTATTGCAGTGATTGAAATATTGGACTCAGCTAACTATCATGAAAGGATTATGGAAGAAACACAGAAAATTAGGTTGCTTCATGGATATTTAGTTTCACTCTTCTGAGGCTTTACAAATAAGATGATTACCCATAATGTAATTTTAGCTTCATAAACGTTATAATTAAACAACTGTAATTTTTTCTTTTCTTATCTTTCTCTTTGTACACATACGTGCCATGTATCATTTTTGCATCAGATCTGTCTTCTAAATTAGAAAAGCTTCCAAAAACTTTCAAGAGTATCTTTTAGTTTTAACTAGCATTTCTGAAAATCAGAATCAGGTACTTCAGTAAAAGGAAATTTTTATCTTTGTGTGTAAAATCATTGGCATGTTTTTTTATGGCAATAACGTTAATCAGTTAGTTTATAGGCTTTAGGATAAGTTTTGTCAAATTATTCTATAAAGCTCTTCCAAGTGCTAAAGAAGTCACTGATTAATACATTAGCATCCAGAGAGCAAGACCACAGTTTTCATATCTCATTTCCAGGGTAGTTCAGAGTTAAAAAGTTTGAATCATTTCTGAGTTGAGCTGAGGTAGAATTCTTAGATGTTATTGTACTGGTCCTTGCTAAGCCACTTTATATCTTGCCATCTCAGCTTCTCAGTCTGCAAAATAGAGGATCATGATTCCTTTTTTGGCATATTTTCTGAGAATGCGTAAGTGATTAGTCAAGTAATATTTAAATGCAGTTTGGATTTATAGAAGAAAATACCAGGTTGTTGGATTAAGTAATAGATTTTTCTTCCTTTCTAGAATGTGAACAATGGGCAATGTTATTAGAATTTGACATTAGACAGTAACAATCAGTGATCATAATAACTCTTCTAAACCTAAGTTTTTGGAGAGCATTAGGAATGAGGTATTTTTAAAGCTCCAATTGATGTGCACCCAGAATGTTTATAGTGGCTGTCAGCTCTCCTTTGGCTTTGTCCTCAGAGGGTATTGGGATCACCTCAGTCCTAACCAGTGGTCAAAGCATTGTGTCTGAGAAGCTTCCGGTCAATAGTCTCGTGGTTCTTATGATGTCCACACTATATGGACCCTAAAATCACCACTCTAAATTGCTTCATTTATGAGTGAAAGACTTATATAACTTACTACCATCCCTATAATAAAAAAGTCATAAGAATAATAAATACTTAATTTTTATTAATATATTACATACAGATGTGGATATTATAGGAAGGATGATTATGTATTTAGAAAGAAGTAATAATAACAATAATAAAGAAACCTTCAGATCTTTGGGCCAAAAGATCATTGTTATAGTAACACTACAAAGATGGATTTTGAAAAATACTCTTTGGAAATAAAAATAAACAAAGAATAAAATGATTCTATGAAAGGATACTGTTTGAAATAATATGTTCATTTCATTTCTATGGCTCTATTTTGAAAACATGCAACTTTCTGAAGCAGAATGAGAGCCCATAATACAGTAGAATGATCTGGCTGTGTTACATATTTGGGTGTGAAAGTGAATTTCTTTGAAGTCATAAATACACTCTGGATTTTTAGTTAAAGTTCAGATTTCCTAAAAGTTCTGCTACTACTAGACTTTTAAAGCCATCCAAAACAAAATCTGTAATTTATTTTCCTATTACCTTTTTATGAGGTCTTATAGCCACCGTAACTTCTTTTGTGCTTGGAGATTTACAGGTTAGGTCCTGTAAAAGGCACTTGTGTGACCTCTGGGCCAGCACTGTATATCTTGCCTTTCCATTGCTAGTTCACCAACATTCATGAAGGCATCTTTACAAGACGGTGTCCTTATAATGTTCAAATGACTGGGGTACAAGAGGTTAAATAATTTTGCCACCACTGTTCCAGAATTTAGACACTATACTCAAGCGAATTGACATAGAAGATAGTGTCAGCAGTGCTCACAGTCCCTTTTGCCAGATTTCAAATGGGAACTAAAATATTGATAGAATTCTCTTTGGGATATTATCAACAGTGTGGTATCTTTGCTTTGAATTTTACTCGTGTTTGTGGTATTATTCAAAAATCGAATGCACCACACTGCCGCTGTCACTCAGAGTGCCCTTGTTGTTTGACTAAGGGAGACTTCAGCTCCAGGGCGCTCTGCTATTCAGCAATACGTGGTGCCAGGGAGGGCAGCTTTGCCTGCCTGGGAGAAATATCCTCTTTTATAAATAGCCTTACGTTGCTAGTGCCTTTTAGACTTCTTAAAGCATTTTCAGCTAAAAATACACAGCCATTCACAACAGAAATTGTTCTGTCCCCATCTTTTATTTTTTACCTTCTAATTTGCTACATAATAGAAACAGCATTTCATGCCCCAGCATTCTTTTCTTTTAATATCCTATATTGTACAGTTTTTCTTTTTCCTAAAGACTCCTTTAAACTACAGTAACAATATTTGGACTTCAACATAAAATATTACCTTTTTATCCCAAGATAATAATGACTCTATGATTAAAAATATGTATATATAAAAGAGAGAAAAGAAAGAAACCCCAAAGAAGCCACACCATCCAGTTTCGGCCAAGCTGCCAAATCCTATTACAGATTCAATCCTATTAAAACGTTCCCAGGTTTAAGCCTGCTTTGGAGTTTTTCATAGGAGTGCATGACCCCTACCCAAACCCCTACATGTGTGGTCAGGGACCTCAGGATAATCGTAAACTGCCTGGACTCCCATTAATCTCGCACAGTCAGATATTAGTGCTTGTAAATCAGCACCTAAACAAGAACAATAGTTAAAGCCATCAATAGTCTTTTAATGAGGCAGATCAAAAACAAATGAAAGCAGCAGGACACTCGGATTTGCCAAGGAGGGGAAAGGGAGGGCCATAAGCTTTGTCTGATTTCTTATAGAAAAAAGTAGATGGATTTAGTCCAGGTCCTGTCTTCTAACTACTGCATCCACTGTTTAAAAAAATATATCAAACAAGATTATTTCCAGGAATTTTCTTCCTTTTCTTTGTTCGGGACACAGCAGCTGTCACTTTCTTTTCTTTTTCCCTTTTTCTCTTTATAGTTCCTCACAAACATGTATCGACATATGTACATTAATGTACACATATTTAAAAGAGGAGGCCATTGAAAATAATAACTGCATGTAGACACATTAGGCAGTGATCAGTTACGCTTTGTCAATAATTTTAATTACTTATCTGCATCCTTGCAGGCATTTTATGTGTTTTTGAAATTTCCACAGATGTTTTCTGTCCATTAGAAAAGGGGGGAAATATCTTGTTTTGTAATTCCTTGTTTTAAAGAAGGAGAAAAATAAAGCAAGATAGGATTTATTATCTAGCACGCATGTGCAGCAGCATTATAATGGTTGCCAAGCAACCTAAAGGAACCATATCATAGTAAAGAGGGGGGCAAATGAATGAACAGATGCATAGGATTAGATATAGGAGGGGAAGAGAAGAGGCTGCCCTGAAATGAGCTCACCTTGGTGCATTACTTTTTGATTGTGATTTGCTATTTTTCAGGTATATTTTTCTTAAATAGCTCTTTTTGATTTTGTGTGGAATTTTAATTTTTTCTACCTTTTTAGTTTGCCCTTTGACTAAGAAGCTCAAAAAGAAGAGGTGTGAAATGCTTGTAAAATTCTCATTCTTTCATTGTTGCCTATGACATCTTTTAAGACAGTATTTTAAGAAGCAGAAAGGTACAGAAACAAGCATTCTCATACATTTCCTCTAATATTACCCAATACAAACACACACCTTCCAAGATGGTATTTCTTTGGAGGTGTTATCAAAACATATGTTCACATCACAGTGACAGCTTACTAAGCCACTTTCATTGTCATCATGTTAAAACACCACTATATATAATTTTATGCATATATAATTTGTGCACACACACATATATATACATACATATATATTACAGGTAGCCTATACATCAAAAATAAAACACCATGTTTTCTTGCTGCCAGATTACAGATGTTTCAAGTGAGCACTGCATCTCTCTTTTTGAAGGGATGAAGACAGATGCGTAGTGCATACCTAAAACAATTTAAATGGTTGACTTAATTACACCTATTCTTACATAATAGTATACAACCTAGCTTGTACATTTGAAGTATGAAAAGTTATAATTTCATGCATTTAATAGCAAATATGACTAGATAATCCAATCATGGAGTAGAGGCAAGCCTCAATTTTAAACTCTAGAAGGCAGCTGGGTCTCAACACATTCTGGAAGACCAGTGTAGTTTCAGCCTCCAAATGGGAAAAAGTACAAACTATTTTCAAGCTCCTTTGAATTATTTAAGAAACAACACAGACCATAAATTAGTAAATACTTAAAGTGTGACTACTGAGTAGAGAACAGTCAACTGGGAAATGCACACCATGATAGTTTCTGAAAATGTCAGGTATGAACTGTTGGTTTCTCAGAAGTAGCCATTCAAAGAGGAAGAAAGGTCTAATGGACTCAGCAAATGTACGATGGCAGGTTCCAAACCACCTGAGAGCTTCGGTGACTTCCTATCTCAAAGCAGCTGCATTCATGATGAGGGCTGGTCTTATATTATAGCAAGATGCTGACTGGGCCAGATCAGCACTTGGGGATTTTTCCTTTTGGACTGTGTGATGAAATTGTAGCTCTGTAGTTTTCCCAAGAAATGGCATATGGAGTTTCATTTTAATCATAAATTGACATTAAGCTACCAGGGAATTATAGTGTGTCTACTAATATATATTCTACCTCTCTTGCCCTAATGAGATCACCTTACACTCACTGACACTGATGCAAACATTTAGAGCTGAGTGCTCAAAAGAGGCTGGAGTACAAATGGTACATAATTCATTACCCTGGGAAACACCATTTCAAGGCAACATAATGCAAGGTGCTCTTAAGTATTTCAGAGGCAGGAAGAGTGTACCACAGTCATGGTGAAGTGACTGTTTACATCAACCTGATTCCACTTGTTCTTTCCTAGAGCTAACAAGCTCTCTGCTGTATTATTGCAACCACTTCTACTTACTGGACTCTGCAGTTAAGTTCTTGCAGCTAGAAGAACAAACTCTTTGTTGTACAATCCATGAAGCAACAGAAGTCTGCGTGAGTAAAAAAGGAAGATCCTGGAAATTCTAAAGAACATTTCTCTGAGCTATTTTGTAAGGTCTCAGCAACCTGGTGAATTAGCATTTAAAATAAAAAGTCTGTTCTTTACCCTTTCTTTCCACCCCCATTCACTCTTGTCAATAACCAAAAGATGGCAGCATTTTACCCATCATTCATGAGCGACACCTTTGGTGGAGCTAAGTTTGCATTTCCACTTCCATATGGATTGTTATTTCTTCTTGGTACTAAATGTGGATTGATAGCGCTGCAGCATTTATTAACATCAACAACAACAAAAATGCAATTTCAAAAGCTCAGAAGATTAATTATATGAATTATGGTGTAAAGCATCAGAATTCCTTTTTGATGAGGAAGTACACACCAGTCTAACTGCAGTGACTTCACAGAGCAATCAAGCTCTGCTAGTGGTATCAGAACCCAAACACCTTGTCCCTCCAGCCATTAGGCTTTCCTGGCTGTGGGCCAGAGAAAGGAGTGGGAACTCTCTGGCCTGCAGGCTGAACCTAACGTGGGGGAAATGAAAAAGTACACTAATGAACATATCTGACAAGTTTCCACCAGCCCAGGCATACTCTTCATCCCTTCCCAAAGCATACCCTGTTAATGAGGGCAAGGTTGGTTGAGTGTCTGAGAAAGGGCTTGCCAAGAGCTTTTATTCCTGGTTATTTGAAAATGACATAGATTCTTATCCATGAGGGTGTAGGAGCACTTCTTCACAGGATGCCTTTCAAAGCCCACTCTAGACATTTGTCTCAATCATTTGATTCCCAACAGGACCGATGGCCTCTTTAAAAGTCTCCTCATTCTGCGAACAAGAGGGCACAGCTTTGCCACAGTTGCCTGCAAAGGGAATTTGGTCCTGTTTTTCTGAATGTTCATTATAAATAGGGTCGACATTTGAAAGCAATAAGCCTCATCAGCCTCCTGCTCACTCTGTGTAGTCTGCTCATCTGGGCTGTTATTTTCCTCTCCTGCATTGTTGATTAGCATCATCGAGATACAGTGGTAGGCCTCATTCCCTCCTAAGTACCAAGATTCCCAATTTTCTTGAAATGAGGGCAAAAATCCCTTTATTATAAAATAGAGGTTCATTTTCAAATTTGATTAAAATGACCCAAGAAAATGTATGCAAAAACTAGGAGCCTCTAGTGTTTGTTTAAAAGAAATCAATTATTTTGGGGTTGCTTTTGCTTTTGGACATAGTATCGGTAAATCTGAAAGAAAGATTTTCTCCCTTCCTCTTTTGGGTGGCACTAACAGAGCTTTCCCTACTCTCATCTTTTTCTAGGCCACTATATTGGTATGTGACAGGAGAAATGTGAATTCCATTATAGTATAATGGGTAACACTAACCAAAGTGATAAATGTTGATCTCTCATAGAATTGAAACTGTAGAGTGAGTTTATAGATATAATCAACATGTGTAGATTGCTTATGTAGTTTAAATATGTACAATTAAATATAGGATTGATGTAATTTAAATTTAAGAAACTCCATGAAGGGATTCAGTAGGGAATTGTAATTCAGTTTCACAAGTGTCTAGTCTTTAAAAATAATGAATTTATTTATAAATAAACTTGAATTAGAAATACATAGAATTACACAATTCACAACTGCAATAATGTGGAAACAACTCAAGTGTCCATCAATACATGAGTGGATTAATAAAATGTGGTATATGTATACTATGGGATATTATTCTGCCATTAAAAAAATGGTGAACTAATACCTTTTGTAACAACCTGAATGGAACAGGAGACCATTCTTCTAAGTGAAGTATCACAAGAATGGAAAAATAAACACCACATGTACTCACTATTAAACTGGAACTAATTGATCAACATTCCATATACACATATGGAAGTAAAACTCAATGGAAATCAAGTAGGTGAGAGGGAGGGAGGGGATGCATAAATTCACACCTAAAGGATACAATGTACACTATCTGGATAATAGGCACATGTACAACTTTGACTCAACTGTCCAAAAGTAATTCATGTAACCAAAAGGTTTGTACCCTTGTAATATTCTGAAAATTAAAAAAAATTATATTAAATTACAAGGAGAGCACAGCATGTTGTCAAAAGTTGACAATGTCAAGCAACTGTTTAAACATGAGTTTGAATCTCAGTTTTTTGACTTTAAATTGTGTGGCCTCAGGAAAGTACTTGACTTTCCAGTGGTTCAGATCCCTCATCTGTAAAATGGTGATACAAAATAGTTACCTTCTTGGATTCCATAAAATTAAATAAGATGTCCATAAAGCAGCCATCCACCATGCTTACTATAGATGAAGTGATATGATTGGTATTATTATTAAGATCTTTATTAATATTCATACTAACATATGACTCAATATTCAAAGGCATAACCCTACCAAAAATCATCAAGTTGTAATCCTGAAAAAGGTACTAGAAAAAGATGATAGACTATTTCTATACTTTCCTACTCTCCTAAAATAGAGTTTATTATAAGACTTTAATATAACCATTGATCATTTATTCTTCAATGTGGCACCTTAATTTCTAAATCAACATCTTTCAGTGCCTCCTTTTTGCCAGACCTGCTGTCTCTCTTCATCCTTCTGGCAGCAATATCACCGTCACACTTTTCATGTTTCAAACTTACATTTGATCATTTATTTATTCATCCAAAAGTTATGGCTTGCCATCATGCACAAAGAACTATTCCAGGTGTTATAGAGGAGGGGGAAATAAAAATATGCTAAATTTTCTGCCTTTAAGACAATATTGTATTAGAAAAGATGACACAAACTTAGACAACTATGATTCAAAGCACTCTGAGATAGTGTTAGTGTTGTTTGCAGGGGAGCTCTTCCATGACTATACCCTCCCCTGCCACATATATACACTAGGAATAATCTCTCCCTGCTAAGTGTTTGCAGGCACCCCTAGGTGTGCTTCTGTTACATTATATTATCATCAATGTTTACTGTACTTTCTTTGTCACCTAATACATCCAATGTATCAGAAAGTCTAATAGACTACCTGCAAGTGTATCTTAGATTTTGTCCACTTCTCACCATCTTTTCTAAGCCCCTATCAACTGTTTGCCCAGTGCAAGAACCTCATAATTGGTGTCTGTGATTCCACTCTCACTTCCTTACAATCCACTCTTTCCCCAGCAATCCCTTATATGTCCAATTGCAAACTTTTCTGTTCTTCAAATGTGCCAAGCAAGTTCTGGCTTTATGATCTTTATAACAACTGTTCCCACTGCCTAGAATATTCTTCCTCCAAGCTTCATATGGCTGCCTTCTTGTCTTCCACATATCAGATTAAACATCACTACCCTTCCTATCCAAATCTGGCATGCAGTCACTCTCCATCACATTACCCTATTGTAATTAGTGGAATAAAAATTATCACCATCTGTTATGTTCTTGTTGATTCATTTATAAAGTATGTTTGTTGTCTCCCCAACTAGAATGTAAGCTCTTTGAGAGAAGGCAACTCTTCCGTCTTGTTTATTGTTATATCCTCAGAGCCTAAAATGGTGTCTAACATACAATTGGTGCTTAATAAATATTTGTTAAAGTAACAAATAGTTGATGATGATTTTGCACTTGTTTCCACTAATAATAATAGGCAAAGAAGAGCCAGTAGAGTCATAGCTGTGCTTTAAGAAGGTTTAATGGAAACTTTTTGCATCGTAACTTGGGGGAGGGGGATGAACAAGGGAATGAGTTAGAGGCCATTATCATAGTTTGGGATGAAGTAATCAAGACAGAATTAGGATGGTGGTGGAATATAGAAAGAAATACAAAGTCGAAAAAAATTGAAGAGAAAAAAATTGAAAGAAATTGGTATGGAATTTTATGGAATAAAACTCACTTTGAGGTCCCAAAGATTGATGATGGGGAGAAGGGAGGTTATATCAAGAAAAATGGAGAAGGCAGAAGGAAACTCAGGTTTGCTATGAAAGTAGTGAGATCCATTCTATTTTTTTCAAGTGAATTTTTAATTTATGGCAACAATTCCTAGAAGTATTGTCTATCAGAAGTATTGTCTACCAGGCAGTTAGAAATGTGTTTGTACAGCTCAGGTTTTGGTAGGTAGTATATATTTGGAGTTTATCTCTATGGAGGTGATAGCTGAAGGGAATCTTGCTGAGGCAATATTGATGCAAAGATAGAAAAGATCTTGTGAACTGCCCACAGATCTTGAGAACTGCCCACTGTCATTTCCTTTTGAAATCATGAAATCATTTTGACTTTTTTCTTATCTTTATTCCTTCCATCTAATCAGTCACTGAATCATAACCTTCCTTTTAAATGTGGTTCACATATTTTTCATTCCTTCTGCCCAGAACATTGAAATAGTTCCTTAAGTGGGCCTTGTTTCCTCCCATTTCTGATCTAATCCCTGCTGTTAGAAAAAGTTGTCAAGTTTTTCATCTCTTGACTCATCCCCACAAAGTCTTCTAGATATCTGCCACTTACTATAAGAAAAAAAGTCAAACTCTTTAAGTATCAACAAATATTACATATAAAAATAATAAACACTGCCCATGTACAGAGAAGAAAATTGGTAGTCTAGCTTTAGTATATCAGTCTTAAATAGTGCCTTGCAATAGTCCCTAACTTGCCTTAAAGGACTGGCTCACTAGGAAGGCAGCCATGGACATGGCTTTGTAGAGGATTCTGTTTTACCACTTTGGTTATTGCCCTCAATAACTCTATGATCTCCCCAAGGGTCATGATTTTATGTACACCTCTTAAGGGTGCTTCAATTCATATAAAAGTTGTTGAGCCACCTTGTAGCAAAGAGGGATAGCTTAGTCAACAAAAGCAGGAGATACTGTGGGTTGCTGTTAATATGAGCATGAAAAGTGATAGGTGCACTGGGAAAATCCACTCTTACTCTTAGCAATGTATTATTATTAAAGTCATTTTACTTGGGCAAAAAGCTCTGAAGCTTGAGCAAATGGGGATGAACTTTAGGTTGCAACTTAGAGAGAGATCACCTGTAGTAATATATCATGTCCTGCTATACCTGTGCTGTCTAATATGGTAGCCACCAGCTAGATATGGCTACTGATTATTTGAAAAAGGGCTAGTCTAAATTAAGATGTAGCATAAGTGTAAAATATATACCAGATTTTAAAGCTCTAGTATGGAAAAAAAAAGATGTTATGAAAAAGAATATAAAATATTACATGTTCAAATGATAATATTTTAGATATACTGAGTTAAATGAAACACATTTAAAAATTTATTTTACCTATTATTATGGACTGAATTGTGTCCTCCTTAAAAATCATATTTTGAAGCCCTAACTCCCAATGTGACTATAGTTGGAGTTAGGCCCTTTAGAGAGATGATTAAGGTTAAATAAGGTCATTAGAGTGAGTCCTAATCAAATAGGACTAGTATCCTTATAAGAAGAAGAGACGCAAGGAGGATTGCATGTGCACAGAGATAAGGTCATATGAGAATACAGTGAAAAAGTGACCATCCACAAACAACAGAGAGAGGCCTCAGAAGAACCAACCCTTATGGTACCTTGACCTGGGACTTGCAGCCTTTAGAACTGGGAGAAAATAAATTTTTGTTAAGCCCCCCAGTGTGGTGTATTTTGTTATTGCAGCCATACTAGTTTAAAACAGAGGTCCCCAACCTTTTTGGCACCAGGGAAAGGTTTCATGGAAGACAATTTTTCCATGGACCGGGTTTGGGTGGGAGCGGGGGGATGTGGGGAGGCAGGGTGGGGAAGCATAACTCAGTGATGCACAGCCCTGTTTTCCTAACAGGTCACAGACTGGTACTGGGCTGTGGCCTAGGAGTTGGGGACTGCAGGGTTAAAACACTTACCTTTTCAATTTTGTAAAAAGATTGAACAGAAGTTTTTCAAAAAAAGATAGACAAATGGCCAAAAAACACATGGAAAAATGCTCAACATCACTAATCATCAGGGACATGCAAATTAAAACCATAATGAGATATCATCTTATCTTTGTCAGAATGGCCATTATTAAAAAGTCCAAAAACATTAATGCTGGCATGGATGCAGAAAGAATGGAACGCATATATACTATTGGTGGGACTGCAAATTATTACAACCTCTATGGAAAACAATATGGAGATTTCTCAATGAAATAAATGTAGATTTACCATTTAACTCAGCAATCCCACTAGTGGGTATCTATCCAAAGGAAAAGAAGTCATTTTATCAAAAAGACACCTGTACTTAAATGTTTATTGT
The DNA here is from genome assembly GCF_040939455.1 of Microcebus murinus. NCBI lineage: Eukaryota > Metazoa > Chordata > Mammalia > Primates > Cheirogaleidae > Microcebus > Microcebus murinus. Next base: position 58,366,996 of record NC_134108.1, read on the forward strand.
AGCACAATTCACAATTGCAAAGATGTGGACTCAACCTAAGTGCCCATTAATTCATGAGTGGATTAAGAAAATGTGGCACATATATGCCATGGAGTACTACTCAACCTTAAAAAAGAATGAAATAATGTTTTATGCAAAAACTTGGATGGAACTGGAGACCATTATCTTAAGTGAAGTATTTCAGGAATGGAAAAACAACCACCGCATGTATTCTGTAATAATTGGGAGCTAACTGATGGATACACATGTAATTGATGGACACACATAGGCACAAAGAGATGTAAAGGTCATTGGAAATCAAGAAGGGAGGTGGGGAGGAGGGGAGGGGCAAAAATCCACCTGTTAGGTACAATAAACACTACTTGGGTGATGGGCACACTAAAAGCCTCGACTTAAATATTACAAAAGGTACCCATGTAACATAAACATTTGTATTGTCTGAATATTTTGAAATTATAAAAGGGGAAAAATGTTAGGAACCTAGAGACTTTAAAATGACCTATGGGTTTGCATTTGTGGCTCATATAATATTTCTGTTGAATAACATTCTTCTATATCCATGGTGGGCAGGGATGGAGATGGTTTTGTAGCAGCCAATATGATCCTATGAATGATGGCTCAACACTGAGAGAAACAAGAGAATAGTGCTAGGTGTTGATCAAGGAGAGCCTGGAGTGGCAGGAGTAGCTGATATTTCTGGGACTGGTTCCCCATCATTTAGGGAGGCCTCAGTGAACTTGCTTCAGCACCTCTCTAGCAGGGCTCTTATGTACAAAAGCATTGATAATACTTTTTGAGACTGCCTAAAAGTGAGCTATTGTGGAATTTATTTGGATTAAACATAACTTATCTTGGTCAGATTTAGTGAGAGTGTTGGAAAATATGGACACATGAAGAGAAACAGGGTAGTTTGGAACATCATCCAACCTGCAATGAGTAAGGTGGCAAAGACATCACTGAGAGATGTGCCAGACTGGGAGCTTTTGGGTATCTGGGGCACCTGAGAGGTGAAGAGAGAAGGTTATAGAAGGGCTATAGAAGAACCAAAAGACAATTTTGCTTAGTTCATATGTCATGGGGTGATAACAGTATTAAATGAGTTAATATTAATAAGTGCCTCGAACAGTGCCATGGTATTGTCCTATTCCATTCCTTTCCCTGATCCTGGGGACCCAGTAGAAATGTGCTCCCTGTCCTAATAGGGGACCTGATGGGGTGAAAAGCCTAATGGTGTTCCCTACCCTACATTCTTTCCACAGAGGTTTTGGGGCATGTACAAGTATGAGCTGGGGCAGAACTTAAGATGGCATCCCCAGTGTAGGCATCTAACTAACCTATTTGAATTTTCATTTTATACCTGGCTTCAAATAATACCTATTTGAATTTTCCTGGTTGGGCTCTTTTCAGAAATATGATTTCCTTCTCTATGTCACATTTGTGAATGCTGTGTCCAAAGGCCTTCTTTAAGGGCATGATACAGATTCTGATCTCTGCCTTCATGTCCAGTTCTCTCTTCTTCCCACTCTTTTCAGTGTGAGTAAAACTAAAAATTGTCCCCACAGTTATTGTATGTCATGAATAGTATTTGTGGGCAAAGGTAGCTTTGGGGATACCTCAAATGAATTACAGGAGCTTGATTCTAGGCATTAGGTAATTGTTGAGTAAAAATTAGCAATTGGCAAGGAAAAGGCTTAGTAGTCAAAATTTCCTATAATTAAAAATAATATTACAAATATTATACTATAAAGGAACCTTAAAAATTAAAATAAAAGACCAGAAATAATGAAATAAAGGATTGTGTACAGTTCAAAACTCTAGCTGAGGATTTCAGCTATTGGCTCCAATTTCTAAGCTTTCTGAGAGCCAAGGGAACAAAGGATATAATATAAAACATCTTTTCCTTGAAAATGATAAGGTTGACTTTTTACTTAAAAATGAATTACAGCCTACATGTTAAAATTATTGATTATAGATGTCTACCCTACATGATTTCTTTCACATATTGGGACATGATAAACTTTGTTGAATTTGGAACGGGATACCACTTGCCATTTGGACTATCTGAACTTGCATCTCCTATTTTTAGCTCTGTAGTTATTTTTGAAGTAACAATGTCTACCTATAAGTTGTACTGAGTCCTCATCCTCATCTTCCTTATCCTTCTTTTTCTAAGAAAACATAGTTGATTCACATACTCATATTTGACTCCTTCAACCCTATGTAGGTTTAAGTCCAGCTAAAAGTTTAAAAAACATATATATATATAGTTATAGAACTATGTATACTTAGTTATAGTTATAGAATATATATGTGTATATATATAGCAATTCTATAACTCTTATTCTCAAACACAATAAAGTGTAGAACATATATTCTACCTATAAAAGGATTTGGCTATTTGCTTTTTATTCTGTCATATTTTTGAGCAATTTTTAATATTCAAGCAGTTTCTAGGGATTTGGCACAACATGAACATTATGAATTTTATGTTTTTTCCTCTCATTTCCCTCTTAAATCTGATTTAATAAGTGTGAGAAGTCCTCTTCCATGTACTCCCAAAGTCATCTTTCTATATACACATGATTGTCTTCTAGGATCAATCACATTTGGGCTTCTATGCACCAAATTAAAGGCACTTGGTGAGCTAAGTGGAATATAAATTGGAAAGGGAAGTGAAGTATGAAATAAATGGACACAGATTATATATGTAAGCTTCTTGCACCATGATGATTTCAGAAAGTAGGTGTTTTCAATAACTCAGTTTTTGATATGTGGTAGAGATATGTGCACATGATTCTTACAGCACCAGACTTAATTGGAAACTTTTCAGAGTTTTTTAAGTAGCCCAGAGATTTATTACTAAAATTCAGCACTAAGCAAGACACCTCAAGAATCTCTTGAAAACTGGAGTTAAATATGAGACACATGTCAAACGTATTTTCAAACCAAGTTCTTTCACACAAAATGTTATCTTTCTCTTTACTTTGTGGTAGGACAAGGAAAATCCTATGTACTACAGCTGCCAAAACATTTGTGTGCCACTTCAAATCTCCTGGCTACCTTCTTACCCTTTTCCAATTTTGCCTTTTTAAAGTCATATTCACCCCTGGAACTGCTTTTGAATAGTTCATTCTATTACCTTAAAAATATGATGCGTAGAGCAAAATAACTAGAGCATAAACTCACAACCCAGGTAAAACTGTTTTGGGGGGGTTTCAGGAAAGTTCAGTCAATATTATATTTAATTTTTTTTACCAATGTTTTATTCACATCATTTTCTCTCTCAAAACATGAGGTGGAGGTTCTCTTTATCTCGTCCTTTTCCCACGAGCCATCAGAAAACATGTGCTAAAGTGACAGGGCTGATGAGGACATGATTTTTACCTGTTGACTTGAAGACATCTTCTATGAAACAGGAAGTCAGTCCTAATCATGGGGATTAAGTAGACTTACGAAGACCAAAGCATCATTACCCCATAGGGAGAGATTGCCAGTTGAAGCTCTCAAAGACTCGTGACTCATTTTCTTAAACTGATAATAGGCATCTAGGTAGCTTCTTCAATTTAACTGACTGCATCTGTTTTCTTACACTGAAGAAACAAAAGTTGTTAAACTTCCTCCAAATTTAATGAAAATATCACTGAAAACCATTCATTTCTTATCTTCAGAGGTCTTATTAAAAGTAAGTTCAACAGAACACTGAATAGTATATTTACAGAAAGCTGAATTGTATTTTTACTTGGAGTTTGGACCAAAAAAGGCTTTTATAATTCCAAAATCATACTGAAATTGATAACACTATAGGTTAATTATAGCTTTTTGCTTTGAGGAAATAATAGAGAATGAGGCTGTTCTTTAGTTTAAAAATACTCCATTTTTATATTTTTTAGAAAAAAGGTCATATTGCCATCTTCTAGGGTAGTGTGAACCTCAATGACCTGTCTCTTCTAATATCTTGGTGGCTTGAGAAGGTAATTTTAAAATGTACCTTTTGTGGTTTTTTATTTTATTCAGTAATTCTCTGGGTTTTCAATCTGTGTGAAAATCATGAGTAATTAACATATTAGAATCTTTAGGAAGGAAAACAATCTTACTGATCTGGTTTTTTGAATAATTTCTAATTTGTCAAAGGACTAATAAAATTGTGCTTATTTTACACTCTTTTCTGATAACTTACAAAAAAATTAAGGCAAATATTATTTTGGGGAGTCAGCTTACTGGTCACATAACCAACATTTTACTTAAATTTCTGTCAGCTGAACTGTAAAAAATTAAAGATTCAAGATAAAATGTGCTCCCATGCTTCAAATCTGACCAATTCCATTACGTGCACTATTGAAGTATGAAACCTTTCTCCTTGATCAAAATGCTGGTGAAGATCTATACTTTTTTTTTTTTTTTTTTTTTTACGCAAGTACTCTCACTACGAAAAAAAGAGTAGAAAGGCCAAATGAAAGACTGAAACAAGCAGCCATAAAATGACTTTTTACATTTTTTAAGTAGGTCACAGTAAGGTATATTATTCTTACTGCAAAAGTCAGGTTAAGCCTCTCAATTAGGAAAAGATGCATTTATAGAGTTCTTCCATTTTTATTGATTTTTGATGTCATTTTTAAAATGATGAATAACCACATAGTAGAAAACTGGACCCAAGGAGCATTTCATTCCTATCTTTAGCTACTGCCAAAGAGCATGGATCTGGCTTTCTCAGGTCTCCGGAATATTACTGGGTAGAGCAGCTGGGATGATTGGCCCATGAGGAAGGGTCATCATCTTTGACATTTTTGAATATATGAGTGTCCTTGTCCTGGGGCTCTGCTGTGCACCTGAATATAGCCCATGCTTCAGACAAAAGCAAGGTCTCTCATTTGGAACAAGGATAATCTGCTTAAAAATCTAAATCTCTTATAAATGGCTGACGTGTGCAAGAATATCATAGCACATAGCTCTTTGTAAGGTAATTTTAAAAGAAAATGATACACATTTTGCTCAGCCAAGCAATCTGAAAGTTCAAAAGGTAAGACGCACTTCTCAGCATGAAACTGTCAAACATATTTGAAAAGAAAGTTAATTACAATTGGCATTTCCAGGCCTTCTGCTGGCCATGGCTATCTTACTGGAAGGTGACACTAGTGACATCCATTGTATAGAGGCTGAGAAATGGAGAGTATCAAAAACCTGAAGCTCTGCATTTCTGTAACACAGGGTGAACAACCCTGGGGCACTCATTATTTTTTATAGACATTTTGCAGCTTTATGCATGTGAAGTGATTGAGACTAGGCACAAACTAGCTAGAGAGAAAATAGTGGTTTTCCACAGAGGTCATCTGAATCCATCCTTTCCACAGGAAACAGATTGGAAAGGATTGATGGCCAGGCAAAGATAGCTACCTGTTTTGCTCACCTCTGAGTTTTCCTGATTGGGTTATATTTCCTTCTGATAATTTCTTAGTTACTTTTTAGTTATATTTTTCTCAAAGAGAGAGAAAAAGGAAGGAAAGAAGAAAGGAGGAAAGGAAGGAAGGAAGGAAGGAAGGAAGGAAGGAAGGAAGGAAGGAAGGAAGGAAGGAAGGAAGGAAGGAAGGAAGGAAGGAAGGAAAACAGACATTCAGGTGAGCTGGGCTTTGGCTAGCTCCCAAAGAAATCTGATAATAGAATATGGCTGACCTTTTACGTATTTCTGAGCTGACAGAGACATGAAATGCTAGTTGGGTTATGAACGATCCTTAGCAAAACTAATAAACCTTGGTTGTTGTTATTTATCATTGTGTTGACTACTAAACATTTACCTCAAGCTGGAGAATGTCTATGCTAGTGAGTAGTTGGGATGTTAGAAATATGAAAAGTTAACAGAAAAAAAAATGGACCATCTCCCATAATCATCAATTGTATTTGAAGTTTTGAGAGAAAGTACTATTAAGATAAATGTATATGTTCTGGGTAGAGAATGCAAACATTCACATCTATGTTTCAGATAAAATGAGGCATTACAAAGAATTGTTTTGATTGTGGGCCGCTTCCATTGTTCCACAGATCCAGTACATATTTCACTTCTTCTCTCACCAGTATAGTTTTATGGAAACTTTTGAGAGTCACTGAATCCTGAGGCTATAGTTATTAGTTAGAAGTTATTGCTTAAAAATTGCTGTAATCAGTATTTAGGCAGTTGGTTTGGATATTCTCTTTACAAAATCCATGATATGGTTGCATATACCTTTAGCCCTTGGTAACTGAGGAGCAAAGGGATACACACTGAGAATCTTCCTTAAGTCAGAAAGTTTTAAGCGAATAAACACTGAAGACAGAAGAGGTCACTCTGAGCCAGCTGGATGCCCAAGAGCAGTATAGCAAATCTGGCGGTAACTTCAAAAATTCCATGTTCACGTTTTCACACAGCTTTTATTAGATTGCCTTGTATGAATATCCAATTTTAATGCATGACTCTACAGTTACTGCTGTGACTAGCTGCATAACTTTGGAATCTTATGATGGTATAGTGTTTTGCTCAAACGTAAATTTCCCAGAACAAAATAATGACAAAAATCTATAAGCCAAGTAGTTTTTGAAAACTACTTTCAAAGTTAAATAGTTACATAAATAAATTCTGATGAATAGCAAAATCATACACATTTTATAAATACCATATATAATCATATTATCATATTATAATATCCAGCCTTAAAGGGAATGTGTTTATTCAATTAATTGAGGAATTTGTTATTTTGGATTCTACACATTCCTCCATAAAATAGGCTAAAAACTAACCACTGGCCTGAGGAAAGGGTATTTTAAGAATTGAAACATCAAACCTGAACTACATTTGTTGGCATGCCAAATGAGATACTAAAAAATAATTGTGAAACACAATATCAACAAAGGTAATTTAGTTACTTCAATTTGCCCAGGATGTGATAGCCAAGGAAGGAATTAGCAGGTGACATATTGAGAAAGTTAGAATTAGAACACATTGTATCTGGGCACTGATTTACAGAAACTTAGTGTTCTTGTTTATGCTTAAGGAAGTAATAACAATATTAATTCATTCAATAAATATTTACTGTATACCTACTATGGCCTAGTTACTGTTCTAGGCCCCGGGAATATAGCAGTGGGAATAAAAAAGCAGACAGACAAAATGCCTTGCTCTCATGGAGTATGCATTATAGTGAAGAGATAGTAATAACACAACAACAAAAAAAATCACTTATCAGATGATGATGTGTGCTCATTCTATCTTGATTACACCATTCTTTTAAAAATGCTAGATATATTGGTATGTGAATTTAATTATTGTGGTCTTCAAAAAAGTTATAAACCAGAAAGCTCCATCACAGCTGTTAGAAACTTCTCAAATAGGAAAAAAGAAATTTCTCAAATAGGCAAAACAGTTATATGTCAATAAAAACTAGAAAAATACTTCAATCTTCTTTTAAATATTACTTTGAGCCATTAATTTGAGACTGAAATGCTATATAAAATATGCTCTTTAATTAATATCTAATAAATGTTTACATACAAATTATAACTTCCATTATATGCATGATGTATTAGGCAAAACTTTGACACACCTTTAATTCTTTTATCTGATATTTAATATTTTGATTTGGATTTTTCTTTCAGTTTGGAGGATTTTGTGAAATGCTTTAAAAATAAAAATAAAACTTCTCTCTCTGTTATGGCTGGCAATCATCATTATCGTTATGTTTGGTATCCAGTAAAGCTGTAGTGATTCTTATTACAGTCAGTAGCAGTTACTAGTGAGGGCACAGATGATCAGTTTTAGACTCGTGTGCTGCTGAATTCAGCCAACAACTCACTCATCATGAGTCTAACAGATTTTTCTGCTATTCGGACCACTGGGAACCTTATGAACCAGTTAGTTCTGCCCTCCTTCTTATGACAAAGTGCCAACATTGTCAACATCCAGGAAACCAAATGCCAGATTTATTTGCTACTGCAATGAGTTCACTTTTAGAGTATAAAACAATGAAAAAAAAGATTTTTCTAAAAAAGGATAATTTTTCTAATTGTCCCCAGGCTTTAAAAGCTCTGAGATTTTCTGGTAAAATTTTCCACTGAAAAAGTAGGGATATACTTGATGTTGAAATACCTGATAATTACCTCTCTTTCTCTCGCTCTCTCCCCCTTTCATTGAGGGGTGGGAATTATTTCTCTCTTGTATAGATGATCCTATAATTTTAGAATTAGAAAAGGCCAACTCTTTCAGTTTACAAATAGGGAAAATGGGGTCCAAAGATTTGGTTAGGAATTCAAACGTAGGAAATAGCAGAACTGGTCTCTAATTCTAAGTCCTTGATTTATAATCCAGTGATTTTATTATCCCACCCCTGTTGTCTATGCTTGCATTATATTATACTTTCACTTACATATTTAGGCATCATGACTTAACTGAACTGCTCAAATTAATAAAATATCACCACTATTAAGAACAGATTTTTTTTTTCTATTTTGTTCATGATTCTATCCTCATACCTAAACCAGTGCCGGGGATATAAGTGCTCCAAAAATATATGTAGGAAGACATTAATTGTTGTCAAATTTGTATATTAGTGAATGATGTACAGTTAACCCGTTCTCATTTTGCCAAAGCTAAGCCAGAGAGAAGTGTAAATTATACTGGGAAAAAAGTTAACTTGTTACAAATATGATTCCATTAGTAATGAATGGGGCAGTTAATGCTGGGAATATCATTTAGTTATTCAGAATTGTACCAAGCTTGACAAAATGTTCAAAAGATAGTGTGAAATATGATTAAAACAAACATAAAAAACACACCCCAGTGATTAAAATGGAAATAGGAATCATAGCAATAGCCAAAATGTATTTTACATGTTTATTTTGAAGAAGGCTATATCACATATGTAATTTTCCTTTGCCTACACAATATTTTTATAAAGTAAATATTTTTATAAAGTAAACATTAATACCAAGGGTATATCTTCATTTTGAAAACAGAAATCTAAAATCTAGGGAAGTCAAACCACTTGTCTAAAATTAAAGAAAGTCAGAAGAATGGCTGGGAAAAAAGGAAAGGCGTGGTCTCACTATATGTTCAATTCTGTTTCTATTTAGACCATGCTGCTTCTTGTTTGGTTTAATCAAAATAATAAAACCAGTCAATAGGCCACTAGCTGGGCTTTAAACACTATTTTAGGCAGAATAAGGAAAGCACATAATCATCTCGGTTTTTGACAGTCTTCACAAATGAGAAAAGAAATTCAAAGCTTTAGTTCCATTGATATTTGAGACATGTCTGTTTAAGGTCATACCTTAGTTGGTGAGCAATAGGGGAAGTATAATTGAAAACATATAATTGACTGACTCTGCAAAACCCACAGAAAAGATCCATGGTGCACTGGAATCAGATGTGAGTTGGAGAAATCGCCATGAGCTGCTATCTGGGTGATGACATAGAGTGGCACAAAGTTGAAGGCTAACTTGTGCTATTAGATTCACATTCACAGTCTCTTTTGAAAACAACCTGGGATCAGACAGTGCTTCTGAAACCAGACCTTTTTTTTTTCACAGAATTAATTTATACTTTACATCATGAATCACAATAACACATTTTTGCTTGAACACAGGCATAAAATATAATTCATTTCCTTTGTTGCTATCCAGAAATGCCCTTCAAAGCACTTTGGACACAATTGTCAAACAAGCATGATTTACTCTATGTGTGATGTTTTTGCTTGAAAGTGGAAATTTTCTTTGTGTTTTCCTCAGAAAGGACTACTACGTTTCTTTACTCCTCTTCTGCAACCCCAGTGCCCTCCTCACTCCCACACCCCCACACAAAGACACTCCTTAATTGTATTACTGTTAGGCTGACCTCCAACCCCAACTCAAATGAGGACAAGGCTAGTTTTGTGTTTCGTGGGATAACAATTTATGAGCAATTAAAAATGAAGGGACACAAAGCATTCATCACAGTCTCAGCTAGACAGGCAGCTGAGGTCAAAGGCTCTAGCAATGAAGTGTGCACAATATATTTTTATTTCTGTTTTCACTAAGAAGGAAACGGGTTAGCTAAAAATTATGGCATGCAGCCTCCAGTTCAAAATAGGTGCACTTAATCTTTGGAGACAGTTCACGCTTGGCCAGATAGGTTATGACAGCGCGTGCAAAGACACACACACAAATACACACACACCCACATGCACATGCACGCAACTTCAGTACCATGCAAGAGGATGTGGGAAAATGAAACATTTTACTAGTCCAATTCACATACAATTTCTAAAAGAAAAAAGTGCTGAATAAATATTCATTATGATTTTATAGCCAAGTACACAATATTTCTCTCTGTTAGCCCCTATTATGAAAAACAAAATAGAAGATTTTAAGGTATAATTCCTCTTGGCACATTACTCAATCTGTTTGGAATAACATGAGAGTCTTATAATTTTATTTTCCTAGAGCATCAATGGCATATTACATGAAAGTTGAGATTAATATCCTGCATGCTGAGCTTCAGTCAGAGTTACATATCAAAGCAGTACAGAAAATGCCTTTCAATGGAATGAAGTTGGTTTTTAAAATTTGTTTCTATCACGAAACACTACAGTATCTGTATCTAACACAGATCTTCTCATTTAAGGTCTTTTGGTCTGGCATGAGAAAAGATATCGGTGAATTGACTGTTAGGTTATGCTGTCAATCGACGTCACTGCTGTTTTTTAATGTGTCCAATTCTCAATAGGAAAAAAAAAGGTCTATAGCAAACAGATCATCAGTTTTAATTCTGCATGTAGGTTTGCTATTTTAATCAAAGTATTGCCATGTCGAATAAAGAAGAACAAAATGGCAATGATTTTTAGGATTAGATGCTAGCAAGGTGATGGCAGGCACACATGTAAAATTCTCCAGATGGCAAGAATAGAGAGTTCACTATTACAAACTGAAAAGGCCTTTTATTGTCCTCAGTAATTTTCTATTAGAAAAGCAGAGTACATTTTGAAAAGAAATACAATTTGCACCTAAACAACCTTACTTTGTTAGAAGATGAAGATAATGGCTACCGATAGTTAACTCAGATTAACACAAATTTTCTCTCATCAGAAAATACTCAGGTATTCTCCCCCCCACCCCTGGTGGCATTCTGAAAGAAGTTGAGCATTTAAAACAATATATTTTTTCTTATAAATTCAACTAAATGATCATGAAAAGTCATTTAAAAATAAATTTAACTTAATTGTTCACAATTTGAGTCATTATTAATTTGACCGTTGAAGATATTGTGCTTTTTATTAGAAACTTACTTTTGGTTTTGCTGAAAATGTTGTGAACTCCTGGAATAAAATACAATGTTAAAAGAAGAAAAGACAGAGAGAGGGAAGAAAGAAAGGAAGAAAAGAAAATAGAAATTCAGAATTCTGTCAGTTGGGACATTTCTTCTTCAAGAATGGTAGAAACTCAGAATTTGGCTAGTGAAGGATTTGAACTGACATGGATATGCAGGCATCTCCAACTTTCTTTATGTATTCTTCTAAAATCATCAGTCTGTGTGTTCCTCTTAGTTTTAGTCTCTCTGAAGGCATATTCAAAGGCCTAATCCATTATACACACACCCCTATATAATTATCAAATATTGTATGTACTCTTTGCAGTAATCTTGGAAAATACAGGAAACTGCAGACAAAAAACATCTCTCACAATTATACCGTCCTATGTTTATTACTGATAACATTTTGGTGTATATCCTTCTAACGTTTTTTGCTATTGATATATTATTTTTAAGTAACAATATACACTACTTTTTTCTCTTTTACTTTGTGAATATTGTAAATTACTTTGATTTTCCAATGTTAAACTATCCTTGGATTCCTGGGATAAATGCAGTTTGCCATGAGGTGCTATCCTATATATATATATCCAACATATTATAATGCTGGGCTCTATTTACTAATCTTTGTTAAGGATTTTTGTATCTACCGTCATCGGAAATATTGATCTGTAATTTAATTTTTTGTAATGTGTGTCAGATTTTGGAATTTGTTTTTTCTGGCTGCATAAAATGAGTGTGGAAGTGTTCTCTCCTCGTATATTTTCTGAAATAATTTACTTAAGAATGGTGTAATTTTTTGCAGAATTTACCATTGAAACCAAGCTTGTATTTTTCTCAGTAGAAAGATTTTGATTATGAATTCAATTTCTTTAATTGCTATAGAGCCATTCAGATTTTCTATTTCTTGTTGTGCTAGCTTAGTAAGTCATGTTTCTCTGGAATTTGTCCATTTCATCTACATAGTTAAATTTATTGCATAAAGTTTCATATAATATTTTCCTATTATCATTTTCATGTACATAAGGCTTGTTGTGATGTCCCCTCTTTCATTCTTAATATTGGTTATTTGTATTTCTTTTCTTTTTTTCTTGATGAGTCTTCTTAGAAGTTTATAAATTTTACTAATCATTTGGAAAAATCAACTTTTGACTTTGTTGATTTTTATCTACTTGTTCATTTTTATCTTATTTTCTTATATTTTTATTATTTATTTTCTATAACTTACTTTGTAATAAGTTAACAAACTTAATTTGTTCTCTTAACTTCTAAAATTAGAAGCTTAGAGCATTGATTTTGCACTTTTCTTTTTTTTAATACAGTAGGCTACCCTTTCTGTGAAGGATACATTCCAAGATCTCCAGTGGATGCCTAAAACCTCGGATAGTACTGAACCTTATATATACTATATTTTTCAATCTGATAACAGAGATGGCTACTCTAAGTGACTAACAGGTGGGTGATGTCTATAGTGTGGGATATGCTGGACAAAGAGATGATTCACATCCTAGGTGGGACAGAGTAGGACACCATGACATTTCAGACTCAAAATAGTGCGGACTTTGAAACTTTAAAAAAAATTATTTTCTATTTCAGCATATTTTATGGGCACAAATGTTTATATTACATATACTGCCTTTTCCGCACCCAAATAGGAGCATCAAGCCTGTCCATCTCTCAGTGCGCACAGCAACCATTAGGAGTGTAAGATAGCCATCCCCTCCTCCCCCCTCCCAATTGCCCAACGGTTTGAAACTTACGACTCATTTATTTCTGGAATTTTCCATTTAATATTTTCAAACCGTGGTTGACTGTGGGTAATCGAAACAACAGAGGGCAAAATCGTGGATAAGCAGGGACTACTGTATAAGCTTTTAAAGCTATCAATTTCTCTACAAGCAAAATTTTAGCTATATCCCACTAGTGTTAATACACTGTGCTTTCATTATTATTCAGTTCAAAATATTTACTAATTTTTTTGTGATTTCTTTTTTGATTCATGAGTTATTTAAAAATGCTATTTAAAGGAGGAAAAAGACAGCAGACTAGAAGTGGCGACGAGTGCTCCACTCTCAAGGAGAGGACCCTAAGTTTTAGGCAGATGCCTATCTGCAGATGGCTCTTCTTGGAAGGAACATCGTGAACCCCCGGGAAGCAATGTGGGCCATTCGCAGGGAAGGAGCAAGTGGCAGGGCAATTCATTCCACAAGATTGAAGAGATCTGTGGGGAGGCATCTACCCGTGGCGAAGTTTAGCAGGATAGAGCACTGGGGCAGTACACTCACCCTGCAGGATCTGCGGCTTGAGTTGTGAGGGGGTCCCTCGAACACCACAGACCTCTGGACTGTCCAGACAGCTGCCTAGAGTCTGTGCAGAGTCACTGCACTGGAGAACAGGCTCAGTAAGGATCTGGTGGCTGTCAGTCTCCGGTTTCTGCAGCTAACACCATACTGAGCTCTCAGGTGCACAGGGCCAGGTCTGAATGGGACTCAGCTTTGCAATAGAATCCTTCACGTCGCCCGACTTGGGGCTGAGCGCATCTCACCCCCAGCGCGGTGGGATCCGAGCAGAGAAGTTTCCTGTGCTGCTACAGATAAAGCTTGGAATCTTGGGCGACTGCCTCAGTGGGACCTGGGGACAGAACTCCACAGTCCTTGGGTCACTGGAACCAACCCCTGCCCATGCAACTTGACGCGTGGTCTCTGAGCTGGAGAAACAATTCCATACCTGCGCAGCCCTACCTCTGCAGTTCCCATTTGGGAACAGCTTGTCACCTGCACAGCCCCGCCTCCACGGGCCACGGTTCCTGCACTGAGGCTCTCCAGCCTGAGCCCAGGGCTCCGCCCCTCTGGCTCCAGAGCTCCCCCGGAGGGCTGCTACATTGCCCTGAAGATTCCAGCATTGTGCCTGAACCCCAGGACCATATCTCTGGGTCTCCATCACTGTCACTGGGCCGGCAGAATTGCCCCAAGGTCCAAGGGTTCTCTGACGATCTCCCAGCCTCAAGTTGCCATTACACATGGACCTGGTTCAAGCAAACGCCCACAGCCCAGTGACCAACGGCCACCGCCTACATAGCTTCGCCCAGCTGCCACGGTCACCTCCGTGGGAGTTGCTGGGCAGAGCAGTCCCCCAAGAGTCCAGCCTCCATGGAGAGGGTCTCACCCATTCCTGGAATTTCGAGTTGGGGAGGGGTAAAAATCTACCTGAGAGGTACAATGAACCCTATTTGGGTGTAGGGCACACTAATAGCCCTGAATTAAGCATTATAAAAGCTGTAATTGTACCAAAACATTTTTGTACCCCCTTAGTATTTTGAAATAATGATAAAATAAAAATGCTATTTAATTTTCAAATATTTGGAGAGCATATCATATGTGATTTAGATCCTTAAATATTTAATGAGACTTATTTCATGGCCCAGCATATGATCTATCTTGGTGAATGTTCCATGTGTATTAAAAATACATATATTCTGCAGTTGTTGGGAGAGTGTTCTAAAATGTTACTTGGATCAAGTTAGTTGATCATTTTTTAAATCTTCTATATATTTTTTTCTGTATTTGTCATATGAGTTACTGAGACAAGGCTATTAAAAAAACTAGATGTGATTTGTGAATTTATAATTTCCTCTTTTACTTTTGTAAATTTTTATTCATATATTCCACTGCTCAGTTATTAATAATGGTTATAAAAGCATTTAGGATTATTATGTATTCTTGAGGAATTAACCCTTTTATTATTGTAGTATACCCCTAAACTCTATATAACATTTTGCCTAACATTAATATAGTGACATCAGCTTTCTTATGGTTAGTGTTTGCATGATATATTTTCTACCCTTTTAATTTCAAGCTGTCAGCTTTTATTCACATAAATTATTACAACTTATAATCAGAATTTAGTTGTGCTTGGCTTTTCATTCCAGTCTAATAATCTTTGCCTTCCAATTGGAGGGTTTAGCCCATTTACTTTTACTGTGATTATTGATGTAGTTGCATTTAATTGTATTATCCTAGCATTAATATTTGCTTTCTATTTGTAACATCCATTCCTATTTTCCTCTTTTCTTGTTTTCTTTTGCCTGAATCAAGTATTATGTTCTAATTCTTCCATTTTATCTTCTTATTGACTTTTTCTTATATTTAGTTGTGATTTCTTTACTTGTTCCTCTAGAGATTTCTATATGTATCTTTAAATTCTTAAAGTCTACTTATACTTATTATACAACTTCAGAAAAATATGACACCTTATAACAAAGTAATTCCATTTTCTCCCACTGTTTATGCTCTTGTCATACAGTTTAATTCTGTGTAACATGTTATTTTTGTCATAAAAATCAATAGTCCATTAACAAATATCCAAATAAACAAGTATAATAATTTGAGTATTCATTTCCCAGCTGAATGTGAATTATTTCAGATTTTTACTATTATTAATAAAAGTGCTATAAACCATCATGTATAAGATTTTTTGTGGACATATGTTTTCACTTTTCTTAAGTAAAACCTAGGAGGAAAAATGTGGAGTCACATAATTTGTTTTTTAACTCTATGAAAACCTACCAAAGAATTTTCCAAAATGGTTGTACCATTTTGAGGTCCCACCAGCAAGGTGTGAGAGTTCTAATTGCTTCGAATATTTGCTAATACTTAACACTTTAAATACTTTTATTTTACCTATTCTAGTGGGAGCAAAGTATTAGCATATCATGATTTTAACTTATATTTCCCTGATGACTGATAATATTGAGTTTCTTTTCTTGTGCTTATTTATCATTCACATATATTTTTATAACATTATTTATTTATTTATTTATTTTTGTATGTGTAGCATTGGTGTGAGACAGACCACATCGTTTTTAGTGAGGTGTGTATTCAAATCATTTGACTATATTTTTATTAGGTGGATTATTGAGTGGTAAGTGTTCTTTATATAGCTTGGAGCCAAGTCCTTTAACAGCTATATGTTTTGTGAATGTTCTCTTCCAGTTTTAGCAGACCTTTGCATTTTTACAACGTATCTTTCAAAGGAAAAAAGTTTTAATTTTGATGAATTGTACTACATCTATTATGGCTTTTTTGTTGTTGTTAAGGTTTGTGATGTTTTTGTCCTATTTAAAAAATATTTAGAAGTCACAAAGGTTTTCTCTTACAACATTTTATAGATCTACAGTTTTATAGCTCTAGTTTTTTTTGTTAAAATCTATGATTCATTTCAAGTTAATTTTTGTATACAGGAAGAAATAAGGACCAAAGTCCATTTTTTGTTTTGTTTTGTTTTTTGGCAAATGGATACCTAACTGTTCCAAAACCATTTGTTGAAAAGCCTGTCTTTTCCTCACTTACCTTAGCACTTTTGTTGAAAAGAAAGTGATCAATATATGACTCTACTGACCTGTGTGTCTCTCCTTATAGCAATTCAACACTATTCTGATTACTGTAACATAATGAAATCTATGTTTTCTATCTGTTGCTGCATAATAAATTACTCTTAAATGTAGTGACTTAAAATAATATAATCATTTATTTTCTCAGAGTTTCTGTTATCACGAACAGAGCAGGGATGCTTTCCTTCTATTTTGCAATATCTGTTGCCTCAGTTGAAAGACTCCAAGGCTAGGAGCCTAGAATCATCTGAAGGCTTACCTGAGGCCTGAGTATTCACTTCCAGAGTTGCTCACTTACTTTGTTGGCAAATTAACACAGGCAAGATTGTTTATTTTGCCACGTAGGATTCTCCACAGGGCTGTTTGAGTTTCATCATGATATGTTGGCTGCTTTCCCCCAGAGTGAGTGATCAAAGAGAGAGCAACACAGAAGCATCAATGCCTGTTATGACTTGGCCTCAGAAGTCACACCATCATCACTTCTGCCAGAAGTGCATGGACGTGAACTGCAGAGTGTTTCCCACAATCAATGAGAGAGAAATTAAGCACTACCTTTCGAAGAAGGAATTGTTAAATAATTTGTAGGCATGTTTTAAAACCACCACAAGTAGATTTTGAAATCATGTAGTATAAGTTTTTCAGCTTTGTTCTTTTTTTTTCAAAATTCTTTTATCTATTCCACAGCTTTGAATTTTCATGTATATTTGGAACCTGTTTGTCAATTTCCTCCAAAAAGAGTTTGCTGATGTTTTGATTGAGTTTGCATTGAATTTGCAGATAAACTTGGAGAGAAATGATATGTCAACAATACTGAATCTTCTTATCCATGAACAGAGTTTATCCCTCTACTTATTTAGATCTTTTTAAATTTCTTCTAGCAATATTTTGTACTTTTAAGTAAGGAAGTTTTAAAAATAATTTGTTAAACTTACAGCTATCTATTTTATGTTTCTATGTTATGATATTTTAAATGGTATATTTGATTTTAATTTCTAGTTCATTGCTAGTGTATGGAATTACAATTGATTTTTTAATATTAACCTTAAATCCTGTGGTATTTTGCTAAAATTATTTATTAGTTCTAGTACCTTCTTTGTAGATTCACTGAGTTTTTTTATGTAAACAATAATAAATCTGCTAACTAAATATAGAAGGCACAGGCTATTCTCAGATTTGTTAGGAAATGTATGTTGTTTTTTTGCATGAAATATTCATTGATGTGTACAGAAAAACTTAAGCAAAAATATTTCTAAACTGAAAAACCGTTAGAGTTGGAAGGAAATTTTAAACTCATCCTTCCTTCTCACACCACCAATTTCATGGATGAATAAATTGAAAGCTGGAAGTTTAAAGGCCTTGCTCAACATCATTCAGCTAATTCATTTTATAAAGATCATGAGTCTATATGGCATGTGATATACCAAAAGGCAATATGAGTTCTTTATTTGTTCATTCATTCATACTCCCAGCAAACAAGAATTGATCACAAATTTTATGCCAGACACTGTGCTCAGTGCTGCACTGTGTTCTTTAGCATCTGTGCAACTAAATGCATTCTTTCATACTCATTAATACCTGAATGCCCTGTTGCTGCTCCAGGGATAGAAATGAGAAAAGCCAAAATTCTAAGGTTAATCTTCAGGGGCTTATATCACTTCTGTTCCTGTGCCCTGAGACCATTTTACAGGTTTGTTATCACAGTGAGTACAACATGGGTATGTAGTGGTGCTCTGAATGCAAGTCCAACTTTAAATAATAAGCAAGGTAGAAAGACATATCAGAAGTACCTATGCTACTTAATGAAGAGAAAGCTACTCTTTAAGGTACTCAGCTTTTTAAATTGTGGTGAAACTTACTACAAAGTAATATTTAGATAGGAGATTTAAGCATAACTAAACTCCATCCAAACTCATGCTAATATCAGTGAGTTAAAATATTAAAATAAGAATAGTGCATATGCGAAGTGGGAAAGGGCGATGGTGAGCTGTCCAGTTTAACTGTCATAGTGGACTTGCATTTGGTAGCTCTCAACTGTGAATACAAGTACCATCTGGGAGCTTTGTGAAAAATAGAAATGCTAAGGTTCCACCCTAAAGAATTCTGATTTAATTGGTTTAGAGTGATGTCTAGATATCAGAATGTTTTTTTCAGGTAGGTCTAATGTGTAACCATATTGGGAAATGTGGATTAAAGTTACCATTAGAAGCAACTTTAAAAAGAAAGAAAAAGTATGTGCCCTTATGCCATGGTAGAAGGACTTGATGTTGTAGTCAAAGGGAAGTACAACATAAAACTGAAGTTTAATTAAGATTAAGCCTGTGACTATGTGCAGAACAGAAAGTATGTGTATGCATGCATATAATAATATGTGCAGGTATAGACTAAAGGCAGAAAGCCCATTACAAGGTTGTTATAATAGGGCAGCTTGGAAGTGGTAAATGTATGAAATAGGAAAAAAAATGGGAAAGATATGTAAAGGAAAAGAAATATTTTCTTCCTGATAGGAACAGGAACCAAACAGAAAGAAGTATGCTCCTTCTACTTCCTCCAAAGTTCCAATGTCATTCTAAAGTCAATTATATGTTGTTTTTCAAATTGCTTATTACATATATATATATGAATAGATACTGATATGTATATACTGATATATATTATATACTTATTATAGTCATATACACATATATATCAATGCAAAGGGGAAACAAATTGTGCATGTAAAATAACCATTTTTTCTGCCAAAATAATCTCTAAGAGAATACATTTTGGATGTGTTCTAATGAATACTTGAAATTTTCAAAAAATATGCTAACCTATCTAAATCTTAATGAAATCAACACATGTAATCACATATCAAAACTCTTTTTGGAATAGAATGTAGAATCTATACTGTGTAATTAAAGATATCTGAAAGGACTTCATATCAAGGATAAGATCCTGATAAAAACAAGTAAGTGAAAACATGCATTTCTGATATGTAGCTTCTCCATACAGGCTTGGGTAGGCCAGAAACAAAAGATGATCATACCAAATTAAAAAGTTTACTGCATCTTGGACTTATAATCCCAAGTCAAAATGCCTTTTTCATAAGAAAAGGAAATCAAATTACTTTCTGGCTCTAGTCCCATTGATTGTGTTTCAGCTCCTTCAATGTGCCATGGTCCTGCCCTTCATTTCTTTACAAAATGTTGATCTAAGAATCTCCTGGAGGAAGTCTCTTTTGGGATGCCTCCTCTTCTGTGAAGCCCTCCATGATCACTAGGCCCATGCTCTGAGCATTCACTACCAGATGCATTTTTCCTCAATGTTACTATCACTGCTTGCAATTGCAGTGCCATTTTATAATCAACTGATTGGTGTCTGTCTTCTAGACTAGGCCATGGTTTCTGTGATGGTAGGAAATGGGTCTGCTCTTGTATTTTTAGTTCCCAGGGAAAGTGCTGGACACAGAGCAGATGCTCCAGGGTCTGACAGTCAAGAAAATAGAAACCATACCAGCTTCTATTTTATAACAGAGATAATTTAACATGGAAGGATATGGTGGCATACAACAAAGTGTGGAAGGATCAATTTGGAGCTGACAGTCATTAGCTTAATAAACAACACAACTAGAGAAGTGCCTAATACATAAAAGTTATAAAATACATAAAACTTATAAAATAGGCCAGTACAGTGGCTCACGTCTGTAATCCTAGCACTCTGGGAGGCCGAGGTGGGAGGATTGCTCAAGGTCAGGAGTTCAAAACCAGCCTGGGCAAGAGCGAGATCCCATCGTTACTAAAAATAGAAAGAAATTAATTGGACAACTAAAAATATATAGAAAAAATTAGCCAGGCATGCTAGCACATGCCTGTAGTCCCAGCTACTAGGGAGGCTGAGGCAAAAGGATTTCTCGAGCCCAGGAGTTTGAGGTTGCTGTGAGCTAGGCTGACATCACAGCACTCTAGCCTGGCCAATAGAGTGAGACTCTGTCTCAAAAAAATACAAAAACAAACAAACAAACAAACAAACAAACGAAAGTTATAAAATACATTCTACATTTGTATAATAAAGGAATGAAAGAGCCAGATAAGCCAAATTAAAACAAAAATAAGCAAGTGGGACTACATCAAAACTAAAATGCTTCTGGACAACAAAGAAAACAATCAACAAAGTGAAAAGAAAACAATAAAAAATCCTACAGAATGGAAAAAAAACACTTGCAAACCATATACCTAATAACAAATTAATCTTCAGAATATATAAGGAACTTATACAACTCGATAGAAAAAAAAACTAATAAATGTTTGAATAAACATTAAATACACGTTTCTCCAAAGACATACAAATAACCAATAAAAATATGAAAAAATAATCAATGTCACTAATCATCAGGAAAATGAAAATCAACCACAACGAGCTATCACCTCTCACCTGTCAGGATGGCTTTTGTTAAAAAAAAAATAATATAAGACAACAAGTGTTAGCAAGAATGTGGAGAAATTTGAACTCTTGCACATTATTGGTAGAAATGAAATATGATATAGTCAATATTAAAAATTGTGTGGAGGTTCTTCAGAAAATTAAAAAATCAAACTACCATGTGATTCAGCAATCCTACTTCTGAGTATTCAAAAAAGTTGAAATCAGGATCTTGAGATATTAGCACTTCTATGCTTTTTAAAGCACTATTCATAATAGCCAAGAAGTGGAAATAATCTAAATGTTCATTGACAGATGAATGGATAAAGAAAATGTGGTATATACACACAACAGAATATTATTCAGCCTTTAAAAAGAAGGAAATTCTGCAGTATGATACAACACGGATGAAACTTAAAGACATAGTGCTAAGTGAAATAAGCCAGTCAGAGAAGAACAGATACTGCACAATTCCAGTTAAATGAAGTATCTAAAATAGTCAAATACATAGAATCAAATAGTAGGATTATAGTTTCTAGGAGCTGGAGGAAGGAGGAAATGGAAAGTTACTAATCAATGGGCATAACGTTTCAGTTAAGTAAGATAAATAAGCCATGGAGATCTGCTGTACAATGTTGTACTTGTAGTCAATGATAATATGTTGAACACTTAACAATTTGTTAAGAGGGTAGAGTTCATATTAAGTGTTTTACCACAATAAAATAACGAATAAATTCAAACAAGGCAGGTAATGAACAAAAAATGGAATGTACTTGACCTATCTCATGAGACAACATAAGCATTCTAGGCAAGAAGTCTGAAATATGACTTCTAATTCCAAGGCCACACGCGTTAAACTGTCCTTGGGAAAGTCACTTTTCTGTGTCATAGATACCATATATATACAATGTGGCATTGGATACAATATTCTCCAATGTCTCCTTTAGCTTTGAAGTTGCAGTCTCCTTTGGTTGATTCTCTATGCTCCCTTTGGTTTTGGGTTGCTTATGTACTCCAAGTGCAGTCATAAGCTAAGCTGTAGCAAGTATCTGCCACAACTAGAAAGAATTGGTATGTTATTAGAAAATATAGACAGAGAAGGATACAGACTTGAAGACACCGTCTACCCTACGGAAAGAGTAATTGTTCTGTTCTCTCTTCTAACTTACCCTGGAAAATTATATATTCCCATATTTTTATACAACTTACTACTTTATGTTTTAGAGATATATTTACCTTTTGGTTTCCCTGTTAGTCCTGGAAACCTGAGATCCTAACATCTTCATTCTTGAATTCCTAGCATCTGGTAAATAATAGGTGCTTAATGTAATAACAAAATTAAGTAGAAGAGCTTTAGCTAGGGAAGAAACTGTTTTGTATTAAGCCCACTTTTAGGCTACTCAATGGATCTACTTAGATTAAGTTTTCTATATATTCTTGCCACTAATGATATTTTTTTTTATTTCAGAATATTATAGGGGTACAATTGTTAAGGTTACATACATTGTCCTGTCTCCCCTCCCCACCTGAGGCAGAGCTTCAAACGTGTCCATCCTCCAGATGGTGTACATCACACTCACTATGTATGTATATACCCATCCCCTCCTCCCCTCTCCCACCTGCCCCACACCTGACAAATGTTTGTTTTTCTTTTTTTCTTAACATTTTGGTTACATTTTATATCTTTGCCTCTCCCTAGAAAGGGTTAGAGGTATACCCTTCCCCACCACAATGTTCACCCCATCCCACAGATGTGGGACTACCCCTCCAAGCCCCGAATCCCTGGTGAACACCACCACCCTTTGAGCACCATAGTGTTAATCAGTCAGTACCAGTTTGATGGCAAGTATTTATGGAGCCCATTATTCTGATCTTGTGTCACCTCACTTTGGATAATGGGCTTAAGCTCAACATCGGATAATATAAGCAGTGCTAGCTCACTGTCGTTTCTTAGAATTGAGTAATATTCCATTGTAAACATATACCAAATTTTAATAATCCACTCATGAATTGATGGGCACTTGGGTTGTTTCCACAGCCTTGCTATAGTGAATTGTGCTGTGACAAACATTCAGGTGCAGATGTCTTTGTGATAGAATGTCTTATGCACTTTTGGGTAGATGCCTAATAATGCTATTGCTGGGTTGAATGGTATTTCTATGTTTAGCTCTTTGAGATATCTCCAAATTCTTTTCCACAATGGTTGCACTAATTTGCAGTCCCACCAGCAGTGTAAGAGTGTTCCTGTCTCTCCACATCCTTACCAGCATTTATTGTTTTGGGATTTCTTGATACAGGCCATTCTCACTGGGGTTAGATAATATCTCATTGTGGTTTTGATTTGCATTTCTCTAATGATTAGCAAAGTTGGGCATTTTAAAATATGTTTGCTGGCCATTATTATGTCTTCTTTAGAAAAGTTTCTGTTCATTTCTGTTGTCGATTTCTTGATGGGGTTGTTTGATTTTTTCTTGTTAATTCTTCTGAGTTCTAGATAGATTCTTGTTATCAGACCTTTATCAGAAGTGTAGAGAGCAAATATTTTCTCCTATTCTGTAGGTTGTCTATTTGCTCTAATGATAGTTTCCTTTGCTGTGCAGAAGCTTTTTAATTTGATCAGGTCCCATTTGTTTATTTTTGTTGCTGTGGTGATTGCTTTGGGGGTTTTCTTCAAGAATTTTTTGCCTAGGCCAATGTGTGAGAGGGTTTTCCCAACCTTTTCTTCTGGGATTCTTAAGGTTTCATGCCTTAGGTTTAAATCTGTTATCCATTTTGAGTGGATTTTTGTGAGAAGTGAGAAGTAGGGATCCTGATTAAATATTCTGCATATAGCTATCCAGTTTACCCAGCACCATTTATTGAAGAGAGATTCTTTTCCCCAATGTATATTTTTGTCTGCTTTATCAAAGATTAGGTTACTGTATGCAGATGGTTTCATATCTGGAATTTCAGTCCTATTCCAAATATCAATGCTTCTGTTCTTATGCCAATACCAGGCTAATTTAATTATTGCTCTATAGTACAGCTTGAAGTCAGGAAGACTATTGCCTCCCAGTTTGTTCTTTTTGCTTAAGATCGCTTTGGCTATATGAGGTTTTTTCTGGTTCCATACAATGTGCAGAATTATTTTTTCTAGATCTGTAAAGAATGATGGTGGTACTTTGATGGGGATTGCATTAATTCTGTAGATCACTTTAGGTAATATTGACATTTTAACAATATTGATTCTACCAATCCATGAACAAGGTAGAGTTTTTCATCTATTTACATCTTCTACAATTTCTTTTTTTAGTGTTTCATAGTTCTCCTTATATAAGTCTTTCGTTAAATATAATCCTAGATATTTAATTTTCTTTGGGGCTATAGTAAAGAGTATTGCATTTTTTATTTGAGTTTTGGTTTGATGGTTCTTGGCATATATGAATACCTCTGATTTGTGCATATTGATTTTGTAACCTGAGACTTTACTGAATTAATTTATTAAGTCTAGGAGTCTCTTAGATGAATCCATGGGATTTTCTAGGTATAATATCATATCATCGGCGAAGAGCAAGAGTTTGATCTCATCTGCCCACACTTGGATGCCCTTAATCTCCCTCTCTTGCCTAATTGCTATAGCTAGGACTTTGAGTACTGTGTTGAATAGGAAAGGAGATAGTGGGCATCCTTGTCTAGTTCCAGATTGAAGTGGGAATGGTTTCAATTTTTCCCCATTTAGAATGATATTAGCAGTGGGTTTGTCATACATGGATTTGATAAATTTAAGGTATGAGCTGTCTATGCCTATTTTGTAAGAGTTTTTATCACAAAGGTGTGTTGGACTTTGTCAAATGCTTTTTCTGCATCTATTTAGAGAATCATATGATCTTTGTTTTTGTTTTTATTTATGAGGCTGATTGCATTTGTAGACTTGAGTATGTTGAACCAGCCTTGCATCCCTGGAATAAAGCCCACCTACTCATAGTGAATTATTTTTTTGATGTGCTGCTGAATTCTGTTAGCTAAAATTTTGTTGAGGATTTTTGCATCTACATTCATGAGGGATAGATACTAGTCTGTAATTTTCTTTTTTTGTTTCATCCTTTCCTGGTTTTAGTATCAAGGTGATATTGGCTTCATAGAATGAGTTAGGAAGGATACCATCCTTCTCAATGCTGTGGAATAATTTCTGTAGTATAGGTATGAGTTCATCTTTGTATCTTTGGTAAAACTCTGAAGTGTAGCCATCTGGTCCGGGACTTTTCCACTTGGGGAGGTTATTAATTACTGCTCTAATTTCTGAGCATGAGATTGGTCTATTCAAAAATTCTGTTACCTCCTGGGTGAACTTAGGGAGGTTATATGAATCCAGGAATTTGTCCATTTCCTCCTCATTATGCAGTTTTGGGGCATATAGTTTTTTTTTAGTAGTCAAATATCATGTTTTGTATTTCTGTGGTGTCTGTTGTAAGCTCTCCTTTTTAATTTCTAATTGAGCTAATTAGAGTCCCTTCCCTTTGGATTCTTGTCAGTCTAGCAAGAGGGCTATCAATTTTGTTTATCTTTTCAAAAAACCAGCTTCTGGTATTGTTGATCTTCCATATAATTCTCTTGTTCTCCATTTCATTTAGTTCTGCTTTAATCTTAGTTATTTCTTTTCTTCTACTAGGATTGGAATTGGTTTGATCTTCTTTTTCAAATTCCTTGCATCTATTCATTAGGTTGTCAGTATCTAATCTTTCTATTTTTTGAATGTGAGCATTTATTGCTATTAGTTTTCCTCTCAGGTATGCTTTTGCTGTATTTCACAGGTTTTGGTAGGATGTGTCTCCTTTATCATTTTGCTCGAAGGAACTATTGATTTACCTCTGAATTTTCTCCTTGACCCAATAATTCTTCAATAATAGAATGTTTACTTTCCATGACTTTGTGAAGTGTTGAGTGTTTCTATAGGAATTGAACTCTAGTTTTATGCCACTATGGTCAGAGAAGACACATGGTATAATTTCTATTTTCTTGAATTTTTTGAGATCTGATTTGTGGCCTAGTATGTGATCAATTTTGGAGAAGGATCCATGTGCAGCTGAGAAGAATGTAAATTCAACTTTATCTGGGTGGAATTTTCTGTAGAGATCTGTCTCACCTATTTGATCAAGAGCTTTCTTTAAGCCCATTATTTCTTTGCTTATTTTCTGTTTGGGGGATCTATCCAGTTCATTCAATGGAGTGTTGGAGTCCCCTGCTACTATGGCAGTATTATTTAACATGCTCTTTAGATCATACAAGGTTTCCTTTTGTAATTGGGTGCTCCTGTATTGGGTGCATAAATATTAAGAATTGTTAAATCTTCTTGTTAGATCTTTCCTTTCACCATTATAAAGTGGCCATTTTTATCCTTTTTTACTTTTGCTATTTTAAAGCTTATGTTATCTGCAAATAGTATAGGTACCCCTGCTTTCTTTTGACTTCTGTTTGCATGGATGATAGCTTTCCATCCCTTGACCTTCAGCTGGAAGGCATCTTTGTGGGTTAGATGTGTTTCCTGTAGACAGAAGATACTAGACTTGTGGATTTTTATCCATTCTGTTAGTCTATGTCTTTTCAGAGGACAGTTTAAACCATTTACATTTATTGAGAGAATTGAAATTGGAGGGAGATTTTCCTTTATATTGTTGAGTGCAGTCCTGTTACTTTGATTTGCTCCTTTAGCCATCATGCAGTTCAAGTTCTAGCCTTTAACTCTTTAAAGATTTTACTTTGAGGAGTGTCTATTGCCCTGTTCAGTGTGGAGGGCAGATCTAAGAATTTCTGTAGGGCTGGTCTGGATTTTGCAAATTCCTTTAGCGATTGCTTGTCTGAGAAGGACTTACTTTCTCCCTCATAGATGAAACTTAATTTTGCTGGATAAAGAATTCTAGATTGGGCATTATTTTGTTTTAGAAGATTAATGATAGGCACCTAATCCCTCCTGGTTTATAAGGTTTCAGATGAGAAGTCTGCTGTTAGTCTGATAGGCTTTCCTTTATAGGTCATTTGATACTTTTGTCTCGCTGCACGGAGAATTGTTTCTTTCATGTTTACTTTGGTCAGCCTAATAACCACGTGATGAGGTGATTTCCTTTTCACATTGAGCATCCCAGGAGTTCTGTGTGCTTCTTGTGTTTGGATATCAATATTTCTAGCCAGGCCTGGCATATTTTCCTCCATATTTTCCTCCATATTCCATGAAATAAATTTTCCAGCCCTTGTGAATGTTCCTATTCCCCTTCTGGAATCCCAGTCAATCTAAGATTCAGCTTTTTCACATCACCCCACACTTCCTGTAAACTTTGGTCTTGTCTCTTGTTTCTGTGTTTCCTTTCTTCCTCTGATTTGTTTAGTGCATAGGCAAAATCTTCAAGCTCTGAGATTCTTTCCTCTGCATGTTCCATTCTGTTCTTGATGCTTTCCACTGTATTATAGAATTCCTTGATTGTTTCCTTCATTGTCAGAATTTCTGTTTGGTTTTTCTGAATAATTTCAATTTCTTTGGATAATTTTTCATTCATTTTCTGCATTGTTCTTGTGGTTTCTCTATGTTGGGTTTCTATTTTCTCTTCAATTCCATTGAGCTTTCTAATGATCCATATTTGGAATTCTTCCTTCATCAGTTTAATCATATCATGTAAGTTGCTGTCAGTTGATAGAGAATGAGTATGTTCTTTTAGAGGTGACTTTTCTCTCTACTCCTTCATTCTTCCTGCGATCTTTTGCTGGTTCTTTCTCATCTGGGTGCTTTATTGAGTGCCAGAGGTGCAGGGACTGGATTATGAGCTAAATTCTGGGACTCCAGAGGGATGATCCTTGGCAGATCTGGGAATATGTGCTCTGGGCCTGTTATATCTTAGAGGAGTTTGAGCCTGTTGGGTTATCTTTAACCTATTGTCCTCACTGTCTTTTAATAGAGATTAGTGAGATTGGATCCCTTGCTTAGACTCCCCAGAGTTGTATCTTTCTTGTGAGTGTGACTCCCTTATCAACTACTAGTAGGAGGTGGAAGGCACTGTGAGGAGCTGTGAGGTTATTCTCTCTTAATGTTGCTTATGTTTTGCATGGGGAGGTCAGTTATCAAGCTATTCCAATACCTATATAATGAGCGTTAAACCCTTAAATGTGGTAAACAGTAATCTCAGCCTTTGGGGAATGTCATGCCTCTCCCAGGGAATCCTTGAGCCCTGTTACCTATTTAGCGGGAGTGAGATTAGCAACAGGTATTGGCAAGCCTAAGAGAGTATACTTCAGAGGATGCTTGATCTATAGCTAGAGGGAAGTTGCTAAAAAGGTATTCAGAGATCTTTTGCTGCTTTTGTGGGGCAGCTCCTGGTGGAAGGTGTCTTTTGGTGCAATTGCTAGGGATTCTGGTTGAGATTTTTCCTTCCTAGAACACAAGCCTGTAATTTGGCAACTGCCTGGATACCAAGGGCAAGCCCTTGTATTCTGCTTTTAACAGATGATCCAAACCAACTCACTGTAGTAGGACATCAACTCTTTTTACTCTGCCTCTCCAAGGATGGGGTTTATCTGGTTGGTATGAAGTAAAAGCCTGAGGGCTATTGAAGAGGCCCTGCCCACGGCCGCTGAGGGACAAAGAACAGAGAGCAACCTGCCTGGCTGCTCTGATCCTGCGTAAAAGGGATCAGGCCCTTCCCTACAAAATACCAGTGGCCTGGTTGCAGACCAGGACCTTCCGCAGCCCAGGCAGGTCTTAGCCCTAAAAGCGAACTCCCTCACCACTTCGCACTTCCAGGACAGGGGCTGATCCTTTGGCTGAAGTCCCTGTCTACCAAGTCACATCCAGGAGATGGGCATGGGTCTCAGCTTGGGTAGCAGTCTAGAGAAGCTGTTACTAAACCCTTTCAGGGGAGGTATCTGGCCCTTTGGTGAAAAACGGGTCAGTAGTGGATAATAAGCAATAGGAGAGCAGTCCAGCCTCCAGTTTCAGCTTGAATAATGGCTTGTTTCACTACTCTGCTCAGGGGTGGAGTCTATAGTTTTGGAGAGAAGCACCTAGCTCAAAACCCCAGAAAGTGTGGGGGGTACTATTGTCCCAGGTCACAGTTAGAAAATCGCTCTCCTTCCTAGTTCCACCTTGCTAGGGCAGGTTCTGTTCATTTGGTGAAAAACAGAGGCGGCTGGGTGGGATGAGGGACTGCCTGATATCACCAGGGGACACTGCCTGGAGAGCAATCTCTCTCCCTCTTCCATCCCCTCACCGGTGGAACTTGAGTCACTGGGGTCTTCCAGAAGGCTCCACCAAGGAGTGAGCTCCCTTCCTCTTTCGCCCCCTTACTGTTGGCACTTGAGATGCTGGGGTCCACTGAGAAGCTCCGCTAAGGAGTGAAAACTTTCCCTTTTCCACGTGTCACCAGTGGAGCTAGGGCCCCCGAAATCCCCTGGGAGGGACCGGGAAGGATCCACCTCCCTCCCTCGTCCGCACCCTCACCGGCAGGGTTTGGGCTGCCCGAGTCCACCAGACAACTCAGCCAAATGAGTGATCTGTCTCAGTTTTCTGTCCTTTCAAAAGCAAGGCATAAGCCACTGGTGTGTACAGACCTCCCAGCCAAGGAGTCCCTGCACCTTGCACTGGAGAGTTCAAATTGTTTTCCACTCCTGTCTCCTCTCTGAACTGCCTGACTGCCCATGTTACCTCTTCGTGCTGACTTCAGGCGATTCGCTGCTTGCGTGGGTGTGGAGGTCGGTGAAGGAGAAGGTGTCACCCTGTGGGACGGATCACACAGTCCCAGCCGGCTGGCTGCTGTGTGTCGGATCAGGACACTGTTCAAGTCTACCAAGTCTTCCCATCATTTTCAGAGTAAAAGCCACTATCTTTATGATGTCTTTTTGGTGATCCCTGAAGGTCCATGTTTCTGATCCCTAGTACTTCTTTGACATTTTTTGCTACTGCTTTCCTCCAGCTACTGAGAACCAAGGGTCTCTACTCAGAGATGTTCAATCGCTTCACCAAAAATGAGGAATTTTGGAGATGATAGACAAATAATTCAAGGTTCAAGAGTGCTTGGAATTTGTCATTGTCATATGTGTGTATTTCTGCTTCTGACTGCCTAAGGGGAACTATGTGCATGGATTTCGAGTAACATATACTAAATATATGTGTGGCAATCTTGCTTCACTACCTTCTAGATGTGTGACTAGTTATCCAATATCTCTGAGCCAGTTTACTTTTCTATGTTATGGGAATAATCACATCTTCTCTTGGGTTGTTCTGTGTCTTTTTTTTTTTCTTTTTTTTTGAGACAGAGTCTCACTCTGTTGCCTGGGCTAGAGTGCCATGGTGTCAGCCTAGCTCACAGCAACCTCAGAATCCTGGGCTCAAGCAATCCTTCTGCCTCAGCCTCCCAAGTAGCTGCGATTACAGGCATGTGCCACCATGCCTGGCTAATTTTTTTTTTCTATATATTTTTAGTTTGCCAATTAATTTGTTTCCATTTTTAGTAGAGATGGGGTCTCGTTCTTGCTCAGGCTGGTTTCGAACTCCTGACCTTGAGCGATCCCCCCCCCCCCCCCCGCCCCTGCCTCGGCCTCCCAGAGTGCTAGGATTACAGGCTTGAGCCACCGCGCCCAGCTGTTCTGTCTTAAATGACATCATGACTATTAACAGGGTCTAACCCATCATTGGCCATGCAGTAAGTGGGCAACAATTATTAGCTTTTTTCACTTCTGTTTTTGTCAGCATTGGGCACTTAGGATGCAAAAGAGGGTGCAGGCGTAGGAGTACGATGCAGGCTCACTAAAACAGTACTTTTGGTCAAGTTACTGTCAAAGACGGCAAGGCCTAAAAGAGATAGGCTGGAAAGGAATGGGTTAAAGGAGCAAACCTGCTGCCCAGCTGGACCTGTTCTCAATCAAGGGCCTGCATAAAAAGCCAGCAGGAACAGCAGTGGGGGCTGGCCACGCTGAGAGTGCCTTTGGAGGCCAGCAGCTGAGAAGTTGCTCATCTCTTAGTTCAGCCTGTTGTCAAACCCTGAAGTGGGGGTTGGGGGTGATAAACGGGATAGCCTTTGTTAAAACCCAGGGAGAGAGAGAAATGGAGAGAGAGAGAGAGAACCAGAGTGTGAGTGCAGTGTTTTATATTGAGCCTGACAAATAAAAGACCAACCTGAACCATCTGGTTCTGCAACATATGGGAAACACAGATTTCTATTGTAGATGACCAAAATATTAGTCTATTGAATCTTAAGGCATTTGAGTATCAGGAAGAATTTGAATAATGGAATAAATAGCCCTTAGAATGGTGACTCTTATGAGGGGAGTGATAGAAGAAAAGGTTTACATATTATGAAGTGATTACCAATTTTGGTACAACGCATCTCATTGCAGGGCTCTCGATTGTTTAGAAATATTAGCTCACTAATTCTTAGATTATTCCTGGGTGGAAAGGAGAATTGCTGCAATGGAGAGGAGAACAAA
This sequence comes from Microcebus murinus, assembly GCF_040939455.1. Taxonomy (NCBI): domain Eukaryota; kingdom Metazoa; phylum Chordata; class Mammalia; order Primates; family Cheirogaleidae; genus Microcebus; species Microcebus murinus. The sequence goes on from NC_134108.1 coordinate 58,398,534, forward strand.
TATAAGTTAGCTAAGAAGTCAGGAGACTGCTATTCCTGAACAGGATGGGTCAGATATAACAGTAGGACTAAAGTGTTGCCTCCTGTTCCTATTTTTATAATCTGTCTTTGACGCACAGCGAAACAAAGATTAAACACTAGAACCAGACCCTGTTTTTATTCGTTCCTATGCAAAAGCCCTCAAAAAGCCTGGTAGTGTGTAAGCAATTAGTTAAAAATGTATCAAATAATTTGACAATTAATCCAGGATTTTATTGTTAAAAAGCACTTTTTTTCTGTTGTTTTTGAGGTTATATTCTCCAATCCTTACTAAAAGAATGGGACAAAATTAATGCAAAATTCAACTATAAAAGCAGTCTGAGAGAAACATGGCATAAGTTGCTAATTTCCATTCTAAGCATAAAGCAATATACAAAGTTTGTATTTGAAGAGAATGCAAGAATAAGTGATGATAAACCTAGCGGATATATTACAGCCAGATTTTAGCAAAACATTTGGTAAACTTTTAAAACCTATCCTTCAGTCTAACGCAGATTGGTCAGGCTTGAGAGTAGTATAGATCTTTATTAAGTGGATATTTAAATGGTGTGGTGCATTCTAACAAATCCAAAAGTGAGGTGGTACACAGAAGGGCAAAAATAGATATTCAATGTTGCTTAATTGTGTTGCTAATTTGTAAAGAATGCTAAGTGACATCTGCAAAGACAGAAGGGTGACAAGTGCCAATATTAACCAAGTGTTTAAATAAAGAGGCCCAGAATAACCAGAAATATTAGCAAGAAGTTAATGGGCAACAGCTTGAAAAAGTAAAAATACATTTGTGAGGGTACACTGAAGCTGCAGATGTTCAACCTGGGCAGACTTTGTCATGACAGGGAGCAGTAGAGTAGATAATAATAATGTCTGATATTCACAAAGCATCTGTCGTTGGAGATTTCAAAGCGCTTTGGGCATGTATTATCTCATTCAGCGCTGCTTCCTTTTGTCTAGAGTGGGACAAACAGTGGCAATGGGGGGATGAAGCCAGCATGCCGGCTGGAGACTTCATCATGTGTTTAATGATATAGAGGCAAAGGGTCTGGGGTAAAGGACATTTCAGGGAGCTAAGAGGCTCATTGATTTTGCTGAAATTTCAGCTGGAAACTGGGCTGTAACCATTCTCAATCTGGTTCTTTGCATGTGATTTTGAGAGAGGACAAGGTGGTAAGGCAAACTGTGAAGCCTGGGAAGAGGTATTATCTTGTGGAACTGAGTCACACAGAAATGAAGTAGGGAAGGGGAGTTAGTCTCCCTCAGTAGTCAATTCTGAGCTTTCTGATCAGGTGTCTGCAGAATGATGTCCTTTAACATTGAGGTGACAATAAAAGGTATCATAGAATGCAGCAATGGAATAGAGGAGGTAATATATCCACTCAATTCTGGCCAATCATCCTGGAAAGTGATGATATAATTTGAGTTTCTCCTTACTAGGAAGATGGAGACAAGTTGGAGGCAAAGCAGAGCTCGAGGGATGGACTTGTGGCTGAGTGAGCTTGTGGTGGTGGGGACATGCTAAGTGTACAGGTAGAGGTGAAATTATTGAGAATGGCACATGAGACAATCTTGGATTAACGAGATGAAATGAAGAAACTTTTACATCAAAAGAAATCTTTTTTATTGTGGGATAAGGCTAAGTCCACAGCATATTTTTGTTTGAAAATAACATCTTATGTGTAATAAGTTCTGTCTGTGCCTTTTGGCTGTTAGAATACATATCACAAATGATGATCATGATGTGATCAAAACACTGTTTTGCACAAACACTGTGCAAAAGTGTGTGCAGGTGTGTGTGTTCATCCGTCCTTACTTTACACATTCAACAACAACTAGGAAAGATTAAACTCTATATTATCTTTATGGGAAAATACAGTTCCTAGATTTGTAGCTGATACTTTTCATCAGGAGAAGAACAATTTCACAAAACCCACAATCTTTCTTTGTTAAGCAGAGTCAAACCTAGGCAACCGAGTTTTGTATGTTTCCAAAAGACCTCACATGGAGAATAACTGCCACAGAGGAAAGTAGAAACAGTAATGGTGCTATAAAAACTTGAGCAGTTTTCTCTAAAATCATATATAGTTTCTAAATACATGCATTTAGACAGAGCTGGTGAAAAAACTTTCAGAAATAAATACCATAATGATTCCTTTAGGAAGTAGTTATAGCCACTATAAGCCATTTCCTATATGATTCTACAGGAGTCTTGAATATATCCTCCCTCTTTGTACTGATAGTAAAAACAACTGATTAGAGTAGGGGAAACAACAGTCAAACAGCCACATTATACAGAGAATGCACAGAGACAATTAATGAAACGTGATCAGTCTCGACATTTTTCATATTGCAAGCGGAAACATGTAGGATCTTATTACCTAATAAACTCTTAAGCAGACTGACAAATTCTGAACACAGTGCTAACTGCTCTGGTGCACACACATTTCTTACTTTTCTAGATTTTTGTGAAACACATACAGAAATGCTCCTGAACTATAAGTAGAGCTGCTCACATGCCAAATCCCATTAATAACATAGTGGTTCTCTTATGATGTATTATTTTCATCATTGACCTTGCAGATTTTGTCCAAAGTATGTTGACCTCCCAGGGTCATGCCAGGGAGTCTGTGCTAAATTTCTAAACATCAACAGGACTGATCCTACATGAAATCCCTATGTCCGAAGAAGTAACGCCAGCTCCTAGCTGTTCTAAAAGAAGCCCCTTCTGTGCTGTGAATTTTTTTGTATTAGAGTTATGATTTGATCAAAAGATGGAATTAAATAAATGAGCAAGTAATAATATGTAGCCATTTTTTCAACTTTTTTGCTCAATCCTGCTCAAATGAGTTGGCAGACTTTACAGGCTGGCTTAAACTTAAACAATTACAGGCTTCCAAACTAATTAGGGAGCAGAACATTATAGGACTTGGAGAATTTGGCAGCTATTGCTAAAAATAAGAGTTCAAAACTATCTGTTGTGAAAACGACTTGAAGGTTCCAAAGAACAGCAATAGTACATTATCAGCATGGCCCCAAGCAACTCTGCTTCCTTTTGTGCACCTTTTCTTCATTTTTCACGCTAGTTGATAGAGGAAGCTACACAGCTCTCTGTGCCAAAACAATACCACCCGCACTTCATCTAATTTACGGAATCAATGCATCAATGACTTTATTATTTCCACTATAAAGCATCTTTAAAATTTGTTGGAAGTTCTGAGGTTAAAACATTATTATGCTTGTCTCTAAATATTCCATTGTGATACTGGATTTTTTTTCCCTGCTGAAGAAATGTTGCTGCTTTAAAATAATTTCTGAAAGGAAAGATTTACTTTGAATAAAAGCTTCCCAGGAACAGTTCATAGACTGATGAAGGTGCATACCTACCAATTTATCATTTTGAAGTACACTATAATCAGGAATTGATAAATATATCCAAATAGATGTAAAATATTAAGTTTTGTGAGTACTACATGCAGAAAGCAAGTTCTTAAAAAGTTGGAAAACTTCCTTCAAGTTCCTATAAGAAGTTTGCATGTGACAAAACCTTGTAAGTAAAGAGCTCCTTACTTCTACCATGTTGTCCACACACAAATTATTAATAGGATACCAAAGTCTTTTACAATACAGGGTAGGAACTGTAGACCTGGCTACAAATGTAGGAATGATCATGAGTAGATTCATTTGGTTCTTGTAGGAGAAGGTTTAATTATTGATCAACCAGAAACACCATAGCCTTATTTGTAATGCAGTCTTTTTTTTTTTTTTTTTTTTTTTTTGAGACAGAGTCTCACTTTGTTGCCCAGGCTAGAGTGAGTGCCGTGGCGTCAGCCTTGCTCACAGCAACCTCAAACTCCTGGGCTCAAGCGATCCTCCTGCCTCAGCCTCCCGAGTAGCTGGGACTACAGGCATGCGCCACCATGCCTGGCTAATTTTTTATATATATATCAGTTGGCCAATTAATTTCTTTCTATTTATAGTAGAGACGGGGTCTCGCTCTTGCTCAGGCTGGTTTTGAACTCCTGACCTTCAGCAATCCGCCCGCCTCGGCCTCCCAAGAGCTAGGATTACAGGCGTGAGCCACAGCGCCCGGCCGTAATGCAGTCTTAACACATGTCTCCAGGACAGAGCAATGCTGAGACCACAGTGCATATGCACTCATGCAGATACACATGACACTATTTCCTCTAGTGTATCTTTTTTTATCCTCCTGAGTGTTTACTGAAATTATAAAAGAGAACAGAACAATAGATGTAGGAAACAGAAATGCACTTATAATACATTGAGTCCTTTAGTAAAAACATCCCATAGCTAACTTGTAAATAGCACTCAGCTCAAAACATAGCACATAGCGATATCTGATAAAAATTTTCTGATGGGTAGAGTCTTAGTAATTGAAAGATGTTCTCACATAGATTTGGAAAATACTGTTAGACATTTTCCTTACTTTTTTCTACCCTGATTGTAGCAGCACATAATTGAAAATTATCTGAGTCACAGGATTGGAGATGAACTTTGAAGACTATGGAATAGATTTTCACTGACTAGACTGTGTCTGAGGTAAACTTTGTCTTAATTCAAACAACATGGCTTTATTTAGACAAAGGTGATATTGCAGAAATGCAGCAAAGGGGCACAATACTCTTCCTTCTCATTTTACCCCTATCTTCCCTTTCTTTCTTATTTTAATGTCTCAAAATAGCTGTGTACACTTTCTACTTATAATTTCTTTTTAAATTTTTTTTCAAAACCTTACAATTTTTCTTTCATTCCTACCACCCCTCTGATACAGCCAAGACTTAAGGCCAGGTTGAGTAGGTAAGACGTTATATGGGCTTCCACCTCCCAGTCTTTATGAAGCACTTGCCACTGTGGATCACCCTTTTTTTCTGGAAATTCTGTGTTCCCCTAAATCCCACTGTGCCAACCCCCATCAGACCCCCCTTCATGTCACTTTGCTGACTTCTCTTCCTTTAGGTGCCTCCAAATGCTGATATTTCTCAGTTTTTCACTTCAGTTCTCTTCCTTTCTCATTCCTACCCATTTGCTGATGACTAACCTCTATCTTTAGTAGACATTTTTGTTCTGAACCCCAGACCCATACAGTCAGCAGACTACTGGGCGTCATCACTGAGCCACCTCACAGACATTTCCTGCTCAACTTGGTCAAAAAGGCTCCCCCTTGTCCGCATAGCCCCTGACCCCCATCTAGTCTTTTATTCTCATTCTAGTTAATAATTCTGTCCTCTAATTGGTTATCCAAGAAATAAATGTGCGAATTATCTCACTTCCTCTCTCTCTCTCACTCTTCCTATTCAAATGGCTATTAAGTTCTGTCAGTGCACCTTGTACACTTCACTCACATCTGTCTGTCATCCTTGCTGGTGACATTCTCCTGTCCTCATTCTCTCTCATAAACTATCGCCACAGCTTTCCTCTGGGCTCCCTTATTTCAAAACAGCCCCCTTCTAATCAGTCTCTACCTTGTTGCCAGTTTCTAAAACTCATACCTGATCGTGTTACTTTCCTCTTGAGAATTCTGCAGTGGATTGCCATTGCTTACAGGAAATTCTCGTATTGTTCCTATAGGATACAAAGTCCTCTATGATCTAGCCTCTACTTAGATCTCTAGTTTCACCTCCTCGTGTGCTGTGTACACATCTCAGGCTCCAATTGTAGTAAAATATTTATAGTTAATTCGCTTCCCTCCCTTAATTTGCTTTCCTTTTCTCTTTTCTTGCCAGGTGATTTTTGTCTAGTCTTATCCAATGCTATCTCTACATTAATAATTCTCAAAATTACATCTCTTGTCTGGACCTTGTCTCCAACTTCTAGATTCATATATTCATCTGCTAGATATCTAATACACATCTCAGACTTAACATATTCTAAAACAAGCTCTTCCTCTTCTCAAAAAAACCTATTTCTCTCACAGTCTTCCCCATGTCCCTATTTCTTGTTGGTCAAGGCAAAACTTTAGAGTCATACCTCTCTTTCTCTCATACCCTGTATCAAAGTTAATAAGTAAATCCTGAAAACTCTCTCTTCAAAATGTATCTACAATCTAACAAATGTGGTTTGAGTGACCATCATCTTTTGCTGGTTTGCTATGGCCTTCCTACATCTTGTCCTTTTTCAGTGTACTCTTCTTTTTTATTTTTTTTTATTTTAGTGTATTATGGAGGTACAAATGTTAAGGTTACATATATTGCCCATGCCCCCCTCTCCCTCAAGTAAGAGCTTCAAGTGTGTCCATCCCCCAAACGTTGCACATCTTACTCGTTGTGGTTGTAGTGTATTCTTAATCAAAGCAGTCATCATGATCCTATTAAAACATCTGCCACATCATTTCACTTTTCTGTTCAGAACCCTTGAAAGGCTTCCCATTTCACTCTGTAAGAGCCATGGCTATTTTCAGTTGCTTTTCTTCTTCCATGGCATGTTCATTTTCCTAATTTCCACTAAGAAGTTTACATGTTTTGGTGTCTGCATTAATTAGAATCCTCTGCTTCTTTCTATCTTCTAAATTTTTCAGACTCCACTCAGTTATCAATTAATTTTGTAATATTTTTGTTCTACAGTATTATATAGAATAAATATTGATATTTAACCTTCAATGTACTTATCTATAGCTGAAATATACAACATGAGTAGAGAAGTGTACCCTACATTTCTTTTTATCCTTTATAGCCTACTCCATAGTGTAAAATACAGAAATGTTTGTTGAAATTATTGCTTACATTAACATTACAAGAAAGGTGGTGCTAAGCTATAGGATTCTAAATGTATGTATTTTCTGACAGAAGCATTCATTTTGATGGTCTAGTAGTCCTAGACCTTGTTCATCAGTGACAAAAAAAGATTGATGTACATCTTATTAACAAAAAACACACCATTTATTGAATAAGGATTCTTTTTCTAGTGTATGTTTTTGTCTGCTTTGTCAAAGATTAGATGGCTATATGAGGATGGCTTTATATCTGGGTTCTCAGTTCTGTTCCATTGGTCTATGTCTCTGCTCTTGTGCCAGTACCATGCTGCTTTAGTTAGTAATAGGGATTGCATTGAATCTGTAGATCATTTTGGGTAGTATAGGCATTTTAACAATGTTGATTCTGCCGACCCATGAGCATGGTATATGGTTTTCCACCTGCTTACGTCCTCTGCTATTTCCTTTCTCAGTGGTTCATAGTTCTCCCTGTAGAGGTCTTTTACCTCCTTAGTTAATATATATTCCTAGGTATTTTATTTTCTTTGTTGCTATTATGAAGGGTATTGAGTTTTTGATTTCATTCTCAGTTTGTTGTTGGTGTATAGGAATGCTACTGATTTCTGTACATTGATTTTGTAACCTGAGACTATGCTGAATTTGTTTATCAATTCAAGTAGTCTCATGGCAGAATCTTTGGAATTTTTCTACATGTAAGATTGTATCATCAGCAAAGAGTGATAGTTTGACCTCATCTGCCCCCATTTGGATGCCCTTGATTTCCTTCTCTTGTTTAATTGCTCTGGCTAGGACTTCTAGCACTATGTTAAGTAAAAGCAGAGATAGACGGCAACATTGTCTGGTTCCAGTTCTAAGTGGGAATGCTTTCAATTTTACCCTGTTCAATATGATGTTGGTTGTGGGTTTGCCATATATGGCTTGTATCTTTTGTAGGTAAGTACCTTCTATGCCTATTTTGTTAAGTGTTCTTATCTTAAAAGGGTGCTGAATTTTGTTGAATGCTTTTCCTGCATCTATTGAGAGGATCATATGGTCTTTGTTTTTGCTTCTATTTGTGTGGTGAATTATATTTATAGATTTGTATATGTTGAACCATTCCTGCATCTCTGAGATGAAGGCCACTTGGTCATGATGGATTATTTTTTTGATAAGCACCTGAATTTGATTTGCTAGAATTTTTTTTGAGAATTTTTGCATCTATATTAATAAAAGATATTGGTCTGTAGTTTTCTGTTTTTTGTTGTGTCCTTTCCTGGTTTCAATATCAGGGTGATGTTGGATTCATAGAACATGTTGGGGAGGATCCCTTCCTTCTCAATGTTGTGGAATAATTTCTGCAGGATAGTCCCATTTCTTCTTTGTAGGTCTGGTAAAATTCAGGTGTGAAGCCATCTGGTTAGGGACTTTTCTTTTTAGGAAGGGTTTGTATTGCTGCTTCAATTTCAATACTTGATATTGGTCTGTTCAGGAATTCTACTTCTTCCTGATTGATCCTAGGTAGACTGTGTGTTTCTAACAATTTGTTCCTCCACTTTTTCAAGTTTATGTGCATATGGGTTTTTTAGTATTCATAGATAATATTTTGTATTTCTGTGGTATCAATTGTAATTTCTCCTTTTTCATTCCTAGTGAAGCTTATTAGAGTCCTTTCTTTTCTGCTTCTCATTAATCTAGCAAGAAGAGTGTCAATTTTATTTATTTTTTTCAAAGAACTAACTTTTTGTTTTATTAATCTGCCATATAAATGTTTTTTGTTATTGATTTCATTTAGTTCTACTCTGATCTTTTTGTTACTTATTTTATTCTGCTGGGTTTGGGGTTGGTTTATCACTTCTCACAAAAATCAACTCATGGTGAGTAATAGACTTAAACCTAAAGCATGAAACTTTAAGAATCCTAGAAGAAAATATTGGAAACACTCTTATAGACATTGGCCTAGGCAAAAGATTTATGAAGAAGACCTCAAAGGCAATCACAGTGACAACAAAAATAAATAAATGGGACCTAATTACATTAAAACACTTCTGCACAGCCAAGGAAACTATCATGAGAGCAAATAGACAACCTACAGAATGGGAGAAAATATTCACATGCTACACATCCAATAAAGCACTGATAACTAGAATCTATATAGAACTCAGGAAAATCAGCAAGAAAAAAATTAAACAACCGTGTCAAAAAGTGGACAAAGGAAATGAAGAGAAACTTTTCAAAAGAAGATAGACTAATGGCTAACAAACATATGAAAAATGCACAACAGCTCTAATTATCAGGAAAATGTAAATCAAAACCATCATGAGATATCACTTAACTCTAGTGAGAATGGCCTTTATCAAAAAGTCCCCAAACAATAAATGTTGGCATGGATGAGGAGAGATAGGAACACTCATACACTGCTGGTGGGACTGCAAACTAGTACAACCTCTCTGGAAAGTAATATGGAGATATCTCAAAGAGCTACAAGTAGAACCACCATTTGATCCAGCAATCCCATTACTGGGCATCTACCCAAAGGAATAAAAGACATTATCTCTATTAGAATGTTTATAACAGCACAATTCACAATTTGAAGATGTGGAAACAACCCAAGTGCCCATCAATACATGATTGTATTAATAAAATGTGGTGTATGTATACCACGGAGTTCTACACAGCCACAAAAAACAATGGTGATCTAGCACCTCTTGTATTATCCTGGATAGAGCTGGAACCCATTCTACTAAGTGAAGTATCACAAGAATGAAAAAACAAACACCATATTTACTCACCATCAAACTGGTATTAATTGACTTCACTGACCCACAATTAAGTGCACATATAGTAGTAACATACATCAGGTGTTGGGCAAGTGGGAGAGGGGAGGAGGGGATGGGTATATTCATACCTAATGAATGGGGTGTGTAATGTCTGTTAGATGGACACACTTGAAGCTCTGACTCTGGTGGGGCAAAGGCAACATATGTAACCTGAACATTTGTACCCCTATAATAAAGCTGAAATTAAAAATATATATAAAATTAAATATACCCACAAAGCTAAATTTAAGAAACCAGTGTTAAATCCACCTCTTCTGTCATATTGGTGTCAGAGCTTCTGAAAATATTTCTGATTTGTGACTATATAAACTACACATCTTCTTGAGAAAAGATAGATAACCTACTCAGATAGCCAGCCCTTGAGTATTTTACTTTTGGTTCTTAACGTTCTGGACGTCACAGATTGCTGGAAGATTTGATGAGAACTGTGACCCTTCTCCTTCCCACATTCCCATATGCAGAGCTACTTAATATTTCTATAATTCAGAGGCTCTAGTTACCAAAATCCCATCCATGGATTTCCAGGACTCCATAGATCCCAGGTTAAGGACCAAAGAGCTTGTGACCCAGAATGTATTTTTTCCCTTACTACCCTAAATGAATGCATGATTTTTGTTAAATCATATACCCTGTTTGTTTATGCTTCAATTTTCATCGTCTACAAAAAAAGGAAAAGCTCCTGATGCCAGTTTAGTACATAGAGGGTGGGATAACTAAATCCCTTGGGCACAAGGCAAATTGAAAGTATAATTTCATCCATAGGAGAGTTAACAACAAAGAAGTGTGGGGCTTTACACAGTAACAACTTACCTTACTTAATAGTCATGTGAATTGAACCATGTTCACCCAGATATAATGGAATATCACTGAAAGGGAGAATTAGCTTATATGGGTAAAAGTTTCAATTGAAAGTAAATAACTCTAGACCTCAGAGTCAGAGAGTCCCTGCTCTACTTTTCTTAATCTGTAAAACAGCTCTTAGCATCAATTTTTCTTTATCCTATGATTAATTAAGCAATCATCTCTTTTAAAGATTTATTTTTTTATAAAATATGATGGCATATTTTTAATGAAATTGTAAAATCTAATCAATGTCTTCCAATTCCATACACACAAAAAAGAATATAACATTGTGTGCAGAGCAATGATTTTGTGAATCAATCTATGTTTTATTTTTTATAAATCCATTTCTTCCCAACAGCAAAACTAAATAAAATAAAATAAAGATTTTAAGACAGTAAGAGGAAGAAATGTTTTAAAACAGCTTCTCTAGATACTCTGGCAATCTAGAAGGCTCAGGGATGATGACATGGCCCTAGGTAATTGAGCTTCATGGCTCCCTTCCTACAGGGCATCTTTTCATCCTCTTAGATAGCTTTGCCAAAAGCTAACCTAGATGTGACATGCTCATGACATCAAACACATACCCAGGCTGGTTCCAAAGTGTCTAGACTGTTCTGTTGCCTACATCATTTGTGAATCTTGTGAAGGTAAACTCTTTATATCATAGTTACATCTCACCTTCATCCACCTTCTTCTCTTCTCTTCCCTTTCCTCCTCCTCCTCCTCCTCCTCATTATCTCCAACTGCCATTTACTGAGCTCCTAATAAAAGCTAGGAGCTATGCTATTTTTCCCAGCTTTATTGAAGGGATAATTGACAAACAAAATTGCATATATTCAAAGTATACAACATGATTGATTTAATATGCATAACATATTGTGAAATTATTACTACAACCAAGCTAATTAACCCATCCATTACCTTACATAGTTACATTTGTGTGTGTGTATGTGTGTGGTGAGGACACTTAAGAACTACTCTTTTAGAAAATTTCAAGTATACAACACAGTCTTGTAAAATATGGTCACTGTGGTGTATGTTAGATCCCCAGAACTTAATTATCTTATAACTAAAAGTTCCTACCTTTTGATCAACACCTCCCCATCTCCCCAGCAACAATCATTTTACTCTCTCCTTCTGAGTTTGACTTTTTTAGATTCTACATATCAGTGATATCAAGTGGTATTTGTTTTTCAGTGTCTTGCTTATTTTACCTGCATAACGTCCTCCAGGTTCATTTCATTGATGTTGTTGCAAATGGTAGGATTTCCTTCATTTTTTATGTGAATAATATTCCATTGTGTGTATATTATGTATATACATTATATAATATATAGTATCTATTACATATAATTTTATACAGAAATTATATAAAATTCATATTTTATGTCAATATAAATTTTATATTTCTTCAACCACATTTTCTTTGTCCATTTATCCATTGGTAGACACTTAGGTTGTTTCCTTATCTTGACTATTGTGAATAATGCTGCAATAAACATGGGCATGCATATATTTCTTCGAGATACTGACTTCATTTCTTTAGGATATAGCTAAAAGTGGAATTGCTGGGTACTTTGGTGGTTTTACTTTTAGCTTTTTGAGGAGCTTCCATGGCTGTTTCAATTGACATTGCCACAAACAGGGTGCAATGTTTCTATTTTTTTCACCCTTCACTGATACTTATTATCTCTTGTCATTTTATTAAAATAATAATTTAAATAATTTTGCCAATAATTTACCTATACTATTTTTCTACATCATTAAATTATCAGAACAACCTTGCAAAGTAGTGATTATCAATCTAATGTTACAGTTTAGAAAACTGAGGCTCAGAGAGGTGAAGTAATTATTTCTTAGGTCTTTAGTAAAATTGTGGCAGGTGAACTTAAGTAAAGTTAAACAACAGTTATGCAAAGGTAACCACAAGTTAAAAACACAGCAAGTAGGAAGACTATAAGATAATTAAAAATGTCCTATAAAGCTAGAGAAAAGTATGATTCCAACAGAAGGAAATATTGTAATTAGAAAGAAAAATACAAATATACATTGATTTTTTTTTGAAAAACAGAGCTATTAGTGTAGAATGCAATCCTACATGAAAAAACTAGAACTAACAGTTTCTCCTCTTTATCACTGTAAGCATAAAAGGGCTGAGTAATTATCACCTCCCTACATGAGCTCCTCTTCTTGTTTACAGAGAGCTTGAGTTCTATATGGAGAAGGTGATGAAGCAGAACAGGTGGTGAAAGTGTCAGCCACCCTACCACTGTCCAGAGTATTTCTGCTCTTGTCCCATATTTCATTTTGCACTCCAAAAATTTGACTTATAGAGAACCAAACCCACATCCTTGATGACCATCTGCTGTTCTTTCAGCCTACCTTTTTAGAAGGGGGATGCTACCCTTCACCACATTGACTTCTGTCTTTGAGAAGACTTCTGATCATTAGATTTGATTTATGTCATTTCAGTGATGTGTCAGCACCCCCACTGATTGACAACCTGAGCACCCGCCTTAGTGACCCACCCTTTAAATCTATTTCTGCTTTTAGATAGCAACTAACACAAACATTCATTCCACAATTATTTATTGTTTATGTAGCTAGCCCTGTTTTAGTATCTAAGGACACAACATGAACAAAATAGGCATTGTCCCTTTATGTGTAAACCTTACACACACACAAACATACACACACAAACATACACATACAAACATATACACACTCTCACACACACTGAAGCAGAAGAACAATGGGAAAAGGGAAGCCAAGTAATCATTCTATGTAGATAATGGGCATCCTTTCTATTTATGAAAAAGGAAATAAGGTCATATCATAAAGATATTGCTTCCCTTAATCATTTCTGTAACTTAAGTTAAAAGTTGTAGTTCTCTGCACTATAGCAACAGGCAGAAAGAAGTGGCTGTGATATTTCTGCCTCAATTCATCTTTCCTAGGATTGAGTGCATATAATATACCTGCCCAGCCAAAGACAATGATATTGAATCTCTCCACATGTTCCTTGGATCAGACCCACTCTTGAGTCTCTAGGGCTCAGGGGAGTTCAATGGGCTAATAGGCAATCCCAGCTGAACCTTGGCAGACCTTCCCGCCAAACCTCAGGGGTTACTGGATTTGTAATGCAACCCCAAAGGCATTTATGAATCAGCTGCAGTGGAAGTGTTTGCCTGTGGCATTTTGCCAAGACCCTATTAGAGGTCTCTCAGAAGAGCCTGGCAGCAGATATTATAAAGTCTGCAAAAGGATGATTATGGTCTTTCATTTGAAGAATCTACACATAGACTACATATTTAGTTTTCTTTATTGTAAATAAAAATATAAAATGCCCCCAAATAAAATCTGTCTAGCCAGTACCATGTACTGTATATTGGCTGCAAATACAGTGAAGATACTTGTAATCATCTCAACTCTTCCTTGGATGTTGGAAACTCAAATGATGAAAAAACCCATAATTCTAGTACAGATTCGCTATCCTTATCAATTCCTGGTTTAATGCATCAGCATCTCAGTGGCTAGTAAGACTAGCCACTGAGAAAGACTTTTAAAGACTTTTCTTCTGGGGCTGGCACCTGCTTTTAGAATCAGACATATCCTATCTGTGTTAAATAGCCTAAATCTGAGAACTTAACATACTGATAAGATGCTGCTTTAACGAACAAAAGGAAAGAAAGAAAGAGAGAAGGAGGAGGAGGAGGAGGAGGAGGAGGAGGAGGAGGAGGAGGAGGAGGAAGAAAGAAAGAAAGAAAGAAAGAAAGAAAGAAAGGAAGGAAGGAAGGAAGGAAGGAAGGAAGGAAGGAAGGAAGGAAGGAAGGAAGGAAGGAAGGAAGGAAGGAAGGAAAGTGGGAAAAGACAAGAAATTATGATGGAGTGGTGCTCAAATTAAACAGAAAAGCTTTCCAAAAAGCATTCTTTTCAACCCTCAACACTGCTTTTTTTTTTTTTTTTTGAGACAGAGTCTCGCTTTGTTGCCTAGGCTAGAGTGAGTGCCATGGCGTCAGCCTAGCTCACAGCAACCTCCTGGCTCAAGCAATCCTTCTGCCTCAGCCTCCCAAGTAGCTGGGACTACAGGCATGCTCCACCATGCCCGGCTAATTTTTATATATATATATATTAGTTGGCCAATTAATTTCTTTCTATTTATAGTAGAGATGGGGGTCTCGCACTTGCTCAGGCTGGTTTCGAACTCCTGACCTCGAGCAATCCGCCCGCCTAGGCCTCCCAGAGAGCTAGGATTACAGGCGTGAGCCACCACGCCTGGCTCAACACTGCTTTATACTAGATTATAACTAATTATAAATGAATAGTTTCACTTAAAAATTGTTTAATTGGAATTTTCCTATTGCTGTACAGAATATGTAAAGAAAATAAACCCCTTTCTGAAACAGGACATCTATCGCAAAGATGTTATGAGATGAAACAGATACAATTGTTTCAGAGAAATCCCCAGATATGATTACTCTCACTTTAATGTGAGACTGATTCTAGGTGCAAAGAGTTACAAACAAGGGTAAGGAAAAGTTATTTGATACATAAATAGAGAGAAAGGCAATAAAATTTAGCAAGATCATATTGAAAAAAATTTAAGGAAGAGGAGCTTGACCTATTTGAAAGTGGCTCATAGTAAAGACAAAAGCTGTAGGACAAAACATCTACTCATTCATTCATTCATTCTGTTTAATTTGAGCACCACTCCATCATAATTTCTTGTCTTTTCCCACTTATTCCTATTATGCATGTGTTGAAACTCTCTAACAGTCTTTATAAGGAACAATTTCCTTCCTTCCTTCCTTCCTTCCTTCCTTCCTTCCTTCCTTCCTTCCTTCCTTCCTTCCTTCCTTCCTTCCTTCCTTCCTTCCTTCCTTCCTTCCTTCCTTCCTTCCTTCCTTCCTTCTTCTTTCCTCCTCCTCCTCCTCCTCCCCCTCCTCCTCCTCCTCCTCCTCCTCCTCCTCCTCCTCCTCCTCCTCCTCCTCCTCCTCCTCCTCCTCCTCCTCCTCCTCCTCCTCCTCCTCCTCCTCCTTCTTCTTCTTCTTCTTCTTCTTCTTCTTCTTCTCTCTCTCTCTCTCTCCTTTCCTTTTGTTCTTTAAAGCAGCGTTTTATCAGTGTGTTAAGTTCTCGTATTTAGGTTGTTTAACACAGATAGGATATGTCTGATTCTAAGAGCAGGTGCCAGCCCCAGAAGAAAAGTCTTTAAAAGTCATTCAGTGGCTAGTCTTACTAGCCACTGAGATGCTGATGCATTAAACCAGGAATTGATAAGGATAGCGAATCTGTACTAGAATTATGGGTTTTTTTCTAAATATTTATTAAAAGAACAGGCTTGTGTCTCCTCCCAGAATATCAGTCTTCTGAGCTCTCATTTTACTGTTTCAGTAGCCATTGATGTATAGTCTTCACCTAGCTCTTTTATTATCACTTTAAACTCTGGAATTAATCTGATTCACTCATTCACTCAGTTATTCGCTTGACATTTATTAATATCTTGATATGGGCTTGGTTTGGGAAATGGAGGTTCCTGTGTGTCCAAATGTGCCCCTAGAGCTATGTTTTTGGGATGTGGAGGCCGATCAATCCTCCATGTCCCACACCTCAGTTATCTTTGGCCACTGCCCAAGCATAAGCCTCTCTGGTAACCCCGCACTGTCACCCCCATTCTGCTTTGTGCCTTCTTTCTCAGGTTTCAACCTCTCTTCACTCCTCTCCCTCTGCTGTTTTCTCTTTCTCTCTGGAGTCCCTGTTACATGGAAGACAAACTACCCTAATACATTAAATTCTCGCCAGAATACTTTGCTGTATTTTGGCTTGAATTAAACCTTAGTTTTTAATTAGGATACTGCCTTTCTAGGAGCATAAGTGAGTAGAGGTGTCCCATGGGACCGGGAGGCTGGGTCTGCTTTCACAGGAGTCCCAAGGCAGTTTCCAGGTCATATAAAATCCCCCTCTCCACTGTGGTTCATGCTAGTTGCTCCTGATCACCGTTTTACACTCACTGGACACGCGCTTACAGCCTTCCTTCATTTCCTATGACTTTTCAACAATCTAGGTAACTTCAGTGTCCAGGCTCATGACTCTTGATGCCTAGAAACTAGGAAATTTTATTCCCCCTTCTCCACTATCAGTCTTTTATAGACTTACTTGTTAGAGCAGTTTTAGGTTCACAACAAAATTGAGCAGAAAATATGAAGATTTCGAACATACCCCTAACCTCTACACATGCATAGCTTCTCTCATTGCCAACAATTGATGAACCTAAATTGAAAAGTCATGGGCACCCAAGGTCCATAGTTTACATTAGTGTTTACTCCGGGTGTTGTACTCCGGGACCTTTCGGCTTTCTCTCTTCTTGAGCCATCCACCCCCACGGCCGCATTCTAGACCTTGTTACCGCCCTATTCTACTTCTCATCAAAGAGTTTTAGCTCCACTATCCCACTCTGACCATAATTCTTTCTTTTTTTCTCCGAATCTCTCACTCACTAGTGCTTCATAATTTCTTCAATCTTACAGAAATCTCCTGTACTTCAAGTTCTTCATTTTTCCCTTTGCTTATTCACCTATTCTGAAATTCTTGCTGATCATTTATTTTATTCTTGATTTCAGAATTTTTAATATTTTTCATCTTCATCGTTCCATTTATTGATCAAGAAGAACACTTTCATAATGCAGTCTCTTCTCCAGCCCAGTGTTCTGAGAGTGGCTGGAGGGAATGCCACTACCATGCAGATTTCTGACATTACAGTTTCCTGGTTTCCAGCCTAAGCTTGGCCCCGTGTTCTACCTGACATTGTGTTTACTTGCTCATTGTCAAGACCCTTACTTAAACAGTGTTGTTTCCACTTTCAGCCACTTAAAAAGCATACAATTACACTCAGCCTCCGACCCCTGCCCTCCACAAGTACCTGTGTTGGTACAGTTTTTATTTCTTTCTTCTATGTTCCTGATCTATTTCCTTCCATCTCTTCTAGGACATTAATCCAGGGGTTATCTGTTTCACTTGTATTTTCACTGTTCTCTCACCACAGGCTTCTTTCGCCTAAAGCTAAACATAAACACTGATTTTGCACATTCTAAAACAATTGAAACCTAGACAAAACAGTGATAAGTGAAAAAGGATACAGAGCTGTATATGTAGAATGAATTCAACTTCATAAAAATAATGGCATAGAACAAGAGCCTTGAAGGAAATGGACCAAACTTTACTATAGTAATCTAAGTCTTGAGATTTTTGATTACTTTGATTTTATTCTTTATCCTTTCTCATTGCCTCAAACATTCTACAATTAACATATATTACTTTATCATTTACAGAAAGATTTTTTTTAACAATATACTTTCAAAAACTTATAATCATGTCTTTGTTCCTGTTTCCCATTCTAGTTTTATTTTAATTATGTAATATTTATCCAGCCAAGCAAACATCTGTATTTATCCCATTTCTTTGATTTCTATTTACTCCTGAACTCACTGCTGTCTGAATTCCATCCTTTCAATTTTACTAAGAGGCTCTGGTAGATTGAAGATAATCTTCACTATTGCCAAATCAAAGAACTATCAATTCTTGTTACAATGGATCTCATGATTGCTTTTTCTTTTGTTGACATCTCTCTTTACCTAGAACATTCTCTTAATTTCCCTTCATGCCTTTGGTTCTGTCTCCATCATGGTATCTTTATTCCTCTAATTCCTTAAATACTGGGATTTTTTTTAAAGACTCAGTCATCAGTCTATTGCTTTTCTCTCCATTTTTGCCCTCCTAGGACTATACCATCCACACAAATACTGTGCATTATCCAATACATATATGCTGGCCATTCTGAAACCTCTAGTGCCTGTTCTGTTCTAAAGTGTTTTAAAGTTTAGGGAACATAAATGTACTTAATGTATATAATAAGAGAAATAATAGGCATTTTAAAGAACACATTTAATGGATTTTTCAATATAGTATATTTTATGCTTCAAATAGAAGTTTGGACTTGTGTATATAAGATAGTTCTCATTATAGCCAACTGGGAATAATATACTCAGATACAATCACCTAACAACATCTCAAAGAAGATGTGCATTTTCACATTTGATTTTATTGGTGCTTATGTAGTGGATTTTACATTTCAATAAAACTGTAAATAAAAGAAAAAGAATGCAAACACAACACAACAAAATACTCCAAAATAAAAGCAAAAATTTACACTGTCACTTGAAAATAAACTTGTTATGACAAGTGCTGCAGATAACCGATTATTTTATTGGTCACATATAATCTTACAGTGAGTAATAATCAGGCATTCTAAAATACTAGTGAAATATTATAAATGGTAATGACACAGTACCTTGAATTTTTTTCTTTTTTCTCTTTCTTTTGCTTTCAAAAAGGTATAAAAGCCTTAGAAAATTCAAATGATAATATACAGACACTCACTTAACAAATGGTTAAAATAAAGCAAAGAATAAGTGCTGATGTATCAATTGGATAGTTGAAGAATGAACAAAGAAATTTGATTCCTACTTGGTGTAACTGGTCTCTACATTGATGGTTCTTTAAGATGAGCATGGCATTCCTTTCCAACAGCCTGATGCCATTCACACAGCCCTAGAATTTGAGTCATCAACCCTGGCTCAAAATTGGGCTCTGTCTTAGACTATCTGTAAATTCTGTTAAGGTTTTTTTTTTTTTTTCTTTCTCTCTCTGAGACTCATTTTCTCCATCTGTGAAGGAAGTAATAATACAACAGGATTGTTGTGGAATGCTATATGCAGAAACAAAATCACTCTGTGAAACAGAGTAGATACTTAAAGTCCATTGAATGTCTTGAAATAATAACTGAGTTCTTAATTTAATGAAAATAGAGAATATAACTTTCATCCATGGCATAGGATTAATGGACATTTAAAAAGTATAAAAGCAGTACTTTTGATGGTTTTACAAATAGCATTTTTTCCCCTCTTACTTTTCCCCAAGTCTTATACAAGCAGTTCTGGCCAAGTGTGTCCCATGGCACATGAGCACACTCCCCCAGATGGGGTATATCTGTGGTAACTCTAGCTCCCAAGCTCTGGAGAGCTTGCATGCATGCATTCCTTCATTCACAGATATTTCCTGAGACTTTATTATATACCAGTTACTCTAGTAAGTACTGAGGATAATGTTAGACAAAAACTAGGTTTTATTATTTCCTATTTAATTCACTGGATAATCTTGGGCATGTCCTTAAACTATTTGAGTCTCAGTTTCCTCAGGCTTAAAATGAAAAGTGTAGATGAGATGAATTATTTTTCCACTCTATTTCTATAATCCTAAAACTGATTAGGAGGTAAGATACTTTCACAAATATTAACATTTTCCTTTTATTTATTCTGCTTCTACATATATAATTCATTTAAAAAATGTTTTGAAAAACATTTGGAAAGTCAATGTTTAACTTAGACTACTTTGAAATCTTATAAACTAAAATATGCTTTTTCTTTTTCTTTTCTTCATAAGTTTCTTACAGAAGTAAGTGTGTAAGCAATGAATAAAACATCTAACTGCATATGTGTGCAGATGCAAATAAAATTAGGCATTTCATAGCTGGTTGGAGCAAGAATTCCTATTCTAAGTCTTTCTCTTCACTTACGCTGCTGTGTGGAAAAGACAGGCAGAGAGAGACATTTTCCTATCCATGGCTAGTCATAAAGTGACTTTTCTGGGGGTGGAAAGACAGAAATGACATTCTCAAACCCTGAAAAACTTTATCACTAGGAGTTTAAGATCTGACACAATCTGGGGGACTCTCTGGAGATTTAACACAAACCCCAAAGACCATCCCTTGAGGCAGCAGGAATTACCTGGAGAATCTAAAGTGCTTCTACCTGCTTCTACATTCTTCCTACCAAGAAGACTAAATCTTTACCCATTGTCACTTTATGAGACAGCCCCAAATAATCAGGGCAAGTTGGGAAGTTTCCCAGGCCTCACAACCCCCAAAATGAGATAAAATGGTAGAATTAAGACACAAAACATCCTATATGCCACTGAAATTCATAAATTTTTAAGTGATTTGAATAGTCTGTGGGAATCTGGATTTATGTCACTGACGTCTACTCATGTCCAGTGATCCTTAATACTATTTGAGGGTTAAATTCAAAACTTTAAACTCATATTTAAAAACAAATTAAAAACAAGTAGAAATTCCACCATTCTGTTGTTAAAAATGTTTATATCTGGGACCATATAATGCTGAAAACAGAGGTTAGGCTAAAATATACATCTTTGTGTGTTTTAACAATTCTAAATGAGAAATTAATGTTTATGGAAACCCTTTCTATAAAGAGACAGACCCAAAAGAGATAAGAGAAATAATGATAGAGGGGGCAACATCAGCTATGTAGTGCCGTGTGGTTTCTGAGTTATCTGCTAATGTGGTTGCACTGCAAATTTACTGAAGCTGGTGCCCACCGTACCCTGTGCGTCTCATTTTAAAACAATCATTTATGGGTGTGAGAGGATGCCTAGGAGAGCAGAAGGGTTCTGTGTCAATCAAAGCTAATCACTGGTACAGGCAGAGGGTTTTGTTGGCCTCCATGCTCTAAGCCGTGCTTCCACATCTGTGTTTGAAGAGATTAGAGAGGTGCTTCATACAAGAACTGTATTAGTTAAAGCTGATCGACAGTATTTGGAATAAATCATGAAAAAGTTGAGTGCCAGGAGGGAAGGCATGGCAAGTGGGAGATTGAAACTGACGAGGACTAAGTCCCCCCTGACTGCCCCCCTTTTGTATTTGGGGTTTGCTCACTGGAGGGCATTACCAGGTGCCATGCTCTTTCCACCTCCTAGCAGCAGCTTAGCCAAGAAGCCCGACGCCAACGTTCTCAGGGTGTGCTTGCCACACTTTGGCAAAGGGCTCTGGTTTTATTTGAGGTGCTTCATGGAAAACAGATTAGCCCAAGTGGGTAAGTGGGATTTTAGGACCAAGGAGGGGAGAAAGAATGAAAAGTGACAAAGATCCCAGCAACAATGAACACCAAGGCCCCTCTCCGTGTGCAGCACTCCTCTCCCTGCATGAAGGCCATACACGGGCAAATAAATTATGAGTGACAAGTATTTGAACCAATAAAGAGGGCACTATATTTTATATGCAGTAAATTTAATTCCAGATTGTGTTTCACCTCAGCAGGGTGACATGTTTATTGCCAGTGAAAGATGAAAGCCGAGGGAGTTAGAGACAAGCGTCAGCAGTTCTAGTGGGCACCCGCAAAATGAAGATTTGACAGACCGGTGGCGGAGCCCTTGAAATGAAATGCCAGATCAAATTTTACCCCAAAGGGGTCAGATGTACTGTCGTGCCCCCAAACTCACAATACCAGCTGAATAAATGAGCCGGGTTCAGCTGAGAGCAAGAGGCCAAGAGCATGCTCTGCGAATTTCTGCTCACAGGATCCTCAGCTTTTCCCAGTGCGGCGAGCCCGGGAACGCCGGATGAGGTGTGTCGGAGGGAGGATGTGAAGTGCTGTCGCCTCTGTGGGGCCCTAAGTGTCGTTTTAAAAATCTATTAAACAGATCGAAAAGTAGAAGTGAGTCTACATTGATCCGCCCGTCTCTCAATTTCACCCTACAAGCGCTCAGCTCAGGTGTTCAATTTATTGAACCATAACCTCTTTTTAAACAATCAACATCAACACGCAATAAATATGCTCAGCAAGGGCAATATTTACACGCACGACTCATTGTTTTGGAAGATTTATTTATTAGGGAACTGACTGGCAATTACATCGGAGTTCCTTTGGCAGACAGTGGCAGGGTGGCATGGTTCTGGGCACTGCAAAACTAAGCACAGTGGGAGAGGTGAACCCTGTTTTTCCCTATGAAATGGCACCTATGCCCTCATTGCAAATGTGGGGAGGAATTTATGTTGTAATCTACTTATGACTTTATTTTTCATCTCAAAACAAAAACAAAAAAAGAAAAAAAAGGAGAGAAAATAAAGAAAAATGAAGGAAAAATTTCTGGTCTAAGGAAAGTGTGTCCATGAAGAAGAGCTTATGTGATAATTCCCATAGTGAGGTTGATAATTCATGTAAAATGATAGCCAATCTTCCTTCTCTGCACTTACAAAACAGATTCTATTATCCAATATATGGATTGAGCTAGCCAAATGCTTTCAAACTCATTTGTGTAGACATAGTGTCATCAACTCCTGAATCAATCAGAAGGGTTAACATTTTAATCAGTTCCTTTCACTGACCCTGCCCTGTAGGGCAAACAGTAGAATCTACCACATATTTAACTTCACATAAATGTATTTTAAGAATGTTTCTCATATTTTAGTGTCATAAAGATGAAGATGATGTAAACTTTCTGGACTTTGTAATTTCTGTGTCACTTCCTCTCTCTCTCTTGACTTACTTTGTGCATCTTCTCTTGACTGTACATCTTTACATATTATCACTGAAGCTATGGACAACATGTACTTTCATGCTCCCATGGGCATCTAGGAACCTGAATAATACTATTAGTACCACCTCATTGATCTTTGGAAGTTTAAAGGACTTCCTTGTTTTCTGTAAGAGTGACCTTGCATTTGGGGAATGGAGCTCTGGAACAGAAAACCAAGAGAACCTGGCCTCCTCCTGGTGGTACCTGGAGCTACAAGAAACACCTGTGATATAAATAAGAACACCTGCAATAAAAAGTAAGTGCCTCTCTATTCCTCACTCCATAAGGATGTTGTGAGGGTGATGACTGGTCAAAATATGTTTATTTTTTTTGTGAGACCTTAGCTGTGGAGCCCATAGCCTTCTGATTACCATTGCTGATACCATGATCCAGCATTATTTTCTGACCAGCAGAAATGACTTTGGTCAGTCATTCCCTTTTCTGCATCCTCCTATGTAGCACATAGCATTGAAATATTTTTAAGATTATTCCCTTTGCTGTACCAAGTATTCCAGAAGACTTTTTTTCATCCACCAAACTACATCTCCTCTTCTCCCACTTTCTGTATGCCCTGACCTTCTGTTCCCTGCTGTTTCCTACATTTTTCTTCCCAGACTTTTTTGTCTGCACTTTTCAGACCTCCTGTGTGAGCTGTGCTTGGAGCAGAGTCCCATTTATTTAGCACATACCCTTTCTGTTGGCCAAGAGTTCCCAAAGACTTCACAGGTCTTCAAAGCCATATAGCATGAAATCCTGCCAAATTAATCTATTCAGTTGGTTTCCTTTTTAGTAGATAATAATTATTGATCCTATTTACAATTCGTTATAAGTTCTCAGAATATAAGAATCAAGTAATAGGGTAGGAGGATTAGCATTTTCCAGACAACTGAAAATATTAGGTGATGTCAGAAGATAAATGATATTTAACTCGAGTGGCCAAATTCATTATAATTACTAATTTATAAGACTTCAATACATTTTATAGTTAGAATAACCACATTTCACATATTGAGCATGTGATAAACCTTTTATTCTGTTTTTACACTGTTTTTGCTTTTTCTTCTGATCATCCTGAAATCCTATCTTCAAGTTTTACTACTCTCTCCCAAGTTTCTCTTAGATTCATTCTTCTTTTCCAAATCCACAGCTAACATCAATATTCCAGCATTTTTCACCCTAACTTATGTCACTTTACCTACTGCCTAACAAGGCACTGAAATGCTGAAACCCTTCTCTCTGTGTCGTGGCTTCTTAAAAACTGTTTGTTTTCTTTTTATTGACGTAGAGTCTTGCTCTGTTGCCAGGGATAGCTCACAGCAACCTCAAACTCCTGGGCTCAAGCAATCCTCCTACCTCAGCTTCCTAAGTAGTTGGGACTACAAGCATGCGCCACCATGTCTGGATAATTTTTTCTATTTTTAGTAGAGATGGGATCTCCCTCTTGCTCAGGTTGATCTCAAACACCTGAGCTCAAGCTCCAGCCTCGGCCTCCCAGAGTACTAGGATCATAGGCAGGAGACACCACCGTGCCGTGCCCAAAAAAAGGTTTTCTTTGTGTCTTCTCTATAAAATTAAATTTAAACTCCTGGGAATTTTATTTTAAGCTCTCTAATATCTGACTCTTTCAGCCCACCAACCTGACAATGGACGCGTGGTTGGAGGCCCAGGTTCCTCCTAAACATCTGTGTTGTCAGAGTATTTTTTGAAGATAGCAATAAGGCATGTTTAATACTTACCAACATGACTAACACATAATAGTTGCTAAATAAATGCACCTCATTATTTACTATGACAAATGTTCCTTCTGTTTCTGCCCTGCTAATCTCCTCATCATTCTTAGAGGGTGACTTCACATCCATCTCCACCCCATTTTGCTCACACTTTTTGTAGGTGTTTCCTATTATGCTTCTCTATCCATAATACCTGGCTTAAGCCACCCTCTTGCAGAAATCTATCTGCATGCTGGGAATAGAGAATTAATAGGCATCAGGGCAACTTTGTGGGTTATGTTTAGTTAGTCTATAGTTCATATAATTTAGGATTAAATTTTAGGAGAATACCTGAATCTGTTCAATAATAACTTCTGCTAAGTTATGCTAAATTTCCTATGCATGTTTTCATATTTAAGTTCTATCCATCCTTTAAGGTCCAGTTAAATGTCTGCCTCCACCACCCTACCTTACTCCCACCCTCTGGTCACCAAGTGAGTTACTCCGGTGATCTTTGATCTTAAATAAAGTGATTCTCTCTTAAGCCCAAATTTGCAGTTTGCCATGTTTGGCATGAATCACATAGCATTGGATGTTGTTGAACCTGCTATATCATATTTGCCTTAATGGAAGTAGAAAAGGGAGAGTAGAGTTCAATATGACAAATGTTTACTGAAGATCTAGAAGGCCAATGAGCTGGTGGTACCAGTGGTAATACATAGGTATGTGGGCAGCCTCTAGCTGACAAGCACTTACATTTCAGGTAATGGGTGGGGACAACTGTAAGAGAAGAAGGACACAAGTGCACAGTGATCAAGAATGAGGTATTTCATAAGTACTGGTTGGCAGTTCAGGCTTAGTAGACCACTAGTGAAAAAGTTAAACAAGAATTTGGATTTGATTCTACTTGTATTGGAATCTATTTAAAGTTTGTGAATAGGCAAGACTTTTAAAAAATATTTAGTCATATATCGTAGTGTCCCAAAATAGTATATAATCAGTGAATATCTATTGAATGAATAGAAAAGTAAATGACATAGTAGTTACATTCTTTCCATATAATTGGATTTTTTCCACCTCTAGTGATGTTATAAGTGTCTATAGCATCTAAATTCCATAGGATATGTTTGTTTCCTACAGTGAGGGTCACCTGTTTGTAATTTGTAGAACTTACTCAAAAATTGATTATAAATGAGTCAAAGTTGAAGTGAATTTGAGTGGACAGTGGTTGGGTTAAAACCAAGGAAATAAACAAGAGAAAGAGTTGCAATTACAGTGAAAAAATGAGCATTTCAGAACAACATTGAATAAAAATATTGTCTGGGATAGTAAAGTTCAATTGTGCTTACACTGCTAAGATTTCTTTAGCTCTTCTTCCATATCCTCTTCCCCCAGAAGGTGTTAATTGATGTTGGCATTGAATCTTCTGAAGTAGTGGAAATTCATACTTTAAAATGTCCAATTAACTGCAAAACTGAGTGATGGAATGGGTAGCTGAATATTTTTAAAGGCCGAGAAGCACCTTCATTTGAGGGCATCTAAGACACTGCCCCGAATCAGCCTCCAAGGATCTTTCCTTCAACTTTTGTTTTATCTCTTTGTGCAGAAGCTAGGATGGCAGCAGACACCCCCAAAAGGAGAGTCCTCACAATTTTCTTCAGAATGTCAAGTGTTATAGTGAACGATAAATAACCTCTCTGTAACAAGCAGCCCTTTTTTCCCCCAACTGGAACAAACTGTTCAACTCTATTTGAATAAAAAGCCCACACATATATCAAATTAAACAAAATAGCATTGTTCCAAATACAGATCAGGCAGTCTTCCCAGACTCATGTCAGTAAAATTTCATAGCACTTCAAACCATTGTATAGCAGCTCTTTTTCTCCTCTTCTTTATGTGTGAGTGCAGAATCACTATTCCCAGACAAAGGAATGCAGACAGAGGCTATGTCCCCCATGCAGTTGAATAAAATAAAGGTCTAACAAGGGGTGTAGGGGGCAAGAAAAAAAATGCACTACTGAAAATACAGGTGGAGACCATATTACACAACCATATTAGGAGCAATTGATCAGCAAGAAGCTATTTTGCTTATTGCTAGGAAAAATATTTTCACATTTGATGAGGCATAACTCTGGATCAATCTTAATGAACCAGGAAGGTAATTGTGTGCTGTGTGTGTAAGATGGGATGGAGGCAGTGGTGTGCTCAGGCTGCTTTGCACTAACTCATAAGAGCCTACTATCAAATTTTTAGGATTTTTCAAGCCATTTGTTATATATAACCATCATTAAAAATTAATTTTAAAAAATATATAAAGTTAAAATTCAATAAGTTATATTGAAATAAAAGTAATGCCCCAAATTTATTGCTTCTTATTTTATAACATTTTACTTTCATCTGTGCTCTTCAGATCATTTACATCTATTGTGTCTATATGGTGGATATAATATGGAATGGTGTGATGCTTTGTGTCTGTATCCCAATTCCCATTCAGTTACATTGGTAGCTTGGAATTGGCCCACATTGCAAATCAGAGTTATTGCTTCCACCGCACCCCCTCCCAAAACAGCTGATTGTTAAACATTTATTAGCACACAACTAGGTAGAAGCTCTTTGTGAACAGGCCTAACTTTCCATGCAATCTTAGACTGCTTAGCTGAATAGGAATTTGGGCAGGGACTGTGTTTGGTACCTCAAGGTTAAGAAGAAATGCCTGTGCAAGACTAGGGCAGAGTTTGCATGTCGTACTGTCTTCCATAAAAGCATACTCAGCAATTAAAGTAAACTCCTCCAATCTGACACCTCCAATTTTTTTTGAACACCAGAAGATATTTAGTGAATTGCTTTATTAGGAAACATTTATATTTATTCTCAGTGATGTAATATTTTTTCAATTTTACTAAGTGTGGCATAAGTTAGCCTGCGTTGGCAGTAATTGAACATCAGTGTCGCACAACAGAAGAACTTTCACCGCCATTTTTACCACGCACTCTTCTCACCCTTCCCAACCTTCCTGTTCTCATCACACTGAGGAGGTAGACCAGGAATAAGTAAGCAAGGTTGGAAAATATAGGTACAGAGTTCATAAATGATTAGGTATTGTTCTATACTAGGGCTTTTTTTTTTTTTTTTTTTTTTTTGCCATATCTGCCTTTCTAGGCTTAAAGCTGAAAGCGACTTTATTTCTTATGGTATTTGTTTCAGGTTTGAACTCACTAGAACTTCATATAATTATCCAGTCCCCCAAATTCAGCCCCCATGGTTGCATTAAGCCAGTTGAATTGCAATAATTTATGTTATATAATTATACTAAAATATTCATAAGATATCCAGGGTTATACATACAGAGTACAGCATAATACATATATATTAGTGTGTTTATGTATATATATGTATACACTAGACATATATCTCTGTGTGAACATATGCACTA
Organism: Microcebus murinus; assembly: GCF_040939455.1. Taxonomy (NCBI): domain Eukaryota; kingdom Metazoa; phylum Chordata; class Mammalia; order Primates; family Cheirogaleidae; genus Microcebus; species Microcebus murinus. The sequence continues at coordinate 58,426,520 of NC_134108.1, forward strand.
TAATACGAGATGTGTGCACACACACGTAGTACAGTATTCTATACACACATAAGTTACATATATATATGTACCTATATAGCTGATGCTTGAACAACATGGGGGGTAGGGTCACTGATCCCCCACACAGTTGAAATTCCATATATAACTTTTGATCCCACAAAACTTAACTTCTAAAAACCTGCTATTTGCTGAAAGTCTTACCAATAAAATAAACGGTTTATTAACATGCAAACATATATTTATATGTTATATGTATGATATACTACATTCTTACAAAAAAGTAAACTTGAAAAAAGAAAAATGTATAAAAAAATCATAAGGGAGAGAAAATATATTTACTGCTCATTTAGTGGAAGTAGATCATCATAAAGATCTTCGTCCTCATCCTCATCATCTTCACGTTGAGTAAGCTAAGTAAGAAGAGGAGGTGTTGGTTTTACTGTCTCAGGAGTGGCAGAGTGGCAGAGGCAAAAGAAAACCATATATAAGTGGCCCCAGGCATTTTAAACCTATGTTATTTAAGGGTCAACTGTATATATATTTTCAAGTAAAAAATGTGCACTGACCTGGAATATCTGGTAAAAGCTCATTGGATGATGTTTATGTCAGGACTAAGCCAACACTTTTAAAAAACTAAACATTTTCTAAACCAAGAAAGTACATATATAAATAAATCAGCATTTACAACAATGACTATACTATTTCATGATTTTATGCTGCAAGAGGCCAGTGACTATTATAGCATCCCTCAACCAAATTCCCTCTTTTGTGAATAAATTTTTCTAAGAATGTCATGTGCTCTTGCTATTTGGTTCTGTGCACAGGGTAATTTCTCTCAATGTTTAAATTGCACAACTGTCAGATACAGTCTACCTTGAGGATCAAATCCCTTATGTCACAATATTAAACAATTATTTTTGCTACACCATTGGATTTCAACTGCCTGAGGTGTCTCTTGTGTTCCAAATCAAGTCAAATTAAGAATGTATACACTAGTAAATTAAAGAAACAGATAAGCAGCAGAAGAAAACAAAAACCCAATAGGAAGATTATCATTGTAATGTTTCATTAAGCAACTTCCATTAGGAAAGAAAAAAAATCATTAATGCTAACCCATGTTTGAACTTAAAACACAAAATTCAAACTGATTCACACAGTGTGTTTTTAAAAGTAACCTGTGCTTTTAATAGTCACTCTTTAATACATGACAAGTATCATCTTGAATTTTATGTGAACTGATTCACAAAAGTCATTCAGCAAATTAATGTAGTTTTGGAAAATTAACAGCAAAGTAGGCATGCCGCCAAATGTCTAATGACAAATTGAAGGGTTTGGAGATGTGTCTGTCTATTTGCAGTATTGGAACTGTTTTCAAAACAAAAACACACTGAAAACGGTGCTGGCATGACAGGAGATGCAGTCATTATGCAGTTTTAATTGACAAATAATTCCATTTTTATGTGAATAAATTCACCTAGCCAATAACTGCATTATCATCTATCATATACTGGTTTCCCTTCCCATCTCATGCACCCTCTAATTTTGATGAATTTGATCAAATATATCTGGCAGCATAGCTGTATCTGGCAAGTCTAGGAAAGGCCACAGTGAGTTGGGGAGGGGGTAGGTAGGAGGATGGTGATTTGTCACAGGGATAGAGACTTTCTTTAGCATTACCTGTTGTGCAGATATTATTATCCCCCATTTATCTTCCAGCCTGAATATTCAGATTGTGATGTGTCCTATTCTTTCAACAAGGTGCTAAGCATTTCTCCAATTTAACTCAGGTATACAAGGAGTATATGTGTGGGGGTGGAGACTAGGAAAATTGGAAACCTTTATCGATCTACATATAATTAATCTTCCCATGTTGGCTTTAAAGTCCAGCATAATAGCCTCAGAGTATAGCCCACTTTCACATAAGGAGCAGAGCAGCTGAAACGCAAAATGATTACAAATATGAACATACTCTAGCTAAGGGCAGGTATTCCAATGGTGGCATTAAATATAAATACAATAGAGTATTGACATAATGTAGTATGGTTCTCTCGCTATTAAAAGGCTTTGTTCTAAAGCGTATCTGTGTACACAATGAGATGATGAACACAGTGCATCACATAGCTAAATTTAATATATGCAGGGGTATGATGTTTGCAATGCATGCATTTCAGCAGGTCCCATTAGTGCGCCTTTCCCCTCCAGTGAAAACAGAATGAACCACAGCCCCTTCTGGTTTGCATAAAGCAAACAAAATTAGATTTGCTTTGCTGAATTGAAACCCGCTTGGGATCGTGAGCCTCTCTCGGGGACAAATTACTTCAAACAATCCCTTTGTACCATAACAAAATCAAAAAATTCAGGCCAATCAACATGGCTCAAAACCCTTAACACAAGAATTAATAATACAACCTAGTCTATTTTTATTGCTTCTGTGCTACAGCTCCTTGTTTTAATGTAATTACACTTATTTGCCGTCCACATGTTAAGTAAGCTTGCATATGTTAACTAATGCGACATAAAACAACTTTCCTAATTTTACCATTGCTACAAGCATTGTTCCCCCTGGAATAAGATCCGAACATTGGACAAGTTGAACACTAATGTTATTAAATTAAATCTATTTTTAGACCCTTGATAAATGAATATAGACAAAATGTCAAATGTTTCTTCAGATAGGTGTAGAGGCTGATTGACAATCAGATTAGTCTATTAAGAATATTGGTTTATGGAGTGTTATTCACTTGATATCTCTTGGCTTTTAAAGCCCATTGCCCTGCAGAAGAGAAGTGCACGTATGTCTGTAAATATGGAATCTCTTAAATCAAGTATCTGGTCAATGATTGCTTCACTTCAGCAGCTGGAGTTAGTATCAAGATGATATATATATTTCTACTGCTTTTAACACCTAAAACCAATGGAGGTTATACACCACTAAAACTTTCATCTGAACCACAAGTTTACTGACTTTTCAGATTTGAAATTTAAAACCTGGGATAATTTTTCCCATTGCCCTTTAAAACGTATAGGTTGGATAGACTATTTGAGTTCACAAAATCTTGATGTTTTGAAGTCAAAAAATGTTTTCCCCATTGCCTAGTCCATCACAAACATAATATCATTTTTAGGAAAGAAGGATATGTGAAGTATTTATATAACAAGGAAGGTTTTACCTAATTGTTAAGACTCAGTTAATTCTGAGTAACTTGAATGAGATTCACCTGGCACCAAAAAAAATACCTGAGTAGAAAATTGAAAACAGCCTGTCTTTAGACACGGATGTGTCTACATAACTATGGGAGCATTTAGACACAGGTAACATCAATTTGGTTCATCCTCTTGTCAATTTTTTCCAAAAGACCCTTTAGTTTCATTGTTTGCTATTGAATAGGTAAATAAACATGATTGACATATTTCTACTCCTTCCAGCTATGCAGATTCAATCTGAGTTTCCAACACACATGCACGCACACATACACACACACACACACACACACACACACACACACGAGCAATTATATAATCAAATTATTTATTAAAGATCTTATATTAAATCTTTCCAATTACACATTTTCTTTTAAATATTGCACACAATTTATCAAAAATAGTTAATATTGTCCAAAGGTCACAAATTGTTTCTACAGGTGTGTTTTCTTTAGAAAGAACATTCTTTAAAACAAGTAAAATTAGAATGCTTTTATATAAGGCACAACTGCCCCAATTCTCTACCAGTCTTCTTACAAAAGGGCCATATCTGGGCTCTGAAAGCACTTACATTGCAGAACCCCTAATTAAGAACCCCTTATCAGTCATAATCTAATAACCTATCTAGTATACAAAATACCTAAGGAAGGGTATAAAAGTGGAATCAAGACATTGGGGTTGGCACCTTTGCTTCAGACCCACATCTGATACCCAAGCAATAGATGCTGGCATGGATGCAGAGAGAAAGGAATACTTATACACTGTTGGTGGGACTGCAAACTAGTTCAACCTTTATGGAAAGTAGTATGCAGATATGTCAAAGAACTAAAAATAGACCAATCTACCATTTGATTCCAGCAGTCCCACTAATGGGTATTTAACCAAAGGAAAAAAAGACATTTTATAAAAAAGATACTTGCACCTGAAGGTTCATAGCAGCACAATTCACAATTGCAAAAGTGTGGAAACAACCCAAGTGTCCATCAATGCATGAGTGTATTAATAAAATGTGGTATATGTTTACCATGGAGTACTACTCAACCATAAAAAATGGTGAGCTAATACCTTTTGTAACAACCTGGATGGAACTGGAGACCATCCTCCTATGTGAAGCAACACAAGAATGAGAAAACAAATACCACATATACTTGCTATTAATAGAACTAAATAACCAACATTCATGGTAGTGATGACCAACATATGGTAGTAAAATTCAATAGAAATCAGGCAGGTGAGAGGGAGGAGGAGGGGATGGGTAAATTCACACCCAATGGGTACAATGTACTTATAATTTTGATACAAACTGTACAAAAGTGATTCATGGAACCAAAACATTTGTACCCTGTAATATTCTGAAATAAAACAAACAAACAAACAAACAAAAAGGAGAGCAGCCAATAAATTAGTAATCTTAAAAAATGTAAGGGGAAAACCATGGAAGACTATCGCTCTCATCCCTTTTTCCTGGAAAAAAGTAAATTTTAAACTGAAAATTTCTGAAATAAGTTTTAAACTAAGAATTATGAAGCTGTACACAGCCAAATAAATATAATTAATTTTATAATCCAAGTTCATTCCTATCCTTAATCAAGACAAATCATTTGATAAATTGGTTTCTGAATTTGGAGTATGAAAAAAAAGCTGTCTTCTCTCTGATGTTTCACAGAATAAAAATTAATGCAAACATGGCACGTTAGTCAGGGTTGGCTTCATGGGAATGCAACCTAGATAATCAAACAAGGACACATGCCCAGACATGACCTTGGTTAATGCTCTGTTGTCACCATCTTGAAATTTTTGCATTTCCATATCAAATTGGGCTTTATAAATTATGTAGCTGGTCTTGATTTTAGTATATGCTAAGATTTTTTTAATTAAAAAGAAGTCTAAATTAAATGAAACATAGATCTTTGATAAGTTATTACTATCTATAATACTACTTGAATTTACTTAAATGCTAATATAAGTGTTCAACTAAACTGATTAATAATTTACATAATGTGTCTTTCTAAATTATTTCTTGTAAATCTTAGACCATATTACAAATTATGTGGCTCTAACAAATTACTCCAATTAAAATATCTGTACAATGTCATATGCCAATGCTTGGTTGAAAACTATTGTTTGTTCATAAATTATATCAATGAATCAGCAGTGTGCTGACTAGCTTCATTCCTAAAAGTTACTTCTTTTTGAGAACTAGCAAAATTCAGTGTCATTTCTTGGGGTTAATAATAACAACCATACTTGTTTTTGTTCATATACTAGGAAAGCTTATGATTAAAAGCAAAAAAAAAAAAATACATTGGGGTTTCTCCAGATAAACAAAAAACACCCTGAGCCACATGAGACTCTGTGTGTGTGTGTATTTAATTCCATTTAACTACCCCCTCCTTAGTATCTGTATTGTAGTACAGGTGAGGTGAGGAAAATGGATGTCATCCTAAGAGAAGACTTAGGTCAGTGGATCACATTGGCATTCTAGTTTGAAAGACCATTCTCCACTTCTCCAAGTCAAAATGTTAACAGCACAATTCTTTTAAAAAACAATGGCCAACAAACATATGAAAAAATGCTCAACAAAGTCTAATCATCAGGGAAATGCAAATCAAAACCACAATGAGATATCACTTAACTCCAGTGAGAATCGCCTTTATCAAAAAGTCTCCAAACAATAAATGCTGGCGTGGTTGCGGAGAGAGAGGAACACTCCTACACTGCTGGTGGGACTGCAAACTAGTTCAACCTCTGTGGAAAGCAATATGGAGATACCTTAAAGGGGCACAAGTGAATCTACCATTTGATCCAGCAATCCCATTGCTGGGCATCTACCCAAAAGATCCAATGACACTCTACAGAAAAGACACCTGCACTCAAATGTTTATAGCAGCACAATTCATAATTGCAAGGCTGTGGAAACAGCCCAAGTGCCCATCAATCCAAGAATGGATTGATAAAATGTGGTATATGTATACCATGGAGTACTATTCAGCTCTAAGAAACAATGGTGATGTAGCACATCTTATATTTTCCTGGTTAGAGCTGGAACCCATACTATTAAGTGAAGTTTCCCAAGAATGGAAAAACAAGCACCACATATACTCACCAGCAAATCGGTATTAACTGAGCAGCACCTAAGTGGACACATAGGTACTACAGTAATAGGGTATTGGGCAGGTGGGAGGGGGGAGGGGGGCGGGTATATACACACATAATGAGTGAGATGTGTACCATCTGGGGGATGGTCATGCTGGAGACTCAGACTTGTGGGGGGAGGGGAAGAATGGGCATTTATTGAAACCTTAAAATCTGTACCCCCATAATATGCCAAAAGAAAAAAAAAAAGAAAAAAAAACAAGGGATGATGTCATTATTTTTGTTGTATTCATAAGACATAGGAATTCAACTACCTTAGTTTTCTGCTATTTTTGCTTTCTATTATTTAGGTCTTATATTAAGTCCTTGGATCAGTTCCCAATCTATTGTGATTCTAATTTGAGTTGTATACCCCCTTCTTTCTCAGAGGTACTTTAAAATCTGAGATAAAAGAAAATGAATTAGTTGTATGTACATGCCAGAGCAACAAGAGCAGGGATCCAAGATCGGGGAGCTGAGCTCAGCTTCAGAAAGAACAATTAAGCGATCCTATACCTGCCCTTGATCCTCCTTGCTCCCTTACCTCACAAATCACTCTTTTGTTCTCCAGCTGTACCTCGGTGTCCCATCTCTTTCTCATGCCAGTGGAAAGTGTCCAGTTTAACTTTCTATCTCCCTTTCTTATAAGCAGTAACACTTTGACTAAATACATTAGCTCCTCAGATTTTTGCTTTTCCTGTATGTAAAGCAATGATACCTGCCTTCAGTGGATTTTCTTAAATGATAAGATTATCTCCTTTGAGAACTATATTACATACTACATATGTCATTATTATTTCCTTGCTCATTCCATTCTGTCTCCCCTTAAACTCTCTCATGTGTCTCACTGTTACTGAGATAGATGAAGATTGTTAGCCCAACAAAGGTAAAGGGGTACTCTGTCGGATTAAATTCCATTGGCCCTCAGTTCATTATGTTTTTTCTGATTCTGAGAAGAGGAAACTGAGGTTGATCTAGTGTAGCTGGGAGGAAGCTAATGGGCTTGTTTGAAATGCTCCAACGGCCACTTGAACTTTAGATATTCCCCTGACATTCATATAATATATAGAATATTGTCATGGGTCATGTGAATGTGTTATAAAGTAAGTAGGGAGATCCTGGGCTTACAGGCCAAATCAGCTAGTTTTAGGGCATTTCCACTGCCTCCTAGTAGGGCAAGAATGTATCTTTAGTGGCCACACATGTACAATGGGAATAGTAATACCCACCTTGCAGGATTAGATTTTGCAGGAATTAAATGGGAAAACACTAGGAACATAATAGGTAGTCAAAAACTTGTAGCAATTATATATTTTACAGTCATATAAAGCACATAGCATAGCACACAGAAAATATTGATAGTACATGATCAATAAATGTTAGTTTCAGTCATCCATATCTTCATCAGTTAAAAAAACATTTTAAAAAATTATCTTGGTAGACTTCTTTAATTTTATAACTAGTACAAATTACTTTATCAAAGAACTTTTCACATTCTAAATAGAGTCTCATATGGAAACATACTTTATCTCATTATGAAAATGTTAACTAATTGATTTGATTAATTGCAAAATTTATCAATGTAAGACCACGAAAGAGGTAAGCAACAGATAAAAGTCATTATTTATGACAATAAAAGTAACTGCATGCACTCATACTGTGTCCAGTATATATGCTGCATATATAGACCACAAAAATGGTTTGCAAATTTTAAATGATTAAAGAGAAAAATATTAAATAGTTGGAATGAACTTTATTTTTCTGAAATAGGGCTCATGTTTTCACTTTTGTCATCTGAAAACTAGCATTATTTCCTGGCAGAAAAGTCCTCTTTCTCTTTCTTTCCTTCTTTGCATGCAACCTCTCTCTTTCCTTCACACTGAACTGTTAAAGTATAGTGATCAAGACTGTGTGTTTAGCATAAAGATGGATATATAAAACAATGAAACAGAGCCCAGAAACAGAGCCATAGATACATGGCAAATGATTTTTCACAAAGATACCAACCAAGACGGTTCAGTGGGTTGAAAAACAGCCTTGTCAATGTATGGGGCTTTAACAGCTGAATATCCTGATGGAGGAAAAATGACTGGACTTTATACCATACACAAATTTAACTCAAAACTTATCATAGATCATAGACATAAATGTAAGAGTTAAAACTGTAAAAATTCTAGAAAAAACATGAGAAAATCTTTGTGTCCTTAGAATAAAGATTTCTTAGAGATGGCATAAAAAGCACAAACCATAACCTAAAGAAATTGACATATTGTACCTCATTAAAATAATAAGTTCTGTTTTTCAAATATATAATTTAGAAAATAAAAAGGCAAGGCATGGACTAGGCTTTGCAATACATGTATTTACAATATGTATATCTGATAAGGCCTTTATCAAGATTTATAAAAAATATTTACAATTTAATAATAATAAGACAAACAGCCAAATAGAAAATGGACAAAAGATTTAATAGACTTTTCACAAAGTAATATATACGAATGACCAGTAAACATGTGAAAAGATATTCAACATCAATAGTTATCGAAGAAATGCATATTAAAACCACAATGAGATATGAGTATGTACCTACCAGAATGGTTACAATTAAAAAGCCTGAAATAATAAATACTGGCAAAGTGATAGAGTAATTAGAACTCTCATATAATGCTGGTGGGAATATAAACGTTTCATTGCCACTTTGGAGGTCTATTTGGCAATTTCTTATAAAATTTCATGGGTAGTGAACATGTAGCCCAGCATATTATCAGTAATTTACAAAGAAAATGAATACAATGTCCATACACAAATGTTGATAATAACTTTATCTATAATAGCTCAATTTTGGAAATAACTTTAAATGTAAATTAACATGTGAATGACTAAACAAATTTGGTATATCCATATAATGGAATATTACACAGTAAGGAAAAAGAATACACATTGATAAATCTGAACAATATTATGCTTAACCATTTCGGTACGGCGCTCACTGGCTGTGAAACCTTGCCTACAGTTGGCAACAGTCCGCATGATAGTTTGTGCTGTGCATTGATGATGAATCCATTTTGCTCTTGTGTGATGAAGAAAGCTTTAAAGCACTGAAAGCTTGTTTTACTTTACAGGCAGCTTTACTTGTAATGTAAATCAGAATAGGTAACATATACATATATGTTTTTATTATGTTATTTTTAAATGTTCACAATTTTATTTTGATAATTGAAAAAATTAGAAAAGTCATATCACGGCTGTCGGCTAAAGTTGACACTCAGCTGTGCACGTTCATCTGTGGCTATCGACTATAGTGGACGCTCGTACCAAAGTGGTTAACAAGAGATGCCAGACAAAAGAGAGTAAACACTGTATGATTCCATTTATAAAAGATTCTAGAACAAGTAATTCTACTCTATTGTGATGGAAAACAAATCAGTGGTTGGCTGGAGGTTGAGGTGGGGAGTGGTTAATCCCAACTTTGAACAGGGGAAATTTTGAAATGTAGAAATGTTTAAATATTGTTGCAGTGGTGATTACAAGTTTGTATGTCTTTGTCAAAACTCAAAATTTCATACTTGAAATGAATGCATTTTATTGCATGTAAAGTATTACTTTAATAAAGCTGTTTTTGTTTAAAGTAGCTAATATCTAAATGCATGCGATATTGGATTGTCTGGCTACTATAGTACTATAATAACTATATTACTATAATAAGACCAATTGCATATGTAATCACAAATAGAAGAATGTTTATTTTGGGGGAAAAATCATGATTCAAAGTTTTTATTGCCAAAATTATGATTTGGGGTTTTTATGTTTGATTTATAAGTTTGCTTCCATATATAGGCTCTAGTCTTGACTCTACAATTTATTTCCTTTTGGCAAGTCATTTAACTTCACTAGACCTTGGATTCCTTCTGTATGGAATTAGAGGGCTGGCCAGCATTCAGATTTAATAGAAAATTATTTAGCACCTTCTCTGACTCAGGCACTGTGTTAGATGGCCTTACATACTTCATTTCTTCAACAACTGCTTTTATATGTCCCTTCATATTAAAATAAAAAGGTTTTAGGATTTTTGACTTTTTCATTTTCAAGGAAAATTGCCTCTGTCCAAAAATGTTAGTTTGTATTATATTACCTACCAATCCTGCTAGCAAGCAGAGAACTTCAAAACTTTATTATGAAGTGCAAATCTGATTCGATGTGCCTAGATGAACTTTTACTCTACTCCCTTTCGAATTCACCTCCTACAGTGTGAGAAAATAAACCTTTAAGTTTCAAACCAAATCACCACAAGCTTCAATTGCTTGAGCCATAGAATTCTTCCACTGACAGAATTTGTTGAAAAATTTAACTCCAGGGTCTAGGGCGGGAGGAGAAGCTCACTTAGCAAGCCCCTGACATGGGAGAGCTTATTCCAAAAGTGCCTGTGTGTTGCTGCAGAGAAGTGTGGTAACCATGTGACTGAAAAATGCAAATTTAACCCAGTTGCCATCCCAAGGGTTTCTTTCAGGGAGAGAGAAATTCAGCACAGTCTCTAGGAAGAGACTATTTAAAAAAATATGTTCTAATGGAGATAGTGCATATAGTATAGTGACTGTAATCGGGATAAAGATTCTCTAGTATGCAAGAAGATGGCATTCAGTAATGTAAGCTTTGTTATAATACTTTTGGACACTAGAACCACTTGCTGTTCTCTTTTTAGATTTATTTCTGATTTTCCTGTCTCCTTCGATCTGTATTTTTCCCCCAGAGACCTCTGCCTATGCTATTTATTGGTGTTTTTCTTTTGCACTAAGTTTCCTTCTGAATTTTTTCTTTTTTTAAATTTATAATACTTCTCTGTTAGAGTAATAGTATCTACTCATTGATAAAATAAAAAATATACATAAACAAAAGGAAACATACTCACAGTTATAAGCAGTTCTTCTATAACCTATCACCCAGCTATCATTATCAACATTTTTAACATTTTATTGTGGACATTTCTAGAATTTTTCAATGCATATTTATATATAAAGAGAAAAAAATGACATTGGAGTAAACTGATAATTCAGGGAGCAAAAGAAAACTGAAAAAGAAAGGAAATCTCCAAAGATTATCCTTAGAGAGATTTGAAAAGGTATTAGATTCATAAAATAATAAGGAATGTTATAAATAAACTATAATCAGAGGACAAGACCTTTGGAAAATTTAATATATGATTGACAAAAAGAATAGTTTAACACAAGGCTTGGAAGATAAAGTTGAAAAATTATTTCACAAAGTTGAACCAAAAGACAAAGAGATAAAAATATGAGAAGTAACATGAGTCATCCAGAATATCTAATCTTCTATGAATGTGAGTTTTAGAAAAAGAGAACAGAGAAAAATGGAGGGTGAGAAATTATAAGAATTATTCATTCAGGCACACCTACTGTGTACTTAGCCATGTTCTAGGTGCTAGAAAAATATCAGTGAACTAAAGAGTCAAAATCTTTGCCTCCATGGAGCTTATATTAATGGGAGGAAAAGATAGCAAAGGCAGGCAGGGAGAAATAAAAAAAAAATCATTAAAATTTATCATATTCAGATAGTGGTTAGTACTAAGATTAAAACAAAGCAGGTGAGGAGAATAAGATGCTGGGGAGAGGAGGTAGAAGGATTATGATTTTTAAAAGAATTGTCATGGAATTCCTCATTGATATGGTCGTGTTTGAATTAAAAGAAATGACAGAATGAAGCCTGAAAATATTAGAGGAAAGGGAGTTTTGAGAACAGGAAAAAGCAGGTTTACAGAAGCTCTGTGGTGGGGGAGAGCCTGGCATATTCAAGGAATAGCAGTGTGAGATGAAGTGGAGTGAAGAAGGTGGGCAGTTATAAGAGATAAGGGTAATGCCTATGTGTGCTTATCATTTAGCTCCCAATTATTAGAGAGTACATGTGGTACTTATTTTTCCATTTCTGAGATATTTCACTTAGGATCATGGTCTCCAGCTCCATCCAAGTTGTAAAGAACATTAGAAATCAAGAAGTGGGGAGGATGACAAGGAGTGAGTTGTACAAACTCACCAGTCAGATACAATGAACACTATTCTGTTAATGGACACACTAAAAGCCCTGACTTAAGCATTATACAAAGCACCCATGTAACAAAAGCATTTGTATCCTCTTAATATTTTGATGTAAAAAAATGAGTGCTAAAAGAAAGAAATGTAATGAAGAGTCTGACCTTGTAAGACTTTATAGCCATTGTATGGACTTCTTTAACTTTAATCTAAGAGAGATGAGGTGTTAATATATATGCTTGAGTATAATGACATTATACATGATGTTTTTCATAAGATCGTTACAAGAGAATAGATTGTAGGAGGATAAATAGTGAAACCAATCAGAGGACCATGACCATAATCCAGGTGAGAAATGATGGTGGCCACATCATGGTGCCAGTAGTGGAGGTAGTTGGATTCTGGGTATATGTTGAAGGTGGATACATTAAGATTTGCTAATGGATTGACTTTGTGTAGGGTGTGAAAGAAAGGATCAAGAGGATTCTGAAGTGTGGCTTGAGCAACTGTATGATGGAATTGACATTAACTGAGATGTGGGGGACTGTAGACAAAGTGGGTTTGTTTGTGAGCAACCAGAGATTTGGTTTTAGATTTCTTGAGTTTAAGATTCTTACACAAGAGTTAAAACAGACTTGAGGTTTTTTTTTTGCTTTGACCTTTGCCTTTTTTTCCTTTTTATTTTCTCTGTTCTCTTTCTCTGCTCTTTCTCTTTTCTATCTCCTCCTCCCCGAAACTTGACTGGCATTAGACAGTTAACAAATGACCCGCAAGACTTACAAAGATAGCTCTCAAAAGACCTGTTCAGACAGCTGCCCAAATGAGATTGTGTCAATGGCTCTGAGCAAGAGGCATAAAAGAATGAACATTTCTCAACCATTCTAACTGCAAATTGTATAGCAGTTATAGATAAAGAAAATTGCAACCTCAGTCACATACTCTCCTCATTCCCTCAGACTATGAAAACTCTAACTCTGCCTTGGCTCAGATCAGTCTTTAACTTGTATTTGAGCCACTTTATATTTTTTTCTTTGTGTGCCTAGTAGACATCCAAGTAGATATGTGGAGTGGGGTAGGCTTTAAGACATATGGATACAGAGTTTAGGGGAGGAGTATGGGCTGCAAATAAAAATTTAGAAGTTGTGACCATATAGATGTCAGCATAGCATAGTCTATATGTTCTTTTCTCAGCAAACTAGTAAGCAAGACCATAAACTGATTTTTTTAAAGCCATGAGACTAGACGAGACTGTTAGGTAGTTAGGAAGGGATTCTGAGTCGCCTAAGGACAAAAGTTGTTGCCCTTGTGATTAACCCCACCCCAATGGGCTTTCAGAGAGGCTTATGGGAGATCTGCATGTGTGGTAAGACTCAGATCATGTAACTCCCAACTGTCCAATCAAAGTGGTTCCATGGTGATGTCTGAGCCAGTAGGGAGGTCCCAATCTGGGCACTATAAAACAAGATTCAGACCATAGCCAAGCCCTTTCTTTTGCTCTCCCTTTCCTGCAATAATAGGTCCGGTTGTTATCTGTGGCATATGTATCTCACTCTGTAAACCTATATCTTGCTCTTGCTCTATAATCCTGCCTTTCTCTTCTCAATAACCCTCATTTTTGTGCTTGCCTTACTTTGGTGCATCTGGTCATTCTTCAGCCATGAGCATGCCAAGAACCAACATTTCAGAGCCCGAAACCCAACAAGATCACAAGAAGGTTTATAAAAAGAATAGGTCCAAGGACTGAAATCTGGGGCATCCAACACTGAGAAGGTAGAAAGATAAGACCAGTAAAAGATATTGAGAAGGGTCAGGTGTGTGGTTGGAGAAAAACCTGGAGAATGTGATGTCCTAGAAACCAAGTAGAGAAAACAGTTCAAAGAGGGAGTGAACAACTGCTAAATGTGGCTGACAGGTCACGTAAGAGTATATGGAAGAACTGGCCATTGGCTTTAACAATGTCAAGGACACTGATGACACTGAGGAAAGCAGTTTTGGAAGAGTGATGTTTCAAAGCCCAATTAACAGGGTTCAAAAATATTAGAAGGGGAGAAAATGGAGACGATGAGTTTAGATAACTCCTTTGAGGAATGTAGTTATATAGAGAAGCAGAGATATGGGATCATTGATGAAGAATGGGATCAGGAGAGATTTCTTTCTTTTTTTTCTCCAAGTGGGAGAAATAGCAACATGTTTATAGACCAAAGGTATGATTCAGTGGAGAAGAAAATATAATAATGCAGCATAGTATAGGAGAAGTAAAAATTGCAAGAGATTGAACTCGTAGAAGTGACGAGTAGAATGTAGGTTACCAGGGGCTAGTGGGTGGGAAAAGGAGGCAGGAGGATTGGGGAAGGTTGGTAAAAGGATATAAAATTTCAATTAGGAGAAATAAGTTCAAAAGGTCTACTGTATAATAATGGATTTGTATTCTTGAAAATTGCTAAGAGAATAGATTTTAAGCATCTCTACCACAAGAAATGATAAGTATGTGAGGTAATACATATGCTAATGAGCTCAATTAAGCCATTTCACAATGTACACATATTTCAAAACAACATGTAGTTCATAGTAAATACATATAACTTTTATTTGTCAATTGAAAGTGAAAATATTTTTTAAAAAAGAAATATCCTTGAGGAGTGAGGTAAAATGAAATCTTGTGAACAACGGGAGGGTGACCTTAGCTGGGAGCTCCAATATTCTATCCATAGAAACAGAAAGGGAGGCAGAGTTTATGGGCACAGATGCTGGTAGGTTGGCAATTGTGGAGGCGGAAGCTTAAAGAAGTTCTCTTTACTTGCTTCAATTTTCTAAGTGAACTAGCAAGCAAGACCATAAATGGAGAGTAAAGGTGATTGTAGAATTCAGTATATGGGCTGCCTCCAGATCTACGTACATTTCTTTCTGTCCTGAGCTGCCCTAGCAAGGAGGTTCACTATTTTCAAGGTCATGTAGCCAAATCATTGCTATTGCTGCCAGTGCTGCAGTTTACAGTTTGACACAGTGACCCAGTCTGACAGGTCCTTACATCACACCTACTTTGAGAGCCTTGTAGACGCTTACTCATTGGTTTTGAGGAGAAAGACACCATGGGGTCAGCTTGCTGCCCTAGCTGCGCTCTCGCTCATCCTGCTGTGACTCACACTCTGGATGTTGCCAGTGCTGTGTTGGAGCCTGTTCGCCAGTGGCTGCTGGAGGACCTCTAGCTGGTGCAACCTGGAAGCACGGGGGAGTCGATGCTCTGTGGGGAACATCCCATCTGAGATGGGAACCAGCAGACAAATTCTCCTCCTCCCCTCACTGGGCAATTCAGCATAATTAATCAGGCATGTCACAAAGCTGCAGCCAACTTGGTAACATACCCCTAGGACATCTGTTCTTCCTCCTTAGCTTCACTCTCCTTTCCCCTCACTTTTGTTTCCCAGGATTTCACTACTCAATAAAATGTTAGCACTTAAGCTGTTGCCTCAGGCTCTTTTCTCCTGTGGAGTCTAAGTTAAGATAGTGGTAAAGATACCTGATGCTTGAGGAGAAAGCAGAAATTTGAAACTTGCCTTTCTAGAGCAGGGAGGTGCTTGGCCCTGGGAATGCAGTGGGATAGCCTCGCAGCATTATGGATCCCTTTGACGCAAGTGGTAATGAATTGAGTAAAACGAGCAGATATGGTTGTCTGTTTTCTGCAACCATACAAAGGTTGCAGAAGCAGAGTGAGTGGACAGTTAATTCTAACCAGGTATTTAGGTAGGAGAAGACAAGGTAGTTGAGAGTGTATGTGAAGGAAGGATTATGGTGATCAATGCCTGAATTTGAGCTAAGTGGCAGGTTGATGAGAGACCTCAATGACCTCAAAGACCTCAAAGACCTCTCAATGACCCTGGATGCTCATCTCCTGCCCCCACTTGGGGCTCTGGTATAGACCTGCCTCTGTAGGACTGAGCTAGAGTGTGAACCAATACTGAAGCTTTGGTGTGTGGTCCCTATCTTTGTGCAGACCTCATCCCTCCGAATGCACACTTCCCAGTCTATGCTTAGGGAGATGTCGTGCAAAATTTGCTTTTTGGCGAAAATCAATATTTCCTAATTTCTCCTAGGTTAAGCTACAAATAGAAAACATGAAGTGCCAGAAAATTTTATTCTCATTTTTAGAGTATTTCCAGTGGGTATCCAGCCTGATGAAATCTCTCTTACCTGGTGTATTGGCCATGGAGCATAAAGGACATCTTTGACAGTCAATGCTAAGGAAGAATGAGAATTTGAGGGAATGTAAATTTGTGAGTTTTCCCCCAATATGCTCCATATTATTACCTGTCAGGTAACTCCAGTGGTGTGTATCCATGACTTTATTGCATTGCAGAGATAAAGGGTGACTTGGATATCTTTGCCTTCTTGTGGTGACCAACAGGGAGATATAGCAAAGTGAGATTAGACCTAATGATATCAAGGAAGAAAGTAGTGAGTAAGGATGCTGTGAGTGCTTGTTTACAGATGTAGGTGGGAAGTTTGGGGTCTCATAATGAACACAGAAAGTTCTGAGATTCTTCTTGACTCTTTCTGATGGAGGTTTGAAGCTGGGGAGGGGAGGTGTCTTTGCAAAACTCACAGTACTGGTCATCAGATTGAAATGGCCCATCTGGGGCCTGGTTTAATGAATGGAAAAAGGCTGCATTTAGACATAACCCTGATATCAAAGATAAAGAGGGACTTTTAATTGCATCCAGAAAGTGTGGAAAAGATGCCATTTAGAATAAGTCATAATGGAAAAATAGTTCATCAGCAGAGCTGAAGACTAGAATTCAATTGAGCAACACCTTCAAAAATTTAATAAAAAAATTACAACTTAAAATTTTACAATAAGCTAAATTTTCTATTTACTCTAAAGCAAAAATAAAAACATTTCAAAAACCCAGGCCATTTGCTTCTAACTCATGACTTCTTAAGAAGTGACTTAAGAATTTGCTCTAATAACATGTGTAAGAAAACAAGGAAAAAACATAAAAATAAAAGATGGATATTGTAAGATGATACTATATAGCAGGTCTAGGTAGGAATAACCTTAGAGAAGAATGTAGGACTCCATAGAGAGGACTTCAGGAAAATGTGGGAGTTGTGATACTGTCTTTCCAGACAGTATTTACCACAACTTAAGGAAAAAATGAAGTCAAGCATTGTGATTGGTGATAAAAAGTACACTGAAACAGTATAAGAAAAACAACAAAAAACTTTACAAGAAAGAGAATATATTCAGAGTATACTATTTTGGCTGCACAGTGAACAATATTAAATTATTAATTAAAATACAAGCACTAATTAATGTTTTTATACTTTAGAATCAGACTATGGACAAAATAAAGCAACCTTAATTATAGCAGCAGAATAGAGTGTATATGTCAGTATTGTACTACAAATGCATAAGAGGAGGGAAAACTATTAGCAAAGTAGAACTGAGGAGGTTGCCCAGAAGAAATGTTGTATCTTACAAGGTAGAGAGTAAAGTGATACCACCTATAGTTGGTAAAACATGAAGTAAAGGTGTAAGTGAATTTCTTATATAAATTACAAAGTAAACGTAGAGAAAATAAACATAAAGCTAGAGCTAACTTTGAAGAGAGAGGGTAAGAACTAGAGTGGTATAAATTAAGTATCCTAACAGTTAATAATGTCCAAACTTTGTGATTAAAAGTTATACAGACAGAATGTTATTTCAAGATTTGAAAATAAATATCAAAAGAACTAAAATAAAAAACATGAAGCATAGCATGGGAATTACAGATTTTCATTATGTGGGCTTCTGTATTACTTGAGTTGTTTTATTTTTTCCAAACATGGAATTTATCTGCTACAATTTTTAATTATTAAAAATATAAAGTAAAAATGATCTTTTCAGGTTTCTTCTTCCCATTCATTCAATAAATATTGTTTTAATTAACAGAGTTTAATTAACAAAGCTATACTTCATAAAGTGTCCAATATAAGTAGTGGTCATTTGCTTAGAGATACAAGGGCCAGGTGTGGCGCTTGAAAGAAGACAGGGGCATTGACCTGAAGGATCCAGAAAGCGCAGGCTGATGGCAAGCCTAGGCCCAGGGAGCCTACATTTGTTCAGAGGCCCAGTGCTATATTCTTCTTTCGTATAAGTACATGACATGGCTATATCTGTCCGAGTACAGCACACATCTTTCGCGAATGCCAACAAAGTGAAGTAGATAATGTTAGTAGAAAAATCCCATATTGCATAAGTTACAAAAATATTATAGCAAGAGTCTAAAAAAAATTAGCCATTACAGTCATTCCTCATTACACATAGGGACGACTTTATAGGATATTGGTTACAGGACCCCCTGCATATACCAAAATCTGTGCATGCTTAAGTCCTTGTGCCACCACATATGGAAAAATGCAGCCCTCTGTGTATGCAAGTGTCGCATCCTGTGAATGGATCATTAGTAATTTCTTCCTCAGCTATGTTGAATCTACTTATGAGTCTGTTGAAGATACATTTCATTTCTGCGATTACAATTTTAATATCTAGTACTGGTATACCTTGTTTTATTGTGCTTTGATTTATTATACTTCACAGACATTGTGCTTTTTACAGACTGAAGGTGTGTGGCAACTCTGTGCCTAGCTAGTCTATTATTGGTGCCATTTTTCTAGCACCATGTGCTTACTTCATGTATCCCTGTCATATTTTGATAATGCTCACGATATTCCAAACATTTTTATCATTACTATATCTGTCACAGTGATCTGTGATCTGAGATCTTTGATGGCAGCATTGTAATTGTGCTGGGCACCACGAAGTGTGCTGGGAACACTCATGTATGAGAGTGAACTCAGTCAGTAATGTTGTGTGTGTTCTGACAGTTCCACTGACTGGAAATTCTCCATCTCTCCCCCTCTCCCTGGGCCTAACTATTCCTTGAAACACAACAATATTGAAACTAGGCCAATTAATAACCCTACAATGGTGAGTGTTCAAGTGAAAGGAAGCATCACATGTCTCACTTGCAATCAAAAGCTAGAAATGATTAAGCTTAGTGAGGAAAGCTTGTCAAATGCCAAGATAAGCTGGAAGCTAGGGGTCTTACACCAAACAGTAAGCCAAGTGGTGAATGCAAAGGAAAAGTTCTTGAAGAAAATTGGATGCGCTACTCCAGTGAACACATGAATGATAAGAGGTGAAACAGCCTTATTGATAATGTGGAGAAAGTTTTAGCGGTCTGGCTAGAAGATCAAACCAGCCACAACACTCCCTTAAACTAAAGCCTAATCTAGAGCAAGGCCCACTCTTCAATTCTGCAAAGGTTGAGGGAGGTAAAGAAGCTGCAGAGAAAAAGCTTGAAGCTAGCAGAGACTGGCTCATGAGGTTTAAGGAAAGAAGTTATCTCTGTAAAAGGAAAGTGGAAAGTGAAGCAGAAAGTACTGATGGAGAAGATGCTGCAAGCCATCCAGAAGATAAGGCTAAGATCATTGAATGTGGCTACACTAAACAAGAGATTTTCAATATAGACAAAACAGTCTTCTGTTGAAAGAAGATGCCATATAGGGCTTTCATAAGTAGAGAGAAGTCAGTGCCTTTTAAACCTTCAAAGGACAGACTGACTCTCTTGTTAGGGGCTAATGCAGCTGGTGACTTTAAGCTGAAGCCAATGCTCCTTTACTATTCCCCAAATCCTATGGCCCTTCAGAATTATGCTAAACCTATTTTTCCTGTTCTCTGTAAATGGAACAAAGCCTGAATGATAGCACATCTGTTTACAGCATGTTTTACTATTGAGAATTACTGGTCATACAAAAAAATATTCCTTTCAAAATGTTACTGCTTATTGACAGTACACCTGGTCACCCAAGAGCTCTGATGTACAAGGAGATTAACATTGTTCTCATGTCTGCTATCACAATATCTATTCTACACTCCACAGATCAGGGAGTAATTTTGACTTTTAGGTCTTACTATTTAATAAACACATTCATAATACTACAACTGCCATAGATAATGATTCCTCTGATAGATTTGGGCAATATCAATTGAAAACCTTCTGGAAAATATTCACCATTCTAGAACATTCACGATTCATGGGAGGTCAAAATATCAATATTAACAGGAGTTTGGAAGAAGTTGATTTTAACCCTCATGGGTAACTTTGAGAGGTTCAAGACTTGAGTGAAAGAAGTCACTGCAATTGTGGTAGAAATAGCAAAAGAACTAGAATTAGAAGTGGAGCCTTAAGATGTGACTAAATTGCTACAATATCATGATAATACTTGAACAGATGAGGAGTTGCTTCTTATGGATTATCAAAGAAAGTGGATTTTTAAGATTGAATCTACTCCTGGTGAAGAGGCTGTGAACATTTTTGAAATGACAACAAAAGAGTCAGAATATTACATAAACTTGGTAAAGCAGCTATAGGGTTTTAAAGAACTGAGTCCAATTTTGAAAGAAGTTCTACTGTGGATAAATGCTAACAAATAGCATTGCATGCTACAGGGAAATCTTTCATGAAAGGAAGAGTCAATTGACATCTTATTATAATAAATTGCCACAACCACCCCAACCTTCAGCAACCACCACCACGATCAGTCAGCGGCCAACACTGACTACGACCCCCCATCAGCAATACAATGATGACTTGCTGAAGGCTCAGATGATCATTAACATTTTTTTAGTAATGAAATATCTTTTAATGAAGATACATACTTTTTTAGACATAATGCTAATTTCCACTTAATAGACTATAGTATAGTGTAAACATAACTTATATATGCACTGGGAAACAAAAAAAATTCATGTTACTTGCTTTACTGCTATATTTGTTTTATTGTGTTGGTCTAAAACCATATCTGCAATACTTCCAAGGTATTCCTGTATTTCTTTTTGATTATTTATCAGAGTTTCCATCTCTCTACATTACCCATCTATTCCTGAATCTTGACTACTTTATACATCAGAGCCCTTAGTATATTACTCATAGGTGTTTTATTAATACATTCCCTCTCTGATAATTCCAACAGTTATGTTATATTTGAACCTGGTTCTGTTGCTTGCTCTGTCTCTTCAGACTGTGTTTTTTCTTGCCTTTTGGCATAACTTGTAATTTTTTGTTGAATCTGGATATGCTGCATTGGGTAATAGGAAGTAAGGTAAATAGGCATTTAGTGTGAGAGTTTATGTTTATCTCTTTAGCATTTGAACTATGTTTAATGTTTATTATAGCCATAGATACCAGAGGCCCGAGATTCTTCTCATGTCCTTGCTTTTGTCTTTTCTTTGGCTTTGGGGTTTTCTTGAATGCTGCTCTAGGATGCTGTCAGTGGCTTGCAGCTCTTCCAGCTGTAGTCCACTGTCATTAAACTGGAGCATGGCTGGTGTGGCCATGGGGTAGGAGGATCAGCACTCTATGCTCTGATTAAACTCAGTCTTTTAGTGTCTGAGAGCTGTAGCCTACAACTATTTTCTGTTTCTCTTCCAGTGGCATGGTGTTCTTTTTCTCTCTCCTCCTACTCCTTTCCCTGACTGCAGTGTTCCCAAACTAAGTCCTTGAAGCTGTTTCTCCTGTTTACTATGTTTTTTTCTTTCACCTTAAATGAGACAAAGATTTGGAGTGGGGTGGAACAGACTTTTATTTTCTTTCCCCAGCTAGGACATGTGCTATGGTCATGTCCTTTCCTCTGGAGAGTGGGCCTTAATTATGGAGAAAGCTTTGGGTGGAGTTCACAATCTTTCTCAGATTCTCCCTGTAAGAAGATGGGGAGCTACTTGTAGGAAAATATGGGGCCCCCTTAAGCCTGGGTCCCCAGGAATTTCTCACTTTCAGCCTCATCCCCACTCAGCAATTTGTCAAAATTTCCATTCTAATGTTCCCTTTATGGCTTTATCATCTCCTTTCCAGAGAAGATCTCAGTTTTGTATCTCTCTTGGATGCACCTGCCCCTTCAGATTTTGAGGTGACAGTTTGCCTTGGCACCCTAGCTTCATGAGGAATTCAGTAAAAGTCATTAAGCTATTGATTTGTAGATTGTCCAGTTTTTTTGTTGTGGTGGTTTTTGTAAGGATCAGAGTGAAAACTTTCAAGCTCTTTACACATTGGAGCTGAAATTGGAAGTATGTCTCAGCTCTATATCTAATTATAAAAGGATAGTTGGCTTAAGAAAGGAAATATCCAGACAAGAAAAAAAAATTCAGAATTTATTCAAAGGTTATATAGGTGGACAATCCTTTACCACTTCACCCAAGCATTTTGGGAATTGTTTGCCAAACTCTGTCTACCCAGTGCTCCCAGATTATACCAAGTGGACAATTTCCTGCTAGATCTTGGCTTGCTGAGTAATTATGGGTATGTGCATGGTTATGTGTATGGTTATGGTTATGGTTAGAATTCCAGCCTCTGAACATGTAAGTCTCTTTAATTTGTTGACATAATGTCAAATACACAAATATTTGGAAAGAGTCTAAATATTGGTTTTTATGTTTCTCTAGTTTTCATCTAGATATTTGACCTTAGCCTTTTTCTTAGGCCTCTTCACAGTTTTATTTTATCTAATGTTAAATATAGGCCCTAATATATTTTTCTACAAGGAGCAAATAAACATTCATGTATGAATGAATAAATATGTTATAGCTACTATTATACCAGTAGCTTCACTTTGCTATTTTTACATAAAAACTTGAATGCTGATACTGCTATAAATAGCAGCTACAAATGAATTTTGGGTGCATTGCTGGCAGGTTTCTGGTATACAAATGAACATGACTTGCAAATAGCAATTTTACAGTTTCCACATATGGAAATTCAGTTCTGTGTATAATATTCTGCTTCAAGGTTTAGAACAAGTATGCACAGCAATGTTCATTCACACAACTTTGAAAAATGTGTTTGCTTAGCTATTTTGGTTTCTTCTGTGGAAGAGTTCCAATTGCATCAAGCATTACTGTGTTCTGAGTTCAAGATTTCTGTGCTCAAAGAGATACGGGCAAATCTGGCATTAGTGCAATTCTATGTGGGCTTTTCTGGTGGTCCCTCATCATAGAGTTCAAAGTAGAAGTATATCTTACATGTGATTTCAAGGCTTGGAGTCTCATATCTCAGAGTCATTGCTGGAAAGCAACTGCTCAACCTCAGACTACGCGCATCTCTCAGACTCTGTTATTTCTAAGTGGTGCCATATAGTTGCTGCTTGGCAATGAAATGTGAACAAAAATGATATGGGTCCTTTCTGAACCGAGTGAATGTCCTCAATCCATACTTTTTTCCCGTTTTCTGCTGCTGGAGTGCAGAGGACACAACACATTTTAAGGTAGTTGTGCCAAAAGATGGCAAGGGCATCATTCTCTGAAATCAAATGGAGGAAAACTACTCACCAACTAGATGCTTTACACTGCTTTTTAATATAATAAGTATGAATAAACTTCATTATGTTGAGCCACTGAGATTTTGGAGTTTATATACTACCAGCTAGCATCGTCCTACTGAAATTATTACTGGAAGTGATGAGCTGTTGTGGCAGATACTGGCAATACCCCACTTGTATCCCACGGAAACAAACCATTTTAAAGCATGTGGCTTTGATTTCCAGCTGCCAGCATCTGCATCTCTTTGCATGAAAATAAAGCCCTTTGTGCCCATACACATATCAGGCTGAAAACCAGAGAGAATTAACACTCCAGCATACCTCAACCAAGGGATAGTGAGAATTAGTCTACAAATGCTTACATATTTTCTGGTGGAATTTGGCTGTGTTAAAGCCATTTAACCGTGTACTAAATTTCACGTTCCTCCTTCCATAGCATAGACTTATCACTCCTTTTCCCCTCTTGGCAGTGGGTGACAGAGTCCCTAGGGGATGACAGATCAACAGAGTGGATAGAATCCCAGTCTGGGATGACCATGTTGAGATAAGCCACTTGACAACCAGAAACACCTGCATGTGACTATTAAGTGAGAAAGTTATAAACTTATTTTGGGCTAAGTCTCTGAAATTTGGAGAGTTTACTTCTTATAGCAGTTAACATTACATTAACTAATAAAAACTAAAGAAACTATGTTCAAGAAAGAGTACAGGAAAGATGAGCCAGGAAAGCATGTCCAATAGTCATCAAACAATGGGAGCTAACATTAAGACCCAAATTACAGAAGCACAGAGAGAATCAGAGCTTTATGGAAGATGAATGTAACATACAGTGGGGTAGAGCAAGCAAGTGGAAATAGGTTGGACTAATGCCAGAGAAAGGAATGGTGTCTGTGAATGGGTTTTTATGTTCTCCTGCCTATAGATTATGCAAAAACTCTGGCTTCATGTAACAGGGCCAGACTGAGATGGACCGTTTACCTGAGATCTGAACTTTGTGAACTTTTTAAGAAAGCTGATTAGAAAGGAAACAACAGGGATCTGCCATTCCTATAAACTCTACATAGTGATTTAGTATTACAGGGTTTCAATAAAAACCATAAAAGGAAAAAAAAAAGTCTCTTTGAAGTCATTAAGCCTTAACTGTTACTCAATATAGAAATCTCTTCTGTGATATTACAGAAGATTAAGTATAGAGTTTCACATGAAGCTTTCCAATGAATAGAGAACTAACTGCCTCATGAGGCATCCTGTCCCATGGTCTGCTGTGACTAATTGCTAAAGATTACTTAAGTATTAATGTATTTTAATTATGTAACCTATTAGTTTATCCTTTGGCCTCCCAATCACCTATGTTAAGTTCTTCTCTTTCTCATGGCCCCCAGAGGAAAATATTCGTCAATAATTTACCTGGGCTCTACTCGTATCACTGTCCTATCTCCCTGTGTGAGCTCGGGTTCCCACTACAATCGACATGACATGCTCATGAGCTGAAACAGATATATCCAGTTCAGATGCCTCTCCCAAATTTCACATTTACCTCTCTATTTGTCCCCTTCCCATCTCTGTGTGGATGCTCTCTGGGCACCTCAAGCTCAGTGTATCAAGCCAAATTCTTCAGCTACTCCTGAAATCTTCTTTTCCTTCTGGGTTCCTTATCTTAGTGAATGGCTTATAGTTCTATCTCCTCAATAGTTTATGAATTAAAGCAATTTTTTTCTAATACCACTGGTGATACTTTAATTTAGGCCAGAACTATCTCTTGCCTAGATTATTATTAATTATTAAAAAATGTTCTCCATTTTCCACTCTTGCTTTTCTAATCTATTGTCTAGGTAGCAGGCACAGTGATATTTCTGACTTATGTTTGATTATGTCACTTCTCCATTAAAAATCCTTCAGAGGCTCTTAGAATAAGAGCCTAACTCATTAATAAGACTTATATTTCACAATCTGGCTGTATTTCCCTCCAGGCATCATATATACTGTCCATGTGTACTCACTACTCTACATTCTAACTTCTTTAGATTTCTCAAATATTCAAATATATTTTGTTTTTATCTCCTCCTAGAATACTTTTCCTTCCTTGCCTAAACTTCATCAGTTTATCTCCTATCCACTTTTTACATCTTGGTTTAGATGTGGATGTGCCTTGTTCTGGGAAGACTAAACTAACTATTGAAAAAAAAATTAGACTAAAAATAAACTGGGTTATTAGTGTTCTCATAAGCCCTTGTAGTTCCAAATTTATAACAATTATATGTTATGTGTCATTAACAAAATGAGGTCATATAATATATATTATAAAAAATTATATTTATTTCATTTAACAACCTATCATAGACATGCTTTTATATCAGTGTATATGCAATAACCTTACTCTTCTGAAGCTGTGCAGCATTTCATTGTAATTATAAACCCCAAATTTTTAACCATTACCATATTGATTGGCATTTAGTAATCAATACTTCTTGAATATGGGTTTCAATTAGTGGAAAAATATATTTATAAAAATTTTCTTATCATGAGATATATGTAGTTATGTCTTTACTAACATTTTTGACTTCCCAAAAGAGCATATGAGGTCTTGAGTTTAGCATATATTTTTATGTCTAAATTTTACCCATCTGTAGTTTCCTGAAGATTTTCTTGAATCTGGAATTAGCCTCACTTAGTCCAAACCTAATGATTTTCCACTGTCCTATCCTGAATCTCTAAGATCAAACCAACTCCAGGTCTGGGGTTGATTTGTGTGAGTTAGAATGATGACAGTAAACCCAGAAATTTATCTTTGGAAGGTAAATAAAATGTCTTTATCTGTCCTATCTTTCTGTTCATTTATTTAAGAAGCTTATAATCTATATGGGATGGCTGTAAAATATATACTTAAAATCATAACTCAGTCCTACAGAAAATTAAAGATATGACAAAAAAACTCAGGGCTTGATAAATGAAAGAGTGTATTTTAAGGCCAGATATTCAGGAAAGTTCCCCTAGTCTAACAGTTTAAGGAAAGATGGTACTTAGTACAAAGAACAAAAGGTTTATTTGGGCCTCGGGAAATGTCTTCAAACACCTGAAATGTTCTCAGAATTTGTTAGCTTCCAGCAATCATTTTTTCTTTGCTGTTGTTATCTGTTTGCTTAATCTCAGTGAAACTCCTAAGAAATATGTCACTGAATGATAATGTTTTAGTTTGTTTAGGCTGCTATAACAAAATAGACTGCAGAGTTATAAAAATAGATATTTATTTCTCACAGCTCTGTAGGCTGGGAAGGCCAAGATTAGATCAATGCACTAGCAGATTTGGTGTCTGGTGAGGGCCCATTTCTTACTTCATGGATGGAGCCTTCTTGCTGTGCCTTCACATGGTGGAATGGAAAAAAGAGCTCTCTTGTGCCTCTTTTATAAGGGCAATAATCCCATTAGTGTTCCACCCTCATGACCTATTACCTCCCAATGATCCCACCTCTTAATATCATCACTTTGGGGGGTAGGATTTTAATATGTGAATTTTGTGGGGACACAATGACTCAGATTATTGCAATGCATTAGATTCTAGCATACTTAGTTTATATATTTCCCATGCAAAGGTGCTAAGTTAATGTATGCTAGAAGTGAGTATAAAGGAACATCTGATGAAATTATTATACTATATTCTATTTGGATGTTTTCATGGTTCAATTCTTAGGCAGAAAGAGTTCTTTTCATTTTCTTCTTCTCAATTCTGATCAATTATGAGGCTATTTCCAGGCAAAAGTTTCATGACTGCTCAAAACGATACCAAATTAGGTCATTTCCTAAATTATAATCAGTAATACAGAAAAAATTATTTTGGTCGAGTAGAATTGGGTAGGAAAATTCTCCAATTTAAAAGGTACCTAAACTCCAAATTTTAAGAACAATATATTTGACCAAATCCCATAGAGAATTGAATTTTATGTGGCTTTTATGGACATGTTGCTTTGAGTTCTTTGTATCACTCAAATATAGCATATACAGCAACGGCAATATAAATGTTTCAGTTAAATCATCTGGTTTAACCACTTATATTTTGTAATTATTTTAAGATAATTAATTGACAGTCCTCAAAGTCTTCATTTAGTACTATGTCAATCTGATGTCTTCAGAATTGCAGTTAGTTCATTTGTAATTTTTAGAGTAGTCCTATCTAACTTTCGTGAAGGAATTTATAGCTAGAAAGAAATGCATTCTAGATTAAGCATCATTTTATGATCATTGCAACACTTCAAACAGGAAGCTGATTAAATGCCCTAGATGTATACATACTGAGAAAGCACACTCGTACAGCCAGCCCTAGGACAGGCACTGAATATCGTATTATTTCTGCCAAACACAGAAAATAATGAATCTGCTCTGAAAGCCAGACCCATGGGTAAGCTAGAAGGCATGCTTCTTAAGGGTTAACTCTCCAGTGAATGCAAGGATGTATTCAGCCTCCAACAAGACATCTGTGCATTTAGCTCTTATGTAGGCTCACTCCAGTCTTCAGAAAGGTGAGACTGGGCTGAGAGGATGTCATGCACCACTGTTTGAGCAGGATGGAAGGCAAGATGGGTCTTTTCAAGTGTGTGCTGTAAGCCCGAAGGAAGAATAGCAACGTCCTTGGAGCCTTCCAAGGAGAGGCGAGCCTGGCTGAATAATCAGTGTGCAGAAACCAAAACCCTGCAACTTATCAGGCAAAGGGACATGAAGGCTAGAGTTGCTGTGATGATGCAAATGAAGGGCAAAATGGTACAAATTTCTGTCTCCCAGAAGGTGTAATTAGGGAGCGAAGGTAGAAAAACAGCTATCTCTAGAAATGCAGAGCAGAAGCATATGCAGACTACCTCAGGCCTGGGTTAACAGTTAAAAGATATTGACGATTTTCATTTCTCACCTTCATTTTATATAAAAGTTTGCTTGAATTCCAATTGATAATACTAATAACAGATCACAAAACAGACACAGCACAATGTTAATGCAGAAGCCATATACATAAAGCATTTAAAACATCTGAGCCAAAGGAAAACTGGGCCAAATATAAAAAACATATTCATGATAATCAATCTAAAATTATGCACATAAAATCTCAGTCTAAATCATGTGAACTGTTTGACATTCGAGCCATAAGAAACACCAAGTTATTTCTAAATTCTTTGCTTTGATAATACAATAACAAATTCTACTTCTATTCCACTCCCATTTAAATGACATTTATGTTCTATGTCATTTATAAACTGGCATATTCCGCGCACGCATGTTGGGCAGTTGCCATGGTGTCTTTCCTTACCATTTGAAGTTATTCAAGTAGCTTCAGCATAGGGTCAATGTGATACTTTGCTTTGCAGGGACATCAGTATCTGAGACCTGCAGCAAAGTGCTTTTCTCATGTACAAACGCAGAGACCATTTCAATTGTTTTATGAGTCTGCATTAGCCAATAAAACTCTTAATTTAGCCTAGTGTTGTTGGTGAGATGGTCTTATCTCTTCTTGATACTGCTTAAGTTGCCTTCAGTTTTCTTCATGTTAGATGATGGGTTTCCTCTTTATACACTTGGCTAATTAAAATAACAAATCTTCACAGCCGTCTTTTTGGGAGTCCTTCTTATCCCTCTAAACTAATTAAACCGGAGAAGAAGGGAAAAAAAAAACCCTGCTACAACCTAGTAGCAAATCTTCCAGCGTCAACTATATTTAGTATCTTTTATAAAATAAAAACATTTTATCTTGGACAACTCTTCGTCATGGCTAATATATTGTTCCTTGGGATACTCAATCCTTTTCTATTCTACTTTCCAAGTGGAGAAACTTCTGTGCCTCTGTTCCCAAGTGGACAACAGGAAGAACAGAATACATTTTGTAGAACTCTCATGGAATGAAATCAATCCCAAATCCAGTGTCTACACCCTGAGAGCTAATCAGTATGAAATACTGAATGGCTGATAGGAAATTTTTCTGAAAAAGCAAACGTTAGCCTATGAATTTCATGGGCAGTAAGAAAATCTCACAAAAAGTTAAGATTCCTTGTTTGATAGAACTGTCATTCTTTTATTCTAGCTGTGGAGATATGGAGCTTCTTTAATGGTTAAGATTCATGTACATTTATATTTGCTTGGGACATTTTAGATGTGGCCTGAAATAACTTCTCAAGTTTCCTTCCAACCATTTGGTACTGTAATGTTCAGCAACTTTGAATACCTCATTTTTCACTCTCTGGAGCCTCAAATTATAATTCCATGTCAAAGAATTTGAATAGAGAGATGAAGTTAATCTTGGCATCAGATATATTATTAAGGAGTTTTTCTATTTCTTTGAACTATATACAATAGTTGAGCTGTATTTTAATTTATAACATATTGTATTTTCTTATAGAATCTTGCCTTATGGATATTCTAAATTAACCAGACTGATCTGCAGTCTCCCTCAGTTTTATTTCTGTAGAGTTTAAGATCAAGCACATTGAATATGAACAATAAAGCTTAACAAAATAGTTTGAGATTAAGCAAATTAATTGCTGGCTTTAAAATTCAGTGAACAATTAATTTCTTTACTATATAATTTGTTCCATGAGGAAATAAGAAAGGAATCCATAAAGGAGGTAATTTTCAAGTATTCTAGTGCCTACAGCATCTTGGAGTTAAATGATTAGTATGAGGCACATTTGGTAGGAGAATGAGCAGAATGATGGATTACTATCTGAGGACATTTTGAACAGAGGAAAGTAGCAAAATGAAAAAGAAAAATAAAGCCAAGGTGTTCTGGCAGATTTCCACTGGGAGGTACCCTTAGAATCTCTAACCTAGGTCAGTCTGAGATTGCTCAGTAGAATGGAACTAGCACCACTCAATTGGTTCTGACTGTAAAAATCTGTCTTTCTTCTACTCAGAGCTATGAATTTATCTTGGGAGAGTGGAGTTGATAATACAAAAAGCTCACATTTATTGAGTATTTTATGTATCACTCATTATTCTAAGTACTTTATGTGTATTAATTCACTTGATCATCAAAACAACTCAATGATTCAGGCACTATTATTAACTTCACTGTATAGACAAAAATGCTGAAGCATAGAGAGGTAAATAATTTATCTGATAGAACTTTCATTCTCTTATTCTAGCTGTGGAGATATGGAGCTTCTTTAATGGTTAAGATTCATGTACATTTATATTTGCTTGGGACATTTTAGATGTGGCCTGAAATAACTTCTCAAGTTTCCTTCCAACCGTTTGGTACTGTAATGTTCAGCAACTTTGAATACCTCAAAAATCACACAGTTCACATGTGGTAGATCCAGGATTTGACCTCAGGAAACCTGGCTCCTGAACTCATATTCTTAAATATGGTCTACAGTGCCTCTCTAGGAAGGTAGTAACATTGATTTATTTAGTACCTCTAGGATAATTCCTTTGCAAGTTGTTTGTAATTCCTACAAGTTATCAAGAAACTATCAAGTCTATTGATTCTCAGGGCATTTAAGAGAACTAGAATTAGCAGGGCCAATTTGTAGGACATACTGTTACAATTAATATTTTGGAAATTTAAGCCACGAAGTCTACCTTATAGTAAATATATACTTGAAATCAACAGACAAAAATGACTCCAATTACTTTTCCATTTTAAGATATGTAACGATACCTACCAACAAACAGCTCAAAAGGGAAGTTAATCAAACTATTCTTCATTATACATGAAGATGGAGCTTCAAAAGTTTTGGAGATGGGGGTCATGATAATATGTTGTTAAGCTGGGTCTGTTTGAAATTCCTTCATGTACAGAAATGGTACTTAGTGAAAGATTGCTGAAAGAATTAGTCTAAAATGAGCTAGTTATGCCTACTCTCTTAGTCTGTTTGGGCTACTATAACAGAATGCCATAGACTGGGTCATTTATAAACAACAGAAACTTATCTCTCACAGTTCTGGAGGCTGGAAAGTCCTGGACTAAGGTGGCAGTAGATTTGCTCCTTGGCGAGGGCCCTCTTTCTGATTCAAAGACAGTGGTTATCTTGCTGTGTCCCCACGTGGCAGAAGGAGTTCCCTGGTGTCCCTTTTATAAAGGCACTGATCCCATTCATGAGGGCTCTGTCCTCATGACCTAATCACCTCTCAAAGAGCCCGTCTGCAAATGCCATCAGCTTAGGGATTAGATTTCAACATATGAATTTTGGAAAGACATAAACATTGTCTATAGCATCTGCCTTTTGGAAAGATGACAAGATGTTCTCTGAGGTCTATAATTTTAATGAAACTTGTCATTTATAATTAGTCCATGTGATGTCTTCTGAATCCCAGACAATATACCTTCAGATCATATACCTTTATTTTTATACTTAATTTTGATGTGTTATAAGCAATCAGCTCTCCTAGCACACACTATTACTTTATAATTGCAGGTATAATGATACTACTATGTTGCTGATTTAATAGTATGTTTCTCAAGAAAAAGTGTTAATTTTTAAAAACGAGTTATTCTACTTTAGCAAGAGCATTGAGTCCATTTCTCATCCTGTTCAGAGTTTGGAGAAGTTCAGCTGAGCCAAGATGAGCATGAAGGGAGGTTAGATTCAGTCCCACTGAGATTTGTTTCATTATATAAAGGGATTTTCAATTCTATATCCAGTAGATGCAAATTGTAAATGCTTCAGGACCAACCAAGTGTGAGATATTGCTCTAACAATAGTCATTGCATTGATTTAAAAAATATGTGCAGGTAGAGTTACTTATCCAAAGAAATGGAAGTAATATTTTCCTGTCTTCAGTTATAAAGTGGAGCTTGCAGTGATTCTTTTAAAATTTTTAAGTTGAGTATTATGGAGTCAGTCCTTGGAAGAGAAACCCAAATTCCATATGGACAATAGGAATTTCTGTAGTCCAGTGAATACTCGATTTTGAAAGGAATAACTTTCTATGCTTGGTTGATATTTTCTATGCAAATACACTGATTTGCTATTCCCAAGCATCAAATTCAAGAGTGTGTTTAGATTTTATCAATAATCCAGTATGATGCATAAAATGTTAAAGGAAATGTGCCAGATATTACTCCAACTTATAAGTCCAGATATTGTAAGTCAGTCACCTATAAGAACATTGTCTTCATTATGCAATCTATAGATACACAATGTATCCTCCTTGACTAAGGGTTTATTGTAGAGAAATCTAGCTACCCAATGGTAACATCAGCACATTAGCCAGCCCAGCCCCTTAAAATGTTTGGACAGTCATTGTTTAGTCCTATCTATTGCACAACTGAGATAGATGTACCAGTGTTATTATATACATGTTCTTTATAACTGCCTTTGTTGTTTATATAAATCTAAGAAACAAAAATTAAAATGAACATCACTAGAATTGAGATAATAGAGCCATCTGTGTTGAGTTTACACCCATGTTCAGAAAGATGAGTACTGTGAGATGTGAGAAAGGGAAAGAAGGTGGAGCACATTGTCAAGAATTCCAGTGCAAATGTATATTGCTAGGAGTTGGTGAACTGCTTGCTCTAACTGGCACAGTTAGGGTAGTTGGAGAAAAGCCCTTTGTATGAAACATGGCATTGTTCAGCTTGAAGGCAGAGGGACATAGCCAGAAATAGAGATAATTCTGCAATGACTATAGCCAAAATATCCATTTTTTAAAAAGTGGCTTCAGATCAAGTTGTGCATGGCATTCCATGTGAAATAGACAAGTTAAAACTGTGATCTCTTTCACTTATTTTTATAAAGGAAAATTATATAGAGCTAAAGACATTTCTAAAATGTACATATTACTTGTGAAATACAGACAGCAAATTAGTGGTTGTGAGGTCTCAATTCAGTGAGATGATTCCTTCAAAAATGGGAATAGAGTGAGCATTCTTGTCTATCCTCACCTGACTGTAAGTACTTTTGAATGAATTAATAAATTAAAATTTGCAAGCTATTTGGGGAGGTTTTGAGATAAAAGGGATATGAAAATAAAGTGGAATTATCCTTAGATATTCCTGTTATAATAACATAAAGTAGGAAACAAGTTGTTTTTTTTTTTTTTTTTTTGAGACAGAGTCTTGCTTTGTTGCCTAGGCTAGAGTGAGTGCCGTGGCGTCAGCCTAGCTCACAGCAACCTCAAACTCCTGGGCTCAAGCAATCCTCCTGCCTCAGCCTCCCAAGTAGCTGGGACTACAGGCATGAGCCACCATGCCCGGCTAATTTTTTCTACATATATTAGTTGGCCAATTAGTTTCTTTCTATTTATAGTAGAGACGGGTCTCACTCTTGCTCAGGCTGGTTTCGAACTCCCGACCTCGAGCGATCCGCCCGCCTCGGCCTCCCAGAGAGCTAGGATTACAGGCGTGAGCCACCGCGCCCGGCCAAGAAACAAGTTGTTTTATATTCAGTAGTGAAAGAAATACTATTGTAGTACAATATTTATTTACTTCCTTGAAGGTAGTTATTTCTGATTTCTCAATTTCAGTGCCTGTAGTTAACTATCTTTAAAATAAATTATGATCAGTTAACTATCTTTAAAATAAATCATGATCAGTTTCCCTCAATCTTTAAATGCTTTCTTGGCTCAAATGTCATATTAAGTTTTGTTTTATAGTCCTTGTCTGTATTTTTCAGGTCACTTTTTGGGGAGGTTAAAGTAAGAGGTAAGACTATCTTATAACATTGTTACCACAAATCTTTAACTGATACATGACATTTATTCATATATTTTTAAAAATTAATAACATGCTTGTTTAAGAGTAATTTTATGCAGTAAAATTAATTTGGATTTATTTACTTACCCTGAATATGCCTGGCCCTGCCACTATCTAGTCCTATGATCTTATGGGAGGTATTTAAGGTCTGCAAACCTCAATTTCCCTGTCTATAAAATGGGCATAATGAAGTTACAGAGTGTTAAAGCTCTTCAATGGTATATTTTACCAAGAAGCCTTTTAAAACATTTTGAGGCCACATCATTAACTTATAAAATTTAAATACAAAGCGATTAGATAAGGAGAGTTTTTCCTGAGTAATACTTTATTCCTAAATCATGAAAAAGTCATATGGAAGGTTTGTGAGATGTTGGGAGCTATGCAGGTTGGGAACCACGTTGAGTTTTTCCACATTAAAACTGAATGGTTATAAGTATGACAAAGCAGTACAGTTCCAGTGAACTTTTAAGGCAATTGCCTCACAGAGAAGAGAAATTCACAATAGACATAAATTTTGAAAGGAATCAAATTACATTTCACTCCATATGCTTTCTTTATGGAAAGTAAATGGCATTCTGTTAAATAAAACAGTGGCATCAGAAAGTATAGGAGTAAATTATTTTTAAATTCGTCAAGTGACTTTTAATATATTTTCTTCAGTTATGCTAATCTAAGTAATAGTGCTGTTAGATAGAGTGCTGTAGGGGGTTACTTTTACTGAT
The DNA here is from genome assembly GCF_040939455.1 of Microcebus murinus. Taxonomy (NCBI): domain Eukaryota; kingdom Metazoa; phylum Chordata; class Mammalia; order Primates; family Cheirogaleidae; genus Microcebus; species Microcebus murinus. Next base: position 58,461,646 of record NC_134108.1, read on the forward strand.
CAATTTGAATGGCCCTTGGGGAGTCCAGATATCTGGTTAAACATTATTCCGGGTGTGTCTGTGAGGGTGTTTTGGATGAGATTAACATTTGAATCAGCAGATTGAGTAAAGCAGATTGCCCTCCCTAATGTGGGTGAGCCTCATCCAATCTGTTGAAGGCCTGAATAGAATAAAAGGCTGAGTAAGAAAGAATTTTTTTCTCTGTGCCTGTCTTCCAGCTGGGACGTGTGTCTTTTCTGCCTTTGGATCCTGACTGGAGATTGTGCCATCTGCTTTCCTAGTTCTCAAGCTCTCAGCCTCAGACTGGAAATTACACTATTTGCTCTCCCTGTTCTCAGGCCTTCTGACTCACCTTCTACCACCCTGGGTCTCTGGTATTCTCACTGTAGATCTTGGACTTCTCAGCCTTCATAATCACTCGAGCTAATTCCTTATAAAAACATATATGTATATATCCTATTGGATCTGTTTCTCTGGTTAACTCAAACTAATACAGAATTTAGTACAGAAAGTGACTCTATAGGAACAAAATTTTAAGGATGAGTCTTCTGAATCGGTTCTGGGGTTTCTGGAATTGTCTCTCTGATTATATTCAACAACACAAATGATTCTCTTTCTAATAGTAAAGAGAGTATTGATAGTCCATGGCATGATTTGGCAATAGAGATATGTAAAATATCTCCATTGAATATTCCTAATTAACCACTTATAAGAAGCAAGAGGATGGGAACTGTCTGTATGGTACCTTTGAACATTTTTGGAAACCTAACTGCTATAGAGCGGAAGTTTTTCTCTCCCCTCCCCCTGCCCCAATTCATATATTGAAATCTAATCCCCATTGTGATGGTCTTTGGAGGTGGGGCCTTTGAGAGGTGATTAGGTCATGAGGGCAGAGCTTTTACTAACATAAAACAGAGAGCACCCTCACTCCTTCCACCATGTGAGGACACAGTGAGAAGATGGCCATTTATAAGCAAGGAGGCAGGGAGGCAGGCCTTCGCTCTATACCTAACCTGCTGGCACTTTGATCTAGAACTTCCCAGCCTTTAGAAGTGTGAAAAATAAATTTCTGTTATTTATAAGCCACCCAGTTTATGGCATTTTTGTTATAGAAACATGAATGGGTTAAGATGCTAACAAATATAATGAGGTTGGCTGGTTGCTTCTAATGTCACTGGGTAAAGAGGTGAAAGAAAAGAATGAGATCAGTAATTCAAATGTCCAGCTCAAGCACTACCTAAATGATCTGGAAGTTTTTATGTGTTTCCCAAAGAAGACTTTCTTATGTAGCTGCAGGACTCAGATTTCTGAAAATGAAATGCAAAATCTCATCCTGCAATTGGTTGAGTAACAATGCAAATTTGAGCCTCCCAGCCTCTCAGTGCATCTGCTGTTCAAGCGACTGGGAAAAAATCTGATCCTTTAGGTTGGAGAGTGGATGTGAGGGAAGACCCTGATGAAGATGAAGGTCTTGCACCCCTAAATTCTAATGAGTCTTCTTTGCCTGTGGAAGAGGCTTCTTCGCTCCCATTAACAAATGCTGGCATGGATGTGGAGAGAGAGGAACACTCCTACACTGCTGGTGAGACTGCAAACTAGTTCAACCTCTGTGGAAAGCAATTTGGAGATACCTTAAAGCAATACAGGCGAATCTACCATTTTATCCAGCAATCCCATTGCTGGGCATCTACCCTAAAGATCCAATGACACTCTACAGAAAAGACACCTGCACTTGAATGTTTATAGCAGCACAATCATAATTGCAAGGCTGTGGAAGCAGCCCAAGTGCCCATCAATCCAAGAATGGATTAATAAAATGTGGTATATGTATACCATGGAGTACTATTCAGCTCTAAGAAACAACGGTGATATAGCACATCTTATATTTTCCTGGTTAGAGCTGGAACCAATACTACTAAGTGAAGTTTCCCAAGAATGGAAAAACAAGAACCACATATACTCACCAGCAAATTGGTATTAACTGAGCAGCACCTAAGTGGACACATAGGTACTACAGTAATAGGGTATTGGGCAGGGGGGCGGGGGGTGGGTATATACATACATAAAGAGTGAGATGTGCACCGTCTGGTGGATGGTCATGCTGGAGACTCAGACTTGTGGGGGGAGGGGGGAAAGGGCATTTATTGAAACCTTAAAATCTGTACCCCCATCATATGCCGAAATGAAAAAAAAAAGAAGTGGCCTCTTTAACACCAGCTGCTTTCTGACCCTATTGGTAACAACCTCTCCACTCCTGGCTGAGGGAACTAACTCTGCATTGCCTGAGGAAACTGTAATGACTTTCTGCTGAGGCAGCTGCCAAGCAAGACAATGCTGATTCTTCTTAGGACCATTCTTCCCATACCATCCTTCTTTGCTTCTAGACCTAATACTAGATTGAAACTCCAGCAGCCCCCTAAAGGGAAGTTCAAAGTGTAGTCCATGAAGACATGCACTATACCCCACAAGAACAGCTTAAGGTTTCTCATGTATGTAAGTATTAATAGTCATAGAGGGAACATGTGTGGGAATAGATACAAAAGGTGTGAAATAATGGGGAAGGCATATAAAGTTGAATCAGTCTGAAATTCCATGATATGAGCTCACTTAACAGACATTTTGCATTTAATGTTGCAGCTCAAGGAGTTGATAAGGGTTTACTCATTTGGTTAGTTGTCTAGAACATGGACCAAAAGGCATCCCACAGCCAGCAAATTAGAAATACAAGACCTACCTCCGTTTACTACAGAGAGAAGGATCCAAAGGAAATCAAAGGGAGATTGGAGTGTTAGAATGGATTTATTATATAAGACCAACTCACCCACACCAGGAGGGGCCAGAAAACATACCTTTAACCACTACTGTGAGAAATAAATTTCTGAGGGCAGCCCTGGCATCCTTGAAGAGCTCTATGATCATTCTTCTCTGTAGGCCAGACCTTACACTGGGGATTGCAGACCCTGAATTGGGAACACTAACTACACGATGGGGGTAATCAGATCCCAGGTAGTCAGTGGTCAAGGGGTTGCACTCAACCACCAAAGGCAAGGTGAGCATTGTTGCTGTAATGGACAGCAGGGTCAAAGTAGCAATTATACTAGTCTGACTCACACAGACCTGTGATTCTGGCTAGTTAACCATGGTGTTCCTAGAGTGAAATAGACAGGCAGCCTACTAAATTATTACTTGATTTATATAAGCAAAAATGTTCTAGGCCAAGTGAACAAAAGTCTAACCTGCGTCATAAAAACACAGTCACAGACCCTCAATCAATTCTCAGAATTGAGCCAGTTTTCAGACCCAGAATTTCTTGAATGAAGAGAAAGTGAAATCCTCTTGAGGAAGGACCCTGATAAATTGCCAACAATTTGTACTGTTCATTTTTCTCACAGCCTTCCCCAAACCTGTGGCTTTTTACCAGGGTAACTGTGTATTGGATAAAAGGAGATAATCATATTTTTTGTTACTACTGGACACTAACCCTGCACTGACACTGATTCCAGGAGACCCAAGATTTTTTTTTTTTTTTGAGTTTTCAAGGTATATTTTATTGGTATAAAATCAAAATTAGATGATATAATTCTCTGGTCTGCCAACTGGCTATATAGAACTAGGTGAAAAAAAGATTTTCTCTTGCAATTTCTTTATTGAGGAAAAAAGGAAAATGCTTTACTTATAAAATAGTAAAATAATGATTAGTCTTGGCACTCTATCTGACTGAACAAATTTAGAGTACCAAAACAAAAATAGTTCTTTAATTTTTACCAAGTAAAAAGTCAGTAATAATATTGTTACAACGTCTGAAAAATTTATAAAATTGAAAAGCAGGGCCAATTTATTCAGATTAGGGGCTTATGGTGGGCAGGTGATCAAAGCAGCATTAGCTCAGGTCTGTCCCACAATGGGTCCAGTGGGTTCCAATCCTGCCCTATGTTTATACCTCAGTTGTAGAGTGAGTGCATAATTAGAATAGATACACTCAGTAGCTGGCAGAATCCCCACACTGGTTCTCTGATCTGTGGAGTGAGGGTTATGGTAGTGAGAGAGGTCAAGCCACTATAATTGTGGCTTTGTAGGAAAACAGTAAACCAAAAGCAATACTGTTTTACTGGAGGGACTGCAGAGAATAATGCCACCATCAAGGACCTGAAAGATACAATGGTGGTGATCACACCACATCCCAATTCAACTCACCTATTTGGCTTGGGCAGGTGCACCTTGGAGGATTATCATAAGCTTAATCAGGTAGTGACTCCAATTGCAGCTGTGGTTTCATTGCTTGAGAAATTAATATATCCCCTGGTAACTGGTATGTAGCTATTGATCTGGAAAATGCTTTTTTATTGATATCTGTTAGTAAAGGTCACCAGAAGAAGTTTGCTTTCAACTGGCAAGGCCAGAAATACACCTTCACTGTCCCACTTTAGGGGCATATCAACTTTCTAGCCCAGTGTCATCATTTAGCTTGTAGTTGATAGCTTTTCCCTTCCACAAGACATCACACACTGGCCCATTACTTTGATGGCATTATCCTGATTGGATTTAATGAGTAAGAAGTAGCTAGTACTTTAAACTTATTGATAAGATGTTTGTGTGGCAGACCATGGCAAATAAATCTGTCAAAAATTTAGGGGCCTTCCTACTTCAGCAAAATTTCTAGAGGTTGAGTGATGTGGGGCATGTTATCCCTTCTAAGATAAAGGATAAGTTGTTGCAACCGGTCCATCCCTAAAACCAAAAAAAGAGGCACAGTGCCTAGTGGGCTCATTTATTGAATGATCCAAAAACTGCTAGTTTTGAGTGGTGCCTAGAATAAGAGATGGCTCTGCAGCAGGTCTAGGCTGCTGTAGAGCTGCTCTGCCTCTTGGGCCATATGATCCATTAGACCCAATGGTGCTTGAAGTGTCAATGGCAAATAAGTATGCTATTTGGAGCCTTTGGCAGGCCCCCAAAGGTGAACCACAAATAAGGCCCTTAGGATTTTGAAGCAAAGCCCTGCCATCCTCTGCAGATAACTACTTCCTATTGAGGAACAGCTCTTGGCCTACTACTGGACCTTAGTAGAGACAGAACACTTAACCATGGGCCATGAAATTATCATGCAACCTGAGCTGCATGTCATGTACTGGAAGTTATTTGACCCACCATGGCATCGAGTTGGGCATGCACAGCAGCGCTCCATCATAAGATGAAAGTGGAATATATGTGATGTGATCTGAGCAGGCCCTAAGGAAATAGGTACATTACATGACGAAGTTTCTGAAAAGAGAAGACTAGGACATGGTTTACAGGTGGTTCTGCATGATGTGCAGGCACCACCTGAAAGTGGACAGCTGCAGCACTACTGCCTCTTTCTGGGGCGTCCCTAGAAGATAATGCTAACAGGAAAGCCTTCCTGCAAGACAAACCTGGTTGTTCACTTTGTTTGAGAGGAGAAATGATCAAATGTGTGATTATATACCACCAATTCATGGGCTGTGACCAATAATTTGTCAGGATGGTCAGGTAGTTAGAAGGAATATAATTGGAAGGTTGGTGACAAGAAAATTTGGGGAAGAGGTATATAGGTACAAGTTTCAGAATAAGCAATATATGTAAAGATATTTGTGTCTCATATGAATCCTCACAAAAGGGTCACCTCAGCAGAGGAGAATTTTAATAATCAAGTGGATAGGATGACCTTTTATGGAGATACCAGTCAGCCTGTTTCCCTAGCCACCACTGTCATCACCCAAGAGGCTCACGAACAAAGTGGCCATGTGGCAGGGATGGAGGTCATGCATGGGATCAGCAACATAGACTTCCTCTCACCAGGGCCAACCTGGCTATGGCCACAACTGAGTAACACCTGCCAGCAGCAGAGACCAACACTGAATCCCTGATGTGGCACCTTCCTCAGGGTCATGAGCCAGCTATGGTAGTAGGCTGATCACATTGGACTACTTCTGTAATGAAAGGGGCAGAATTTGTTCTTACTGGAATAGACATTTACTCTGAATATGGATTTGCTGTCCTTGCATACAATGCTTCTGCCAAAACTACCATCTCTAGATGTATAGAATGCCTTATCTACCATCATGGTATTCCACAGAGCATTGCTTGTGACCAAGAAACACACTTCACAGCCAAAGAAGTGTGATGATTGGCCCATGCTCATAGGATTCATTGTTCTTACCATGTTCCCCACCATCACGAAGTATGAAGTATTTGGTTTGAGAGAGTGGTGGAATGGCCGTCTGGAGACTCTGTTACACTGCCTGCTTGTGACAATATCTTGTATAACTAGGGCAGGTTCTCTGGAAGGCTGTGTATTTTCTGAATCAACATCCAACATCGGGTGCTGTTTCCCTAACAGCTGGGATTCATGGGTCCAGGAATCAAGGGGTTCAAATGGAACTGATGTCACTCACTATTACCTCTAGTGACCAATTAACAAAATTCTTATTTCCTGTTTTTGTGAACATATGCTCTGCTGGCTTGAAGATCTTAGCTCCAGTGGGAATAATGCTGCTACCAGGAGATGCAACAATGATTCTAGGGAACTGGAGGTTAAGACTGCTGCCTGGCCACTTTGGAATCCTCATGCTTCTCAATCAATAGGCAAAGAAGGGAGTTTCCATGCTGGGGTAATTGATCCTGACTACCAAGGGGCAATTGCACTACTACATCACGATGGAGGTGAAGAAGAGTATGTCTAGACTACAGAAGATCATCCCTTAAGGCATCTCTTAGTGTTACCATACCCTATGATTAAGGTCAGTGAAAAACTACAACCAGACATTCTGGGAGTACTACTAATGGCCCAGACACTCTAGAAATGAGCATTTGGGTCACTCCAGAAGGTAAAGAATAATGACCAGGTTGCTGAAGGCAATGGGAGTACAGAATGAGTAGTGGAAGAAGGTAGCTATAAATTATAAATACTAGCTATAACCACATGTACAGTTATAAAAATGAAGATTATTATTGTCATGAGTATTTCTTTATTTTGTTATGAACATGTTGGTATGTGTGTGCACGTATCTTTGTTTTCTTCCTTCTCTTATTCCCTTATCATGTAACATAAGATATATTGGATTTATATCATGGTATTTATATAGTGTTAATTTTCCATAATAGAATTTAAGTTATGGGATATTAAGGAGAAGAACAAACATGACTCAAGGACTTTGACCGTTTTTTTTTTTTTTTTTTGTGGAAGGGGTTATTATGTTTCCAATTATATACAGTATAGTTGTATCATGTTAGGCATATTTATATCCTTGTTATCATCTTCATTTGGAGATTAAGTATGGTTTAAGGAGATGTGAATGGGTGCCAAGTTGACAAGGGGTGGACTTGTGATGGTTAATTTCATGCACCAATTTGAATGGACCATGGGCTGCCCATACATTTGGTTAAATATAACCATGGATATGTCCATGAGGGTATTTCTGGACTAGATTAACATTTGAATCAATAGAATGACTAAAATGGATTGAGACTCTCTAATATATCAGTGGATCTCATCCAATCTGTTGAAAGCCTGAGTAGAATAAAGGGCTAGGAAAGAATTCTTTTTCTCTGTCTTGGATCTGAAGAAACATCAGTTTTTTTCCTGCCTTTTGTCTCAGACTGAAATTTACACAGTTAGTTCTTCTGGGTCTCCAGCTTGCTGACTCAGACCTTAGGCTTCTCAGCCTTTATAATTGTGGGCACCAATTCCTTATAGTAAACGTGTGTGTGCATGTGTGTGTGTGTATACATATTTCTTATTCTATTGGTTCTACTGCTGCTGTTTCTTTTGAGAACTCAGACTATTAACAAAAGTTAACCCAAATCCAAGAGGAGGTTGAGAGTGACAATTTACAAAATCCCATGAGGGTGATTTCAAAAATGGTCAGATAGTTGATATGTCAATAACTTTTTTGGAATTTTGTTATTTTTTTTTATTTCAGCATATTACAGGGATACAAATGTTTAGGTTACATGTATTGCCTTTGCCCCACCCAAGTCAGAGCTTCAAGCATGTCCATGCCCCAGACGTGCTCACTGCACCCATTAGGTGTGAATATACCCATCCCCTCCTTCCACCTCCCATCTGCCCGATAACCAATGAATGTTACTACTATATGTGCACATAATGGTTGATCAATTAATACCAATTTGATGGTGAGTACACGTGGTGCTTGTTTTTCAATTCTTGTGATACTTGCTTAGTAGAATGGGCTCTAGCTCTATCTAGGATAATACAAGAGGTGCTAGTCACCACTGTTTCTTGTGGCTGAGTAGAACTCCATGGTATACATATACTGCATTTTATTAATCCAATCATGTGTTGATTGATATTTGGGTTCCTATTCTTTATAAAAAATATTCTATACCTATGTAACAATAATTTTGAAAAGTAGTTAATGATGTCTTTATCTTTTCTCATTGTCTTAAATAATTACTTTGAGAAATCTGTGTGCTCTAATACCTTTATAGCATTTTTATGTGAAGTAGTTTATCATGTGATCATTACATGAAATAAGGTTTCATGAAATAAATTTCTAAGTATCTTACTAAAGAGTTTTTTATTTGACTTCCATTTCTTATTTTGTAAAGTAGGCTTGAAATGTTCTAGAACAGAATGGACTAATCTACTTCCAATTTGTTTCTGTGAATTTTATCCTCAAAGATTCTAAATGCATTCTTTGAATTTCTACTCTAAACAAGTACTTGTGAAGTAATTCTTCACTCAATGTTTCTAAACTTCCCAATTATATATTTATATATAATAAAACAGAAAAAAACATATAAACACACAGAAAATTAAGACTGGCAGAGAACATAGTGCTCAATTCAAGGGTTGTTGGGAGAAAGATTTCCATTGAATGGCAGAGAATGGAAGATTATGAGACAAATAATGGCTTCCTCCAACTTCTTCCTCACAGCAGAGGAGTCATGTTTTCTGAAAAACAATAGGAAGACGTCTCATTTCTTTCTCACTGAATGCATGACAGTATAGAGACCCTACATCTGTTCCTAACAGAATACTGTGTACTTATCCTTATTTGAAAGTGTTGCTTCTTAAGACATCAAGGCACACTCCTCGCCCACTTTCCCTCCATACTTCTCCCAACACCCCCATACCTCTTTGTACATCCAGATGGAGAACAAAATTCTAATAAATCAACTGTGTATGTGGTTCAGGGTTGAACATGGGGGGGTTACATTTTAGAAAACATCACTTATAAGCTTTGACTTAAGCATTATAAAAGTTATTCATGTAACAAAATGATTGTGGTCCCTTAGTATTTTGAAATTAAAAGAAAGAAAACATCACCCTGCAAGTGTAGAACCATGAAAGCTATCGGCAAAAGCTCCTAACATAGTACAGTCTAGTATTCCCCCTTGTTTGTCCGTCCTCTGTGTGGTGTCAGAGACCCAAACAGTGGAGTTGCACAATGGTTCCATTTTAGCCCAGAAGACCTGAGCCAGATAATATTTTATTAGACTTTGATGTATGACTAATACTCATAGGTGTTAGGTACCTTTTCATCTATTCAGATATAAAAAGGTGACACAGTTAGCACCTTCTAGACAATAAACAGCATCAAATGAAATTAATTCACTGTCTGATGGCAAACACTGAGTCTAAATGCCTCTATGTTAAGACTGATAAGGAGGAAAAAGCCAAAACAATAACATTAAGTCTAATAAAAATAAAGAGAACATCATTCTGGGGCCCAAGGAGATTATGAAAATGACATATTACAGAAATCTGAGACAATTTAGAAAACCAAGTGGGAGTCTCAGTATTAAGCACTAAGACATGGCCTCTAGGAAGCTGCTTTAGTTTAAAATAAAAAATAATTTAACCAAGGAAAGCCAGGCTTTTTAGTAATGTTAGACATAGAAGTGTGTCTCTGTGTGTGTGTGTAGTTGCTTATATGATATACACAAGTGTATATATAAACATCTTACTGTATAATGTGATATTTATATATGTGGATAGCTAGGTAGACAGATACAGATAGATAATACAAGATGAAATCCCATAAGATTAATTTTGATCTTATTTATTGATTGAACTATTTTGAATAGCATTCAACATTTATTCCTAATTTTTAAAACCTAATCGTTACAAAATTAGGAGTTGATAAAATACCTTACAATTACTTTTAAAACTATTATTTTTTTTAATAAAAATAAGAATATTTGCTAATATCTTTGCTAATGAACACAGGCATTGACTTTCTTGCCAAGGCAACAAAATACTGAAAGAAGAGAAAGCAAATTTTGTTATTATTTGCAGACAATATGACTATTTACAGAACTCAAGGGAATAATCTACGAAACTCTGAGAATTAATATTAAAGTTCATTACAATGATTATATACAAATTAAATGGCAAGAGTTGATAGTTTTTCTATATAGCAGCAATAACCAATTAGAGTACATAATGAGAAAGGTACTTTTCACAATAGTAATATCTTATTAAGAAATACACATAATCTATATAAGGAGTATTAAGATACTTTACTAAACAATATAAATAAAAAACTTCAATACAATTGGAACAGAAACTGTATTTCCATAATGGAGCACTGGATTTTGTAAAATATGCAAATAGCTTCCAAATTAATAATAAGATAAAGAAAATGTTATTTGAGATCATAATAAAATAATTCAAAGGTTCATATGGAAAAATAAATAGGTAAAGATATCTGTGAACATTATAGGGAAATAAAAATAAATCACATCTTCTAATATATTAAAACAGATGTTTAAATATATTATTATGTTAAAACACTCAGTTGTTCTGGCTCATGAAATTGCAGTCAGATTAATAGAACAGAATAGTTTTCAACACACTATAATATGTATAAGAATTTAGTTTATGGCCCCACAAAAAGGAGGGCATCATAAACTAAGGATTTGAAATATATAAGTTTTTAAACAAATGGTTTTGGGATAATTTATTATTTGGTTTAAAAAATGGTAGAGCCCTACACTACAATGTATACTAAAAAAAATACTTTATGAAAAAATAGTTACATAAACAAACATATAAGACTTTATAAAACTAAAAGGAAATATGGTTTATCTTTTTTATCTGATCTTGAAATCAATGTATTTTATTAAGATTTTCAAATTTTTATGCCAAAAAACTCATTAGGAATTAAAATACAATCAATACATTGGTGAAAATATTTACAATAAAAATGATAAAGGATTAAAACTGCTACTACAGATTTCAGTGTTTTTTAGCCTTAAAAATCTAGATAGAGAAATATCATGATAAAAAAAGACATAAGGAAATTCTCAGAAGAAATATAAATGATTGATAAATATGACATTTTCCAATTCACTGATTAAAGAAATATAAGTTTAAGCATTCATTTTCCTAGTACCTGAGAAAGTATATGTATATTATTAGTAATAACAAAATTTATAATAATACCATTATTTATTTTACCTCACCATATGAGACACTATGAAAGAAACTTTAAATCAATTATTTAATTTATTTGAAAGAAATTAGAATGTAAAAATGTCAAAAGTTAAGGAAAAGGAAACTTTCACACATTTGGACATGGGTTTGGTTAATTGGTTAAACTTACTGAGGGTCTTTGGTAACCTGTAGAAAGAGAATTATAATAATTTATACACTTTATATAGTAAAACTCTAACATTGGATTAAATAGAAAATAATAACATTTAGGGTTTTTTCCTTTTTTTAAATTTCGGAATATTATGGGAGTAGAATCGTTAAGGTTACATACATTGCCCTTGTCTCCCCTCCCTCCTCAAGGCAGAGCTTCAAACACGTCCATCCCCCAGACGGTGTGCACTGCACTCACTATGAATGTATGTACCCAGCCCCTCCTCTCCCCTCCCTCCTGCCCCATACCTGACAAATATTTGTTTTTCTTTTTTTCTTAACATTTTGGTTACATTTTATATCTTTGGCTCTCCCAAGGAAGAGGTAGGTATGCACTTCCCTGCCACAATGTTCACCCCATCCCACAGATGTGGGACTACCCCTCCAACCCCCGAATCCCTGGTGAACACCACCATCCTTTGAGCACCATAGTGTTAATCAGTCAGTACCAATTTAATGGCGAGTACATGTGGAGCCCATTATTCTGATCTTGTGTCACTCATTTTGGATAATGGGCTTAAGCTCAATCCAGGATAATATAAATGGTGCACACTGTCGTTTCTTAGAATTGAGTAATATTCCATTGTAAACATATACCAAATTTTAATAATCCACTCAATAAAACTTACAAATGAGGTTATTTAAGGAGATATTATATATGTTAACACAAAATTGGAATCATATTAGTGTAGGATGATAGGGAAATGACTGGATACATCATAGTATATTTACTTTCTAGAATAATCTATAAACATTATAATTATGTTTTCACAGAATATTGGCAAGGGAAAGTGCTCATGATATAATATACTGTATTAAGTAGGACACTAACTTTATATACTAATTAAGGATTTATGTGAGTGTTTAAGTGTGTGGTGCACTCACCTATGTGTGTTTTATTTCAGGGTGATGAGTTTAAGTATGATTTTTTTAGAGATATATAATTCTTACACATTTTATATGTTTTCTAAAATAAGCATGGATATTTTATAGCAGATAATATATAAAATAAATTTCTTATTAACCTGCCATTTCATGCCCCTGCCCATCCCTGCCAACTCCTCCATTACAGGCCTGAAATGGACCTTCCTTTTTGTCACCTTGATTTCTATATGCCTGACTTATTCACTCTGCAACCCTGGTTCCTGGCAGAGTGACTTCCAGATTAGTCACTTTGAAATCCTTCATATTATTTGAAATTTATTTCTGTATTTGACAGTCATGTCCAGTAGACATTTATTTTGAAAATTATTGTACCTTTGTCTCATATAAGGGGCTAGGCTTGGAGGAATAAAGCTTAGAAGGTATCATTTCAACAAGAATTGGGGGAGCAAAGGGAAAATAGAAATGATGTATGAATCCATCTAATCAACAATTGAGTTAATTTAATTTTACAAATACTTATTTAGCAAACATTCAATATATTTATTATATTGAATATTATTGTATATCCTGTAGGATTTACAGATCATTGAAGACAGGGTCCTTGCTCATTTTGGTTTTCCATAGACAGAAAGGGCAGTTTAAGCAGTAACCAAAGGGAATCAAGGTGGAACCCTGACTCCAGGGGAAAAAAAAAAACAAATTGTTACAATAATAGCATTCAAAATTTTGTGTAATAGTGTGGCCAGAGAAATTAATTCAACCTTCCCATAAGACATAGTTTCTTTTGAATAGGGAGATGGTTTCTCTCTTAGTGGGTATGAGACCCATGTTAAGTTAATTAGGCATTGCGGTGACGTTGTTTCTCTCCACGGTGTTCCATTGGGTCGGATTAGTATGGAGAATGCACAGCAGCTGGGCATCCAAGTGGCTCCTGCAGAGTCAACAGAAACAAAGTGAGAAGAGAATAAAGATACTCTGAAGATATCTTGAAATACTCTGAAGAACATATTCTAAACTGATAGAGCATAGTTCCTGGAAGCTAGAACAGACCATCACTGAAAAGGGTGGAAGTGGAGGGACTTGACATTTTCTGAACTTTAAAAAAAAAATTGTATTGACTTATAATTCACATAACATTTACAATTTAAATTGCATGATGCAATGATTGTGGTATATTCACAAAGTTGTGCAACCATCATTACATTGTAAATTTAGAGCATTTTCATTGTTGAGAACTTTTTAAAAAATGTTTATAGGAATACTTTTCAGAATCAAATCCTTCAAATATCGGCCACATGCACAAATCAAAAGTAGTTTGGTAAGTACTGTTGTAAGTATATTAATAGACAAAAGTAATCTCTAAACCTTTTCATGTTTCGTCAACATGGTTATTTTGCAGACTATGACTTAATTATACATTTACACCTTGTAGTGTTAGTGAGTACATTGTTCACTCATTTCAAACCTTGTGCCTTCAGCTGGTGTGTAAGATCTTAGGGGCTAGGAATTTACAAAAAATGTATGTTTATAAATATGGTCATTGACCTTATGGTTCTTCCAAAGAGAAAGAAAAATCCAAAATTTATGCTATTTTCCAAAATTTCTTAATTTTCCATTCAGAACAGGAAGATTTCTAAAGCTAATCAGGAAAGCCTCCAAAAATATACTGTCTACTAGATCATTGCTTTTAAGCTGAGAGTCATTTCTTTGGCAATGTTTTGCATCTTGAACAAGTTTGGGATTCAGGGGAATTATGGAGAGAGTTAACTAGTAGAAAGAAATAAAATCTATGGTTTTTTTTTTTCCCTCACATAGTACAGGATTTTGAAACTACAAACATTATTACCCATCAGAAATGAGAAGCTTTGTCATAATTTTGAAATGAGGCCCATTGATATGATTTGTAACTATAATATACAGCAAACCCTGAGTCTCAGTGCTTTGACACCAGGTGACACTGATTGTAAAGCTGTAAAGCCCCTCATCATCTAGTCATTCAGTAAAGGCATTCTATGGGGATAATTGTGGAGACAGTGAAAAGAATGAATGAGACAAGTAAAGGAGCTGGGAATAGCTTATTATTGTTTTCTGAAGGCAAGTATAATTTCAATTTATAAGAAAATCATTGTTAACTGAATGATGAGTTAATCTTTTTTTCAAAAGGGAAAATATTTAGTGTTAAATATTTAGTTCAAAGAATGCTGTTCCTTTGGTCTTTTATCCAGAAAAGACTGAGTCCCTTTAATCCAATGTTGCTATTTATTCCTGATAGCCGTAGGCGAAGAGACTCAACCTTCATGCCTCATTTTCTCCATCTGTAGAATGGCAGTAATGATCCTTACCTGCCTTTCAGGAGTGTTATGAGGCTCCATTAGTTGTTTGTAAAGTACTTTGCAGATTATGAACTCAGTGTAAATGCTAAGTACCATTATTATTATTATGACAATCTGTGCATCATTGCGTTGTTTCCTTTTCAAAATATTGCAATTTTCCATCTGTCATTTGTAATTCATCAAACAAAAGCTAAACTCTTGAATTTCTTCACATTCCCCTGCTGAGAAATGTATCTAATTAAAAGGCTCAAGGCAGCATGCACAGTACCCAGGTACTTGGAGGCAGTCTCTGAAAACTCACTGTCACCAAGCAATAATATTACACAGTCCAAGTATAACTATTTTCAGAAATGTTCATGCTACTGCAAATATTATGATACTGAAAATCAATAAAAATCAGTGATAACTTGGTCTTTGAGTATTCTTAGAGCTACATTTTTCCCACAATAGGGAAAAGCCATTGAAGGTGATGGTGGGTTTTGCCTCCTTTCCCTCCTCACTTCTCTCTTCCTACTTTCCTTGTCCTGCTTTCACTTCATGATTTTTAAAAATATAGTCAAACAAAGCAATGTAATATGGACTGGATCTGAATTCATAAATACTTTTTTTTTCTTCTCATGTTTAGTTGATGGCTCACTGTGTCTACTTCTTTTGGTTTTTGTTTTATAACACAGTTTTTCCAATCCTGTTTCCATTCAGTTTGGGCCTACTTCACTACAGCTAACATTAAACAGTGAGCAACAAATAAAGACACATTACAGTGGGTCTAAGCACAATTGTCTCCCCAATCCATGAGCTTGATAAATGCCCTGTTTCAGCTAAAAAAGATGTATAACGTTTCCCTTATACTAAATTTAGTGGTGAAAATCTTTAATAACTAAAACTGACTATAATTTCCTCCTTTCGACTGTTCTATTTCAAGGTCTCATAAATCCTTTTTATTGATTAGTTTTATACAGAATGCTGTAGAGCTCTAAACACAAGAAATTAAACTGAATGGCAGGTGGATTTTTTTCATGGTCTTTCAGCTAACTCAGAAAAAAGGAATTTTAATGTAATGGTTGACTGTGAACATTTCTTCTTTTTTACTATTTTTTAAAATTCTGTTAATGTGTGTAATTTTTCTGTCACTTACTTTTTATTCCAAACTTAATTTCAGAAAAGAATAACAAACAACTTAAAATACTGGCTCAATTTTGTTTTTGCCTCTTTGAAGAGTGTCACCTGAATTCACATGTTGATATATATTATCTCATAAGGAAAATAATGAAATTTTTCATCAAAATGACTGGTATATAATTATGAAACTGGCTTCTGAATGGAATGCCAAAAAAATCTCCTATAGATTTTCCATGTCTGTTGTAAATGGAAAAAACACATTAGCTTTAGATTTAAGTAATTAATATATACTTCCAATAACATGTTTGAAGGGGAAAAACATCTACCCAAGAAGCACTCACAATATGGCACAAAATAGTTAAAGGATTTTAATACATAAAAAGGCATTAGAGGTGTTTGGAAGCAATTTGCAGCTCCTATATATTATGTTTGGAAATTTTGGGTTTTAATTCTTCAGTTGAGGTAGAAGAGGTAAATTTTCAAAAGAGGAAAAAAATAGGAGCAGCATCCATGAAGACTCTTGTTTCCCTTACCTTTTGGTGTTAAGTCACTCTACTCAGAAGCTTCTAGCTCCCAACCAAAATGGGACACAGAGTATGAAGATACGAGGTCGTGGAGATCTCATGTCTCATAGCCATGGAGAAGACATGTACGTGACCAAGAGTGACTCAGAGGACAGCATGGACAATTGCTGTCTTGTTTGGTTAGGAAGATCAGAGTGAAAAATGACTGTGAGATGCCTGGAGTTCACTTATTTTGAGATTGTGTGACTCAAACTCTTAACAGACAAGAAATTTATCTTTAGGGAGAAAATCCAAGAAAAGTCAAATCTTGAGAAACAGATGAAGTGGAGTAAGAAGTGGGTACTGGTGATCCTAATTCAGAAATTATAAAACACAGAAAGACTCAGCCTAGGACAGAAACATGCAATATAAAAAAATCAAAAGAGTTTTAAGAATACTAAGCTACATAAAAGAAAAATCCTAACAGTAGCCACAAAGAAGTTAAGGAGGAAAGTGTGTTGCTTTTCAAACCAGATTAAGTAAAATAAAGGGAATTTAAGGAGATCCATTTTCTTTCAGAGTTTCTAGCTCTGTAGAGAAGATGCATGGGTACTCAGAGAAGATACTGAGTGAGGCCTGCACTGTATATTTCTTTGGCTGTCTTCCCTCATGGAAAGATTTAATTCAACATTTGTAAATTAGAGATCACATCTATGCTGTTTCCTCTACAATTTGTGGTATATACGTGTATACTAACTGTAAAATGACATACAAGGAGCTATTATTTATTATTTAATAATGCCTTTGCTTCTGCAACTCAAGTTAAATAACTTCATTTTTGTACCTTTAAAATGAAAACACATAAATCATTGTCCTCATTGAAACATCTCATGTTGATCCAAGAGCCCAAATACACATGACCTGAAAAACGGTCCCAATCCCTTTGTGGTATGGCCTCTGGTCACCAAACCAGCACTGGAATAGGGAATAAACTTTAATTAAGCAAGGTAATTTGAGTTTGTTACCCCAGGAAACTGTTCATAGTAAAATAACCTCAACGAGTAGATAGATGTAAGTCTGCCTATCATTGTGCTTGATGTTGCTATTATTGTCATTGTTGATATTATCATTACTATTATATTCCATTAAATAACTAAATTTATGACTTTTCTTTAAGTTAAAAATCAAAATTTCTTGCATTATAATATTTCTTCCTCATCCCTGGAAAAACTTTGAAAATGTTATGGATGATACTATTGGTCAATATCAGAAAACAAAGCTGAAAATCATTCAATATTTCCCAATTTTCAAATTACAGTGTATGCAATCAATAGCCTAATTTTATAATTCTCCATTACTATATTACCGTGGACTATCTTTGCTTTAAGAATGTTTTGCTCACTGTAGGCTAAGGCTTTAAAATAATGGTTCTCAACCAGGGTTGATTTTGTCCTCCCCAGGCAGACATTTATCAATACCTGTAGTATTTTTAGTTGTCACAATTTGGGAGTGATGCTATTGGTACCTAGTGAGTAGGTCCAGAGATGCTGCCAAATATCTTGCAGTGTGACCAAACAGCCCCTCAGTGCAAAGAATTATCTGGTTCCAAAAACTGCCCAAAATATGAGCACTTGCCTAAGTTCTATTTAGAAAGCAAATCATAGAAAACACACACTATGACCTATTATTAAAAGTCATAATGGGGGAGGGGACAAAATGGTGAACTAGAAGCATCCTGCACATGCTGCTTTCAAGGAGAGGAGGAAAAGTTGCAGGTAGATGCATACCCATGGAGGGACCCTCTTAGAGAGATCATTCTAAATCATCTAAGAAGAGATAGGAGACACTCAGAGTGAAGCACAGGGGGACAGGGAGATCCACTCACCAAGATCAGAAGAGACCTGAAGGAGATACCTACTCATGGGGAAAGGAATAAGGGAGAAGCCCAGAGCTCCATTCTTCCCCTGTGGACACGGCAACCCAAGTGTGAGGGGCCCCACCACCACTACCACCAATGCAGGCCTCTGTACTAATTAGAGAACTGCTTGGAAACTGTACAGTAATGTTACTCAGACAAGGGGCTCAGCAGGAATCCTCTGGCTTTTGTTCCCAGGCCTCTGCAACTAGTACCATTCTGAGCTCTTTGTTCTAGAGCACCAGTTGTACACAAGGATATACTTCACTGCAGCTGCCTCCACAAAACCCCTTATGGACCAGGCAGGTAGCAGGGAGAGCAGACACTTTCACCCACCCCATGACTGAGAGTCAAGTGTATCCCACCCCACCAGGGAATTTTAAAAGAGCAGGTGCCGATGCAACTTGAGAGGTTCTGTGGTAACAGCCACAGGGGGACCTGCATGGGAAGAGAGCCCCGGGCACCCAGCAGCCCAGCCACCTTGGCCCCATGCACTGTCGTGCCTGCAATCTAGAGTTCCACCATGGACCCACTAGCCACAAGCCACCATCCCACCATGTGTGGCCATTATACCTAGGCCCAGGTGAAGCTAATGCCCATAGCCCTGACACTTAGGGCCACTACCTAGATAGCATCACTCAGTACCCTCTATCACTGCCACTAGGAGACCTGGGAAGAGCAATCTCTCACAATGCTGGTCTCCCTGGAGAAGGACTCACCCAGCCCCTGACCTGAGCTTCCAACAGTGGACCAACCCATGACTCCATACAAAGATACCCTAGCACCAGGTTGGACTGTGATAACCAAGGCAGAATGGGACAATGAAAACAGCTATATCACAGGATCTCAGTGCATTTGCTCCTCTCCCATTGAATCAATCTTTTGGAATAGGACACAAATGTGCTATCTAGGAACATCTTTTTCTCACTAAATAAGAGAGTTTCTAGCAAAGAAGAACATTGCACCACAAACCTAACTGCCCTGAACTGAGGGAAGAGATATCAGATAAGATGAAATCAGCAATATAACTCTGGCAACATGAAAAACTAGTTTGGGTCATATTAGACTTATAGCAATGAACCCCAACCAAAAGGAAATTGTCAAAATGTCAGAAATAGAATTCAGAATATGGATGGCAAATAAAATAAATGGGATTAAAGAGAAAGTTGAAAGCCAACACAAATAAGTCAAATAAATATTTCAGAACATGAATAAAAAAAATGAAAGAGTTGCTAAAGAGATAGACAACATAGGAAAGGATACAACAGAACTTAAAGAAATAATAGAGTATTTAGGGAATTTCAACATATAACAGAAAACTTCAACAACATGCTAAACCAATTAGAAAAAAGAATCTCAGACCTTGAATACAAGGCTTTTAAACTAACCCTGTAAGTAAAAAATGCAGTAAAAGATTAAGAAGAATAAACAATCATCCAGAGAAACACAGGATTATGTAAAGCAAACCAATATATGAATTATAGGTATCCTTGAAGGAGAAGAAGAAAAAGCAAAAAGCATGGAAAATCTATATGGGGAAATTATTGAAGAAACCTTCCCTGGTATCACCAGAGATTCGGATATCCAGATACAAGATGGTCATCAAACACCAGGAAAGATTCATAGCAAATAGGACATCTCTAAGACCCATCATCATCAACCTGGCCAAAGTCAAAATAAAGGAGAAAAGTCTACAAGCTCCAAGACAAAAGCAACAACTAACTTGCAAGTAAAACAGATCAGTCTAACAGCAGACTTCTCAGCAGAGACCTCACAAGCCAGAAGGGATTTGGGTCCCATTTTTAGTCTTCTTATTAGAACAACCGCCAGCCGTTGTATCCTACAAAAGTAAGTTTCATAAATGATGGAGAAATAAAGACTTTTTCAGACAAACACACACTAAAAGAATTTGTCACTACTACATCTGCCCTACAGGATATTCTCAAAAGTACACTATACATGGAACAGCACAATAAATACCCACCAATGTAAAAATAGCTGAAAGTTAAAGTTCACAGCTCTCATAAAACAATAGTATAAGAGGGGAAAAAACCAACAAGAAGGTATCATTCAACATGATGAATCAGACAGTATCCCACATATCAAAACTAACACTAAAATATGAACAATCTTAATGCTCCAATTAAAAGATATAGACTGGCTGAATGGATGAAAATTCATAGTCCAAGAATCTGCTGTCCCTAAGAAACCTGTATATCTCATGAGGACTCACACAGACTCAAGTTAAAAGGATAGAAAAAAATATCCCACATAAATGGAAACCAAAAAACAAATAGATTAAAGACTTAAATGTAAGGCATAGAACAAAAAAAATCCTAGAAGAAAACAGAAAAAACTCTTCTAAACATAGGCCTAGGTAAAGAATTTATGACTAACACCAAAAGGCAAATATAGCAGCCACAACAAATAAATAAATGGTACTTAATTAAATTAAAAGTCTTCTGCACAGCAAAGGAAATTATCAACAGAATGAACAGGCAACCTACAGAATAGGAGAAAATATTCTCAAATTATACACCTGACAAATAACTAATATCCGGATTCTACAAAGAACTGAAACAAAACAGCAAAAAAAAAAAAAAAAAATCTAAAAGTGGGAAAAAGACATGAGCAGAATTTTTTCAATAGAAGACGAACAAATGGCCATATTCAAGCATATGAAAAAATATTCAATGTCACTAATCATCAGAGAAATGCAAATTAAAAACCCAATGAGATACTACCTCACCCCTATCATTGGACATTACTAAAAAGTCAAAAAACAACAGATTCTGGCATGAATGCATAGTAAAAGGTATACTTATACACTGCTGGTGATACTTCAAACTAGTACAACCTCTATGGAAAATAGTATGGAGATTTCTCAAAGAGCTGAAAGTAGATCTACCATTTAATGCAGAAATTCCACTACTGGGTTATCTACCCCAAACAAAAGAAGTCATTTTATCCAAAAGACACTTGCACTCAATTGTTTATCACAGCATAATTCACAATTGCAAAGATACAGAATCAATCTAAGTGCCTATCAATTTATAAGTGGAGAAATAAAATGTGGTACATATACCACGGAGTACTACTCAGCCATAAAAAGGAATGAAATAATGTCATTCACAGCAACTTGGATGGAACTGAGACCATTTTCTTAAGTATCTCAGTAATGGAAAAACAAACACTATATGTTCTCAATAATAAGTGGGAGCTAAACATTGGGCACACACAGGAACCAAAAGAAGTAAAGGACACTGGAAATGAAGAAGGGGAAAGTGTAGGAGCAGAGTGAGGGATAAAAACTGACATATAGGGTACAATGAACACTATCCTGGTGTTACACACACTAAAAGTCCTGACTTCAGCGTTATACAGTGTATTCAAGCAACAAAAACATTTGTACTCTATTAGTATTTTGAAATAAAAAATTTATAATTATATTAAAATATTTTAAAAGTTAAATTATAAATAGGGTCTCAAAAATATACCTGTCAGTAAAGAGTTACATCCAAGTTTTCAAACAATAATTCTTATTGCTACATTTAGAGCATAATAAGGCAGACTAGAGACCTCAGAATCTCATAGGCTGTCTCATAGATAGTCTTATAGGATGTAAGTACACACACACACACACACACACACACACACACACACACACGCATGTGTTTTACTTTAAACTCATTCTTACATTCATTATTTCTTTTATTTTTAAAATTAATGTCATTTTCCTAGGAGGAGGATTCAATAGTAAATAGACATTTATCTGGTAATGGGTGAAAACAGTCCATACCTTTTATTTATCTTAATTTCAATATAAGGAGGAGCAAAACTATGGACCTAAATAAAATCCTAAATACAACTCTTGCCACTGAACGTGACTCATTTGAAATATTTGAAAAATAGATTATATACTCACATATGCCTCTTCGGTTCACAAAAATCTCATGCACAAGAACTAAATGGTTAACCCCTTTGCTTCTCAAAGGCCCATTTAAAGCTCTCATATAAGGCAGCTGTACTGCTGCCAACTCATTCTGACTGCACTTTTTGGCTGATTTTGAGCGTGTAAGCAATCAGCCATGTGTGCACCTTTTACAGGGCAAAGTGATTGACAAAAACTTGGAAATAATCTTTGGTTGAACTGCCCTGTTCTATGAACAAAGAATGGCTTATCCAATTGCCTAAAAGTTGCAAGCTTATATGAGCTCTGGCTTGCTCTCAGTCTTACCCTCTGATAAAGAGCTTGTATTATCAGTTAGATGTCACTCTTTGCATAAAGCATTTTTTTCTAAGAAAGGATAAATGTGCATGTATAAGTTGTTATTTTAGAAACACTTATCATACCCCAAAATGAGGTTCCTTGATCTCCTTCAGAGTGAAAAACAGTTTCCTGTTAGATGACTCTTACCAACAGAGCTGCACATGTTGAGAGAGAGACAGAGAGGGAAAAAATAGAACGGAAAAAATAACTCACAATTGCACAAAGGACGACTTTATAAGAGACCTTCAAACACTGAAAATCAGCCCAATGTCCTGCCGATCATTATTGAGACATCTGTATTCACTTCACACTGACCCAGGCACTAATCAGCCAGGAAGTGCAACAAGCACTGGCAGAAAGTATACAAAGATAAAGTACCAAATGGTATGAATATTAAAATCATAAATACAATAAAACAAGATAATGAGTGTCCTCAATTATAATAAAGCTAAAGCCCAATTAAAACATAATCACTGACTTATTATTCAGAATTTTTTTAGAGATCATATTTAGCTGATTTGTTACACTCATTTTCCTTTAAAAGATTTCATCATCATTCCTTTTTTTTGCATATTCACTTTAAGAAGATTCATTTATCCATCTAATTGAATAATTAGGCTTTTTTGATTAATTGTTTTAAATAGTTTCATGTCATGGGTATCTTCTCCCTGAAATGCTTTTATATTATCTTCTGTGCCTTGATGTTCCTGCTATAAATTAAAAGTAATCACATCTTTTCACCTCTCCCTCTGGCACATCCAAAGAGGACTGGGATTAGTTGGAGAGTTTCCTACTGGTTCTTCTCTCTATCCCTCACTTTCCTTTCTGGTTCTCACAGCTGCAAGTAGTTCTGAGCTTCTTCATCTGTGATCATTTTAAACAACCAAGCTATGAAGCAATGGTGGCTCTTTACCTTCTTATGTTCATTCCTGCCATTGCCTACAAGATTCACAGCTTCAAAGGTTTCCCCAGGGGTCCTATCCCAGCAGAAAATCCTGATTATAAGTGACATTTGAGTGGATTTTTAGAATTAGTTTATTAACAATTATAACCAACCCAAGGCTTTTTATTAACAGTATCAAGATAGTTGCCCAGGACAGAAACCAATGCTGCTGTGTTATCTTGGCATGAAAGCAATTTCTCACATGGGAAATGATCTCGAAGATTATCTGAAGGTCAGCATGGAGAGTGATGCCTCCTTGTAAGACTGGAGAGTCTGAAATCAGGAAAGCTAGTCTGAGGGGTAGGAGTGGGACTTTATTTTGTGACAGCCACCTTGCTTCTCCTTCAGGATCAGACATTTCCATTTGAGAAATTAGACAGGCAAGTTTGTCTGCTAGGGCTTGACTGCAGTGTATCTTTGATGCACCTCACCCACTAATCCCTCTTATACAAAAGAAGCTGACGTGAAGCATTTCTGTTGCCTTGAATACAAACTAGGTCATCACTTGTCCCTAAAAGTAATTTAATTGACTCATAATCATTTAGAATATTCCTTGAATATTAAATATTGCTCTTTTACCAACAGACTGGTTCATTTGTAATTGCTTCTTAAATATCAACAATGCATATGTGACAATTTTATAAACATGGCACTAGTAGAGTAATTGCAGCTTCTCTTATGGGCCGGTAACTGAGAAGTCTCAGTATTGTGCTAAGGTGAGAGCATGGCACAATGTCTGTTTTATTTTCAGGAGTAAATTATGTCTTCCCCAGAAATAAAATGCAATGAGGTAAGGCCTTTTATAAATCTGGATTAGAACATCTAGTTTTGGATTAAAGCTAAATAGAATTGAGCTATTAACACTCCAGGAGGAGAGGGGAAGAAAAAAACTGCTTTCTTTCTCAATGTTTTATCAGTAATCATGCCATCGGGGAACAAATGGGGAGTAGCATGATTATTAAAAAAAAAAAAGCACCTGTGATTACAGAGTACAATTATTGCTATATATTGATTAACCTGTTTTTTTAAAGGTAATAACTATGTTACCATTTGATTTCTAATAAAGGAGTACATTTTCTTTTAAGGGCTTGTAATACCGAAGATTATGGATAAGTCAAGTATCAGGACAAGGTGATTACTTAACATCTGTGACCAAGTAACAGGCTAAAGGAGAAAATCAACCAACATCTGCACTGTCAGTAAAATACTTGGGGGAAAAAAACACAAGTGAAGTGTGATTAATCACCATGGATGTATGATTGAGTCAATTGACTGTTACTTTTTCATGATGATTAATCAGCTACAAAAATTATAATTGTCCCACTTCTAGTGGCAGCATGCTGTGCCCGATGACATCAGCTGGGGCTATAGATACTCAATGTGTGGTTTTCAAAAGAATATGCAAATATGACTGGGTAAGGAGGGGTGGGGCTTCAACTCCATTGTAAGAAACACCACGAGTCCTTGCCCTTCTATTATAGTTTGAGTTTTCTTAGCAGCTTCTAGAGAGGGCAGTTCTTGTGCTATTATGACTATTTCATAACCTCATCACCACCACAAGGGAAAATTAGAGAAACCCATTTCTGCAAATTGGCCATTGTGATCTTGTTCAGGAGACGATCAGTTCCTCAGTAATTTATTTTCTTCCTTTCCACTGATTTCTTTTGTGATTAGTACAAAACGATTATATAAATACATGTGCAAAGAATGATACTTTCTAGCAGGCAGTGGCTGGGGACCTGGGCTCTCAGTTCATTTGCACATTTGAGTCCTTTAGCACGTTTGTGGAGCAAGCCAAGAAATGGAGCTTATAAATGTCCATCAGAACTCATAAAGGGAAGATCTGTTTACCAGCCATGACTCTGTGTAGCCCAGTGCCGTCAGATTAGGCTCGCTTGTACATGTGAAGATTTTTTTTTTTTAAAGACGGCTTTCCACAACATTCCTAAAACTTGAAGGCATTAATACATTTTTGCGATTGGCTGGCTCTGCTTACCTATTCCTCGCAGGCACTACTGAGAACCACATGGTACAGAATGAAGCACTGTGCCTGTGTTTCTCTACACACTGGGGTTTACTTGTAACACTAGGAATACCATCATAGCGTCGAATGTATCTTTTAATCATTCTACTTGATCCACTCATCTTCTAAAACGGTCATCTTAAACTCCTGGTTAACCTGAAAAGCTTAAGGAACTAGGGTCCGACAAAATAACCTAAATGATAAATTATCCCAAAGCAACTGGGCGTCATCAGGGTAGATGCAAACACACTAATGTACTCTGCAGAAGGGCAGCACAGGGTGAGAACCCTGGGCCTCCATGCATTCACTATTTAAGTTTCACTATTTTTCACCCTGAGACACCAACTACTCTCAGGAAATGTAGCTGACTTAAGACTTGAAATTCAGACTCTTGTTTAGACTTTCAAAATGGGATGGTTACTTTTTAAAAATTCTTAGAGATAACATCTTTAAAGGAAAAAAAATCATCGTTTACATTCATTAAAAAAGGATTTCAAATTTCTTTCCAGCTAGTTCTAAGCAGGCAATACCTCTCTGAGCCTTCAGCTGTACATAAAGTTCCCACTAATGATCTGTAATGAAGTACTTCTTTTTGCACATCCAGCATTTTCCCTTTAAAGTTCAAGAAATAGCACAAATTTGCCAACGCTATTCCCCTTTTAGCACACTGACTTGACTTCTGAACCGAAGCACTAACATGACTGTGGAAAAAAATACTTAGTAATTTTTCTGCTTGTGGGTCTTAGAGTATCTACCTATTCCAATGTGATAAGACATAGCCTTATAAGCAAGTAGCACTCCCAGTTTATTTTATATTAAATATAAATTATTAACAGCTCTTATATACACATGTTCTCTAAACCCATAGAGGCCTTCAATTTTATTAATATGAATCACTGAAGTCTCTCTAACTTCTTGTATTTAGATAAGAAAGAGAAACATGGGAGCTCCAGTCTCTTGAGCTTTCTCTAGGTACCTACTAATTGTTAATTATTAGAGACTAACTAAGTCACTGAAGTGAGTCATTTGGCTGGTGTCTCAAATGCTGTCATTTACTACTACACAAATCAGCCTGGTGATAGAGTGTCTTTAAATTAGGTTACAACCATGCAGTTATTGGACAGGGAGTAATTGATAAAACCATTAGTAACACTTGTAGAGATAACAGCTAGCAAAATCATGCAACCATAATTATTCCTAATGGATACATGCTATAAATTGTGACAAGAAAAAATCTCACATTATCTTTCAATCAAATCTGACAGTTCTAGAAGATTACCTTAGACTAAATGCTTGTGTATGAGAAAAGTGACCTATCAGAATCCTTTTGCTTTTTCTTATCCTTTTTCCCCCATCAAATTATAGGTTTTCCTTTGTCATTTCTTTCTCTGATAGCTTCCAGTGTGAGTAAAATGCATGTATTTTATTAGTTCTTTTCATGAGTTTTAATATATATATATATTTTTTAATCACACACAAAACACTGTAAGACATTTCATAATGTAACATGGACACAGTTATAGGTTGAGGCAAAGAATTCCAAGCCATGGTCTGTTTTCAATATCAAAACTTACTATTTGGTAATATGTAACTTTTCTCTAAATTTGGATATCAATAATCATTTTAGCAAAAAAAAAAATTAGTGTTATAACTTAAAAAATACATTTGCTGACTTACTTTGATCATCCCCATAAGGGAGAATATGAACTAATAAATCTCTGTGGAGAAAATGCAAAGAGATAAATCTCTGTGGAATAAATACAAAGATGAGTCTAATCATTAACAAAGGTTTCTCACACTACTGATACCCTCTGTAATGGGGCATTCCCAAGACATATGAGCATGGCTAGTGACAATTAAGAAAACATGCCTGCATCTTTTCTGCATACAAAATATTTTAAATGTGAAAATAAAATTTCTTTGTTTTAATTTATTTTGTTGATATGATTATCATATATTGCATAAAATTATTTCCAATGGCTTTAGTAGCTTTGTGTCTTTACTTTATTTCCTAGTATGAAGAGATTCCCATTTTTAAAGAATTATTGATTGTCTTACATAAATTTCTTAAGAATTGGAGGTAGATAAATAATTTTCTAAAATTAAAAGAATGTTATTTTAGGCAAAGCTATATCTATAATAGAATCCAGGTCTAATGGGTCTCAATCAGTATTATTTTCTATTAAACCACAAAATTATGGATACTCTTAAACATGAAATAGACCTTATATTATTTTTTACTTGATAGTGTCCAAAATGTGTTTAGTTGACCCAAATAGTATTAACAAGCTTATAGATAATATAGATA
This sequence comes from Microcebus murinus, assembly GCF_040939455.1. Taxonomy (NCBI): domain Eukaryota; kingdom Metazoa; phylum Chordata; class Mammalia; order Primates; family Cheirogaleidae; genus Microcebus; species Microcebus murinus. The sequence continues at coordinate 58,489,574 of NC_134108.1, forward strand.
TAAAATTTTGTAAAGATGGACAACAAACTACAGATAATATAGATATAAAATTTTGTAAAGGTGGACAACAAATACATGGCTTTTTTATCTTCTTTTAAAGCTGGATTTTGAGAAAGTGCATGGGGGCTATTTTTGAACTGTTATTTACAGTTATTTGAATAAACCATAAATTACTCATACACAAACTTGCATGCACATAGCTGCTGCTCAACTCACCACATTTTCCCCATTCCTCCCACATTCTTGAGGAAAGAGTAAACTTGGATAGAGCTGCCTTTTTCAAACAGGACTAACCCTTAGGAAGAACCTCACAGGTGACCCTCTATACAGACCATTAAAAAGAATTGAAAGAACATAAATAATAAATTTCAGACAAATATTCCTCTTTATTTCCATAAATTTAAGGAGAAAATTGCTACCAAAAATAGTCCTGAAAGAGACATTATAAGAGCAGAAAGAAACAATAATAACACACTTGAATAATATAACACATAAGCTGACAGAGTTCAAAAGAGAAACTAAATCAAATAATAACTTCATTTTATAAATTAAGACTATAAACTGGAGCATAAAGAAACAGATATTGTTGCAAGAAGTCAGAGTCATGAAGTTCAGGCTTGAAAAAATTATGTAAGACAGAAAATAAAAGAACAAAACAGAAATAAGAAGTGAAAGGAACTTTTGAAATACTGGAGAAAATTATGGAATATCCTATGCATACATAGTCATGTTTCTAGAAAAGATAATCAAAGCAAATGGAAGAGAAATAACAGTTAAAGTTGTAACAGAAGAAAACTTTCTTAAGAAAAAAAACAGGAAATAAGATTCAGAAAAAAAGCACATATTTGGAATAATCAACAATTAGATATATTTTAATAAATGTATTTACATGCAAAGAAAAGAAAAAATCCTCCTATGGAATAATGGCCAGATATATTAAATCTTATAAGAGGGATGGCCAAAAGTATCCACAGAGACATTAAATTTCCAAAGACAAGGAATGTGAACATTCACAGCACACTGAATGAAAAACTTAAAAATTGGCCCAAGAATTTTATGGCCTGTCAAGTTGTGGTATATGCATAAAAACAACAGAAAGATATTCCCAAACCTGCAAGAACCTAAGACATAAGGAATCCAGAGGGTTTTTGATAAGAACCATTTAACAATAATATTTAGCTATGAATCAAAATTAAAACTTGAGAATGAGGAAGCTATAGTGTGAAATAATGATTAGAAATTATGAGTATAGAGCAAAATAGAAATCTCGACATTTTAATATACCTAACCAAAAATGAAAGATTGTCAGTGAGAGGCGATGGAAGAAAATTTAAAGCTACTTATTTTCTTTATGTAAGGCTGTTGGAAGAAGATGTAAGTTTAATCATAATGAGGATATATTCTTAAAGGTAGTTAAATCAGTGAAAAGGGTTCTAGTCATTTTTCTTATTCATCCAACAACAACAACAAAAATATCAAGCAAGTTCATTTTAGTTGTGCTCTTCCAAGTGTTAAAATATATTTAAATTAGTCTAAGAATAAAAACCTTTGTATATACTTAAAAAATTAGCAGAGGTAAGGGGGGGCTCAAAAACAACAACAAAAATCATTGCAGAAAATAATAAGCTAAGACAAAACATCTGTTATAGTAAAATATAAATGACATGTATTTACCTATAAAAAGAGTTTTTCTGGATGGCATAAAATAATTCAACCTTATGCAGTGTATAAGACACATAACTAACCAACATCTCTCAGATAGGTGGGAAGTAAAAGAATTAGGGGGGAAAAGCAGAAAAGGAAGAGGAGGAAGAAGAATGGAAGAAGGGGAAAAGTCAAGATCTTTAATAAATGTAAAATGCATTATAAAAGACAAGTTTTCTAAAAATAAGAGATATAAGTCATAATAAAAACACAATTGTAATAAAGATGTGCCAAATGTCATAGCATCAAAATGTGTAGAGCAAAAATCATCAAGAATTACAAGGAACTACAAGAATATGCCTCAGCCACTAGCAAACCAAGCAGCTCATAAATAACTATTGAGATCTAAATAAAAGTATTAATGACAGAGGTAGTTGTGTACTTGAAATCACTTAGTTTGGTTTTCAAGTGCTCACTGACCATATACAAATATTACTTAAATATTAGGTCACAGAGAAAGATCATGATTAAAAATGTGTACACTTAATACTGACTACATTCTATTATTACATACAATGTGGTAAATATAGAAATTAACACTAAAATTGTAAGCAAAATTCCCAGGAACTTGGTAACTTCAATACATAGAGTCTCTTAAGAAACATAAGAAAGTAAAAAAGTAACTACAAGCTAAATTGGAAACTATAGAGAAAACAAAATTTTGTGACTATACCATATAGCAGAACCTATAGGACATGGATAAAGCTATTCACAGAGAAGAATTTGGAACATTAATATCTAGGAAGTAGAGAAAGACAGTCAAAAGAGAAGGAATTAATTGAGATAAAATAATAAGATTAATTGACAGAAAGCAGAACTATGAAATATATATAAAATTTGCCCTCTGAAAAAGAAAGAAAAAATATTAACATTGATAAATCAATTCTTTCTGTTTGAAACATAAAGAAAACAAGAAGGTGGACTTGCAATGCCAATTGGAGAGCGACAAGTAGAAGGAATGCTCTTTTCTTAGAATTTCCTTCACCTTGTTTTATATCGAATAACTAAGAAAATACCCCAAGGGTTTTAGTGTGGAAATAAATTGCATCAGGTGTTTTTCTTAAAATTTAGCCAGAGAAATATTTTTCTGTTCTATGAAGATCTTCATAATAAAGCAATAAACTTGCAAAAGCAAATAAACAAAGGCAAAACAAAGGATAACAAAACAGCATAGTAGGTGTTGTAAGACTTCTCCTTTGTACACACTTGTGCATTAATTTGAACTTGTTTTCTCCTTTTCCTTCCTTTTGAAAAGAATGCTTGAGAGCTTGTTTTATAGATAATTAAAATACTAATCATTTACTTCATAAATGAGTAGGTGGTGCTGAATTCATCCTTAGAAGATTAAAGTATTATTGTGCTTCTATCATTCTCTTTCCTGTGCCCCATTTCCCCTTTGTGTAAGCTTTTTCTTTCCAGGATCTATAAATTTTCCTGTTTTTAAGGCAGCAGAATTTATGTTACCAATTTTTAACTGGTAATGTAATTATAATTTTTTGTGTTTTATGTTTTTGTGTTTTATTGACATTATTACAAGCTTGCATCAAAATGTATGTCATTTGACTTAAATGTAACAACACCTCACTTGTAAATTTGTAAGTGCCCTTAGCACAGTGGCTATTTAGTTTCTATTATGGTGCAATCCACAGGTTTTTTTTTTAATAAACAGAGGTAAAAAATAAGATGAGAAAGGAACCACTGATCAAATTGAACCTCGGGCCCTATTTGTGTATAATTAGCAAACATAATTGCTTGAGTGTTACTGTGATCTAGTCGTGGGTGCATTGAGGGAAGATAAAGTAAACAAGTGTGCAGTCTCTGACCATAGAAAGTATATACGCTGTTAGGAGGAAACAATCATCACAGGAAATGACTTTAAAACTCTTACAAAGCACATATAGACTAAAATAAATGAAAATATTGCAATATTATGAACAAAGTACAAGAGAGATGGGATGAAGTAGGGTTAATGAAGAGAAGTCTCTGGCAATGGCTAAGTTTAAAACAAACAGTTAAAGGATATGAAAAAAATTTTTTAGGAAGAAATATTGAAATGACATGTTCAAATGTAATTATTTTGTCTTTGTTAACTTGGGATTTCCACAAATCCATAAACATTACCAGATTAATTATAAAATAAGCCAATTTATCCTCACATTTACTCATTTGATAAATCTCAGAGCAGTGATCTTTCCCAATAAAAAAAAAAAAGCATTTCAAATATGTTTCCATAACATAAAAGTCCTAACATATTGCCTTGTAACTGATCATTTAGATGTACTTTGTGACCATTAACTTGTTAATTCTCAGTATACCCCTTTGAGAAAGATAGAAGAGGGAATTATTATAACCCCAGTTTATTAGTCAGAGAGTGAATCAGAGAAAGGTGAAGCACCTCATATAGGGTCATACAATTGGTTAGTAGCAGAGGCAAAAATGAACCATGTCAGAAGTCCCCAGCCATAGGCAACCGTGGCTGCCTTCAAAACATCAATCAGTGAACATATTATGTTTTTTTAATGACATGTTAATGGTTTTAAAAAACCTCTTCTGGTTTAGAATATAAACTGGTATGTGAATACTACAAATTAAGTCAGTTAAATTAGTTCCAGTGAAACCCTTTGTCCTTTAAATGAAAAATTAACCAACTTGGTACATAGATCAGAGCCAGACTAGCTTTAATACACTCAAATTCATATAAACCTCATACTTCCCTGGAGAAAGTTGAGTGTCTAAAGATTTAATTCAAGTTCCAAGGTCAAGCTAAATAGATCTGAATTTCTTCTTAAAATGAGAGTTTCATTCCAATAAGTATCTGACTTCAATTTATTGCTTATTCTCATATTGGGATGGCATGGCCCAGGTCACCAAAGAAAGATCAAATCACACATTGCTGCAAAAGAGTGTCCTAGAAAGGTTATTTTTCCACTGGTCAGGCAGGGGGCAAATAAGCAATTAAGTGAGCAAGTCTCTCCAAGAAGATGAGGAGGGGGGTTGGTGACAACTTGTGCTTTGCTTTGCATGAAAAAACTTGGATGAATGATGCCCTACCTTGTTCTTCACAGGCTCACAGTAAACGTGAACAGCTTTAATTGTATTTTGTGGGCTTGAAGGTGTTGAAAAACATGTGACAAAACAAAGCTATTATAAATAAAATAAATTTTAAAAATCGACACATTTCTATTCCACTTTTTTTAAAGTGCTGTATTAAAAAGATTAAAATCCCAAATTATGGAAAACCTCACCTATCAATTCCTAATTGATAATCATGCTTAATTTTGCCAGCATATCCTCTAACACTAGGTTTTGTTTTTGTTATTGTTTGTTTTAAATAATTCCACATTGTTTAGAAGCATTCTAACAATGCCAATGGCTGAAGTCTCTAGTTTTGTAATCATTTTACTTTTATAGATTTGGGAAGGTAGGTGGGTGGTTTCCCTGATTTTTAATTCACATTTCATTCTGAATATCAGAATTATTAGAGATAATAGGAAAATTCAATGGATATGAATCATGGTTTGTTGAAATTTCTAACCAAGTGTGGTCCTTTAGTATACTTAAAAACATTTCAATAATAGTGATGACAATGTATGTTTTATAGACAGACAAAAACAATGTTCAAGAACTTCACCAGTGATGTAATGGCATATATTTAATGTAATCTCAGATGAGACCTTATTAAATCGAAGGAAATAATGAATCTCAATTAACAGCATAATTTTAAATCAAGCTTTAAAAAGAACATTTAAAAGCATAACTTAAAAATAGCAAAGTCTTGATTTTGTTACTAAGAAAATCAGTACTTTAAAATACATTTTAGAGATATACAATATCGAAAATGCAAGATGACTTTTTCATAAACTTTTGAAAGTGATTTCAAAGACAAATATATGTAGATAATTAGAGCATATATATAAGAATATGAGGCCCAGAGTAGACGGTGCTCTTTGGAGACCATGTCAAACTAAGGAAATTGTAGATGGGATATTGCTGCACTTGAAATTGTGGCAAGGTTGAAGAAATGAAGTCTGAGGACAGACTGGAACACCTGAAAGTGTGAAGTCTAGAAACAAATTACTTAAGTAGATTTAGTTCAAGTGTTTAAAATTTTAAATGGCATGGATAATATCAACATGAACTGCTATTTTCAGCATGGCACAGGAAGACAGAACAAGTAGAACATAAATGACAATTAAAAGAGAACAAATCCAGAATAGACGTTAAGTATTAGTGCTGGGAATAATAAATGTGCAAAAAAGGAGAATATTTCACAAGAAAGACTATTATAGCAAAACTTTTGAGGTGGGCTGGAACAAAAGAGGAATTCTAAGAAGAAAAGTGGATAAACACTGAGTGTGCAAACCATGCATGCTCTTTCCCTCATAGTTTTCCATCCCTCATAGTTCAGTATTGGCATTAAGAAGTGACTCAAATGTCCTTGCAAAGTCCCTCCCAGCATCCGGCACAGTGGTGAGCTCATGGCATAGAGACAATGGTTACTATAAATACTTTTTAAAAGTCAACATGTTGGTATAATGAAAAACAAAAACAATAATATAGTTATCTTAACTAACTTACATTACTTTACTAATGCAAATTAAAATTTAAAGCTCAAGTTAAAGTTGTCAGTGTTTTAGTCAGTTCAGTTTGCCATAACAATATACCATAGTCTAGCTAGGCTATAAACAACAGAAATTAATTTCTTACAATTCTGGAGGCTGGGGAGTCCAAGAGCAAGGAGCCAGCAAATTCAGTGTCTGGTGAAGGCCCATTTCTTGATTCATAGATGGCACCTGCTTGGTGTTTCTTCACATGGTGGAAGGGGCAAGGCAGTTCTCTGAACCTCTTTTATAAGGGCACTAATTACATTCATAAGGGCTCTGCCCTATAACCTAATTACCTCCCTAAAGGACCTACCTTGTAACACCATCACCTTGGGGGTTAGAATTTTGGGAAGCACAAATATTCAGATCATAGTACCCAGCATTTAAAATCAAAACATGTTGTTCTCCAATGAAAACCCAGTGCAGTGTTTCTGACTAGCTTTGGCAGCAAGTTAAAGGAGACCTGTAGACCAAAGTGTATTATCAACAAATGAGTATTGGAGTATACAGACCATTCCCTACCCTTGGAGATCCGCAATGTTCACAAGCTTATAAAAGCCTCTTGGCCCGGCACGGTGGCTCACGCCTGTAATCCTAGCACTCTGGGAGGCCGAGGCGGGCAGATTGCTCAAGGTCAGGAGTTCGAAACCAGCCTGAGCAAGAGCGAGACCCCGTCTCTACTATAACAAAAAGAAATTAATTGGCCAACTAATATATATAGAAAAGACTAAGCCGGGCATGGTGGTGCATGCCTGTAGTCCCAGCTACTTGGGAGGCTGAGGCAGCAGGATTGCGTGAGTTTAGGAGTGTGAGGTTGCTGTGAGCTAGGCTGATGCCACAGCACTCACTCTAGCCTGGGCAACAAAGCGAGACTCTGTCTCAAAGAAAAAAAAAAAGCCTCTGGGAAGCTTTTCAGTACAAAATATAGGAATGCTTATTGTATTTAATGTAGTATTTTTAAAATTTACTTATTCATAGTCATTTTCTTTAGAACGTAGGATGGCAACTATCTATCGATCTCTCATGAAGCTAGAAAACAGCTTAAAAAATTATGATCTAGAGTAACTGGTCCTTTCATTGCCTCTGGTGGCCACAATGCAGGAGGCCCATTCAGTCTACAATCTCCTAGCGATTTAGATCACAGGGGTTCTAAATAAAACTGAATAAAGTCAAGAACTTTGAACTTGCCTAGCTCATGTAAATTCCTTTGAAGTCTTCAAACCAACTTTGCATTACCAGGAACTTGAAAGACCATCTTAAAAGGTCCAGAATGGCTTAGGCCTCCTAAAGATAATTTCTATCCTTCCAGACCGTTCCCTTTGCTACTTTCACCAGCATCTTTTGACCTCACTGACCATCTGAACTGCTCCTTCCTCAACACCTCAGCTTCACTTGTACCTCCATTTTTTTCTGCAATATCCACCTAGATCAATGTGAATCTACCTTTTCTACTCCTATGCTAGGGCAACTGGGTATTGCTGAAGAAAACAACCATGCAGACTAAATTTATGATCTCGAACTCCAGCTAGCCCACCATTTACCTCATCTCCTCAGCTCTTCTACCTGTGGTCACATCAGTCCCTTTTTCCCTCCACATTTCCCACAGATAGTTATCTCTACTGCTAGTTTTATCTTCAACCTCTTTTATGTTATATTGTCAGCACCTTTCCTCAGCCTGAAAACATACTCAAGGCTTTCATCCTGGAATATATTTCCTTGATGCACTATTCCCAACTAGTGATTGGCTGAGCCTGATATTCTCTTTTTTGTCCAAATTCCTTGAAAGACTAGCCCACACCCACCATTTCTATTTCTTCACTGCCTGGGCTTTGTCCTCCACTCTCTCAACTCCAATGAAATTATACTCATTAAGTTACTAATAATCCTTGAAATCCAAAATTAATATTCTCAAGGCTTTACTTAAGTGCAGCTTTCCCCTTCATTTTTGACATGGTTGACTACTTGTTTTATCTTAAAACTCTTTGTCTCATTAGAATTTATTTTACCTTATATACCTGGCTTTTCTTCCATCTCTAATTGTCCTCCTCTGCTCCTTTGTGAATTTCCTTTCTTTGCTTTTCCATAACATTTTGATAACCCAGTTCTAGCCTTAGTTCACTACCATTTTTATTTTGGACACCTTGCCCAAAGGATCTTACTCATGCTCATCTGTAATGTTTTAGCATTGCAAACTGCTATCTCTACATTTATTCCTCGATTCAAGCCCCTTTCATCTCTTGTCTAGATTACTGAAACAGGGCCAGAGTGATCTACCTAAATGTAAATATGACTCCGTGACTGATCTGTTTCTCATATCTCATAAGGCACATTCACAGGAGGCAGCAATCCGGCCTTTGTCTACCTCTCCAGCTTCTTTTTTCTCTACTTTTGTTGTAGAACCTCAAATTCAGGCTGAATGTACCTGATGCACAGCTAAAGCCAAACACTGTGGCACCAGTGCTTGCAGATGGAGAAAGGTTTATTCAATTTGGCCAAAGTGAGAAGATAGGAGAGCAAAATCTCCTTGGATATGCTTCTCCCTCCAAAGAAATGAGGCAAAGAATGTGGCTGGGGAATAAGAAGAGGATAGGGAGAGGCAAGTCTGTGTTGCTTTTAGTCTCAGGTAACACCTTGAGCAACCAGACTTCTGAGTGTCAGCAGCTAGTCACAATTTTTTCAGGAACATCCATTCCTTCTGCAAAACAAAACAAACTCAGGCTCTCCTTGTGACCCTGGAGTTAACTGCCTCCTGCTTGACAAAGAAACAGTGCAAGAGCGGTTAATAATTGCTATAAGAAAAGGAGACTGGGCAGAAAGCAAGTGGTTGACACGTGTAAACAACCAAGGGCCTAGTCCAATTTTTCAATATTTCAGTCATTAAAAAATGCTGAGATACTAAAATCTCAAGGGGGCTGGTTACACTCTCAGCCTCACTGAAATGCTTCCTTCCATACAAGCTTGTTGTGATACTCTGAAGACAATATGTCATTTATTGCTATTCTTCTTTGGTCACAATATCCCTGAAATGTGCTCAAAGATCACCACTCCCTGCTACTACCACTTGCTCAGATAACTTTTGCTCATTCTTTAAAACTCAGCTGATGTGCTACTTCTTCATAGAAACTCTTCCTAAGTCTTCCAAGTTGCCTTAGTTATCCTTCCTCTGTAAACCTTTTTTCCATAAGTAGTTTGCTATAGTTTACCATAGATAGTTTGTGTCACTTACTGCACTATAATATAATTGTTATAAGTTTGTGTTATTATTTCCTCCACTAGATCATGGATACCTTATGGCAAAGTGTCATATCTAGTTCATTTTGTATCTCCAGAACCTGGCACTCTGCCTAAAATGAAGCGGTTGCCAATAAATGCTGATTGAAGAAAATAATGAATGAACAATACCAGCTCAGTTCACCTAGCCCACTGCAAAATGGAGCATTGCTGCCTCTTCCCATAGATGACAAAATAGAAAACTTCCACGGACACCCAAATGAAGCATTCATTTTTTAAGATATGTATGTAATCATCACATTTTGTCTATCATTTTTAATTTTTATTTGAATCATATTTTAAATGCACTTTGAAATCTTACAGTTTAAAGGAAAGAACAATGCATCAAATCCTTTTGCAAAGCAAAGACTCTTCAGTCCTTCTTCTTTCCCTTTTCCTTTCTGTATAAACGACCTCATTTGTTTTTTTCTACAAATTTGAATTTCCAGATATCGGGTTGCTTAAAGTAAAATATATCTTACACTAAACTGTACTTAAGAGTTCAGGAAAACAGCCAGCACAGAATATGTGATTAAGCTTCATGTTCCTTGTGGCTTTTCCAGTTTTGTGCCATTTGCTCATTAGGATAATGAGGATTTCAGCAGTTCCATGGAAAAGGCTTTGAGTTCCTCTGGTGAAGGGAATCATATAAACATAAAGTACCCTTCAGAACAGCAAGTGCAATATTCAACACTAACTTACGTCTTACTGTCATTATCTTTTTGAAAAAAGTGAGTGGATTTTTTTTCCCTGGAATTATCTTCAAAGACTTCTTTGTAGTTGTATTAGTCAGGAAAAATTCAATGTCATAGCCTGAACTTTCCTTTTTCCCCACAAGTCCATATATGTCCCATTGTTCCACAAATAAAGAGAGGTGACTGGATGATAAGGGGATTTTTCAGTCATTTTCAATTAGCTGCAGAATGTTTCTTTACAGTAGCGTGGTTTCTGGTTAGCTGACCCACAGAACAATGACGACCACTTTACACTGCAGAGACAGTGCTGACAGCGGGATAATGAGAGAAACTGTCTCGGGGTTTCCCATTAACAAGTGTAACCAAAGCCCCCATTGGCCTTGCTAATGGGTAATAGCATATTACGCTATTGGTGAAGGCCTTTAGGAGATGGTGAACAAAGTTGCTTAATTAGTGGCATCTGAAGTGTTACCTCTACTGCTCTCCTGAATCTTCAGTTTCCCTACAGTTTCTAATTATTTTCCTTTGAGTAAGAATACAGTACCAGATTTCCCAACTTGATTATGCTTTTCCCCCTCATCTGAATGGGTAATCAAGCACTACTTATTTCAATCAAAATACACTCAAATAGAACCTAACCACAGACGTATGAATACAAGCAGTTCTGGTATTGATATTGATTTTCCAGTAAATCATCTTAAGCCCAAATGATCAAAAATCAAGACAGGTCAACATCAAAGGAACAGGAATATTGGCATGAAAGCAAGCTCCGTTGATTGGTACAAATTAAAAGATCATTTATTAGTGATTATGCTGTATAATACTGCCAGTGCCAAATGAATGCAATTAAGATGAAATGGGCCCCTGCAGCTATAGGGGTTAATAAAGACTGAATTCCTAATGATTTTTCCATTAATTATGAAGATGTCCACAAAACAGCCTTAACAAAGTGGTGGCCACCTCAGACAAATCTTTGTAATCTGGGTAAAACACCTTCTTTAATTGGCATATTACTAAGATAATGTAAAGATTTCAACAGTTCCTAATCATCACTTGCTGGATACAAGGTGGGTAGAAAAAGGGTTTAGATCTTATGTGAGGAACAAAAACAGGAATGCTGATGTTTTGAAAAATCTGAAATAACTCTTATGAGAGTCTGGTTGATGACATTGTTTCAAGTCTAGAAGACCAAATATAAAGAGAATCTTTCTCTTTTACATAATCAAATTACTCTCTCATAAACCTATAGTTTTTCTCTTGTCTACAGATATGATTTCTGTAAGCCCAGAAGCAGAGGGGAGGGAAGAAAGAAGGAAAATAAGGGATAGAGAAAGAAATGAAAAAAAAAAAATAGAATGGGTGAATTAATAAACAATCCTGAATTGAATGGAGAACACCACATTTCTTCTAGTAATGATTATGGACAAGAGGAAATCATTCCAAAGATGTGCATTCAATTTGCGTTTCAGCTCAGATATAGAATTGAATCTGTGGCATCCACTTCATCCTAACAACCTGCTGGTCCTATCCATTGTCAGTCTAATTTAATTCCTATGAAGCAAGAAAATATGAGATCTAAATTAAAATAATAAAATAAAATATAAAACTCAAATCTTTTCTATTAATGACAAGTTGGCTAACTAACTTCAGAAAACGAACATTCATATCTTTTTCAGAAAAAGATTTTACAATGTGCTTTTTAAATTTAGTGATTTTGCAAGTTTTCACCTTTTCTTTAAAACAGTCACATGAGGCAGTCAATGTACATGAAAAAAAATCCCACTATAAAGAAAGATCACTTAGGGACATGCTCAAAATGAGCAAGGTAAGGAGCCTGGTGTGTGTGTGTGTGTGTGTGTGTGTGTGTGTGTGTGTGTGTGTGTGTCTGAGAGAGAGAGAGAGAGAGAGAGAGAGAGAGAGAGAAGGGGAGGGAGGAGAGAGAAAGAGAGAGGGGGATTGAGGAAAATTGAAATCTTACTCTTTCATGTATGATATAACTATAAAAATCTCAACAACAGAAAATAACATGTTTCAAGAGGCATGAGTTTCTGATGAGTTTGTGACATGGTTGACACAGTCTAAGAAATTATATGCCAGTGGTAACACCTATTGGTCACATCCTCTTTCCTCCCTCAGGCTGCCCCCTCTATGGCTTTTACCTAGGATCATATAGCAGACTTTCTGTGGGTAAACTTGTTTGTACCCACTTTAAAGATGTGACTTGATACATGTGTGTGCATGACCTACACATGACCATCTGCTATTCTCATGTTCTCAGACTATGAGGGGCGAACACTGTGCAGATGTGCCTCAGAGCCAGGCAGTTTGGATTCTGCCTCTACTAATTACAATATTTTGACCTTGAGCAAGTCATTTCACTTTTCTGAGCCTTTGTTTTCCTATTAATACTTGTGAAATGTATAATTAATATACTCAGCTCACAGTTATGATACTGATTCTAAACAAAATAAGTAAAGATCCCAACACAGTGTCTACTACAGAGTAAATATTCAATAAATGGTAAGAACATTTTGTTCCCTGCCTTTAATTTTTAAAGATTATCATTTTAAAATCATTTTAATATTATTTTTAAACTTGTGTTGCTCAATAAATTAGAAACACAAAGCTCTAGAGATCCTCATGAAATATTGGGTAGGCCTGGAATTAGTTAATCATGAAACTTAATTTTCAACCTAACTAGTTATCAAAGTATGCTCTGAAAATTGCCTACTATGTTTGCATGTATACCTATTTGTGATACACAGATATATTCTGTTCCCTGTTTTATATATTTTTACTTCATGATAAATATATAATAACTAGGAGAAAGAACATTAGTGGAGGAAATTTCTTTTAATTCTAATATTTTCAGTGAAATTTCATTGTTACTTCTTGTTCTCCTACCCTGAAAAATAAATATAAATATTCTTTTGGGGTTTTTGGTGTGTATTGTGTGCCTGCTCAATTATGATAGAAAATATACTTCTGTATAGAAGTGAAAAGAACTTGAAAGCCACCGGACTAGAGTGAATGTAAGCTTCTTAAGGACAAGGCAGAGTCATTTTCTCTCTTTGTAAAGCAACAAATATACTGTCAGGAGTAAGAAAACTGATAGAAATCACCAGAAAGAGTCTTGCCTTAAGTGAGAATATCTGAAAAATTACATATTTGTGGGAAAATACTTTTCCTAGGAGAGAGGAGCTTCAGCCACAGCCAGCACTTTTACTTCCAGCTTTGATAAGCAGCAAAATTTCCAGCAATATTAAAATATAAATATCTCTATGAAGATTACTGCTTTGGAGGTCATTTTCTGATTTCCTTTAAAGTCATCCAGTTCACTCAAATGTACTCTTCTGAGTGCCTTGACGGCCTTCCTATTATGCTTCAAGGATAACCACAAGAGCTATGTAGCAAGTGTGGATTTTTTTCTTTCTTTCTTTCTCTGTCTGTTTTTTTTTTTTTTTTTTGAGGAGGCACTATTTCAAGTAATGCAAAAAAGGGTTATATCCTCTCAACCTCTGGCTTGGGAGGCAAGCAAGCCTGCCTAGCTACCTTAACTAAAAAAAATTTCAAAATTATTATGGAGCTGGTTGCATTGACTTCTTTTTTCTTTCATTTCTTTCCCCACCCCCTGCACACCCATGGCTTGAATTTGTGCTTTTCCTGAGATGTGGTTTTCCAAATTTTATTTTTATTTTGCACATGTTGTTTCAGACTGGTGAAATGTTCATGAATAATGCTAGTTTATTTTCATAACTTTGTTTTATGAGAAGAAAGTTGCCGAGAGACATTTTCTCAGAATGAAGCAGATATGTTTGGTAGGTGAGGACAGACAGATGGTGTCAGGAGAATTTCTGTGTTATAGGGAAGGATAATCAGGGCTGTGCTTTCCCAGATACCCACAGCCAGTTAGGCTCCTCTGGGAAAAGGTGCAATTTGCATGTTTCTTTCATCAAATTTTTCCGATGTCATATTAATGGTTCAAAGGAAGATAAGTGTTCCTTTTTTCTTTACTGTTGTTTGAATACTGAATGGTCCTTTTTTTTACAATATTTGATTTTATTTATAATAAATAAAACACCTGAAAGTGGTTACTCATAATATATCTCTGAACTCCTGGCCCAACTATGACAAAATAACAACTATGATAATTTAGTAACTTACATGTCATGTTGGCTAATTTGTACTCATCATATACTGACAGTGAACAATACCACTTTTCTAGATTGGTAGCAAGTACTCTACCTTCTTTATTTATTTCTCATAATGAGGTTTATTGCATAATATGCACCTATAAGTGATTTTGAATTTATAGGTAGACTTTTTACATAGTCTTAAGTCAATCAAAAGATCACAATAAAGTTTTGTTTTATAGAGTCTCCTCCCAAGTTTTCTTGGTAGCATCTTATTTGTGAATAATGAAGTATATCAGACCTATATCTTAACTGTACCAAAGGAGGAGACCTTGGGAATTTGGCTGCTATAAATGGAAAAATGTGTTCTTGGGTTTCTCAAGTCCTTCTCAGGTTCAAGTTCCTCAATTGATGAAGTCATATATGTTCTATTTTTTAGCAAATCTTGACCAAATCCATATAAAATCTGGAATTAATCTTACTCTGCCTAGTGAGCACAATGTCTACCCTGCTTATGCTTCCCACCCTACAAAAAGATCATTTTACATTTTAAAAATGCCTTTACACCACACACACACACACACACACACACACACACACACACACACACACACACAGAGTTGCAGTTACTGTGGGCACCTGCTGCTAAAGTTTAACTGTATTTCCCCTTTCCCTCAATCAGCATGAGCCCCCACCAAGCCTGTACCTGTGTACCTGTGCTTTTCTATTTCCTTCCTCATGTTCCATTACCCCCGAACCCCACAGCCCTCATTTAATTGTACTGTAGATTTACAGCTTTCACTCAGTCAACTTATATGTATTATATTAAGTTATATTCATTCAGCTCTAGTTAGTGGTTTGTGGTAGGTAAAGCTCTAGAGTGTGACAATGAATAAGATGGACACATTACTGTCCTTAATTTGAGTTTTTGACAAGTAAGTAAGCAACTACAATATAGTGAAACACATGTTGTGAGGGGCACAAAGGAACACATGATGACAAGCTCCACTGGGTCAAGTAACGTAAGAGGAGATTCACTGGACTTGAGGCTGGCTGTGTCTGTGGCTACCTGCTCTGACTGAAGCTAGCCCATTGTGAAAGAGGGCAGCCCCAGTGGGGCCCAGACTCCTTGTTCCTGCTCCACATCCCCAGTGGGAACTACTCTACTCCAAACCAGAGCGACCAGAGCCAGGACCCTCCTCTGCACATTGCCACTATGGCCACCCCTGTTCTCTTTCCTCAGGTCACCCATGGCCCAGTCAGCCTGTCTCTCTGAGCACTGCACTGAGATCTGCTGGCCATCACTCTTCCCTTCCCTTCCTCCCTCTAACCTCACTATCACTTCTCCACACCCCCTCCTCCATTCGCCCGTGAACCATAGTTCTATCCTTATTTCTGACCTTATTTCTTCATCTTTCTCTGTCTCAATTTCTTATATGAAAAATGAAGACAATAATAGTATCTACTATGTAAGATGATTTTGGGAGATTTAATAAGCTAATACATACAGAATACTTAGAATAGTACCTGGCACATGTGGTAAGCATTCAATAAATGTTAGTCATTCTTATTATTGTTAGTTGTTATTGTTAAAGAGGTAAGCGATTCTCCAAGGCTACAGAGTGATTCTCCAAGAGGTAAGTGATTCTCCAAGGCTAGTAAATTATAGAGCCAGGATTTAGAACAAATGATACCACTTGCCCTCCTTCAAAGAGAAGCAAGGTTTTCTCTGCACTTTTGTCTTCAGTTGTGCATTGAAATCATTATACTGCTTAGGTCTAATGTACTCTTACCATTTTATCATAGGTTCACATGTATCCTTATTTTTCTTAATTAATTTAATTTTTTTCATAATTTAATAACCTCCTGTGAACTCTTCCACTCAAATCAAAAGCTAGGGCCTTGGAAATACATTGTATTAATAGCAGATTGTATTTTCCAAAAGTGACCACAATTATACTTCCATCAAGTGGTGAATCTTTCCTCAACTTGGGCAGGGCTTTGTGACTACCTAGACACCTAGAATAAAGTAGAGGTGATACTGCTTGGTTTCTGGAAGCAGATCATGAAAGGTAACATATTAGTAGCTTTTGCCTGTTTCTCAATCTCTCTCTTTCTCTTTTCCTTTCATGATGTTCGTCCTCAGAGCACAGCCACTCGGTTCTGAGAAAGGCCAAAGTAGCCCGTCAGAGGGACCACATAAAAAAGCACACTTGAAGAGGAACTGAGATCTTCAGTTGACAGCTAGCATCAATTTTCAGACATATGAGTGAATAAGACTTTACGTGATTCTGCTCCTCTAGCCTTTCAGTCTTGCAGCTGAGTTCCTAGGCATCCTAAGGGAAGAGAGAAACCATCACCACTCTGCCTGGCAGTAAATGCCTATGATCATAATAAATGACTTCTATACTACTAAGTTTTAGGGAAACTTGTCACACAGCCATATCAATGAAACAGAAGTCAGTATCTGGAAGTGGTTTGCTACCATGACAAAAACCTACAAAAATGGCAGCTCCTTTTGGATTGGCAGTGGATAGAACTGGAAGGGTATGGCTGAATATCCCTATAGATTGCATTCAGAAGCTGGAGAGCTTTTGTGACTCATGTTGCTTCCACATTCTAGATATCAAAGCAGTCACAAAGACCCAACCAGATTTGGGTGGGGGGTAGCAAATAGTCTCCACATATTTATGTTGATGGCAAG
Source organism: Microcebus murinus (assembly GCF_040939455.1). Lineage (NCBI taxonomy): Eukaryota > Metazoa > Chordata > Mammalia > Primates > Cheirogaleidae > Microcebus > Microcebus murinus. The sequence continues at coordinate 58,506,684 of NC_134108.1, forward strand.
GTTTTGAAGAGCATTTGCCCATTTTTGGGAAATATAATCTGCCACAGTTTACCCTCTGACCACAAAATTTACATCCCTCCCACATAAAAAATATATTACAACCTCCTTAAAATCATCTATGATGTCTCCAACTTCAGATGTAACATGTCAAAGGGATGAGATCATCTGAAGGCTCACTCACCCACAGACTTGGTGGTTGATTCTGGCCCTTTGCTGGGGCAGACATCATGGAACAGAGGCAAGCCTTCCCATGAAGCCATGCCCAATTTTCTGCCCCACAGAAATCATGAGCAAAATAAATGACTGCTTCATTACATAGATTTCAGTGTGATATTTTTGCATAGCCATAGTAACTGAAACATACATCTAATCATACTTCCCACCTCATCTCATTTTCCCTATCTGAGGTAAACATGTTTTATTCTGAATCTCAAATTCATCACTCCCAAACTTTTCATGTTATATAGTTTTTATTGCATCTTTATTAGTATCGTAACAGTCTACACTTTTTACTTTAGTTTTTTAAAGGGTAGTCTTCCACCTTTAGGCTTCCTTTTTTCACTCAATAATGTGTTAATATTACTAAGATTTATTCATATTGGTGCTTGTTATTGCAATCTGTTGTGACTATGAGGTAATATTTTATTGTGTGAATATACCACAATTTATTTATTTTCTCAGCAGTTGAAGGGCATTTCACAAAGTTATTGCTATTATGAATAGCTGTGAAGTGTCTGAGATAAGTCCAGGAGTGGAATTGCTGGAAAATATAAATATTAAACATTAGGGCATAAATATTGAAATTGTACCTATTTTCTCTTCCTCCAGCAGTTAATAAGAGATTTTCTGGATCTCATGAAGGATTTGGGTAAAAAGAAGAGGTATAAATCCAAATTGTCCTGACTCAGATTAAAATGCTGCTACTATCATATGAGTTACACAATCTTAGAGATTTCTTGCTCACAGTGTTGGTATTTCCACATCTGCCATTGTCCATAGTTAGTGATTTAGCTATTTCAACACACACATGCACAGATAGAGAAGAGCATCCTACTTTTTAGTTGTGTGTATTCATATTCCTCCTTCCCACTATCCTCGTTGATAATCCAGTTAACTTTCTCCAACTCTGTTAGCTTCTGAAAAAGGAGGAAGAAATGGGAATCATTAGGATAACAAGTCTGTACCTCCAGAGAAAAAGTTCAGACTTGGCAAAGAAGCCATTGACTAGTTATTGAAGATTTAAAAGTACAAACTCCTTCATAATTCAACTGACTTGTGTTGATTGATTTATTTTTGCTGTTTCAGCATTAACACTAAATGTTTTCATTTATTTGTAAGGTGGTCTTGCAACTAGCACCGTATACTGTGCTAAGTAGAAATAGGAAGAATGCTTAAGAGGCAAGCTGCTGTGGCTACAGAACAGGGATAAAGCCAGACATGCACTGAATGCTTGTAAGTGAGCTCTACAATAGCAAATCAGGGAAAAGGACAGTAAAGCCATCAATGGAGAATAGAAAATACTAAGGTGTCTATATATTATTTTAAATGACCTCAATAATGTAGCATAATTGTAGATGTAACCTTGAGGATTGAAAGGGAAGAATTAGAAAAGTATTGAAGATTTTTAAAAGTAGAAATTGACCAATTAAAAGTTCTGTGTATTATCTTTCTATTTCTTTAGTAAGCTATTGATCAGATGAAGAGAATTTTAGAAAAGAACACCAAATAAAGAGATCAGTATATCTATTTATCTACTCATCTGTCTAGGATAAAAGAAATCATGGTTTTCCATGCATTATATCCTCTTTAAAACACTTTACTCAAGTGCTAATTTTAACAAAAACTCACAAAAGATCAATGAACCCCTAACATTTGTAAAGAAGGCATATTTATAAACAACCGAGATTCCCACAGGAAAGCAATTCATTGTACGTCACAGACAGCAACATTGACAAGGACTATATTTATCAGTCTATTTATTTTAACACACAAACATAGCATTTAATTTAACAATAAGGCAAAATTGAGCATTCTATTTTGAAAGAGTGACACAATTTGATGTTTCAGATGTGCATCTGTTGTGTCGCTTTTATCTGATGCTCTCTCAGTGCATCTGTGTGGAAGGTGACTCATTTTAGCACCCTAGAAATACTCTATATGTGCCCTGTCTACACAATGTAATTGTAAACTGAAATATTGGGAGATCACGATTGTAAATAAGACAGATAATAATGAAAACAAGAGGAGTTCCACGCAGTTCTATACCCTGATAGAGTCACAGTTCTGAAGAAGATGCAGATAAAGCTGAGGCTTCCAGACCTCCAGTAGAGCTTTCCCCCGTCTTCTCAACCAAGGACCTCTGAATGCTGTGCCCACCAAATGCACAATATGGGAATAATTGCAATTGATATTGGGCAGTGCACACATGGGGGGGGGTTTGTTTAGGAATCTTTGATTAATAAAATAGTAAATGCTATGCTTGAAAGAAAATAGATTAGATCAATTATATCCTCCTGGAATCCCACAGACATTTCTACTGAGGCCGCCTCCCTCAGTGTAGTATTGGGTCTATAAGCACTTGTCAACATTTTTCAACAACTAACAGAATCATTTGTGTTCTTGTCTTTAGATTAGAGAATTTCAAACCTCTAAGCATAATTTGCTTTTAACTGCAATTATTTTAGGTTAGTATATTAATGACAAATAATTTATACTAAAAGAAGCCACTGAGAGCAAGAAGGTTGGCAGAAAGGACTTGGTCCTATTTCTAAGTTTCTTACAGATTCATATTTGTCTATGATCTCACCCTCCTACTCAAAGCTTTTGACTACAGCTTGCCACTAAAAATATGACTGTTAAGAAATTCCACTAATCCTTATATTAGTAACTGCTAGGGTTTTTATTTTCAGCATAAACAGTCGTGTTTTGTGAGGTACTAGTTTGGAGGTAATGTAGCAGTGATTCAGAGTTCAGACTTAGCAATAGATAGCACAGAGATAGAATTTTGCATCTTTGAATTTTTAACTTTGTAACCTTGGGCCAGTTACCTCATTTTCTTTATCTGTAAGATGAGTACACTATTAGCATTACATTAAGGATGGCCATGAAGTTTAAATCAGATAATGCACGTAAAACATTTCACATAGTACCCAGTAAGAGCTTAATAAATTGGGAATTAATATAATTAACTGTTAGGGCTACATATCAAATTGAGGTAATATATTATAACATTAAAAGCCACTTAAGGTGAGTTCAAAATCATGTAACAACAAAACCTCCAGCTGATGAAACTAGGATTGACCCTAGGGGCAGATACTTCTCTATTGGAAGCATTAGTGGGAGTATGTCTTTGAGTGATCGAAGAAAATCTTCTAGGTAGCAATCAATCTGGAATACATTCTGGTTTCTGACTAAAGCTCCTGAGAGTTGAGCATGTTTACACCAAAGTAAGCATCACCTATAGAATCTACAATTTTGTAGTAATAGACCTCAATAGTAAAATAGAGAATTAAGTCAAACCATAGAATTGCTATGTCTGAATGTCTGAAGTCTGTGTGGCTGAGATATGAGGGTCTTTTTTTTTTTTTTTTAAGTATAGGCAGGAAAACTGAGAACCCTCTGTAATACTTTGTGGTTAACAGTCAAGACTTTGGAGTCAGGCTAACTTAGGTGTGCTTCCCCACTCTACCACTTTGAGCAAATGACTTAGTCTTTCCAAATCTCAGTGTCTCACCCATAATATAAATATAATAATGTTGATTGTAGAGTTGTGTTAAGGATTAAATGGAATAAGGAATAGAAATTTCCTTGTGAAGTTTCACCTTATTGTGAGATCCTAACTAGTAGCCATTATTACATGGCATTTATCACATCAGCATTGTGATGAGGAGACAATCATCTATCAATTCATCAGTGGATATTGATTGAGGACCTACTGTGTAACAGGCACCATGCTGATGTCATGAAGATATATATGTGTGTGTGTATATATATATATATATTTGCTTTTCTGTCCCTAAGGATCCTAGTGCACTATAACATAAGAGCTAGAGACACAAGAGAAAGGAATATCTAAGTAGACTTGAGGATTTGAGGCCAGGCTTGCTAAACGCATGAAGCTTAAATTGAGAGTTGAGAGATGAGTAGCAGGGGCCAGAGGACGTGGTTCCAGAGGCCATTTCTGGGAGTGGGGACAAGATTCTCAAATGAAGTATGAGCATGTGGCATGTTCAGAGACTATATAATGAGCCAAACCAACATAAATTAAAACATTAGGAAAACACAAAAAATAAGATTTTAAAAGTAAAAGGGTCTTACCCTAGAACATAAGCTCTAGTTGAAATCATCTAAAGCCTTCATTAATTGGTGGGAATAACAAATTTGCATGCCAATACTTAGGCTGACTTCTTGGCCCTCTGACTGAAAAATAAATGTGACAAGTATTGAAAAACAGTAGTCTTTTCCTTTCTTGTTTTCCATGTTGTATTAATCTGATCTTTGTCATACCTTCAGTGTTATTCTCATGTTCCTAAACTTATAAGAGAAAAAGAGAGGAAATCAAGGAGAGAAAAGTGTAAGCAAACATTTTATAATTTAGCAAGATATAGGTAAAGGCACCCCATTAAAATAATGATTATAAAGTTACTGTGTTATATGTATTTATGTTGGTATGTGTACATAGTTTATTTCATGTGTGCTTAATTGTCCAAAAATAATCTTATTTCTGTTTTTCTTTTTTAAATGCAATCACTGGTTAAATTAAATCAGGCATGCTAAATGTACATGTGAAATACCACATGCAATCTCACACAGCATTGATGACCTACATGCATTTTTCATTTTACATATGGAGAAAGTGAAGCTCAGAGAAATAATATGACTTGTCCAGTTTCAAGGAACAAGGAGTAGAATCTCTGGGACTGGAACCCAACTGGTGTGAGTCTGACGCCTATGCTCTTTGCATTGTATTGAATAGTACTGTGCTATCCAACAGGAGGGGCCGTGCCATTCCAAGGGAAAACCCACCTGCACTTCCAGGCTCGGTGTTGCCTTGAATCCAGTGGCCCTGATAAGCAAAGCCCTATATTAAAAAGAGGACTTTTTTTAAAAAAAAAAAAAACTGTATTTTTTTCAAGTTCTAAAAACTGTTTGTCTCAGTTAAATTTGTTCTGTGCTTCTCCAATATGTGAAGAGTCAAAAATCTTTTGCCTAATGATGGAATTCTGTCATAAAGACAGAATTAAAGCAGTGGGTATGAGAAAAGAAAGCACTTGCGATTTCAACAAAAAGAAAGTGAACAAAATGTCTTATCCTTGTTTATTCTTCCAGATATCTCAAAGTACAGCCAGAAATGTGCAGGGAAGCTTAAGCATTAATCTAAATCATCCATTTGCCTTGTAAATGAGGCCATTAATACTCAACTCAAGGTGGACAGTTGCCTGTTGTTTCCATTTTATTGTGTAAGAAAGTTACATGCAATTTGGATCTGACTGCAGGCTTTTGCAGTTAGCTGTGATTTCCAAATGGCACAATGTAAAGTAGAAATCTTATGAACTATTAGGTTATTAATAGTCATAATACATATTTCAAAATTGTCCACTAGAAATAGAGTCAGCTACATTATTACTTAGATAAATATCACTGTAATGCCTCTAGAATAATAATAAAGCCAAATTTATCCCTCAAACTCTATTGCTTGTGTTCTATTCCAATCAAGGCATATACATCATTTGAATAAGTTAGTAAATATCAGTGAATTGGACTTTGGTAAACATTAAACAGGTGAGCATGTGACACGAAGGAAAGTAGAGTAACTTTAAAAATTTCATTAATACAGCGTCACTTATGTGCATAAACACTGCGTGTGCTTTCTTAGAATACTCTTCATCTCTTCATGTTTGGGGTAGCATGTAATCTGTACTAAAAGTTGAGAAGAAGATACTGCACCCAAACCAACATGTGAGAATATGAAACTATAGTAAGATAACATGAGAGAAAAGTAACAAAGAAATTCTAATAAGGGGAAGAGGCACTCATGGGGGAAAGCCTCCAGCTGTTCTTAGCTTTGGTAAGTGCTCCGAACACAGTAGGGACACAATCAATGCTGTGACCAATGGACTCATAAATGTGGAGAGTCTTGAAATTAATGATAACTTTAACATGTCTAAAGCCTTGAACTTATCTTACAAATTGGTCCTTGGAAAGAATAAAAGAAGAAAAATATTAGGCAATCAGGAAGTAATGAAGATCTTGTAAAAATAGCTATCTACAAAAGCAGGCTAAGTGAGTCCTTGGAAAGTCGGCATATCTACAAATCAGCAGGTCCAGATGATATACCTTCTATCTGTGGGATGAAAGAAACTGGCAAGCATGCTAACTGCATCATTTACAGTTATTTTTGAAAAACTGTGGGGATCTAGGGAACTATAAGACATGAAAAGGAAAGAAAATACAATGCTCTACTTACATTTACAAAAGAGATGAAAATGACCCCCAGAAAACTCAATAATTATTAAAGTTAAGAAAAAAGGGGCATATTCTAATGGCCTACATAAAGATGGCATTTAAAGAATATATTAATATCCAGATAGAAGCATTTTTAAGAATAAAATACAAAAGGAACTGGAATACAAAAGAATTTGTATTTGAGTAGCATTTCAAAGTGAAGTGTTTTGTTTGTTTGTTTATGATTATTTAAGCAAAACATTTTTTTTTCAAATGTGAGCTACAGCTACCAGACAAAAAAAGGTTGGAAGATTATAAATAGTAATTATAAACATGAAGTTATCATTTCAAAAATACTAAGGAAATATGACAGTTTTTAATGTCATTTTTATGTAGGTAAAATTATTGTGTTTGTACTGAACAAATGGTACAGAACGCCTCATAGGTACCAAACACTGTGCTGTGTGCTGGAAACATAAAGTTGAACAAGACAGGCTTCCTGACTAATTACACAAGAAGTGCTTAATTAGCATAGGGACTTGCATATAGCTGTAATAAAGTTGACTATAATTATTGCTAGTTATTAATTTGCAAAAATATTTTTAGTTGGTGAAGTTCTATTAGTTTTCCTGTTTGACCTGATCATTGTCTTAATAAATAGTTTCTGACAGACAGATCAAAGGGAGCATTGCGTGAAGTTTTAAGTGGGTGAGGATAGGATGGGCCACTGACCTTACCCTTTCTCCCCCTCAGAATTGGTGACTCATGGCTTCAGTCAGTTCTGTGGCCTCTTTTTTCCCCACTTTTCAAAAGTTAATAATTAGGATAAATCTTACACTTGACATGCACATTGAAGGTATATATAGATTTTTTTCCTGGATTCTTATAAGGACTGGAACACTAGCCTTAGTTTCTGATTCTATAGGACTTTTTTGTTTTGTACTTTATACTGTATTTAAATGAATTTTCATTTTAGGAATATGCTTAACACTCAATGGAATTCCTTCTTACTCATTTTATGTCCTTCCCATATTTTGTGCAATTGTGTCAGCAGAAGGCACATCAGATAATAGGTTTTATCACTGAGATAGTATGCCATATACATTTCATTTGGGGAATATTTATATTTGTGTTTCATCAAAATAAGTTTTTATGTTTTAAAATTGGATAGTTTGGGGACAGAGGTAGCCCTGAATTTAGCATATGACAATTTATGGATCAAAATGTATACTTTTTTTTAGATAATTTAAGCTGATTATATCAAATAATCAGTGATTTCTACATGAAAAATATATTTTATATAGAAATTTTTATGCTCATAATTTTGTTGACCATGTTTAGACAGTAGAGAACTCATGATTGGTGTCATATAAACAATAAGAGCTCTAATTTGGTGGGGGCTTATTACATGCCAGTTAAGTACTTAGTATATTACTTAATTTTCAAACAGCTTTTAAGGTTGACCTCATTATTATCAACTTATACATGAAAGTGTTAAAGCTCTATCTAATTCAGAAACCTGGGCTGTTAACTTCTGTGCTGCTAAACTGTTTCATGAAGTGGCAAGTACCAGTTTCTCAGAATTAATGTACTGAAATACATGATGGCAGGGGAGGTGTGGAGGAAGGAGGAGTACATCTTTGATTCTGAAAGGGTAGATACAAAAAATAAGTTCTTGATTTTGAAGAAAGATAAAGATATATGTAAATGCCCATACATAAATGGAATGGTAGCAAGAAGGTCTGGAACCAAAGTGAAGAAAGAAACAAAAAAAGAGAAGCTGATATTTCCTGTAGGCCTTGGGGCATGTGTTGCATCTTCAACCACTTGGTGACCAGGCAAGATAGGCATCTCTCCGTTTCTGTGATGGTAAGATGCCACTGATTATAAGATGCTTGATAGTTATAATGATAGGGTTTTTTTTTTTAGGAAAAGAAGCTCTATGTAAAATGTACACATCAAGTATAAGTTTCATACTAATTATATAACTTTAAATTATGAAAAAAATGTCACAGAACTGAGTAAAATAAAGTATGGTTCCTATTTTGACAGATGTGGAAACTGAAATTCAAAGAGCTTATGTCATTTTCTCAGTGTCATAAAGCTAACTTTAATAATAGTAAGAGCTGAGACTTATTGAGCATGTACTCTGTGCCAGACGCAGTTCACATATTAACTATTTTTAAAACTCACATCAACACTATGAAGTAGATATATTTACTGTCCCTATTTACAGATGAGGGAAGTGAGGTCCAAGACAGGCTAGGAAATGGATGCCTATGTGGTTGAGAATCACTAGAGGTCCACGGCTTCACACCTCCATAGACCAGGCTGTCCTGGCCAGCTGTGTTAGCTTCTGCCCTCGGGGCTCAACAGATGTCCCCACACGTGGGAATGGTTGATGCTGGGGCCAGTCTCTTCTGGTTGGCCTTGGTCCACTGAAATTAATCTTTCAATAACTGGGCCCTTTTATGAGCTCCAGCAGCAAGTCTTTTCCATTTTTATTAAAAACTGAAATATAGATTGAAATAAATCTTAAACCTCTGTTAATTTTAATTGTCCTTTCAATAATCTTTCATTTTGCCATAACACCAGTCACCCTATAACATTTTGGTCATTTCATCAATACGACCCTCCAAATTCTCAATGACTCCTACTGCTAACTCAATTTTTTGGCCTGTCATTCCAGAGACTGTGAAATCTGGTTCAGACTTTTCATGACCTTATTTTTAACTGGCTGCTGGTGACAGGATTTTGTGTCATGATGTTTAGATAGGAATCCAAGTTGAAGCATTTGCTAGCTGTGTAACTTTAGACAATAATTCTCCCTTCCTGAATTCCTGAAATCCAGTTTCTTCATTTGGAACACAGTGCTAGCTGACATATATTGAGCACTTACTTCATGTCAAGCATTGCTTCATTACAATAACCCTAAGAATTATCTTCCCTTTATACCTAAGAGGAACTGGGGTCCGAGACAGTTTTGTTTAATGGTCAAAGGCACACATATAGATAAGAGAGAGATTCCAGAGTTGAGTTTAAGTCTTTTGACTTTAGCACCTGAACTTTGAATCATTTATTGACTTCCATGACATGAGTATAAATGCCACTAAAACACAGGCTCCAGGAGAGCAAGATCCTCTGTCTTCTACACTCTTACATCACAATTGGGTTTCTGGGTGTATATGCAGTGCATGCTTCAGAAGAAATTCTCTAATGAAAATACTTTGAAAACCCCTGATTTATACCCATCATTTGAGAGATAATCAAGCATACTTTATAATAACTGTGTTCTGTAAAGAGAAAGGAATTTTGCCTGGCACTTAGCTGAGGTTCAATAAATACTTGTTGATTAATTCACTGAATAATAAATTCAAATTAGGTCATATTCAAAAGTTGTCCTCACAGATGGATACTGTCAGAGTATCAACCCTTGTAAAAGATTCCCAGGGGGTTCAGTCTGTAGTTTGCAGCTCAGTCTAGAATGACCTACGTTTAAGACACTGTTGCTCTCCCTCTTGTGTGTATCAGGAGACAAGGAAAAGGCACATGGCAACAGCCTGTGTTCTAGACTCAGACATACCGGTTGCTTCTTGGTCAGTAATCCTGTCTTAGCTGTCAAGAAGCTCAGAGTTAAATGTGATGCACAATTGCAGAGTCCAGCTGTATCTTATTGTTTCTGATATAATTACATTCTCTCTTTCATTGCCTGGTTCATTTATCTTTATTTTAACATTTTTTGTATATTTATCTTTCTCAAGGTAAAAAAAAACTAAAAATTATTTTTAGAAATATGGAAGCTGATACACAATAGGCAAATAGACCATGAAATGCTTGTAATCTACCTGCCTTGTTAATGCTGAATTCTCAGACTCGAGGCTCAGTCTGCTGAGGACTATGGCAGGTATCTGATGCCTTCATCCTTATTCAGTGCCCTTAGGAGTGGAGTGGACTTGCTGTCTGAATGTTCTGTACTTCCAAGGTTTTTATAGAATTTGTGGAATCTGATTAAAAGAGATTTCCAGGCAACTTCTGCCTTATACTGCACTTGCCTCTATCACTTCTCAACTACCTCTGCTCATGTGAGTGTGACTTTATCCTATCCAAAACCATCAAAAATCCTGCCACAAACCTCTAAGACTGGTTTATTTTGAAACAAATTTGTTACTACTGAGGAATATAAGATTACCTTTATTCACAGAAAATAAATTATTTTGATCCAAGATTTACAGAAACACACCACATTGTATTTGCATGAGACAAAACATTTATTTTTCAAGTTAGCTACTCCCAGTTTCAAATTGCAGCTTTACTTTTTATAGTATTTAACTTCTCTGTGCCTCAGTTTCCTAATTCTAAAAAAAATGGTCTAATGGCCTCCTCATATGGTAATGGTGAGGATTCATTTGAAATAATACAAGTGAAAATATCACAGTTTTCATATATTCTTCTTTTGTTCTTTTCTACATTATAAATTGCCACACACATTATATTCTATGAATGTAGAACATGATTCATCAAATATATTTTCTCTGTAAAAGAGATAGGCAAAGGACTAGCGGTGGAGACAAAAACAGAAAAAGAAGAATCTTACCTTCTATATTTAGGAGAGAATAAAGTTGATTTTTTGTTGTTGTTGTTCCTATAGGGATAAAAAAGAGCAGTGGGTACTGGCTGGAAGGGGGCAGGTTTTGATATCGTAGCCAGAAGAAAATTCTAATAATTATAGCTTTCCAATAATTAATGGACTGGCTCATTTGATGAGCTTTCCTTCATAGGAAGTATTCAAGCAGATATTCATCTTTCAAGGAAAGTATTCTGAGTTGGGGGAGAGTTTAGACAACATACCTAAAGGATGTCTGAAAGCACATATGCTGAATGTGAGAGCAATCTGACTTTAACATCTCTCTGGGTTTTATGGTTTTGTTTGTGTCTTTTGTATGTTAAGGATTGAAAAGACCATTTTTCCTGGGGGAAAAATGACTATTTTTCAGTCAAGGGTACATCTAAGGTTCGAGATCCTAAATATTTATTCACATATTAAATATTTATTGGCTTTCAGGCACAGAGTTGTGAAAAGGAATAAAAAAGGCATTTCCTCATTTGGATATTGTTTTACTCCTTCATTCATCCATTCATTCATATATTTATTTATATATTCATCTACCAATTACATTTTGTTTTTTACTGAACGTCCTAGTAGGTTTAGGGAAATGCTTTAGGCTCTGGAGATATGCAGATGATAGATTTTTACATTTAAGTGGAAGAAACAGACAATAAAGTTTATAAATAAACTGAATAATTGTTTTATTTAACTCTAGGTTTTTTTTTTGTTTTGTTTTTTGTTTTTTTTGCTTTTTTCATATTTTAGAAAACCAAAATAAAAATCAGCTTTAAGTCCCTTCAAAAAGCAGAGCACAAATCCCTTGTAGACCAAGTCTCTGTGGAGGCTGGTAGACCAGCTGCATGCAGTTCTCGCCCTCCTGCCACTCAGAAAATGCAACAGCTGTAGATCATTATCTTCAGGAAGCCTCTCTTGGTGGGATCTAAATGATGATGGTTTTATCTGAAATTTCTCTGCTCAATATAATGTATATTCAGACAGGTAAAACCATATGGCAAGGTTCACCTCCATCCAGGTAGAGTTATTTTTCCGTTTTACTTGACAAGCATTTATAAAACTGCTATCATTGGCAAGGCTCAAACCTTTAGGGTAACTGGAACTCAGAATTTCAATGTTTTGAGGATGACAGATGATTACTACATGGCATCTATTAGTCATCCCCAATTTTTCATCTCTTTCAAGTACTTCTTTTGTCCATACTTCCATATGCATTAGCGAATGAATAAAGAGGAAAGGGAAAATGGACCGCACTAATAATTAGACCTCATAATTATTGAGTGCTGACCACATGCCAGGCACCATGGGGTGTGCTTTATGCACATTATCTTAGGTAATCCTCAAAAAAACCCCATGAGGTAAACATTATTATCTCCATTTGCATTCGAAGAAATCGAGTCACTGTGTCAAGTAACGTGCCCAAGCTCATCCAACCAGGCAGTGCAGAGCCAGGCGAGGCATTCATTGCCTCTACACCCTTGGAAGGCATCTCCCTACCTATTTCCTACTCCAGGTTTAGGATGAAAAGAAATGTGGACTTAAAGCTTGGCTTTGTGTGTCTGCCCTGGAATGGTGTCACTGTAGGTAGCTTTAGCTATATGTGTAGCCACACAGCTGTGACAGAGAGGTAGATTTTCAAAGAAGCAATGTTGCAAGTTTTTCTTAAAAAGGTTTTCTTTAATGAATATGCCTTTTGTCTCACTAGGCTGTCAATTTCTTTCTGATTTTTCTCTCTATGTTTACCTTAAAGAATAAATTCTTTCATCTCCCCTGAATTGGCTTAGTAATTTAGAGGAAAAGCTGGCTGATAAATCATCTCTAAATAGAAGAATGAAACTTCTCTTAATTCAAGGAAAAATATGTAAAAGTCTTCTGGCAACAACTGTCTTCTGGCAAAAAAAAAAATATTCATTCTGAAAGGTTATCTAAAGTGAATTCTCAATATAAATAGCAGGGTATAAGGCAATTTTAATCTTTGAAGAGGGGCTATCATTGTCTGAATGATTTTCTGTTAATAATGAAAACCTAAGAAAATAAAGGTTAGCATTTTATATATAGCAGTATAATTGAGAAAATAAAACAAGGGAAGAGAGAAGGTAGAAGAAGAAGAAAGAGAAAGAACAGGTAATTCCTAAGATTAGAAAGAACCCTTAGCCAAATCATCAATGGTTATTTAATTTTCATTTGTTACTTTTACTCCCTTTATAAGTTTTTGTTTACAAATGTATCCTGACCACATTATTTAAAATAGCATCTGCATTTTCTATTCGTTTACCCTTTTTTTAGAAATTATTAATTGCTGTTTTAAAAAATATTTAAATAGTTTTCTTCTTCTTTGTTTATTGTCAATTTTCCCCATTATTTATTGTCAATGTTCCCCAATCAGCTTTAGGAAACAGAGACTATGTTTTATTCACTGTTCTATCCACAACTTCTAAATATTGGCCTGGCATAAAGTATTTTTGTAGAATCAATGAATGCAGGCCAATGTTTTGAAACATGAATATATTTATTCAAGTATTAGAAATTTTTAATTACATATACTTAGAAAATAAACTAGGCAGCTTAGCTAGCATTCAAAGTTGTGGTGCATACTCATGTACATACAGTCATATTAAATTCACTATTCCTTTTCAGTAATAATTCTGAGTGCCAGATTGTCTTATGAAGCAGGATGTACATTATAAGCACAGAGAAGGTCCAGATAATACAGATAGTATGACCATAGTATAGAACCAATAAAATGGCAAGAACAAGAACTGACAAGAACAAAGCAGGGCTAAAGGAATTTGGTCAGTGTAATAAAAATGACTTGCTGGCACTAGGCTTCATATTTCTTTGGGATGACTAGGTTAAAATTATAAAGGGATGAAACTGTAGTCATTGCTTTTTTTCATAAAATTTTAGACTTGATTCTATACTACATACCATATTCTTATTGCTGTAACTTCTGTGCTGTGTGAGCCAAAAACAAAAAGGGTATTTTAATGCTTTGTCTGATACCAAATGCAATAGTATGTCCGCTTTCAGTTCCTGATATTGTGAAGTGTATTATAACAGTGTTCCTTGGTCTATACTGTTCCTTGTTGCTCCTGAATCCATTAGTTATATTAACATGAATCATCTGATTCATAATATTTTGGACTGTAATATTTTCCTCATTATTTCAGTACAAGCATGTAAATTAGAACAAGCTATAAACCTGAGGTTTAAAAGAATTGAGGCCAAGCCAAAAAGTTACTGGTGGATATGCAGTAGGATTTTAAAGGGAAATGAAACCATAGCTCCTTGGTCTGATATCCCTCAGATGCTACTGCTGACTGGCATTGGGTCTATAACCCCAATAGGAAGCAGGAAATGAAGAGAATGGCACTTTGCAGGTTTTCCCTGTGGTCCCATGTCCGTCAGATAAGTCATGAAGAAATTCTTTGAAATGCACAGTCCAAATGCAATGATGATAAATGAACAAAATGTGAGGGAATCAAGGGGACAAACTTTTGAGTACTTGAAAAATGACGGTAGCTGAGTTTTCATAGGCCCCAATGCATTGCAGCTCCTGACATACCATTATTGTGAAACATTCATGCTCCATGTCAAGGTGATGTACAGGGAAGAGACCTGGACTTAGGCCAGTAGATATGGGGCTGTTTCCTGCTCACTGCTTCTAAGTCGTGGGGCCTCAGGCAGAGCTATTTGTAACTCCTGGACTATAATGCTGACTTCACAGGGAGATGGGGATGCTTACATGGGATAAAATGTGAAAATGCTCAGCATGGAATTTAGCTACAATTACATTGTGTAAAGTTTAACTGATTGTGAAGGTACATTCAACGTAATGAGTGTGTTAGTGGTGAAACAAGAAGTAGCTAGTCTGTCCTTTGTAACTTCTGAAAATCTATTTAGAATTATAATTCACACACATGTGTAAATGTGTGCATCATTCTGGTGCCTTTGTCTCAGAGGCAGAGGACAGCTTGAACTAAGGGGTTTGAGTCTAGCCTGAGCAAGATCAAGACTATGTCTCTACTAAAAATAGAAAAAATTAGCCAGGCTGTGTTGGTGCATGCCTGTAGTCCCTGCTACTCAGGAGGCTGAGACAGGAAGATCATTTGAACCCAGGAGTTTGAGCTAGGCTGATGTCATGGCACTTGCCCAGGCAACAAAGTGAGACTCTCTCTCAAAAAAAGAAATCAGCAGTTTCCAAACAAATAAGAAATTTTAAGAAAGGATAAAATAATGTTGAAGATGAAGCCTACAGAAGCAGACCATCCAAATTAATTTTTCAATGAAAAAATTAATCTTATTTATGCCCTAATTTAAGGGGGTCAATGATTAACAGAATAAAAATAGCCAACACTATAACATCTTAATTGGTTTGGCTTACATAATTCTAACTGAAAATTAAAGTTGAGCAAACTTTCCACTTGATGGGTGCCAAAACTGTGCCCAGATCAGCTGCAGATAAGATCAGAGCTTTCAATGGAAATTTGAAACAAGTGAAATCAAGATCCTGAAGCATTTCTTCAAAGAACTGTAACAGGAGATGAAACATGGCTTTACCAGTATGATCCTGAAGACAAAGAACAATCAAAGCAATGGCTACCATGTGGTAGAAATGGTCCAAAGAAAAAGCAGATCCATCAAGAACAAAGGTCATGGCAACAGTTCACTGGGATGCTGAAGGAATTTTGCTTGTTGACTTTCTGAAGGGTGAAAGAACATCTGCTTATTGTGAGAATTTTTCGAGATAGTCAAAAGATAGGCAGAGAAATACCCAGGAAAGCTACACCAGAGATTCTTTCTCCACCATGACAACTCTCTTGCTCATTCCATTCGTGAAACAAGGGCAATTCTTCAAGGGTTTCAATGGAAAATCATTAGACACCCACCTTACAGTACTAATTTGGCTCCTTCTGAATTCTTTTGTTTCCTAACCTTAAAAAATATTTAAAGGTTACCCATTTTTTTCAGTTAATAATTTTTTTAAAAGATTACATTGACATGGTTAAATTCTCAGGACCCTCGCTTCTTTAGGGATAAACTAAATGGCTGGTATCACTACTTACAGAAGTATCCTGACCTTGATAGAGCTTATGTTGACAGTTTATATTTTTATTTTTATCTTTTAATTCTGTTTTCCACCAAGTTCTTGATGTCTCCCTGTATTTAATGATTATCTCCTGAATCAAATGCAATTGACAAAGGAAGAACATGGGGAATCTCTTATAATAATTTCCATACATTTTCTAATTTTCAGAAGAGTGTAAAATCTTTAGGATTGTGATAAAATATAAGTCTCAAATCTTCATAGCTTGCACCAAAAATTTCTTTTATGTTCATGTTGCATGTCTGTTGTGGGTCAGTTGTAGCTCTGTTCCTCTTCTTTGTTCTGGGACCCAGGTTGATGGAGTGCCCATTTTCTAAATCATTGTCAAACTTGCAGCAGAGATATAAGAGTGTGAGTGAACTACAGAATGGTTTTTAACACTTCTGTTTTGATGTGTCACAGGTCTTTCTGCACACATTTCATTGGCCAAAGAAAATCAAGTGGTCTCTCCTGATGTGTGATCTATCTGCTGGGAGGGGTGCTGCCAGTTAGATAATTAAATCTAAAGTCACAGGAAAGTGTAATCCAAGGGAGGGTGGCAAATACTTCCAACAATAGCATAGTGTAATATAGTTAATAAAACCAAAACAACAAGAAACCAAACTGAAAACAAAAGACACAACCTTCTCGAACTTCAAAGTTCAAATTAAATTAGCATTTAATTAACATATAACAAAATAGTATATTGTGTGTATATGTTTATACTTTTGAGGATATATTATGACACTATGCTCAGTTTTATTACTAACTTAATGGGTACTATTCTCTTGTACTGCTTTTTACCCCAGAGTGTCATTCTGATTACTGAAGAGAGAAGAATGGAAGCTTCCCCTGGAGTCACACCACTCAGTGGTGCCTACCACAGACGAAGACTTGAAATCTCTCAGTTCACCCTGGTATCTCCTTCTTGTCAACTATTGTAGAGTGGAGTAGTTAGCTTAAAATTGACTGACCATAAGGGAGATATTTTTATGTCATAAAAAGTGAGCAAGTTATCTTTTTTCTCATTAAAATCTATCCCAAGAACCATGTTCTGTATTTTCTCTAGAATTGGCGGTTCTGATTTCTCAGTGAAACTTTATCCATTTGTCTCTTCACTATACTCCTTGAACCACGTAAGAATGATGTCATTTGTTTTGGTTTCTCCCATTAATGTCTTTTGGAATTGGTTCTTTTCTGCCCTCTCCCCTGTGTGTGTGTTGCTCATTCAGACTTCTCAGGAATGAAACGATAGGCAACTTCTCCAAATGAGATGTGATTGCTTTCTTCAGAAAATTACTTCACACTTTATTTTTCTGACATTTTCACCAATAAATAATCAAAAGTTTTCAAACAACACAACATAGAGTTTGAACTCTGAGCCTGGAGGTTAGGAAGCTTTTCATTTATCTCTGTCCACATGAGATAAGTTATCCGTTACTTGCTTTTCAACAAAGACCCATTATAGGAAAATTATATTCTAAAGTAGTTGTGCTTAATGAATTTTGGTTAATCTTTGCCTACATTTGATTTGCTAAATTTTACGTTCATGACATTTTCTTCTTCTTCTTTTTTTTTTTTTGATAAGCTGCAGATTGTCCTGAAAAGCTATTGTGGTTCAATATGGCTGTCTTCCTTGACATTTACGTGCATCTCAACTTTATTTATTTTACTGCATAGTATTTAATACCTAGCTGCCTGGCTGGAGAAATGAAGATCGCACATTCAGCAATTTGTGCAATCCCAGCCAAAAGACTATTTTACTGTCTGTTGAATAATTAGCAATGTACGTGAAGAGAGAATATACAGTAACTTGCCTGACTTTGAGCAAAAAAAGATTAGAATGACAAATAGTCAGACTCTAGGGTCAAATGCTTTGCCAGTAGTTGCATATGTTTATGCCAAAATACATAAAGAAATGTCACTTCAGCACATGAGTGATGACAAACACTCCAAGTGGGGCTGCAGTTCATCAATCATTTCAAATGCGCAGATTGGGTTTACCTATATAAACAAAAGCAATAAAACTACTCAAAGCCTCACCTTAAACAATTCAAACATGACATAAACACTGTTACTGCACAGTCAAGCCCCATTTTACTTGAGAAGCAGTCAGAAATGTCCCGACAAACTATGATTTATTAAGATTAATAAAGCACGTCTTTAATAAAAAAGTTCTGCTAATATTTTGCATAAGTACAGGAATCTCATTCAGCATCTTAGCGCATCAGAAAGCATATGCAGCAGGGAGTATGATTAAGAACCTTAGAACTGTAGATTCACAGTCATTCTCAACAAGTTTTCAGGTTCAGGGTGGTGAGCATGGAGAGAGCTGGAAGCAAGAATCTACAACAGGTAGGTTGCTCAGAGCTCAATTTTATGATTCATTAAAAAGAAAGAGAATTAATAAAACATATTACATGTTTCTAAGCCATCTTTTCTTTCCAGGATACTTTTGAAACATTGCTCCTTTAAACATCTGCTAATGTTTTAGGAGAATTAATACTATAGTATAATCTCTGCTTGGTAAAAAGAAGGCCAAGAGGTTCAGGAGCATAGATCATGGAGCATCTTTGAAGTCAGAAATTCATCAAGGTTACATGCTGTATATCTTCTTTGAGAAGGTGCATTTGTAGGCATAAGGCCTATATTCTTGTTCTCGTCTTCCACCAGCATGTTGTGTCTGACATTAATGTTGGCTTTTTAGGAGATACAAGCAGAAGTGGAAAGCAGTGATGCCACTGCTCTATAATTAAGGAAAATTTTGCTCAGACGAAGCAACACAATCTACTAATAACCAATGAAGGCTTTTCTGGGTCTGTGCATGGAAAAGTTAAATGTTTTTATTTTATTTATATTATTAAATTTTTGTTCTTTACTGAGCTATAATTGACAGATAAAATTGTCATTTATGCTGTCCATGTTTTGACATATGTATATATTGTTAAATGATTACCACAATCAAGCTAATTAACATATATCCTTCACCTCACATACAGTTATAACACTTTTGTGTGTGTGGTAAGAACATGTAAGATCCATTTTCTTAGGAATCTTCAAGCATACAATATATTGTTACTAATTATAGTCACTATGCTATACAATAGATCTTGAGAACGTATTCATCCTGTTAATTAAAACTTTGTGTCTCTTGACCACAATCTCCCAAATCTCAGATGTCTTGATTCCCGAAATGAGGAACTTGGTTTATTTGAACTATATACTCTCTCAAATTTAACAAAAGGTGAGCAGGTTTCTCTTTCCTTAATTTCACTGAACTTTTAAGATTTAATTGAATGATGGGAGGAGGAAATCTCTCTGTTCAGGGTATAATTGGAAGATCGGAATCCTTGTGGCAATTTTTTTTTCTTTCATGTGGCCAATTTTGTAGATTTAGAGAGGTTTAAAGAATTCAGAGAAGATTTAATCCATATCTGAAATGAACTAAATCCCTTATGAGGAGAAGTCATTTTGTTGTCTTGCCTCCTGAGAAATAGAAAACAAATTCAGTGTCCATGAGATACTTCCAGTATCACACATCAGGTGTAACCTAATGATAATATTCAAACAGAAAAGTTGATTTAAAATGAACCTTCCAAATACTCCAAAATGATAGAAAATGGGGAATGCATATGTAAGAATAACAAAAGAATGCTACTTTAAAATACAAAATACTTGGCTTGCCTAAGTGGCCATTCTTACATTACAGATCCTGGGCCATCCACATTCCTCAGAAATGACAGCACATTAAGAATCAAGAAACTGGGGCATAATTCTGGTCTGCCACAAATTCAATAACCAATTGAACAGTTGCTAGGTAGAAACAAACTGAAGGTTGTGAGAAATTTAAAGATGAAACAAGGTCCTGTCTCCAAAGAACTCACAGTCCAATGAGAAAAAAAAAAATGACCATTTCCCCTAGAAATTAAAGTTGGAGTTGCCATGCAGAAAAAGAAGAGCCTTTATTCATAGAAAGCTTTATGTAAACTTTAGCTTCATCACTGTCCAGACCCAATCATTGTGAAACTCATTCAAGTTGAACTTAACTTGCTGATTTTTCAGCCTTCTTTTTTCCAAGTGTCATTAGATTTTAATTTAGCTCTTCTCCCAAAACTTGTTCACATCAAATTAAAAGAGCAAGTGGAATTTTTCTTGACAAGTCTAAGTAGGCAAATTGAGCTGAGAGCTGATACACAAACATACTTTTTTTTGGTCTTGAAACCACCTTGTAGAAGGTATGGGTAATGTCCTGGGCTGTGTTGCCCTAAAAAGCAGAGCCTGAGATGGCACTAGGATTCAAGTAGATTCCTGTTGTGTGATATCTCAACAAAGAGGAGTGTATAAAAGGTTTGCAGGGTTTGCATCAACCTTAGAAAAAATGATATTTGGTGTTAGATAATGCATTTTTGTAGGAGCTGTACCATATATTGTAGGATATTTGGCATCATCCCTGACCACTACTCCCAGATGTCAATAGCTTTTACCTCCCAGTTGTGACAACCAAAAATGTCCCCCGACATTTTTAAATATCTCCAGAGGCTCAAGGGAGGGAACAAAATCATCCACAGTTGACAACCACTGGCTTAGAATCACGCCTAAAAAAAAAAGAAAAGTCAATGCAAGTGTATGTTATTAGGTTACTCACTGCTAAGGCAACTGGGGCTCTGTTTTGCTGGGGGCCCTCTGAGTATAATAGATGTAACTATGCTTTGTTCATCTGAGGATAGAAGAAGGGTGTATTTATCTATTGGGTCATATCAGTCATTTGTCAAAGAGCACCCCATGGGGAGTTGATGCCTTGTACTTTGTGATCGTGTCAGATGGCTTGGTTGGTTTAAGTAGGCATCCTAGAAGTCATGAAAGAAGCTCTAGGTCAAAATTCAAGGAAATGTATGCAAGGCCAGGTTACACCTGTGTGAGATTGATTGCCACAGCCAGAGTTGGAGTAGAAAGTGGGTAAATGGAATATGAGGTAAGTTTAAAACTGTGTCAGCTATAACCTAAAAACACACTATATTATTATTTAGGACTTTGGTTTGTTCCTTTATGTATGTATTTAGAGGAGATTAGGGTACATATGTGGGTGTATATGTGTAATTCAGGATTTTTCCTCTGTAGAAAGCAAGAACAACAGTTACATGGGCCCAGGAGACACAGAAAGTATCCACAAGGTAGAATATGCCAAATAATAGAGACACTGCATTAAAATTAATATTCACCCTAGTCAATGACTTTGGATTTTGCCCTTTAATTCATGCATTTAAAATGTATTTAAACTGTAATATCAGGTAAGAGAAACACATGGAAATTATGTCAAATTCTTACAGAGTAGTAAAATGTGAGGTGCATAAAAATAAGATAAAAAGTATGAAATCCAATTAAAATTTCACAGGAAATTTGCTGTAAGAATATATTTAGTAAAAAAGCCTAATCACAACTTTTCAAATAAAATTTACTTTTGTATTTGAATTTTATTTTTTTAAAGAAGACATTAGTTCATTGGGTGCATGTTTAACTAAATGTCATATATATTTACATAGTTAGACAATAAGAATATGTGCATATATAGACATACATATATGTATGCATCTATACACATGCTCAGAATTCTTTTCTACTTTTCATTTAGCTTATTAAAAATGAATACAAACAGACTCTGAGCTCCAGGACCCTCTAAGAGCTTATAGCCTGTAGCAGCTTTCAAGATAACAGCTTCTTCAACCAGAGGAGTTCTGACTTCTTGGTCAGGCTGTTTGAAGTTTCCAAGGCTTGGGGAGAGGGTGGTCTTTTCAGAAAAAAGCCAATATTTCAAAGAAAAGACATACCTTTTTTTCCCTTCTTTAGTGCTAAGATTTGAAAATGCTCTGAAGAGGGAAAAAAAATAATCTTCCTTTTAAAATGTAGTATTTCTCTGAAGAGACCCATCCCTGTGCCTGGCAGACTCCAGACGTGCTCCCTGCAGAGCATTCTGAGCTCAGAGGCTCTGGGCCATGCCCTGAAACCAACCATTCAAATCAAGTCCTTCTCATGGTAACCACCTAAAGTCAGTTATCTTGAACGGATCCCTTATTTCAGGAAGTTTATTTACCAGACATATAAATTATGTTGGGATGGTACCCATTACTTCATTAAAGTAGATTATTTATTCTCGAATATCTACAAACTACTTCTTTGATCTGGATTTGGCAATTCTTATTTACAGGGAAGTTGTAATTAAAGTTTGGTAAAACCATATTACATTATAAGACAGTATTTTTGTTTCCATATCCCTCACTAAGGGATACTTAAGGAATTAAGGTACTTAAGGTAATTATTCTTAAACAGGAGGAAACCCAGTATCTGAAAACTTGCCTGAATTTAGGCGAGTTAACCTCTTGAAGCTGGATTTTCTCATCTGTCAGATGAATCCTTGTCACAGGATTGTTGTTAAAATTAAATGATGTAATGTCTACAAAGTACCTGACATTGACAAGTCATCAACCTGAACTAGCTCTTTTCTCCATCATTTAGTCATGAAAATAATCACTCTAATATGGCATCTTCGGCCTCCTTTAATTTATTTGTAAAGCAGCAAAGAGCACCTACCTCAGAGGGTTGTGGACAGAGTAAATGAAGTAACCCACTTGGCAGAGCAATTGTCTGGAGTAATTGTTCCATGCACATTTGGTAGTGAGTGGTGGTAGTAAGAGTAGTCCCAGTGCAACTTCATTATCACCACAATCACTACTAACAAAACCAAGGAGCAACTAAACTGTGCATGGCATGGTGTTAAGTTCTAGGGGCTAGAGTATTAGACAGCATTGGCCTGTAAGGAGTCA
Source organism: Microcebus murinus (assembly GCF_040939455.1). NCBI lineage: Eukaryota > Metazoa > Chordata > Mammalia > Primates > Cheirogaleidae > Microcebus > Microcebus murinus. The sequence goes on from NC_134108.1 coordinate 58,529,653, forward strand.
GGCCATGGACAAATAAAAGATAAAGATCAATACTCTGAGAAATTATCATTTAAATAAGGAATGCACACTTCAGATGTCAAGCGATACAAGAGTAGCAAAGAAGGAGAAATCACTGCTAGTGGGACTCTTTGGGGGAAGAAGATGGGACATAGGGCCTAACATTGAAGAAAAGGTAGAATTTATTTAAATGGCAGAGAAGAAAGGAGACATTTTAGTTAGAAAGTAATGACAGTCTGTCTAGGGCATCATGTAAGCGACTCTTCAAGAGGGGGAGAATGAGAAGGGGCTCAATTCTGAGCAGCCTGTGGGCCAGGTCTAGGAGTTTTATTCTCTTCCTCAGGAAGAGAAGGTCAATGGAAGGGTTTTGAACAGAAGAATGACATGTACAGCACACTTTTAGGAATATTGAATACAATACATTACTTTTTTTCCTAAAATTTCTTAGCCAATTAAAAACGCTCATCAAAAGTAAATATGTAAGCTCGTAATTATGACTTATTTATAACTCCAACTAGATCTCTTAAAATTTAATATCAAATATGAGAAACTATTACCTCTCCTAGGATATATTGCAAAGCAAACACCTAGGGAAAAGCCAGGTGTTTATTCTGGATCAGCTAGGGACATAATCTCTTTTCTCTCTCTCATCTTTAGCTCTATTTTTGTCTCTGCTTCAGAGAGAGAGAGAGAGAGAGAGAGAGACAGAGGCATTTATTCAAGAAGAATCCTTTATAAAGAATAAATTATGAACTTCTGTAACCAAATATGGAGTTTTTGATCAAATTATTATAGCATTCTAGAAGTAAAAGGAGGAGGAGGAAGAGGAGACAGTAAAGGAGAAACAGAATATGGAAAAAAGAAAAGCCAGGTAGTAGGTATGTACACTCAGTTCAAAAAGTCTAAACCAAAGGATGGACATTTAGGGAACGAAAATCAATGAAAAGTAGCCCCTTTTTGTGGAAGATTAAAGCTAAGAGAATTTGAGACAAAAATGCAAATCAGATGGAGCCTAAGGGCTCTCTTTTCTTGTAGCTGTCCAGAGTAACTTGGACTCAGGCAGCAGGCTCAGTCACCCATGGCGCGTGGTGCATTCAGCTAATGAGCACATTGTATCAGAAACACTTCTAGATTCCACTCAGTGAGCAAAGGCAGAACTAAATCTCTTATAAAAGATTTGAACTCGGCGTTCGGCCATAAAATTGTAAAAAATGGAAAAAGAAGTATCTTAGCTTGGGCTACCATAACAAAAATCATAGACTTGGTGGCTTAAATAACATTTATTTTCTCATAATTTTGGAGCTGGAAAGTCCCAGATCAAGATTCCTACAGAGCTCTGTTTCTAATGAAGTCTCTCTTCTCACTATCAAGCTGGCTATCTTTGGTCTAGGAAGTGTCTTTTCCTCTTGTTGTAAGGTTACCGGCCCTATCAGATTCAGACCCCACCTTATGACCTAATTTAACCTTAATTACCTCCTTATAGACCCAAATTCCAAATACAGTCACATTGGAAAATAAGGTTTCAACATATAAATTGGGGGTGGGCACAAGTCAATACATGGCATTAGGGGTTTAGAAAATTTGAGTCCAGATTCCAGTTTGATAAATAGCTATCTGTGTGTCCTTGGGTTTATTATTTAAACATCCTGGGTTTCATATCACCTACCTATAAAAGGGAAAGGAATAGAGAAGTATTGCTGGGCTAGAGATTTCTAAGGACCTTATTAGTTTTAATATTTTCAAATTCTATCATTATGAATTTTGGTATAACCTGGTTTCATAGATTCATGTAAATCAAAAAAATAAAAAAAGGAGAGAAAACTTGATGGAGATAATATAAGCACAACCACAAATATTATAGCATTCCTGCCAACAGCTGGAATGGGTGGTAGCAGCAGCATATGGACGGGGCTAGCAAGCTTCAAGTTGAGATGTGATTGCTCCTTTAGTTTAAAAATATCTGGATTTTTGTTGACAAAAGACCATCCTTTTTGAAAAACATAGAAACAAGTATTCCAATCAGGCTTTTTAGACAGGCACCAAAGCATAATGCCATATTTCACCTCTGGATTCTGACCCACTCTCACCGTTAATCTTTGAATGCACATCCTTATTGAAACAGCACATTCCTTGTCACTATCATTACCAAAGTTCCATGGAACCCAGATCACGTTCTATTTTTTCTAGTACTACTTAATATAAAACAAAACAAAACAAAACAAAAACCCTTCAAAATCAAGAATACCAGGTGCAGTGAGCTTGTCAGAGAAACAGTGATAGGTTATGTTTAAGATTATTTAAAACTGGGGATCAAAGGGGTGATTTCTATTTGATAGAGAAGTTTGAGACTTAAACTTTGAGTCCAGTGAAAAAATATGACAGTGATTGTCACAGCACCTTTCTGTATTCTATTGAATTTTACAGGAGTAGAAACTGAAAAACATATTCATAGAGCTACTGTTATCTGTTTTATTACCAGAATTTACTCCCAGTCCAACAGATCCAAGATCACTGCAGCCCTGAGGAAGTCGAGGAGAGGCAAATCTGGGAGACAAAGGTGAAAAACTCAGCAGTGCATAAGTAAGGGTTACCGTGTGGACTTCCACCCGGCCTCCTGACTGGTGAGTAATACCTTCTCCCTCTCTAAGGTAACTATTTATTTGCCCTCGTATGGACAGAGAACATTTGCTTTGGCTTATTAAAAAAAAAAAAAAAAAGAATGTGTGCTCTAATGGAAGAATCAAATTATATCAGAAAAGGAAGCACTTTAAGCTTTATTGCTGTAGATCACTCTGCCTCCAGCTGTGAAACTGATTGATGTTTAAAGCCCCTGAGGCACTGGCAGCTGTGGTGGCTGATTCAAATAAGAAAAAAAGTGTGAGTGTGCATGTGGGTGTGAGTGAATGAGTGTGCAAATGTGTATGGGTGGGGTAAGGAACTATATGGGTATAATTTATTTTTATAACTTTCCTCTAAAGATTTTTGAAAAAATTATTATAAAATAGATGGATAGAAAAATATTTGGATAACTGTTTCTGAGATACTTAGCTATTTAGACAGGAAGATAGAAAAGTGTATATATGTGTGTGTGTGTATATATGAATATATATGGAGAAAGAGAGAGAGAAAGATCTATATGCTCAGTTACATGAATGCTTTACTTCTATGCCACCAAATGAAGGGCAGGTAATTAAAGCAACCAAGAGGCAGCATATACATTAAATAGTAAGGTTTTTGTTTTTATTTAACATAAACTAACCCAGTTTAGGATAAAGAAATATTCAATAAGTAGTTGCAAGGTATAATTGTATTGATTTGAAAAGATGCCTAGACTAGAACTATTATTCCACTCTTGCTTTCCTGCTGTAAGAACTGGATCTACAGATTTATTATATGGATAACAAGGTGCTGCTGGGAGCATCCCTACTCCCATCAAATAATCCTAATAGTTATTAAACTTAACTTTCCACCCACCATAACAGCTAGAAACACAAAGTTTGGGTATGGAAGAGTCTCTGCCCTCATGATCCAGGTATATGCCTAGGGGGAATATTTGGCATTGGTTTACATTTGCATAAAACATGGCAAGACATTCTTAATCTCCTGAAAAATTTACAGATTTCCTCCATGTGTCTACTCTTTCCTGCTCAGTCCAAGAGGCCAAAGATATGATGCGACAAGGATACTATTCTTTTTATTGAAGGAGTTAATGACAAAAAACAGAGTTGGTGTTTATTTGTGTGTAATAAATAAATCCTGGAATAGACAAATCTTGAAAGGTAAGAGATATAATTTAGCACCAAAATGTAAATTCCTTTAAAAATAGAACGAAAATATAGTTTTTTTCTTTTAAAAAAAGAAAAACTTCTAACCAGGTTAAGATCAGCTAGTATGAGCTGGTTAGAACTCTTAGGATGAATTTTTGTTCATTAGAGTATAATAGTGTTTTTAATTGGACCTCTTAGTACTCTTCAGTGAGCACTTTTCCCAGTGAAAAAAAACCGTCTTAATCCCATTATAAGCCTGCAGTTTCCCTTCCTGGTGTCTGCTAAAGGCTTTCTGCACATAGCCTTCGAAATTTTTCAGCTTACTACTTTTTTTTTTAATAATTTCATTCTTGCATGGTGAGTTAAATAGTTTAAATTGATTTCTGAGACCTATCAGCCTGGAAATTAATTTAAAAATTTATTAAGAACATTTCAAAGGAATGCTTGTGCTTATTTTTTCTCACCCACAACTTTTATATTATTTCAAGCTCCCCTCCTGGAGCTTATAAACATAGGCCTCAAAAGACAGCTGGAAGAGAAATGAGCTCTTTTTATCATAAGAATATTGTAAAATTGCATCTTTGGTTGCATAGACAAATGTTACTATTACTTTCCTAGTGGCATAACTAAAACAGAGAAGAATATGATCATTGTGCAAAATATGTCTTTAATGATTTTGTTTCTTTTGTGAAATATTCTTTGTTCTTCCACTGGATATGTTAACATATTTCTCTTGCAATTCAGGTGATAATGCCCAGTTCTTTTCCCCCTTGTACTCCAAATCAGAACATTAATTCTCCATTATCCATTTGAGTCAGGTCACTATCTACCATCCACATGTTTTCCTGTCTCCTGATCTGCAGTGGGGAAGAAATCAGACTGACTAAGCCTCAACAAGAACATTATCTCCAGAGTTTCTCTATAAGGGGAATTAGAGGTGAAAATTTGTTGCAGGGACAGCTTCTTGTCTTTAGGTTGCATTTGCTGAGAAAACATACCGTTTTAAATATGACCTTCTGTTATTTAGAATATCTTTATGGCGACGGGGCTGCTATGGTCTGAATGTTTGTGTCCTCCCCATCCCAAATTCATATATTGGAACTTAATTTCCAATGTGAAGGTATTTGGAGGTTAAGCCTTTGGTAGGTGATTAGGTCATGATGGTGGAGCCCTTATGAATGAGATTAGTGCTCTTAAAAATGAACCCCAAAGATACCCCTCTCCTTTTCCACTATGTGAGGTTATAGTGAGAAGATGACCATCTGTGAGCAAACTGGCCCTTACCAGACACTGAATCTTCTGGCTCCTAGATCTTGGCTTTCTTAGCCTCCAGCACTATGACAAATAAATGTTTATTGCTTATAAGCCATCCTGTTTATGGTATTTTTTTTATAGCAGCCCGATTGGACTAAAACAAGGCCTTAACGTACATCAAGACACTGCTAATTTTCCTTGGCTATGTTGCTACTCATCATTCTACACTTTTGAACTCTCCTCTTCCAAGTCAGTCCTCAAAAGAAAATGCAATTAAGCTTGCTGACATTCCATGATCCACAGTGATGTTCAGAAAATGTGTATTACTGGGAAAATAAATAACATAAAGGCAATCATTATGGATTATGGAACTCTGTACTACCTTACGTTTTTATCCTCTCATATTTTTTCAAAGGTTTTTACATACAGTATTTCATTGGATCATTTGCTCCTTCAACAGATATTTTACTGTCAACTAGCTGTAAGGCTCTCTGCTAGGAACTGGATGTATATCGATGGACATGACATCAGTATATATAAGACAAGCATGGCTCTATACATCCATGGAGTGTGTATTACAGCAGGGTGGACAAAAATTGAACATATAACGATAAAATGAAATATTTAATTATTATTTTTAATGCTTCAAGAAGTGTCAGGGAACAGACCTTGCTTTTTCTCTGTGGACACAGAAGATTTCTCTAAGTAAATGACATTTGACTAGGATCTTCAAGATGAGCAGGACTTTATTGTTCGGAGAACTGTGGTGATTATAGAAGAGAGGGAGACCATTTATTAATATTAAGACCTCATATGAGACAAGAAAGTGTGGTTCTTCTGAGGAAAAGGAGGAAGTCAGTATGGCTGAAGCTTCAAGAGTGGACAGAGTAACAGAAGACAATCCCCATAACCACCCTTTAAGAGCTATACACAGGCATACTCTACTGTGACAAACTTAACCAGATCAGAAGCTCTGCTATTCCCCTTCCCCAATCTGATTCTTCCTTCTCTATATGTTGAGTTTCAGCTACACATCAGGTAGCATTTTGGGGTTGTAAAAACAGAAATGTTCACTGACAACTAAAAACTAAGACTTTATTGAAAAACTAAGACTTTATTGATACTGGGCAACTTATAAAACTGACGGAAGACTTAAATAACCAAGACTTAGGTAGATAAAGCATAATAGCAATCCCAGGGAATTCAGTAGTAGCAATTAACAGAGTGTCCCTTTAGGTCATGCCATCAAACAATGCTATTCTAACCCTAGTTATATCGTAGAAGAGAAAGTCTGATTGGCCTAGCTTGGGCCAAGTGTCTATGGGTTTACCAGAGGAAAGGTCCTAGGATTGCTAGTTCCAGAAGAATTATGTGAAAGATAGGAAAGGCGCGGTTCACACACGGAAGAGATGCTGGCCAGACTGGGTAAAGTAGGTTGTTACCACCTTCTATTCTTTTCACTTTGCTTACAGCTAAACTCCCTTTAATGTTTATGGGCTCCTTTCCAGAGAGATTGTAACTAGAAATGTATAGATCTATAAATAAGGTGTGACTATTTTATATAAGTTCCACAGCTTTGTGTCTCTGGATCTCTGGTTAGAACTAGTGGCTGAAACCCCAAGAACCCCACCTTCCAAATCTCTAGAAGATATTTATGCAAAGGGCCTCTTCTATAAGAGTGATGCTTGGGTTTTTATTGTCAATCAAATAAATAAGAGCCCCTTGTTTTTAATCATTTTAGACATTTCTCTTTTTTATTTTCTAATGAAAATTCCTTTTTATTCACATTTCACTTTTTAAATGGTGGATCAAAAAATGGCAGCACAAATGGCTGTGAGAACAATTATGACTTTAGAAAAGGAGCTTTGATACTAGAATATCTGACAGTCATATTTTTAGTCCACTCTTTTTGTTAAGTTATAGGAATATTATGTTTATTTAAGAATTTTAAAACTACTGATAAAATGTAGATAAGAAAATAAAAATCATCCATAGTAAGATAAACACTGCAAACACATGGATGTGCTCCTCAGAGTCTTTTTCTTTGCATATTTATGAGCATTTTTAAAAAGTGGGATCATACTGTACATAGTTTGTATTTTTGCTTTTTCCACTTAACATTAGACAATGACCATTTTTTCAGATCATTAATCTTCAACAGCATGTTCTTTCAAATGGCTGCTTAGAATTCTATATTAGGGATAAACCACAATTTATTTAACCATTTCTCAACTGATAACACTTAGTATGGTTACAGATTTTATTATAAATATTACTGCAATCACCATTCCTATATATAAAACTTTATTTTGATAGGTTATATTCCTAGGAGTGCAATTACTAGGTCATGGAAGAAAAACATTTTAACCAGAAAACTTTACCAGTTTACTCTCCCAAGAGCAACGAACCTATGGATCTTTATAACTAGTTTGTCACTACTTACAAAATTCATCATGAAGAATTTGAAAAATGTAGAAATATGTAAGAATGAAAATGAAAAATCCTCTGTAATCTCATGGGCCAGAGGTAACTTGGTTAACATTCTAGCTCTAATCCCTTCCAATATTGTTCTATACATCTTCTATACATTTTTCTATATAACTATGCACATATGTATTGCATAGGTGTATATACTTGTAAGTTTATGTTAAAATGGAGCACTATATATCTATAGTGCTCTTTCCAGCTTTATTTTTTTCATTTTAAAATAATCTTTAAGAAAATTTTTGTAATGATTTACAATATTCTATACTATGGATCTTGTGTATTGAATATTTAGGTTGGTTACTTCAAATTTTTATTACAAATAGTGCTCTGATGGGCACTCCTATATAAATCTTAGTGTACAGCTCTGATGACTTTCTTGGCATTAATTTCAAGAAGTAGAACTATTTGAGCAAAAAGCATAAGTATTATAGAAATGTTGATACATGCTGCCAAATTATCTTTCAGAAAGGTTTTAGCAATTTATAATTCCACTAGCAGTGTATGAGAGCATCCATTTCCCTTTCTCTTCTTTAACATTGAAAATTACGAATATTTTCCCATCTTGGCTATTGAATACTCAGAAGTAGTGGTTTGTTTCTTTAATTTACATGTCTTTGATAACTAATGGTTTTGACTTTTTCATATTAATTGTCCATTTGCATTCTCCTTTTGTGATTTTCCAGCTTAGCATCCTTGCAATTTTTTAAATTGAGACTTGTTTTTTCCTTATATGAGCTATATAATAAAAATAATAACACTTCCTCTCAGAAAGTAGTCAAGCAGCTAGGCTCCATGTGTTCTCAAAGAGTGAATGATTCTAGGACCTGCAGGAGAAACACTTGGGAATTTGTTAGAAATGGAAATTCTCAGGCCCCACCAGATCCCTACTGCAAACTGTGTCTTAAGCCTCCCAGGCTTGCTGGCACTTGCTGAAGTCTGAGGACCACCAAGTTGAAGATTCAAGATGCTTTCTCAATGCAACAGAATGTAGTCAGTCTCTCCTGTGAATGTCTTTAACACCTGGTTTACAAAGAGTGAAGTATAGAAACTGCTGATTTGTGACTGTTTTTGAACTGCAAAAAGGGCAGTTTCCTGTGGTCTAATTTATTAAATCCCTGATGGTACTTTTTACCAGAGATTATATTAAAAATGTTTAAAAACTGGCATCAGTTTGGGACCTTATAAATCAGAGTGTGTTTCTTCACTGGGGCAGAGTCCTTAATGGTCCCCTGCTATGTGGATTTTTAATACTTCAGTTGCCTGAAAAAGAATTGAGAAAAATGGAAGTCTCTGTAAAAGAGCTGGGGGGTTGGGATTGAGGAGAGGTAGACTCCTGTGAGGTTTGGGTGAGCATTTATTTCCCAATCTGTACAGAAGTAAACAGTATTTTAGCAACTAATACAAATGTTCCCATGCATGTATGGCCAAGACATCTCCTCTATTCTGTAGCGGTGTTCTTTGTGCGATTGTGTTATTTTCCTCAAAGGATTGCAAGCTCCATGAGATTAGACATTGTGCCTCTTCATCTTGTGACAACCTGTAGTTTTAAGAATTATGCATCTCACATAATAAATTCTCAATTAGTGTTTGTTGAATAAATATTGATTTTCTATTATGACTCATTTTGAGGAGGAAGGAGAAAGATTTTTAAACCATGCTGGTTAAGTAAAACACACACTAAAAAAGGAGTGAAGTTCTTGAGGATGGCTTATTTTCCTAGACCTACATACACAAGAGAACTTTCTAGTGTGATACATAACCACTGGCTGTAAAGAAATGTCTGCTGGGAACGGGGCTCAAAAGGAGCCTTTGAGTTTCTTTCATCAAGAGAGTAGTTTTCCCCAAGATCCCACATTTGCCTTTAGCACCTCTGCATGCTTCTCTCTGAAAAGCGAATTAAATGCTAGACACTTATTTGCTGTTTATGTCTGTGACCTTCTAATACCACCTACTAGGCCAAGCACACCTGCGTTCTGAACCCCAGAGGAACATAGTTATATCTTTGGACAAATACTGAGAATATCACTGGCAACCAGGATATATGCTATTTTAAGGCTTGTAAAAACATGTTTAAAATATTTTTAAAAATATATTCTTCGTATCGGTCCCTAATGAATTTGTTTGATAATAAAAATGCAATCAGAGAAAAACTTTTATAAATGTTTTTAAATCCTCCCAACATTTTATTGTAAGTAAATATCTGAATCAGTGCTATTTTTCCAAATGCAGCAAGCAAGAGTTACTGCACAATATATCATGTTGTTATGACAACTGATGATCTAGAACAAGTAAAACCTGTAAGGATGAAGTACACCATTCAGCATAATGCACTTTATTCTCTTAAAAAGAAAAGTTATTTTTTCCTCTGCAAATGAGACAATATGATGGGGAAATTAAATTAAATGGTGATGTTATTCCCTGAGGGCAAAACAATTCCATTCAATAAATTAATTTTACATCAGTAACTCTTTCTTTTCTTGAAACTGACAGTAATAACCTGACAGCTTAAAGCTCTAATAAACTTCAAGATCAGTACAACTACTCTACTTGTACAAAAGGGAAGTCAGGAGTATCACAGGTATGATAATCATTCTCTGTTCATCACAAAGAGGAGAAAATCCTCCAAATTCAATTTAACTAACTGCATTTACTTGATGAAACAGAGCACTTAAAATAGTTTTTGACAGCATATGGTTTGAGCATCCTAACATTCCCATTCTTTGGGAAGGTCTCTAAACTTCACTGACATTTTACATTAAGCCATTCTAAATAAATAACATTTGAAAGCTAGGAACCTATCAAAGAAAGAATTCTATTATTCTAATGAAAAAACAAGGGGAAAAGTGGAGGGATAGAAAAATGTAATGGGGCTTCCAACTTAGATAAAACCAGCAAATACCAATGTTTCAACCTAGTGACTTAAGGATTTGTTGAGGCCTCTAAATTTCCAGCCATTGAGATTACCTAGAAGCTACTATTTATCATGAGCAGTGGCAAGGAGAACTCAAGGCTTCCTGCCTTTATTTCCCCAACTCAACCTCTGCTATCCTCAAATGAGCCAACAAGAACAAATATTAACCCCTAGGCATACAAGAAATCACGATTTTACTATTCTTCTCATAAAAACTTTATGTTTCTCTGAAAGTATTTTACAACCATGACAGAAAACATTATCACTGATTCCGGTAGATTCACATTGGCCAAAACCTGGGAATTCAGCCAGATCTGAAAAATAAGTCCCCTTTTGCATCCTCTCCAGGGTATGACTTCATCACTAACACTTTTGTACCTGCATACCAACTCTTGGGTAACAAACCAGATGCATTGTGCCAAATATCGCTGCACTTTTCATTTTTCATTTTCAGATGATACTGATAAATGATTTGTGAATGTAAAAAAAAAAACATTAAATGGAATAATGAAGAGTTGCTCAGTTTCTTTGCTGCATTGAGTGGTTCCAATTAGAGGCTGAAGGAGTCCTGCTGCTTTTTCATCATTCAAGTTTATGACATAGCACATATCCCAGAGGTCCCAGGGTCCCGAAGACTCAAAGAGAGATGTCACCTGTACATCCAAATAGATTACAGAGGTTTGCCAAATCTTCCAAAATGTGTGTCTCTCTAAACATGTGCTGCCTGTTTTGCAGAAAGCACAATTTAATTGCTATGGTTCTGCAATTACTCACAAATCATGTTGAACAGTGAACAATTAATCCCAAATCTTAGCTCAACAGCATTTACTACAGCTAGAGAGTTATATTTTAAAATGTTTAAGGCAGTTAGCTGCACACATTTTTCAGCTCTAGCTAACAGACTGCTCAAGGTTTTGTCATCTTTGTCATCAATCAGTCTCACCCAGAAATCCATGTTTTTTGAATGGAGTATTGAAGTGTTACATAAAAAAAAGGGGAACATTTCTGCCAGGAAGACTCTCAGCCCCTCCCTTTAAAGAGAAGGGTCTTAGGTGCCAGTGCTTCCGTGAATGTTTATGTGAATGCAGGAAAGTGAGGAGGCACTGGTTTTGGTTTCACTACTGAAATCTCTGGTGCCACCAGAGATCAAACAAAATACTCTCAACCTTGTCTTTTCATTGAGAGCAATAGGTTCTTTTGTTGCCTAAAAGTGTAAAGCCAGAGTGGATCCCACATTTTCTACTGGACTTAAATGACCAATACCCACTACAATCTTGCAGTCAAAATGGATTAGCTATCTCTCACTTGGATAACAAGATGCAAACCGACCTAAGAAGGTCACACAGGTGATTTCAATTGGCACCTTAAGGCAATTTTACTCCTGTATAACTGCTCTCAAAGGGCTTGTTTAATGCCCCTGTTATAGCTGTGATTCTATAACAATATAATTGGCATAATAATAATATTTCTACTGGTTGTTTTATATTTCATTTAAAGTCAACACTAGAATGATCTTTGTTACTTAGGATAAATGATATAAAGAAAATGCCTTTTATAGTTGAAAAACAACCAAAAGAACTTCATCAAGACCCTCTAAAATATCTGCTGTAGATCCCTAGTCATATGGAAGTCCAATTCAGCTTTGTTACTCTATCAAGTTCCTTAAAGCATGGAGCCAGTTACACTTCATTCATTCATTTATTCACCAGGCAACAAATTCGTATTGGATCCTTCATAGGTGCCAGGCATGACTGTTTGACTCTAGTGACAAAGAAGAAAATAAAATAAACAAACAATGACAACAACAATAAAACCACTCATCCTTCTGAAGCTTGTATTCTCAGAGGTTAGCAAGCTATTACTGCAAAGGACTAGGTAGCAAATACACAATTTTTGGCATTGAGGGCCATATGACAATGATCACAGACAATAACATAAACACACAGGTGCAGCTGTGTTCCAATAAAGCTTTACTTACAAAAACAGAGGTGGATTTGGGCTATAGCTTGTTGACCCCTAGTGTCTAGTGGGGGTGTATATATATTTCATATATATGTATATATATGAAATATATATATGTGTCTAGTGGGGGAGTAGTATATATTTCATATATATCTGAAAATACATGTATATATAAAAGTAAGTAAAATATTTATTAAGAAGAAAACAAAAAGAGGGGATGGTGACAGAAGTGTGTGTGTGTGTGTGTGTGTGTGTGTGTGTGTGTGTGTGTGTGTGTGTGTATGTTGATTGAGAGGTTGCAATTTTAGATAAGATGGCCAAGGGAGTTTTCACATGAATGAAGACCGAAAAAAAGTGAAGAAATCTTGCTGCCATCTTGGCAGAGAGAACGGCTCCAGCCAATGGTGTTCAGTGATCAAGGCAAGAAGTAACAGAAGATAAATCAGAGAGGAAATGAAGAGGAGGGCCACAAATGTGGGATGCGGGACCATACAGGTAATTGTATCTGAGTAAGACGGGAAGCCACAGGAGGGATTTGAGTAGAGAAATGAGATGATCATCTTGGCTGCTGCCCTGGTGAAGAGACTGCAGGGAGACCAGGTAGGAGGATAGAGCAGTCATCCAGACAGGAGCTAATTGACCTGAACTAAGGTTGTAGCAAGGCAGGTGAGGACAGATGCTGGGAATTGCGGTTATGATTTTAAAATCATAACCTAGGATCCTAACCATAGCTAGGATCTCCTTAGCATTTGTGGGACATAAGACAAAGAAAGGAGACAAGAATGAGTCCAAGGTACTAGCTTGAATAGCTGGAGGAATAGAATTGTTGTTTACTGAAATGAGGACACCTGGAATAAGAGCAGAGCCTACCAGGGCCACAGTCTTGAAGGTAATAATTTTGAGATTTTCTTTTTGGGCATTGAAATGGAGATGTAATATAGGCAGTTGGATATATAAGCATGGGTTTGAGAGGAAAGTTCCAGGCTTGGGTTAAAAATTAGCAAATTGTCAGCGTATGGGTAGTATTTAAAGGCAGGAGATTTGATGAGGTCGCTAAGAAAAGGAATATAGATAGGAAAGAAAATGTCTGAGGAGTGAGCCCCAGGCCATTCCAATGTTGAGAAGTCAGAGAGATTAAGTATAATCAGCAAAGAACAGAGTCCTTTTACATTTAGGCCCCTTAGTAGTGGTTTACAATTTGGATATGTGACATGTCTTTAAGTTGCAAACTTAATTGGAAGGTGAATATTATGTCAAGTATTTTACACAAATTCAAAGAAAATTTGAACATAATAATATTCTGTTCTTTATGGGAAACTTTATACATCTATACTTCTAGAACTGAAGGATATAAAATATAAGCAACACTGGAGAGAAGTCTGTAGCTATGTTTCTCTCTGAGAGCAGGAACTGGGCCTTTTGCATCTTTACACCCCATGCATGACACATGCTTTCATATACTTCTTCTCTGCAGCATGACTGATTTTAAATTGGTGCTTGACCACATTACTTATACTAATCTGAGAATTGCTGGGTTTGAAAAGTATACCTAGGTCTGCAATTGTTCCATTTTATAGTCAAGATTGTTCATCCTTTCCTATTAAGTCTTTGCAAATGCCATTCCCACACTGCCTGCACAATGCCACAGCTACCTGTTAAAAGGCAAATCAATCCTTTGACTGTTTGATGCCAAACATTTGGAAGTATATGAAATTGTAGAAAGTGGCAGTGGCAAGGAGGCAAAGACATATTCTAATTTTAGTTTTGCAGTCTCCTCATGATGTAATATTGGCAAATCGGTTTCTCTGGGTGTAGTTTTCTCATCTATAAACTATATTTGCTAACATTTTTTCATAACCTTTTTCTTGACCTTTTTTTCCCTATTAAATTGATAAATTGCTTTGGCTTGGGTTAATTTTTCCAAATGATATTTGCTAATATTTGATGGCAATGTGTGTTACACAATTCTTTAAATATATATTAAATTCAGTATTTTGCCAAAATATTTTACATACTCACATTTTATATTGCACATAAAATTCAAGGGGACATATGCAGTTCTCCATTTGAACACATGCAATATCGTCTAGATGGAATTTCTATCTCCACTACACAATAGCAACAAAATAAAATAAGGAAACTTTTCAAATAAAAATGAACTGGATGGAAATGATGGTCACTTAATAAGATCTGCATTGACCGCTTCCATCTTCCTTTTTTCTCCATGCTCCTTTTGTGTGCTGCCAGATTGTCTCCTAGCTGGAGGTGACAGACAGCCCCAGTCCAGATTGCATCTACAGACAACCCATCTGGGAATTGTCTGTGCTGAGTTTCAAAGATGTTCCCTGTGGCAAAAACCACTTTATAAGTCTCTTTTCAAACTTTAGCTTCTGTTTAAATGTGTTTTAATAGTTACAGTCTGGTGTGAGATTGGGGTAGACACGTTTGCAGATGCTGGCTGGACGTTTCCTATAGTTCATTTCTCAGGGGCTGTGTTGTGGCACCCAGGAGGAGTGGAAACAGACCCGGCTTGACTACCTTTACGTCCTATCCCTTCTGTGAAGACTTTTTTTCCTGATTTTTGGGATTCACTACTTAAGTATACACAGAACAAAGGAAGTATGGGAGGAATGATGGCTTTAACTATTTTAATCACTTCATTCCTCCTATCCTTACCACTGTGAGCAAAGGTCATTTGTGTAATATTTTGTGAAACAAAATATAATATAAAATACATTGCATTTTAAAGATATGCTATTATGGGCAAGAGAGGTTTGTAGAGTTGATTCTGTATGATGAACCAGCTTGAGAAGATATGTTTGTCTTGGACAGATTGGTTGAAAAGAAATTGTTGACTTGAGTACTTGGGGTAACAATAAGAAGCAACTGAGATTTTGGGGGTTGACAGGGATTGGAAGCAGAGAAGAGAAAGGAAAGCAATGGGGCAGGTAGATAATTCAGGATGTTCATTCAAGGTGGAATGTCCAGGTTAAAAGGAAACTCAATGGAAAGAAATACATTGCAGCATCTTTTTGACTTTTAGAGCTCTTGGCTATGAATACAACTATTTTCCCCACTTTCTAAGAATAGATTGGATTTTGTATCCCTTTCAGATATGGCAGGATGGGATGTCACAGTTATATTTGTCAAGGCTAAGATTCAAGATTATTGAATTTTGTACAGTTGAACTGTTAGCCATTTTTCCAACAAAATATACCACAGAAATGAACTAGTAGCATGATGCCATATCACCTTTAGTATTAGCAGAATGAACTTTGGAGGGAAGAAGACCCAGTGCATACATTTATGGTATTAGCAATATTTTCTCATTGGGAAAGGAATTATTTGGAGACATCTGTGATCACAGAAGAGTCCCTGAGGACATATAAACTTTAATAATGGAATAATATTTTTTAAATGAAAGTTTATTTAAAATATTCCAATTAATTTTCTATAGGAAGTATTAAGAAGAAAAAGTCATAAACAGTGATAAATATCCATTGTGGAATTTTTAAAGAAAAGAGCATTGTTCCCAGAGATAGATAAAAAGATCCAGAAATACTATGGTAGCATTGGTAGAAAAATCCCAGGCAACAAGAGATCTGGCTTTGGGTGAAAGCATTAGAATAAGTGATGCTTGATTTGGCTCAAAGTGCAGAGTTCTGGAACAGGGCAGAACAGGTGCTGGGGAAGAATAATATGAACTATGAATTGAACCCACCAGGGTAATGTTATAAGAATAGAATGCTTCAGTGGCTTAGATGGAGGCAAACATTGGGAAATGTAGAAGATCCCACTTCGATGTGGCACATCTGTACACACTTAAATAGGCAGCTCCTAGACAAGACAGGCTGTTGATTCTAGAACAGATCTTCAGTTGTAGAAATTGCTGAAGAAGCGTATCCCAATATCTTGATCTTCGGGCAGAGAGACGATAAAAGAAGTTCTAACTTTACTATAAGGCTAGGGAATATTTGTAAGGTAGGGTAATTGAGATTAGAAAAATCAAAATAAAATATCAAAATAAGTTCTACAAGGAACTCATGAAAGGCCAGACTCACTCAGCTAGCCAAACTTACAAAGCTTGAGAGGCACGTGTGCTCTCCAGGATTTTCAGTGTTATAATAAATTTCAAGTAAAAGAAGAGAAAGATGAGGTTATCAAGAATCAGAAACAGGATGGTATTTCAGTTCAGATTTCTTTCTTCTTTTATCATATATATATTTTTTTATTTTGGTATATTATGGGGGTACAGATTTTAAGGTTTCAATAATGCCTATCCCCCCCCCTCCTCCCACAAGTCTGAGTCTCCAGTGTGACCATCGCCCAGATAGTGCACATCTCACTCATTATATATGTATATACCCGCCCCCCTCCCCCCTTTCACCCACCCAATACCCTATTACTGTAGTACCTATGTGTCCACTTAGGTGCTGCTCTGTTAATACCAATTTGCTGGTGAGTATATGTGGTGGTTGTTTTTCCATTCTTGGGAAACTTCACTTAATAGTACGGGTTCCAGCTCTAACCAGGAAAATATAAGATGTGCTATGTCACCATTGTTTCTTAGGGTTGAATAGTACTCCATAGTATACATATACCACATTTTATTAATCCATTCTTGGATTGATGGGCACTTGAGCTGTTTCCACAGCCTTGCAATTATGAATTGTGCTGCTATAAACATTCGATTGCAGGTGCCTTTTTTGTAGAGTGTCACTGGATCATTTGGGTAGATGCCCAGCAATGGGATTGCTGGATCAAATGGTAGATTCACTTGGATCGCTTTAAGGTATCTCCATATTGCTTTCCACAGAGGTTGAATTAGTTTGCAGTCCCACCAGCAGTGTAGGAGTGTTCCTCTCTCTCCGCATCCACACCAGCATTTATTGTTTGGAGACTTTTTGATAAAGGCCATTCTCACTGGAATTAAGTGATATCTCATTGTGGTTTTGATTTGCATTTCCCTGATGATTAGAGACGTTGAGCATTTTTTCATATGTTTTTTGGCCATTCATCTGTCTTCTTTAGAAAAGTTTCTGTTCATGTCCTTTGCCCACTTTTTAATAGGGTTATTTGATTTTTTCTTGTTGATTTTTGTGAGTTCTAAGTATATTCTAGTTATCAATCCCTTATCGGATACATAGGATGCAAAAATTTTCTCCCATTCTGTAGGTTGTCTGTTTACTTTCATGACTATTTCTTTGGCTGTGCAGAAGCTTTTTAGTTTGATCATGTTCCATTTATTTATGTTTGTTGCTGCTGTGATTGTCTTTCGGGACTTCTTCATAAACTCTTTGCCTAGGCCGATGTCTAGGAGAGTGTTTCCAACTTTTTCCTCTAGAATTCTAATAGTTTCATACCTTAAGTTTAAGTCTGTTATCCAGTGTGAGTTGATTTTTGTGAGAGGTGAAAGGTGTGGGTCCTGTTATAGCCTTCTACAAGTGGCTATCCAGTTTTCCCAGCACCATTTATTGAAAAGGGATTCTTTTACCCAGCGTATGTTTTTGTCTGCTTTGTCAAAGATGAGATGGCTATATGAGGATGGTTTTATATCAGGATTCTCACATCTGTTCCACTGGTCAATATTCCTATTTTTGTGCCCATACCATATTGATTTAATTACTACAGCTTTGTAGTATAGTTTGATATTTGGCATATTAATGCCTCCCATTTTGTTTTTGTTGCCTAGAATTGCTCTTGATATTTGGGGTCTTCTTTGGTTCCATATGAAGCATAAAATTATTTTTTCTATATCTGTGAAGAATGCTGATGGGATTTTAATATATATTGCATTGAATCTATAGATCAGTTTGGGTAGTATAGACATTTTGATGATAGTGAGTCTGCCAATCCACGAGCATGGTATGGATTTCCATCTGTTTACATCCTCTGCTATTTCCTTCCTCAGTGTTTCATAGTTCTCCCTGTAGAGGTCTTTTACGTCCTTGGTTAAGTATATTCCTAGGTACTTTAATTTCTTTGTTGCTATTGTGAAGGGAATTGAGTCTTTGATTTGGTTCTCAATTAGATTGTTACTGTCGTATATGAATGCCTCTGATTTCTGTGTATTGATTTTGTATCCTGAGACTTCACTAAATTCATTTATCAGTTCCAGGAGTTTCTTGGTTGAATCTTTGGGGTTTTCTAGATATAATATCATATCATCAGCCAACAGTGAAAGTTTGATCTCTTCTGCCCCTATTTGGATACCTTTAATTCCATTTTCCTGTCTGATTGCTGTAGCCAGGACTTCCAGCACTATGTTGAATAGAAGTGGAGATAATGGGCAGTCTTGTCTGGTTCCAGTTCTAAGTGGGAATGCTTTCAATTTTTCCCCATTCAGTATGATGTTGGCTATGGGTCTGTCATATATGGCTTGTATCATTTTTAGGTATGTCCCTTCTATGCCTATTTTCTTAAGTGTTCGTATCATGAAAGGGCGTTGAATTTTGTCAAAAGCTTTTTCTG
Organism: Microcebus murinus; assembly: GCF_040939455.1. Lineage (NCBI taxonomy): Eukaryota > Metazoa > Chordata > Mammalia > Primates > Cheirogaleidae > Microcebus > Microcebus murinus. The sequence continues at coordinate 58,548,502 of NC_134108.1, forward strand.
CATCTATTGAAAGAATCGTGTGGTCTTTGTTTTTGCTTCTGTTTATGTGGTGAATTGCATTTATAGATTTACATATGTTGAACCATCCTTGCATCCCTGGGATGAAGCCCACTTGTTCATGATGGATTATTTTTTGATAAGCGTCTAGATTCTGTTAGCTAAGATTTTGTTGAAAATTTTTGCATCTATATTCATTAGGGATATTGGTCTGTAGTTTTCTTTTTTTGTTGCATCCTTTCCTGGTTTTGGTATCAGAGTAATATTCGCTTCATAAAAGGTGTTGGGGAGGTTTCCGTTCTTCTCGATGTTGTGGAATAGTTTCTGCAAGATAGGTACTAGTCCTTCTTTGTAAGTGTGGTAAAATTCAGGTGTGAAACCATCTGGACCGGGACTTTTCTTTTTAGGGAGATTTTTAATTGCTGTTTCTATTTCAGCTCTTGAGATTGATCTGTTCAGGGAATCTATTTCTTCCTGGTTTAGCCTAGGGAGGCTGTGTGTTTCTAGAAATTTGTCCATTTCCTCCACATTTTCCAGTTTGTGTGCATAAAGATTTTTGTAGTATTCATAAATTATATATTGTATCTCTTTGGGATTATTTGTGATATCTCCTTTTTTGTTCCTGATGGAGCTTATTAGAGATTTCTCTTTTCTGCTTTTCGTTAGCTTAGCCAATGGTGTGTCAATTTTGTTTATTTTTTCAAAGAACAACCTTTATGTTTTATTAACCTCCTGAATAGCTTCCCTGTTTTCAATTTCGTTAATTCTGATTTGATCTTGTTGATTTCACTTCTGCTGGGTTTGGGGTTGGTCTGTTCTTCTCAAAGAGCTGGAAAAAGAAGAACAGATTTCTTTCTTAACAGTAACTGTACAGAGACAAGTTATTGCCTACCACCTTAAAAATGGTTGGCATTGGGAATTTATAATCCTACCTATGAGGATAAAGGGAGTTAGGGGCATCTCCCACCTTCTCTCTTCTCCACTATGCATTGAGCAGCATCCACTTTCTGGTTACCAATGTAGAGAGGAGGGTATGTGCTAGCAAATAGGGAGAGCCTTGGAAGATTCCTCACTACTGTTAGGGAAAAAGTTGGTAATAGTGTAGGTGGCTGTGTAACAGGTGTAGACTTCAGGACTTAATAGATAAAAACAAGAAGTAAATGGTTCAAATCCACACTGGTGTCCAAAACTCTAAACCGATCCAACATGGACTATAAAATTTCAATCAGCTCTTTTTCATGGAGACTGGTGGGACTCCAGGAAAATGTGTTCATAACTATTAAAAAGAGGTGTGCTGAGTTACTTTCCTATTGCTGCATAACAGATTGCCACAAATTTAGCTACTTGAGACAGCACACATTTATTATCTCACAGGCATTGCTTAATTGGGTTCTCTGCTAAGGGTCTTACAAGGCTACAATCCAGGTGATGGCTGGGAAGTATGATCATCTTGAACCGAGGGTCTTCTTTCAACATCATTTAGATTGTTGGCAGAATTTGGATTTCCAGCATTTTTTCACTTTTTAGTTCCTTGTGGCTGAAGGACTAAGGCCATCAGCTCCTGGAGGCCACCTCTCTCCATTGGCAGTTTCTAACAAGCTGCTTTTTTAAGACCATCAGGAGAACATCTCTCTTCAGGAAGAGTCCAGTCCCTCTTTTAAGGACTCTCATCAGCTTAAGTCTGGTTCACTCAGAATAGTCTTTTTTATTAACTCAAAATTAGCTAATTTGGGACCTTAACTCTCTTCACCTTTTCACAGGGCTGACATCACATCAGATTCAATGGTCCTACTTCTATTCAAGGAAAGGTAGTTATATGGAAACTGTACACCACAAGATGAGAATGTTGGTAGCCTTCTTAAAATTTCACCTACACATATGCCAAGCAAAGCTATATTTAGATCTCAAATAATAATTACTTTTCAACTATTCTACCTATGAGCTCTACTTGGCTCCAGTTCCCTTTCAAGTTCTAAATAGATTATAGATATTTGTAGTCTAAGTATATAATGTGGCTTATCTGAGGCACACTGTGTTGAGCCTGGTGTCTCTGAGACACTGTGGGGTGCAAGAGTTGGTGGATACTTTTGCTGTGCTAAGCTCCACCAGTGGTTTTGACCACAGTGGTGGCATTAACTGGATTCAGCCTCCACCGTATGTTGTTCACTACTGTGTTGGAGGAATTCCCCCACCATCCTCACACAGAACTTTTGTGCCATCATGTATGGTGAGGCAAATACTGAGAGACATTTGGTGCAGCCTCCTCTACTCCTCAGCCAACATGTTTCTAAATGTACTAGCTGACTGCACAATACTTTAATTGGGGATTTATGTAGAGCCCAAGTGAGGGTAGGCAAGTGTACTTTCTTCATGAGTTCAGAATCTGAAGAAGAATAGCACTCTATGGGTTAAATTACCACCATTTCGTGAGTTTTCTGGGAAGACTTTCATTAGGAATCTTGATTTAAGGTAGGTCCAGTTCACCAACCCAAGAACATAAACTTTTAAGTTTCACAAATATTAAGGATAAGACCAAAATCCGCATACCAGATTGATGATTCTTTCCTTAAGCATACACATAAGCTAGATTGCTCCATGTGGTATAAGTGCAGAGGCTAAATTTCTTCTTGGTTTATAGATCCATTCTGACTAAGGGAGAAATTTGAAGAATCATGCTTTTGGAAAGAAATCTATTGGCAGGAATCCCAAGTTTAGAATGTCTGTTATTCTCAAGGAGACCGTCATCTCAATGCAGGAGAGCTCATGTGACTTTGTTAAATACTAGGGAAGGGCAGGAGGCATAGGAGAGCCTGCAAAGATCCACTTAGACCAAGCCACCAGTTTTACTATATCCATCTTGATATTTAGAAGGAACTTCACTGCCAATTAACCTGTGTCTTGGGGTTAACGACAAAGGGACAGATTGGCAAAGCCTGACTCAGGATGCAGCTAAACCAAGGAGCAGAGCTTCAGACTCCCTGTGGCTGGCAACTCCAGCAAATCAGCAAAACACTGGGTGCTAGAATGAACACCACGACATCTGAACAAGGTGTTCATTGTGAACAAGGTGAACGATTTTAGTCTGGGGTTGAGATCTCAGGTGAGATTTGGGAATAAGAGATTAACAACACTGAGGACCTGCTACAAATGCTCCCTGGATATGTGAATGTGTCCGAATCATTGCCACTGTATGATACAATCTCAAAGCCAAAGCTGTGACTATTAAGAACATTCAATTCATCATGGAAAACGGTTATAAAGGAGAAAGGATTCATGCTAATCCAGAATAATGACAATAACATCTTCAGTTTAAAATTAGTCACCACTGTTCAAGTAGGACCAGAAAGGAACCCTATCTTGACTTCCACAGAAGAGACGGTTGGAGAAAAAAAGTGAAGAGAAGAGAGTGTTATCCTTTAAAGTCTAAACTCAATATCACTCAGTCCTGGGAAGGGGCACATCTCCCATTACCTCTACGGCAGGCAACTTTCCTCCCCAGACCATAATCTGACACAGACATCATGTCTGTAGGGTCTCGTCCCATCTAGGACAGAAATTTGGGTAATTTATTGTGTTAAAAAGGTTGACAACCAATGAAGCAGGGGTAGTTCCCTGAAGAAATTTTGGGGAAATTCACAAGTGTGATTATTCAAAAACTACTTATCTATGTCCAAAGAGACACTACTCAGGTGTCTAGGATGCACGGACAGAACCCCAGCTCACTTATTTGAAAAACAGGGACCCTCCACTTTGGAAGGGCTCAGGTATTTTTAGTTGGCAGAGAATGTATCAAGAGAGATGTCTCTATCTCCTTAACCTCCTTATTCTTCCTGTCCTCTTCCACAGTAGAGAGTGAGTCTTTTGGCTTAATAACACTGTAAGTTATTAATGGTAATCATTATTCTTGATGGCTGTCATGTGGTTTGATCCACTCTGAGTAATGGCAGCGGGGATGAAGCAGCCTGGTGAACGGACTGTACCAAACTTGACCACAAGTGTGGAAAAGAATTTAAGTACTTTAGGCACAAGACACAACTGACAAAAACTCAGAGGGTGGAGGCAGGATGAAACTGAGATCTTAAAGGGTGGAAGGATCAGAAAAAGGAGGAAAAATAAAACAAGAGAAAGCAATGTCAGCTACAATTTTAAGGTGGATTGTTATAAGAATAAGAATCAGAACTATCAGTGACAGTGAAAAAGAAACTTGAAGCATCCTCCAGTTTCAAGCCATGGGTTATATAAGGTTCTTTTTCTAATATGCCTGCATATCCTTCCAACTTTTCAAGGTGTACTAGAAGAGTTACTTGTTCTTCAACCTTGTAAGCTTAGATTTCTGGTCATTTTACGTTTTTTGAGTAAAAGTGTATGTGGTTCAACAAAGTAACAAATGGCATTGTTTCCCTGGTCGAATAACAGGGATGAGGAGGGAAGTCTCCATTCTACACTTGGATTCAGATTAGAGGAGTGGTAATGACCTTTGATGATCACACAGATTTGAGCAGTTGTAAGAGTAGACGTATGCAGAGGAATGGATGTGCTCTTATGAAATAAGTATATCCCTGTAAATCAAAGTTGATAAGTCAAATGGTGTTTTAAATAGTCTGGGACACTTTCAGTGCAATGAGACTTTTGTAAAATGTTCTGTTTCCTTGGCCATTTCAAAACCTCCATCGGTTTGGATGCTCTCTCAGTCTTCTTGACACCCTTCTCTGGGATTGAGCAACTGCAGAGAAACATGCACAGGTTTTCTATGACAAAGACATGGCCCTCCCGCTCCACCCATGTGACTCCAGGACAGTGAGAAAGACAGCTTAAACTATTTCCATTATGATGGGGTTATAAAAATAGTACTTTGAATTTTGTCATGCTAATTTTCTCTTTAAGCCATCAGTTTCTCTCTTTAAAATAAGAAAACTCCAGTAATAGAAACAATGGTGTGTAAATAACAATACATACAATGCAGAGGTATAGCAGTGGTCACCAGAACCAATTCAGGAGTCTCTGAATAAACTATATTCCATTTTGTTTTGTTTTAACTAGTTGAAAATTACATCTTATTTTTGCTGCTATAGAACTGAATGGTACTGGGGTGGGGGGATTTTTCTTTTTTTTTAATTCTTAATTAACTAATGAAAACAATCCAAAACAAAGTTCTTATTAAAGAATTATTTTGTGTAAATATCTATGGCTATTAGTTCATTTATTATATATTCATGTATAATTTATAACTGCAATATATCAGTCTTCTTCGGGAGACTAGAACATTTTACCCTATGATTTATTGTCAGTGTATCACCTACCACTTTATAGATAGTTCCTATCAATTATGTCTTTGTATATATATCATTGAAAATGAAGTATAGCATTTAACAGGTTCTATTTCAATCAATTCTGATATACAGACTTTGTTAGGGATGCCAAACTTCCTTGGAGATATAATACTGTACATTTCTATATTACTTAACAGTTTTCAAAATGTAGTCAAATATATTTGTGTGTCCAAAATAAGTTATTTTATAGTCTTCTTCACATGAAATCATATTTCATAGTTTAATGTTGAATTTCAAATATTAAAAATGAGGATGTTTAAAAATATGAGAAAAATTGACCATAAAGAAATAATAATAAACATGTAGTGCAATGATGTAAGCTCTTTGTAGCGGCCTTTGTGGACTATGCTGCAATGGTCTGATTTAGTCTCTAAACTTCTCCGTCTCCAAAGTTTCAATGTAGAGTCTATCAACCTCATCAGGGATGTTATTAAAATATATTAAACATACCTGATTCTATGGACCAATTAGGCAGTTTTATAATAATCTGATGGAGGAGTTTAGGGTGGAAATATGTGAGTACATGTTTTTTGGCATTGCCTGTAGGTTAAGGCTCTGCAAGAAGAATCTGAAGACCCAGTGATTATGGGGAGTGGTGTTTGTGCGAGTGTGTGAGAGTGTGTATGTATGAGAGAGAAAGTGTGGGTGAGTGTGAAAGGGTATGTGTTTGTGCAGGTGCCCAGGTATAGTTGGACACTGGGGGAATGTACCCATGTGGAGGGAGTCTTTGCTGAAAATATTTGTAGATGGGATGAAAATTTATTTTTGTTGGGAGTATGAAATTAATAAATCCTATAATGCCACATTAACAAGATGCATTGGGGATGTTTGAATGCATATGAGACTTGTTTCCTGACATCAAGAAGCTTAATCTCATCAGTGGGACAAAAAATCTACAGATGAAACAAATAGTGAACAAAAAATTCTAATATATAACCTTTTAAATTGAGAGAGACAGAGAGAGAGAGAAAGACAGAGAATATAGTGGAGATGTAGAGGAGAACATGATGTACTAATAATTACTAACTAAAATTCCAAGAAGAGAAACATTAATGTGGGCTAGAAACATTCAGTAAATATATTGGCAAGTGAGTACTTAAATTGGTTTATCAAAGCTTTAGATTGTGTGTGAGTACATGTTTAGGTGTATATATGTGTGTATATTTGGGGGAAGGAAATCATAATGAAAGAATGAACTTTCTCAACTAGGAAGAAAAAATACGCTCAAACCATCATAGGGCAGTCACTCATTCAACAAAACAAATTATTGGAAATCTACCAGCTCTGTGCCAGGTTGAGGATACAAAGCATACATTTTCCTTTTTGTTATCACTTATTTACAAAAAGGATAAGTATATTCATGTTTCAAAGTATGGTTTTCAAATCCTAAGGCAACCACACTCGAATCCCAGCGAACAGACAAAGCTTGTCAGAAACCCCTACTTAGCTTCTTTTCCTTAAAGATAACAAAGAACCAAACCTATAAACCCCTAAACTCCAGCTCCAACATATTTTAAAAGTGTATGTGTTTTTATTTTATTTTTTAAAATTAGATTAATTATCATCTTAGGTCTTGGTGAATTCTATAATTACTATAATTTCAGAAGTCAAAAGCTGGGAGGGCACACAGTTAGAAACACAGGGTTATGCAAAATTAGGTACTTAGCAACCTGATAAGCCCTATCATGCTTTTATCATTCTAGTCGAGGCATCCCCTGCTCTAGGTGTCCTTCCCTGACCCTCCCTGGGCTCTTCAGGTACCGCTGATTCCAAGACATCTTTCATACCCTCCTGTGATTCTACTTATTACATGGTTGATATGTCAGTCTTCCCCACCAGACTGCGAATTTATTTTTTTGACAGTTGTAACTAATACCACAATTAGTGCCCAATGGGTTCCCTTAAAACTTTGCTGCCTATTGTTCAATAATTTGGAGCCTCTGGTCAGAAATTGTAGGAAACCCTGTAGGTATAAGGCATGGGGACCAACTTTTGCAGCTGTGGTTTTTGAAGAAGGAAATTCAACAGACTCCTAAACCTTAGGGTGTGAAAACGAAGTTTTTAAAAAGTATATATTTTATTCTTTCATTCAGTAAATATATCACATAGGTGGAAAGAGGGAAAATATGGCAGCCTGTACCAACAGAATGGAGGGTTTTATTCTTGGAATATAAAGTATAACTGAACTGAATGTCACTTGAAATTTTGTCTTTGGGTAGATGCGGTGGAGATTGTAAAAAGAGAGACAGAAAGAGAGAGCCTGCACGCCACTGACCACTATCTAAAGTCTAAGTGGATTTCTTTGGAAACGAAGTCCAGGAGTACAGGAGTATTCATGCTCACAGCAAGAAACAGATTCCAAGAGTTAAGATAGGAGCTTTGAACCCTGCTGTGAAGGCGACTCTTTCCAAATCAAAAGGTGTGAAAGGGCTGTAGTTCTGTTCTTCTGGCTTCTGGCACTGATCAAAGTCTTTATTTGCTTCTGCTCCTTCAAAGAGCAAGCTAGGAATGGCAGATTAGTGCCCTAATCCTCACATTCTCAACTCATCCCATTCCAAATTCAGAGAACCAGGATTTTCCTACACCCTCAGGATGCAAAGCTGAACACACATGTGTTTTCCTTCAATACAATACAATCTTACTTATCTGGTTGTCAATGATTTATAATTGGCCATCAAATGAATACTTAATTGTGATTCTCATTGGACAGTGCTCTCAAAAACATATCTCTATTTTTTGTTTGAGCAAAACTTGTTATGTTTAAACAAAAGCAGAATAGAAACAAACCCACAGGAAGAGGGCAAAACAGAAAGATCATCCTATTTCATTGCCTGACCAATTTAACTCTTGGGAAATCTACTGTCATGTGACCTGTTTTAGGCTTTTCTCTGACTCTAGAGTCTCTTTCATTAATGTTTAAACTCCTTTCCCAGCCCACTTCTTCCCTCTTTTTCTTTGCAACAGGTAAGCCCTCAAGTGTTCCCATTCTTCCCTTATGTAGGTAGGTAACAGTGGAGGAAGATGGTCGATGTGTCTGTAGCAAAGGATAAGGAAGGGAAGTTGAAGAGGTCAGAGAATAGAAGTAAGGGGCAGATCATGTGTCACCTCATTTGCCACAGTAAAGACTTTGGGTTTTACTCTGATAAAAATGAGGTGTCTCATTCACAGCATCATGAGTAGGGGTGTGACATGATCTGATTTATGCTGCAAAAGGAACACCTGGGTTGCTATGTGGAAAATAGTCGAGCCGGGAAAGGACAAGGATAGGAGACCTGCAGATGGTCATCCAGGTGGCAGTTATTGAGAGTAAAACAGGTGGTGGTGGAGGTGATGAGATGTGGTTGGAGTCTGCGTGTATTTTGCAGGTAGAGCAAGGATGCCAGAAGGATGGAGTTGTTACTGGCCAAGAAATGGAAACCTGAAAACATAGTAATTTTGAAGTTTCAAAGATCCTTGCCAGTAATGCTACCAGAATACAGGTAAAAAAAAGAGAAAGCTTTGTTTTTTTGTTGCAGCTTGAAAAGCATATGAATGAGATTCTCTCTGCCTACTGGAAATTAGAAGAGATTTTATTTCTCATAAGCATTAAGTTGGTCATGATTAAAGGGCCATGAGAAACAGAAACATGGGGTGGAGGCTAAGGAAGAGATTAATTAATAGTTCTCACATTCAGGAAACAGTGGTTCTCAAATTTGTGTGCACATCAGACCCCTGGGAAGGATTTGTTAAAATATAACTTTCTGGCCCTGTCCCCAGAATTTCTGATTCAGTAGATCGAGGTAATGCCAAGAACATGGATTTCTAGTTTCCAGGTTATGTTGACACTGGTTGAGACCACACTTAGAGAACCATGGGCCAAAGAGCAAGTAAATCTGAGACAAGTACATTTTGTGGTTTAGATTTCATAAAGAAAAGAAGCAGTTTAAACCTAAACCTTGCCACTCTTTTTTTTTTGTTTGTTTAATAGGAATCTCTTAACCCTTCAAAGGAGTCATGCCAGTAACTTAGTTTTGGACAGGCAGTTCAATCTTTTAGTCTGGAGTTTGAGAGAGAGTCTAGACTTGAGATATTAATTGAGAGTTGTTGGCATATAGATAGAATTTATAATCATGAAAAATGAGAAACAGATGTTCAAAATGGTTAATAATATGGAAATAGAAAGGTGAAATAAAGATTGAGGGCTAAGAAAGAGTGATATTTATGTCATCCTTGATTGATAAATGTATTTAATAGCTATTCTTTTGTTATAATGGAATTATAGAGGCTCAAAGCAGGAAGTTTTCTTCTTTATTTTCCATCCTCCCCAGTATAAGGCATCTGAGACTCTGGACAACATGACCATTGTTCCACCACTGGTGTGGCACATCCCCAGGTTCCACACTTGCAGATTAACTAACTGCATATTGGAAATATTCGGAAACCAAACAATAAAAAATAATACAAATTAAAAATTAGTGTATAACAACTATTTACATACCATCTACCTTATATTAGGTATAAATAATCTAGAAATGACTTAAAGTATATGGAAGGATGTGCTTAGGTTATATGCAAATACTACACCAATTTGTATCAGGGACTTGAGTATCCTTGGATTCTGGTATTCAAAGAGGTCCTGGAATCAATCCCCTGCGAATAACAAGGGATGACCGTAGATTTTCCAAAGACAGATGGGATATCTCCCATCCTAATGGCTATTCTGAAATGTAACTTCAACACCTTTCCAGTTGAGAGGTGGGATTTTTGTTTCCCCCCTTAAATTTGGGCAACCTTGTGACTTGGTTGTAACCAGCGAAAGGCAGTGGAGGCAATACTTAGGACTTTCAAAGCTAGGTCAGGAAAAGTGTTGCAATTTTAACTTTATTTGGTGAAACAATCCTGCTAAAACCCTGAGCCTCAATGTTGAAGTCTGACTTTTGAGAGGCTGCCATAAGGAAACTGCAACCAGCCCACATAAAAAGACCACATGGAGAAACTCTGAGACTACATTATGAGAGCAAGAGATGCCTGGCTAGCACCTAGATACACTAGCTATTTGCTCTCCAGCCTCAGCAATCATATCACAGCCAAGATATAGGAGACACCAAGCCTTGTCCAGTCAAACCTTTTCTGAATTCCTAACGTACAGAAATTTTAAGAAATAATAGAGTGTTGTGTTAAGCTGCTGAATTTTGAAATAGTCATTTCTAAATTGTTTAATTTTTCAAAACTGCTTGATCATCAAATCTGTTTTTGGTGGGGCTAAGGATGACTCAACACTTGTTAAAATGACTTGAAACTTACATTTTACCAAAAACAAAAAACCCTTTAAAAATATCACCTTGAATTCACCAACTGAATTTTGGCTGGCAATTTGGTTTCCTAAAGAGATCTTTCTGTAAGAGAGAGGATTGTATATTAATATATGTATATATTTATAACTCAGTACAAGTGTGTAAATTAGGATTCTGATTTATCTACCATACTTGAGTTTGGTTAGCATGAGTTAGTCCCTAGAGCTTCCACACTGGAGGCAAAAATATCAAGTACTTAATACGCAAGGCTGACCTCTGTACCTTGAATGTATGGCGATTCTTCTATGGAATTAAGCAGAACTTCTACTGATATGTTCTGATGAGGCACACCTAATTTATTTATAAGACTTTGTATGACTTATGTATATGACTTTTTTTCTCAGACAAGTTTTCTACTCGAAAAAAAATCAAACTCTTTCAGGAATTATAAGATATTTTGCCATTTCATACTTACCAGACACTGAATTAGGAAGTTCAAAATTTCAAGAGGACTTTTCATGAGAGTCTTCCTTGGATTTGGTGCACAGACAATGCTGTTTGGAACCTAGGGAGCCAAAAGTCAAGGAATGGATCCTTAACTTACTTCTATATTGAGCTTTATATGTCACTTGCTATCACAGGGGTGATAGGCTTTGGGGACCTCTGACTCAAAAGCCCCTTGGACTGATAATTGGGTCTTCTATAATTAACTCCATCAAAGTATCAATGCATATTCTTTCTCAAAAGTAACCTAAGAGACAAAGTTGTAGCAAAATGTCCTCTATTCAAATAAAAGTCTAATGATAAGAACAGATGCAGAGGAAGAAGTCTGTCTTCTCATTCCAGAGTCACTCATCCATATATATACCTTTATTTAACATAACATCTTGACTAAAATCTCTCATGGGTATTTCCGACATCAACATGTTCAAAATTTAAAACATGGGAGAATCTCTTAAATCTCATCCTCCTCCAATGTTCCATATCTCAATGACTACAGCACTATCATCCATACAGTAGAAAATATTTTCCTTTATTCTCATATTTTATCTAATACCATTCCCAATCTAGTTGATCTACTTAACATTCTGAATCTGTTGAATTCTTTCCCTTTCCATGGTCACCATTGAGTACTGATTACCATTAACTCATACTTGAACTATTGCACTGACTAGGATTCTGTGTCTCGGGCAACAGAAATGAACTCTGAGTGATTCACATGAAGAACAATTTAAGAATATTGGGTAGGTTACTGATGATTGTAGAATACTGGTGAAATGGATAATATATTATCAGAATATTATAATATCAGAAACTATGGGATATAAGACTGCAGATAACAAAACCGAGGTCATTTCCTTCAGAGTCACAGTTCTGTTTGGAGGCATTTGATTGGTCAAAACTAAGAGCTACGACCATCTCGCAGCTATCAGGGAATGGACATATCTGACTCACTTTGACTTTAGATTCACATAATGGGGATCTCCTCCAAATTAGAAAATAGATATTGATCTTGGGCTGACAAAAGCTATATTATTCTCATAATTGTCAACTTAGTCTCTATGGTAGGTTAAAGGTGACCTCCAATTTTTTGCTTCGTCTCTCATAGAAAGGTGTAGTCTAAGCCTCCTCCCCATGAGCATAGGCTGGCTTCTTTGAGTGCTTTAGTCCATGCTGTGCCAATTGCCAGGTTCAAGCCTCAAAAAACCAGTAGCAGTTGCTTCTCGTTGTTCAGAGCATTTGCTCTTAGAACAAGACTAGTATGCTGTTAGAAGCCCAAACTATGTGGAAAGCATTAGAGATAAAATGTCTTGTAGAGAGGGATGGAAAGATTAATAGATTGATTGATAGATAAAACACCAAAGCAGTAGATACATGATATCTTGGAAGCAGATCTTCCAGCTCCAGTTCCTCAGCCAACACCACATGAATCAGAGAACTGCCTAGCTGAGCAGACTCCTTGCATCACTCTTCCCTGAGTTTCTTATATTTTCTATATTGTAGCCAGAGTTTTTAAAAAACATATTTTATCATATTATTACCTTGCTTAGCACTTTTTAATGCCCTTAGTATAAAAATCAGGATCATCAACATTATCTTCAAAGTCCTGAATGATGTATTCCAGCTGTGTCTCATCTCTTGTCACTATCTGCCTCATTCTCTGAACTACAGTGGCTGTTTTAAGTTCTTCCAAAATGCCACACTTTTTTTCTGTCTCAGAATCTTCATATATGCTGTCCCTCTCCCAGAAGCCCTTCCTGCATCCACTGGGCTTTTCCCTACCTAACTCTCACTCATTTTCTCAGATCTTAGTTCAAACATCAGTTTCTCGAGAAAATCTTCCCTTATTCCCCAGGCTAGATCTGTCTCTCATAGCCCTATACTTCTCCAACAGAGCAATCATATCTTAATTAAATAATTCATTATGAGCGAGTTTTATCATTTGTCTTTCTTTGCTAGAAATGTAAGCTTTATAAGATCAAAGACTGCAAATCTTGTTTTTCCACTATATTCTTACTGCTTTGCACCATTCTTTGCACATAGTAGACATGCAATAAATGTGCTGCTCAAAGTTAGAAGGTGAAGATGAATCATCTGGCAGTCTCTTTTTAAAATGTAGATTTTTGACTCAGTAGGTCCGGGGTAGAGTTTGAGAATAATCTCTATTTCTAACAAGCTCCTAGGTGATGCTATTGCTGTTGATTCTGTGGACCACTCTGCATAGCAAGGCTATATAAGAATCATAATTAAGTCCTGTGGGTAACATGGAGCAACAAATTGGGATTATTTAATATTTTAAACCTGTGCTATCATTTTAATTTGATTCAATTAATTTCAACAAACAATTATTGAGCCAACTATTTCCCAGGATAGGTTAAACATGAGTAAGATATGGTCAGTGCACTCAAAGAGCTTAGAGCATAATGGGCATAACTAAAATATAAACAAATCAATGTGGAAAATGTCTTATAATAAAGGTAGACCATAAGGATATATTAGGCACAAAAGAAGAAGTTATCAACTGAACATGGGGAGCTCAGGAGATTTGAAACACACTACTGATTGACCACAACTATAAGCTACTGTTTTGTTTTGTTTTCTTATTCTATATATGTTTACCTGAATGGAGTTATTAGAGAATTAATAACTGGCCTGACTTCAACATTCCATTTTCAGAATGAAATATGCAACTTTTTAGTCCCCTTGTGTACTATGGAAAACATGTTTGTTTGTTTGTTTTTTCTTGTTTCTGATGCCTGTTTATCTCTTTCATTTTCTGGATCAAGTTGCTGTACAATCTGTCATTTCTATCTTCATATTGGTAAATCCTTTCCAGTCTTTCTCGTTAGACTTGAATTAGAAAACAAATGTGCTGCTAGAAAAAGCAGTAAGAGAATGATGAAGATGGGCAGGGGCTGGGGTACAGTCCTTGATTCAGTAGTTTGGTCTTTGAAGGAGAAATAATTCCTTTTTTTCTTGCTTAGATGTTTACCTGGTGAGATGGACCGTTTTTATTAGACCATTTTTATTATTCCTCATTCACAAGTTGGGGTATAGAACCTCGTTTCAATCTTGGTACCCACCCTTAGCTTTCATGCACTAACAATCTCCTGGGCTTCATTAGGGAATAGTTATCATTCTTTTAAGTTCTTTTTTCAGCATACAACTTTCTTTAACCACATCTAAAACATAATTTCTCCTGAGAGGAAGCTAATTAACTACACCCTTCTGGTTATTATTTAATCATTATTTTTGGAGTATCCAAAATGTGCTAAGTATCAGCCATTTCTAGCACCAAATCATTATTCAGAGTTCAGTCATTTCTTAATTTGGGTCCTTGAAACCACTTTCCTTATCCCATTTATTAATATTTATTAGGATCCGCAGAGGGCAAGGCATTCACCTTTTTAGAGACTATAGGAAAGCCATAGTTGAGAGCTCTCCATGTTTTGCCTCATCTCACTCTTCCAGTCAAGCCAGCTTGTTACTTCAAAATAATATCTTTGACCAAATTCTATAAGAAACACTTCCCTCTCCTATCATATGCATTCACTAGATTTTCATTGCTCATGAATGAAATTTAAATTCATTTCTGTTTCAAATATTTATTTAATTTTTTTCTTGCTCTTTCTGCACCAGTGAAGCCATCTCCTAAAATCCATACCTTCTCAGAATGCCTCCTATTAAACGAGAAGTATACAGAGGGGAAGATACCTTTAGGCTTAAAATTCTGCAGCCACTCATATGCCTTTGGATAGAAATCCACCTTCCATAAAATCGTGGTGGTAGTAATCAGTTCAGGCGTCAGTGACAAAATATGTTAGATATGGTATGTTTGTTAGGAAAGCAGCACACTCCGGTTCAGAAGAATTGGCAGGTTTCATCTCCTACTTCCCAAAATGTAGCCATAGCATTCAGCTCTGAGTGTACTTCCATGTTCAGGATGGTGGAGTTTCTTCACCTGGGAATGTAGAATACATTCTTAGGGGTTGAACTTTACTGTAATGTTTTTTTCAATTTATATTTTCATTTCACTGATTATATATATAAAATTCTGGGTAATGTCTATAACCTCTTTATAAATAGATACTGTCCATAGAATGTCAGTGTCAGTTATGATTTGTGTTGGTGAATACATTGGTACCATTGCCTTCCAAAAGGACAGCATTTAATTTTAAACTTTGTGGTGTTAAATAGTACTGCTACTACAACTAATATTAGCTGGCTAACTGATGTGCATGTATATTCTTGAAGATGACAGAATTTTCCCACTTGAGGAAACTTGGTTAATGGCTAGAGCATGGACTTTTGCCAGAGCAAGACACTCCTGTATTCTAATTCCTGTTCTGGAAATTTACTGGCTCGTTGCTCTTGCAAAGATCTCTTAGCCTTTGTGAACCTCACTTTCCACACTTATAGATGAAGTTTTATAAACGGGGCTACTAAGACCACAGAAATGCAGTAAAGATTCAGGTCATGTATTTGTGTTTATCTGGTGCACAACAGGTATTCAGGAAGTGACAGTTATTATTATTATTATATTTTGTCCTATGAATCAGTTTAAAGTCAGCACGCTCTGCACTAATTCTTTTCCTGTCAAGAGCAGATGTTTAAACTCATGGACATGCTTTTACAACAGAGCTGACTTCTGACTGGTATCATATAGCTACTGGCCACATATCTTGTTTATTATAGAGCATTATTTATCTTCAGTACAGGTCTCCATTATTATTATTTGAATACTTTGATAATTGTTGCTCCTATTAATATTTCTAGTTATTTCTGAAGGTGGTAAGACTTGAGAAACCCAGTGGGAAAATGAAAACCAAGGAAAGCAAGAATAGTTACATGCAGAGCAAAGAATGAGTGATGCCAACATTGGTTTTCTATATTTATCTCACTATTACTTTCTCTGTGGTCCTAAACTAGTTCTCTCATTCACACAGGCAGCCAGAAATTCTTCACCAGGCCTAATAAAATAAAGGAGAAAATTGCAGGGGAAATATATATCAAGGCAGTAATCTATTGGTTTGGATAGATCAAATGCCTGACTATATTGTTTATGGGAAATAAGTGTCATCCCTCCCCCTGAAACTTTGCTATTTTCTAAAATGGATCCACTTTGTGATGTGATTTTTATATCCCAAGTTAGGCCAGTTGGATTCCATCTATCATAATTGTGACGGATAGCAAGTGATTTGTTTCATTACATTGTTAATGGCTGTAGTGGGAACATTTGAGCTATTACATGAAAAGCTGTGGTTGTGTCGTTGTGACGCTTCCAAGTATAGAATTTTCTCTTCACTCTTTGTTTCTGCAATAGGCTTTCTTGCCCCAACAGGGATGCACACTGAGTTTTAAATCCTTTTCCGCTTGGCTTGAGGGAGTTTGCTTTTTTATCTGTGTGTCATTGAAAAGTCCAGTATGCAGGCACTTTCCAGCCAGCCAGGACATGAAAATGGCAGAAGCAATATAAACGCTGGAATCACTGTAAAAGATTAGCATTCCTGATAGACAACGATGGAGAAAATACATTTTTAAAAGTAACATAAGCATCGAACAATGAATACAATTGTTAACAATTGTTATGAACCTCTTTACTTGGTCCAACATCAACTTTTATATGCGAGGGCTCTTTTATAAATCAGTGAAAAGCTGAGGGAAGCTGGCCTCAGAGAAGACAAGATGCATAGGATCATGAAAAGCATTTGTATGCTATATTCATGAAGGGGCTAGGCTGGCTTATGCCTTTCATGCTAAGCATAGTCTTAAACAATTTTGACCTTAACATAAAGATATTTTAATGTATCCATTTGACTCACAAACTCAAGCTTATATTGAATTCAAAAGAAAACTCCTTAAAGCTCAGTTTCTGAAACATATCAGGTAAAATTTTGTACATTTTTAAATTAATCCAGATGGCATCAAAGGTAATTCTTAATTAGCTGACTATCTACCCTTGAATCAAGGACAGTGGTGGTTATCAACAGGGTGAGAGCAAGAGAGGCCTTCGTACCTCTGGGTCACTTTAAAGGTGATTTTAATATTCTCAGTAACCTTCATCCCTAAGGGAAAACCCTGCTACAACTCAGTCATGGAAAACCATGGTCCTTTTGAATACAGGATAATTGTAATAATTTCCTCAGTAGTTTAATTTTTTTAACTAACTTACAAATATAACCAAAAGTTGTTAACAAACATATACCATAAATTCCAGGATAAGACTAGTTTACTTGAATCACCTTGAATTTAATAGTCTTTCTTCTCCTAACTCTTATAGTGCTTACTTATAGATTATTTCATCTGTGTTAACACCATTCTTAGGAAATTTGTTGTAAAAAAGTTGATCTTGTCCTGGTTTTAGAAATGAAGAGAAAGAAAGGGAAATTAGGAAATATCAGGACACAGATCTCATACTTTTAGCCTGTTTTCTGCCCGTAGACTGCCTGGGGTAAATATGCCCCAGTGGGCACCTCTCTTCCTTTGAGAGCATACATATTCATGTGTTTGAAGTCAGCCAAGGTTATTGACATGGACTACAATGTGTTGAAAAGAGAGAGGCAGCTAAACAGAATGATAAAGGCAACTGAAAGAAAAAAATTTAATACTTGAAATTTCAATTTAATAATTGAAATGTCTTAAGAGAGGGAGAAAGAAAGAGAAAGAGAATAGATGGACCATATAAGAAGCAAATAAAACACATATAAAATGAAAGATGCAATTGATTTTATATCTTCAAATGCTTAACTTACAGGATGGGAGAACACACAATTTAGCTTGTTTGAGTTTAGTCTTTCTAATATATTCTACAGAGTAATTTATTTTCAGAAGAAGCCTCACTGCAGTGCTCCTATTATGATAATGGGAATTTATGCACATAAGTATTTGTGATCACATCACAGAGCAGTTTTTGGAAGAACTATAGGGGAAGGGAAAATTAATATTCTTAAAATAGGGATGAAGTCTTAAAAAATCCTCTACAGTCTGAATCTATCACTCAATCTATCTATACACACACACACACACACACACACACACACACACACACACTTTTCCATGGTGAATTGCTTCTCTAGTGAAAAAAAAAAACTTGTGAGTAAAAAGCAACATAATTCATAGAGTGCTTGCTTGGATTTGTTGATGAGAAGGTCACTGCTCCTGAGATTGGAAAACATAGCTCCAACAACCCCAGGCCTTTCTGACCATATTCACTTTGCTTACTCAGGAGCAGACAATGACAGGCAGGGACTTAGGGGGAGGGGATGAATCAAAGTCCCTCTTACTCCATGTCTCTCTGCTAGAATCGCTGTCAGCCTGGTGAGCTGACATGAAGTAGGGGATCAAACCAGTATACACAGGATGAAAATGTAAACAGGGCTAAGCTCTCTGTGTGCACATTCTTTTTCTCTTGCTCTTTTTTTCCATCTCATTCTCTCTATCTTTTTACACAAAAACTAGACATTTCAGGTGGTAGGTATTTTTCCTGTCAGGAATAAAGAATGCTCAGCACTTGAAGTCACTTACCAGTAGGATCATCTTTAGAACACAGCAACATAGCTCTTAGTAAATTGTGTATGGCGATTTCAAGATTGTGTTATGGAGTGTGCCAATGTCGGTACACATAGTAGATCACTCCAAATGTGAATACCTGTGGGGAAAATTATGGCAAAGTCACAGCTTGGGTACATTATTGAAAATAAAGCTTATTGAAGTAGCTGAACTAATAGGTCCGTGCACCAAAGTTTATGGGCACAAGTCAGCTGTCACTGGGTAGGCTGAGGGAGACATAATATTCCAGTCGTTTCTCTCGTGGAAGGAACATTAGCTTATTCTCTCCCTTCATTGATATTCTGCAACTGAATCAAGCACTGCTGATTGCTGACCGGCTCACACGTTCCCCATATGTCTCCAGATTGCTAAACTCAGAAATGTGAGACTGCATCGCTGAGTTAGTTTGAGGACAGCCAACCTCAGGAGCGGCTGCTGGACCATTTGTTCCTATAAAGAACAGATGAAAATCAGGAGTATGGAAAAATGTGCATTTTCACAATGTTCCATTAAACTTCTTGTCTCATACTTAGGGCACAACTCAGGGATTCAAACCAGTTTGACTGGATTATTAAACAGTTTAAGTTTGCCAGACCAAGAATTAAGTTTGCCAGACTGTACAAGAATTTTATTTTCTTCTATTTTTCCCTTTGGTACAAATTTTTGTATTTATTTATTTGCTAACAGTGAAACAAAATTATGGATATAATTAGCAAAGGCTAACCTTAGGTTAGAAAAACTTAACATATTTTAAGTATCAATTGATTTTTAAAAATTGAGTTGTTTAAATGTGAAAAGCAGAATGCAAAATTTCCTGCCATAATCATCTCAGAGTCAAGAACTAAAATTGTAACTTCTTCAACCACAAACAAAGATATGTTTATACTTTTTATTTTATTTTATTTTAGGAAAAATTATTAAATATAACACCCAAATACTCCAAAATGCAAGTTACTACCTTAAGGCAATATCAGTGTATATTTTCATGTGCAAGGTACTGAGCTCTCTTAGCATTTTAATCATCCCAACAACCATATAGGGAAGTTTTTATTTATAAGTTATAGATGAAAAGGCAGAGGTTTACAAAGAGGTCAGTATCTTGTTCACTGTCCCACAGTCCTAGGAAGAGCTAGGATTTGAACTCTGGCAAATTATCTTACACCAGAACTCAACTCTTAACATTCTGTTATATCAATCTTTCAGTAACATTAAATAAATTCTAATGATTAAATCTGGTGATATGTTTCATGCATTTTCATCATCAAAATGTTTATTAAAGGAAAATGTGTACTATATTTTAAACTTTTAAATCCTTTAAAATTTTATCTGAGGTTGCTGTTATAACAGTTTGAAAAGTAACATGCATAAAATATATTCAGTCAATTAAAAAAATACATACTCTTTTATTGTCCTACTTTTTATCATTTAAAACAGCCAGAATATTCGAGATTAGTCACAGTAATTAGGACTTTCATTTGTTTTTACTTGGTTAGTAAGTGTAAATTATGCTGAGGACTTGCAAGTAGCTAAAACATGATGGTGGATCATGGTGTTACTAGCTATGGGATCTAGATTTTTATTGGAACTACTTTAAAAGTAAATAATGTGGCTTTCCCACAGGGGTTATTACACCTCTTTGACTTGATCTGTTTGTGTTATTGTTCTCAGAGAAAGAATTTTCTAGTTTTCCTCATCTGGAGAAAACCATAATATTGTTGGTATTTTCAGTAGTGAAGAAAATCCCCATTTTCCTCATGGAAAGCATTTGGTGAAAACTGCAAATAATTTCACAGCTACATCTGATGCATTAATATAATTTTAAAGGGAAAATCAAACAACAGGACAAAAGAGATTTTATATAATTGAATAATCTCCATACATAAGTATGTATAATGGTAACTTTTGTTTCTCATTAAAATTAGTAAGAAAGAGCTCCTAGATTGAGAGTGTCTCCACAAAATAGAATAAATTATTCTAAAATATTTTTAAAGGAATTATGATGAAAATTTTCAGGAGATACAAATGCCTTCTTTTAATTTATTGTCTTGTGTGGTTCTTCAATCATTCCTCCCCTCCATGATGAGTTGGGGGCCATGATGCTTGCTCACTTATTTCATAGAGTGGCATTGGACACAGAGCTATCATTGTTGTATGTTTGTTCTGTGTCTCAAAGAAATAAATCAGAGAAATGAGTAATGTTGTATTACCACTAGAGCCTACTGAGAAGCAAATAATATTTTCAGGCCTAGAATGAAATCTTATTGAGTGTTAGTGAATGGAAGGAAAAGCAAATGTAGAAAAAAAAAAAAGATTTCCAGAATTTTCTTATCAGGCAGATAGCTGACTCTTATCGAGTCAAAGAAAATGATCCAAAAGTTCTGCTTTAAATAAAACATTCTCTTTCTGCTCATCAATTAAACAATTACTATACAATTCTGTCCTTTCTAGCAATGCTAAAGTTAGGGATAAGAATTCTTGATTTACTATTTTCTTCCAAATAAAGGCAGCCTCCAACTTACAAATGGGTTGTGTTACAAAAATTCATTTGTTAGATGGTCATGTGGGACCCAGAATGCCCTTTCCCAAAGAATCAATGTCATAAATCATTGTTGGTTTTAAGGCTGGTCCACATAAGCTTATTCAAAGAATAATGTTTCCCAGCTATACTATTGTGGACTGCTGGGCACTTGCAATGGAAATCTCTGAAGTCTGAGATCTGGGATGAGGGAGGAACTCATTTTGAACAGGAAGAAGGAAAAGTAGGAGACTTTCTTCCTCTTTTCCTGAACACAAAGTAATTCAAAGAAAGATATGGTGACATAGGTACCAAATTAAAAAGTGGGCAATGTGGCCAAGCAAATTTTTTAAGACAAATATAAAGGTAAAGAATAAAATATTTTTCCCCAGAATATTCCACTGATATATGGGGATAACTTTTGGAATCAGTATCACACAAGAAAATTCAGTAGATTTTGATGTTCTACACTCACAATGTTTTGAGGAAAGAAATTTGGTGGTTTTTTCTGTGTTTGTTTTGTGTGGAAAGCCTAGCAAAATCAGGCAGTCCAGGAGGCTGTTTGTTATAGTTGACCAGAAGAGAGAAAAATGGGACCTGGAATAAAGTCAAATCAGAGGGGACAGAGAGAAGAGACTAATTTAAGATAGATTTTGAGAAGTAGAAATATCAAAACTTGGCCCTTTGGCATGAGAAAGAAGGTGACGGGGACATTGGCATGGAGCAAGATCAGTGATGGAGGAAAAGGAACCAATTAGCAGAGAAGAAAACAAACCTGCCATGGTCAGTTCTTTCAGGCCATTCCTGCTTTACACAGCTCACTTCTTTTTTGCACTTTGGGCTTCATAGATTCTCTAGAAAGCACTAAGATTTTAACAGTGTAATCCAGGAGAGTGGCACAAAGTTTAATCAAGAGAAGAGCCATAAATTTACCAGGGACTATGCTAGATTTTTTTTCCTTGCTTTTAATTTGATTTTCACATCCATCTTATGAGAGAATTGTTGTCCCTTTATTATAACTGTGATAACAGAGAATCAGAAAGGTAAAGTAACTTGTTCCACATGTGGGTCTTTCTGACACTAGAACTAGAATTCTTTGCATCACTTTATCTTGTTGCCTTAAATGTCCATGAGTCATGTTTCTATTCAATTTAATTCAATTCAATCACTTCATTTATACATTCAAAAACTGCCTGAGGAGTACATAGGATATGCTGGATACTGTCCTGGAACCTAGGAATAATGAGAACAAAGGCGAGGGCCATGCCCTCGAGAAGCTCTCCCTTGTGAAGCAGGCTTTCAGAAATTTGAAAGCCAGGCTTCTCCTGAGAAATAACCACATGAAGAGGAGTAGACAAGCTTGATGTGACTAAGAGTGAGCAGCATTTCCAGGAGAAGTACCCATGGACTCTTGCTGAGCCACTAAAGGGTCAGAAAACTTTGAAACTATCAACAAATCTGCTATAAAGCCCTGGGATGGAGGCAATGCTACTTTGGTAGTGGTGTATAGAGTGATGAGAAGCATGTAGACATGGAAAGAAAAGAGATTTAGGTTTCAATTTCAGCTTAGCTAATTATTAGCAGTGTGAGTTTGGATCAATCATTTAATTTATGCATGCAGTAGGTATAACACAGTGAGAATTAGAGGTGGCCTATGCAAATAAAAAGTCAATATGGTGCCTAGCTTAAGCTAGATACTCAGTATATTTTAGCTATTATTATAGTTAGTATTTTTATTTATTTTAAAATTTTTATGGGCACATAATAATTGTACATATTTATGGGGTACATATGTTTTGATACATGCATATAATGGGTAATGATAAAATCAGGTTATTTGGGATATATATC
Source organism: Microcebus murinus (assembly GCF_040939455.1). Taxonomy (NCBI): domain Eukaryota; kingdom Metazoa; phylum Chordata; class Mammalia; order Primates; family Cheirogaleidae; genus Microcebus; species Microcebus murinus. Next base: position 58,571,517 of record NC_134108.1, read on the forward strand.
AACTTAAACATTTACATTTTTGTGTGCATGTTGGGAACATTTCAAATCTACTCCTCTAGTTATTTTGAAATATACAATATTTGATTGTTAACTATAGTCATCCTATAGTGCCGCTGAATACTAGATCTTATTTCTATTATCTAATTGTATTTTTGTATCTATTATCTGACCCCTTTATCTTCCCCCACTCCTCATTACCCTTCAGGGCCTCTGGTAGCCATTATTCTATTCTCTACCTCCATGTGATCAATGATTTTAGCTCCTGCATATGAGTGAAAACATTTAATATGTCTTTCTATGTATGCCTTATTTCACTTAACATAATGTCTGTCAGTTCCATCCATGTTGTGCAAAAGTCAGGATTTCATTCTTTTCTATAGTTGATAATATTTCATGGTTTATATGTATCATGTTTTCTATATCTACTCATCTCTTATTGGACACTGCGTTGATACCATATCTTGATATTGTGAATAGTGCTGCAATAAACATATTGATTTCCTTTTTTCTGGATAGATACTCAGCAGTGGGATTCTGGATCATATGGTAGTTCTCTTTTGAGTTTTTGAGGAACCTCCACACTATTTTCCATAGTAGATATACTAGTTTACATTTTCACCATAATCATACAAGCATTCTCCTTTCTTCATATCCATTATTTTTTATCTTTTTTTATTGTTTTGTTTTTTGAGACAGAGTCTCAGTTTTGTTGCCCTGGCTAGAGTGAGTGCCGTGGCGTCAGCCTAGCTCACAGCAACCTCAAACTCCTGGGCTCAAGCGATCATCCTGCCTCAGCCTCCCGAGTAGCTGGGACTACAGGCATGCACCACCATGCCCGGCTAATTTTTTGTATATATATTTTTAGTTGGTCAATTAATTTCTTTCTATTTTTAGTAGAGACGGGGTCTCGCTCAGGATGGTTTCGAACTCCCAACCTGGAGGAATCCGCCCGCTTCGGCCTCCCAGAGTGCTAGGATTACAGGCGTGAGCCACCACGCCCGGCCATTTTTTATCTTTTTAATAAAAGCCATTTTAGCTGGGGTGAGATGATATCTCATTGAAGATTTGATTCACATTTCTCTGATGATTAGTGATGTTGAGCATTTTTTATATACCTGTTGGCTATTTGTATATCTTCTTTTGAGATATGTCTATTCAGATCTTTTGCCCATTTTTAATTAGTTATTTGTTTGTTGGTTGCTTGTTTTTTTGCTGTTGATTTGAGTTCCTTATATATTCTTATTATCAATCCATTATCACTTGAATAGTTTGAAAATATTTTCCCCATTCTATAGATTGTCTCTTCACTTTGTTGATTGTTTCCTTTGCTGTAAAAAAGGTTTTTAAACTTGATGTGATTCCATTTGTCCATTTTTTGCTTTGGTTGCCTGTACTTTTAAGGTCTTAGTCAAGAAATAGTTGTTCAGACCAATGTCCTGAAGCATTTCCTCAATGTTTTCTTCTAGTAGTTTCATAGTTTCAGTTCATATATTTAAGTCTTTAATTTGATTTTTTAAATTTATTTTGATTTGATTTTTGTGTATGGTGAGAGATAGGAGTCTAGTTTAGTCCCTATGCATATGGTTATCCAGTTTTCCCAGAATAATTTATTAAAGAGATTGTCCTTTCCCCAATGTATGTTTTTGACAACATTGTCAAAAATGAGTTGACTGTAAATGCATTGATTTATTTCTAGATTCTCTATTCTGTTCCAATGATCTATATATATTTGGTGTTTTTTCTTTTCTTTTTTTTCAATAGATTTAGGGGAGCCAGTATTTTTTATTACATGAATAAATTGTATAATGCTAAAGTTAGGGCTTTTAGTGTGCTCCTCACCAGAATAGTGTACATTGTACTTGGTAGGTATATATTTATCCCTCATCCCCCTTCCCCTACCATTCTATCCAGCAATCCCACTATTAGGTTTCTACCCAAAGGAAAAGAAGACATTTTATTTAAAAAGACACCTGCTCCCAGATGTTTATCACAGCATAATTCACAATTGCAAAGACATGGGATCAATGTATATATGGTATTTTCAGATACCTCTCACTCAACTTCTGAATGGAAAATGGGACAATATAACCACATTGAGGATTCCAACTTATTAGAATACAGCACCCAGCAGGAGATAACAGACACAGGAGAAATCAGAAATATTACCCAACTTTAAAAAATCTTAAAGATCAGATGCAAAATTTTCATCAATTTTGCAATGCTTCTTCCATTGATTTATTTAATTGCTTAAATCTTGAATCCAGAGAATCTCTACTTTGTGGTATTTTTCAAACTCTTGGTAGTCTCCACCTATTAGTCATATTGATAATATCCCTTGTGTGTTGTATTCGCTCAATTTCTGAGCAGATAAAGCCAGCTAAGTCATGGAAGCAACGTTGGCCTTGCTTAATTTGCAAACATAAGTGAAACTTAACTGGGGGTATTTTTGTAAATGCCAATATTAAAATACACGCATACACACACACACACACACACACACACACACACACAAACACACATACACATACACAAATTTAAACTCAGCCAGTCAGAAGCAGCCAACTTACTTATTATATAACTAGGGACTTCCCAGCAGGAAGATCAAATAAGGCAACTATATAACTGTAATCAATCAAATATTTTTTTTGCTTTACTTTAATATTCACCCTATAAAAGCCTTCCCCTTGAGTTTCCTCAGCAGAGCCCGAAACCACCTTCAGTTTGGTGCTCTGGCTGTTTTGTTTAAAATTTTATTATGCCTCGATTACATGTAAAAAAGTTAGAGATGAAATCCATTGCCTTTTGAATACACATGGAACACACCAATGATCCACTTTCTTTCGAGATATGTGTTTGTGATTTCAGTTTTGCTGCACTACTAATAATAGGTCTATCCAGTTTCCCAAGGCATGTACTTGAACTCCCAGTAACAATGGGCAATTTAGTATTTAGAGAACAGCGATGGTCCCTATGCAATATTTTACAGTCCTGGTTAGAATCTTGCATTCTTTAGAACCTAGTCTTCCATTAGAACTTTGTTCCTCAATTCACTGGCCCAGACATAAGCATCATTTACACTACTGGCAAGACAGGCTTATTCAAAATAAAGGCTAGAACTCAGCCAGTCTACTAACACAAAAGTGCTGTGCTCATCACAGCACAACCCTCCTAGGTTGCAGATCTGTGGAGAATAAATGACAGCCAGATTCCCAAGGCACTAGTGTACAGTGAACTGAAGAGAAGCAAAAGTGGGCAAAAAACAAAAAACAAAAAAAAAAAACAACAGAGAAAAGAAACACTCTAATGTTTCTCAACTTCCAACCACCTGGCACGGATTGTAACTACAGGACAGTTTAGTATGCGGCAGTCAGAAGTGACTTGGTCTTTTTAAACAAAACATCTGGGCAGATGACAACTGTAAAAATCCTGGACATCAAAGAGCCATCTTTACATGTGAAAAGTGCTATACATCAGTTTCTTCCTCTGCCCTCGTTTGAAGAGCAATCATGATCAGAAACAGCATCTTCAAATGATGAGTGCCGTGGGACACTGCAAATTGGCTCTGGGAGAACTTTTCCCAGGTGTGAGATCTGCCTAACAACTTATAAAAATAAAGCCACTAGATGAAATAATACATTATTAGAACTGCATCACTTTTTATCATCCATGATTTTTGTGTTAAATAATTTTGTGGGGGAAACAAAGGTTTCCAGCAAGGGTTGTAACTAATTTTCAGAAAGTATATTTATATTTCACTAAAAAAGGATAGTAACTTTCTGGTTCAGAAAGTAAACAGCAGCATATATCAAAGAGCAGATAAGGGTATCAAGATTGTAGTCTCTATGTAGCTTTAAAATTTTTATCTAGACATATTTAAATGCTAGTCTTGAGGTTCGTATTGCATGTGAAATTTCTTCAGTCATCTTGAGGGGCTGTTACACACCTTCCAATCTTCCTGTAATTAAGGCAGTAGTTTTGTTGTCATCTTGTCACAACTCATGAGAAAAACTGTGAAAACTCAAGAGCATATGCAGTAGTAAGTCAGTATTCGACAGCTATATGTAATTTTGCTTTGCATTTTGAGGCACTTCATTGCACCTGTGAATAGTCAGCTTTTCCATTCCTATTAACTACTTCCCCACTTCCACACTCAAAAGAGCCTAAAGATTCTTTTCTTGTTTGTTTCCTTAAAGTTTCTAAAGGACATCTTGTTTCACTTGCTACCAGTATATTTTGGAGACTCAGGTTTTGGTGAGTATAGCAATAAATCCGTTTCATATTATTTCTGAATTCACTAAAATTAAGACTTTACTTACCCTCTGTAAGTTTTTGTGGAATTTTAAAGAATATATTATTATAAAATTAAGTTGGAGTTCATTTGGATGAAGTGCAAATATTCCATAATATGGCAATAATGCACTAATAAATTGTTTTGTAATATTCATATTGTTTTTGGTAAAAACAGAATCTGTCACATAAAGAGTGATAATGTGGAATATCAAACAATAAAGATAAACCTGTATCTCTATTGTTTGATGGGTCTAGACAGAACCATCCACACCTTAGAAAATTTTTGCTTAACTTATATTACTTCTAAATATTAAAAACATGTTTTAAGTATCTAGAGATCAAATAAAGAATAATAACTCAGAACTAAATCAGGAGGTCCTTCAAGGAGAGTCTCAGAGACTTTGAACTTATTATATTTTATTATAACTGAGAGCATAGATCTGTTATTGATATCAAAGTGAATATGGCTGAAGAACAGAATTTTAATTGGAGTTGTTGGTAGGCAGAGAATGACATTAAATTCCAAAATATAAGAAATTTCACAATTACTTCACAAATATAAAATTATTTTTATAATTTTGTAGTGCTTGTGCCATGATTGACACAAGCACTATGGCTTAAAAAGGTCTGAGAACTACCCATGAGTCAGCAATGTCTGTAGGCCATTGATTATTGGTCTTAAATATATATAAATAAGAACATAGAATTAATGGCTTTTCAAAGTGACTCTCCCTATATTCAACATTGACTAAGCCTTCAAAATCTATTATTTTGTCTACTTGTGAACTCTATATTTTAATCAATTGACAAGGGCACAAAGGAGAAAAATGGAAATAATAAGAGTGCTAGAAAATGAATGGTAAAGGATAATGTAAAATGATTGGGATTATTTGGTCTGTATTAAAAGATGATGATGGTAAGTCTGAGTACCTGTAGTTATATTGTATGTATAGGAGAGGGGAAATTAAGTGATTGTTATCTGTACCAAATCTAGAATATAATGTAATGATTTTGAAATAATCTGTAATATTTTTTATTATTAGAAAACACTTCTTGATAAATTAATACCCTGAGACCTTTGATTAAGTTAAGAGGAACAAAGGAGACCATAGAATTTATTGTTCCAACAGTGCATGCATAGTTCTTCACTTAAGATGGGTAGGTGAGGTTCTTAAAGTAAATGGGAGATTTGGTGAAATTTAATTGTTTTTGGACCATTGATCTTTGTGACAACTGTCACTAAAGTCTAATTTTTACTCATTCCAATTCAGCTTTTTGAGATCTGTAGGCCCAACTTCATTTAACTATGAAAAAGCAATACTACAATGCTTTGTGAACTAGATGTGGGAAGCACCAGATTCATTTTCAGTGTAATTGCCTCCTTGTTTCTTCTTTATTTTAATTTTAAATGTTCTTTATGATAAAGTAACACATTTATTTGCATTATTAAGTAATTAGGAAATGTAGGAAAATCAACCATAGTTCCACCATTTAATTTTTATTGTTGTTGCCCTTTTCTATTCTTGACTTCCATTCTATGTGATGAGTATACATACCACTTAACTTTTTGTGCCTTCTCAGCTTTGGAACAGACCATGGTAACCCAAGAGTAACAACAAGCATAATACTGTAAGAATAATGCTTTCTTCCCTTTTACCTTCTATTTTCTTTTTTTATAATTGAAAGACAAATTTTTCATAGTTTCTGTCACTTGTTCTTTCTCACTATCGTGTCTTCTTTCAGGTTTCTCTGTGAAGTATCTTGAATGTTATTTCTCCTAAAAGCCTAGAAAAATCAACTTCTACCTAAAATAATTTTTCATGTAACATTTATACCTGACTAGAGGTATGGCACATTTCATTTCAGTCTTCAGTAATAGAGCAGCTGAAAACAGCACTCACATGACTGAGATTCTTGACTATATTCAGATTAAGATATTCAAATGAGAATCTTAATCTTATAGGAGGCAGAATTTTTCTTACATTTGAGATTAGAGTTCATGCAGAAGAATATTAATAATTATCATAATGCAAACCATTGCTAATTTCATCAGTACATTTTCTTTTGCTATCAAATATAGATCCTTTGAAGAATTTTAAGTCTTTTATTTAAAGTCCTTTTTCTCTCAGGGAATACTCTCCATCTTTTGAAGAAGTCATACTCCCACTACAATCTCATATATTTTACTGACCATGGACTGATTATGATCTTAGATGGCATAAAGATTTTGGAATACATCCAGTTGAGCTAAGGAGAAAGTTTAAATTATCACCTTTGAGTTATGTATTTTTGATTTCTTACCAGTAACATTTTATTGGAATAAAATATTGGTTTAAAATAAATTTTGTTTATTTTCAAAGGCCACATTACCTTTTGAGTCTATTTATTTTCTTCATTCAGTTTTACAGCAGATTTCTTGATGCTTCTGATTTTAGCTATCAGGTATTTTCATCAATGATACCCATTTCTATTCCATGTATAGTCAGTATTCACTCTGTTTAAAAATAAATTATCAACTTCATGTTTTCAAATCCTTCTCTTGATAAATATTTTAGTGAGGAATTTCTAGAGATGAAGAAAAACTTGTAAAGGTCAAACTACTGAATCATTTTTCTTCCTTCTTATACTTCCCACTTCAAAGGTTTTACTACTTAATGCTAAGGTAAAATCATCTCTTGATTTTTTCCCCCAAAATGTTTTTCTATAATCTATATAAGAAATAAAATTTAAAATTTAAATTTATATAATGCTGAAGAGAAAACTATTATCAGATTTACTTATTAGTTTGCTTTTATTTAGATTTAGCTTTCAAGATGTAAGAAATACTTTCTACATTCCTTATCCATGAATATTTGTAAATTGACTGCCACCAAGTAGCAGGTAGTATTACAAGGTACCATAGTCATACCTTTAAGGCTTCTTTCATCATAAAAGCAGTCACTATCTTTAATTTTTGTTAAGAGGATTTAATTATTGGTACTTATTTCATATTTTGATTAATTTTGGTTTTTAATTTTCACTACCTGTCATGCCATGTTTTGTCATGATCCTTCAGTTGGGTGCCATTTTAATTATTATTCCAGGGATTTCATTTTTCTCATTTATTATTACCTCACTCCTTTTAGCTGCTTTCAGAAGGGCTAATATCAACTTTCAGGAATAAAGTGTGAAGAACAGATTGCCTTCACACATTGATAATTTTAAAGATTTACAAACAAATTTAAAAATATAATTCCTATTACTGTGCTTAATAAAATTTGCTAAGATTTAAGTACTATAATCCTTGAAATTTGCATTAGCAAAGTATTAAGGAAACATATGGTGAACATCAGTAGGTACTAATAATATCTACAACTCATTTCAATTTACAAAGCATTTTAAGTGAAAATAACGTAAAAAAAATCACCAAAGTTCTTTTCTTTTTTTTTTTTTTGAGACAGAGTCTCGCTTTGTTGTCCAGGCTAGAGTGAGTGCCATGGCGTCAGCCTAGCTCACAGCAACCTCAAACTCCTGGGCTCGAGCGATCCTTCTGCCTCAGCCTCCCGAGTAGCTGGGACTATAGGCATGAGCCACCATGCCCGGCTAATTTTTTATATATATATATCAGTTGGCCAATTAATTTCTATTTATAGTAGAGACGGGGTCTCGCTCTTGCTCAGGCTGGTTTTGAACTCCTGACCTTGAGCAATCCGCCCGCCTCGGCCTCCCAAGAGCTAGGATTACAGGCGTGAGCCACCGCGCCCGGCCCAAAGTTCTTTTCTTACAGCATCATTTTGTCATGAAGTGGTATTGACTCTTGGTTTAAGGTGAAGAAACTGTGTTATAAATATATATTTTTATTTTGTGCTTTATTATATATAGAATTATTGCAGCATAGTGAAAACAATTCGGATTTTAGAATTAAAAGATTGGATTTGAATCTCAGACCATTATCACTGCCACACAACTGGTCTTGGAAAAATTATTTAAATTGCATATGCATCAGTTTATATATCTGTAAAGTGGGGATAATTAACTCTAGCGAGGTTGAGGGTCTTCTTCAGGAAAAGGAGTACCAATTTAAAGCATAGACGAGAACAACTCAAATGCATTGAGTGACTTAAATGTACAGCCAAACTACTTTTATGCCACTGACATTAATTATATATACTTATATACTTACACATCCTTATATACTATATATACTTATGTATATATAGATGTTCCCCAACTTATGATGGTTCAAATTAACAATATTTTGACTTTATGATGGTGTCAAAATTTTTATATATTGAGTAGAAACTGTACTTTAAGTTACCCATAAAATCTTTCTGTTTTTCACTTTCAGGACAGTGCTCAATAAATTACATGAGATATATTCAACAATTTGTTATGTAATAGGATTTGTCTTAGTTGATTTCGCCCAACTGTAGGCAAATGCAAGTGTTCTGAGCACATTTAAGGTAGGCTGGGCTACGCTATGATGTGTGGTGATGAGATGTGTTACATGCATTTTTGACTTAACAATATTTTCAACTTAAGATGAGTTTATAGAGACATAACTCCATCATCGATCAAGGAGCAGCTGTGCTTATATACTTATATACTGACTTATATACTTACATGCTGACATTAACATGTGCAGGAGTTTTATCAGCGGAACACTTATTTCCTCAGGCTGTTACTTCATTGGTGGCAGTTTTGCTTGTCATTTCTATTGGAACTGACAGACTTTTTCAGGACAAGGTAGGTCAAATACACTAAGAAGTGATCTAGTATGTTGGGAGGAGATTCTATAGAAAAGCACTACTACAAGATTCGGCACTAAAAATACAAAAAAAAAATTGATAAATTCTATTTCATATTAGTTTCCTCAAAAAAGAATGAAAAAAATCCATGTAGGATTTACAATTATATTTGCTGTATTTTTGAGCATATTTCTGAAAGGACACAACTTCCTTTTTGACTATGGATCAAGGAGAGATGAGCCTTCTAGTTTTACTTTCACATGTTTGATGATTGGAAGAATTTTTTTCACAAACTAGATTTTTTGCCCATATATTTAATATTTCCAATCTAGTTTGTCCCTTTGTAGTACATGTGCTTCTGCTTCTAGAGCCATAGAACATGGACACTTCATGACCTAGACACTGCATCAGCTACTTTGTTTTACTATTCTGGGTAAGTTGGCACAGTGTCAGTGAAGAGTACTAGAAGCCATTCCTAGTCCTGGAGGGCTAGCAGCTCCTCACACATAAATGCATCCCATAAACCCAAACTAATATATTCCCAACTCATCTTCCTCTTGGCCATATCTTAAAAATATTTTAATGTAGTCATTCCAATACTACCCAGATGTGAAAATTATGATGGAGAAGAAGTCAAATCTGGAAAGAGACAGCAAATTTGACTGATTGTGGCTGAAATATCTAATGTAGAAAATTCGCAAAAGTGTATGACTGTTTAAGCACATCGTCAAACACTTCCCAGAACTTTAGTGGCCAGAAGCTTGAGCTTCATTCAGTTTATGCTAAATTTGTCCTTGAATCCTACCTATTTTGAGACAGGAGAAACCTCAGGAAGTAAAAAGGCACTAACTTGGCTAAGGAGGAACACAGTTGAAAATGTTTAGGAGGTAAACTTAGAAGAGCCTGGTGTCCTTTGGCCAATATCACATTCTACCCCCTAAATATATACAATTTTTTGAAACTAAAATTAAAATAAACATAGTTTACTTTAAAACAAACAAAAAAGAACTTGGTGGTGGTCTACAAGTGAAGGAAGAAAGGAAGAGAATTTTGGCAAGATCCCTAGGGCTCTGAGTTAGAAGCGCTATGAGGAGCAGTAAGTTTTGGCACAGATAGAGTAGGCTGAGGAGATGATGAGAGAGGTTTTGGACCATGTTGGAAATGCAGAAGTGTTTCTGGCACAGCCAAGTAGATATTTCTGATGACACTTATATATTCAATTCTGAAACTCAGAGGAGAACCAAGGAGTTAGAGGCTTGCATTTGGAATCAAGAGAATAGATGAGAGAACCTCCCCCTCCACACATACACATAAACACACAAACATCACTATGGACAATATATGTAGGCTAAGAAGGGCAATACACCAGCAGAGAACTCAAGAACACCAGGTTTTAAAATGGGAGCAAAGGAAAGGATTTGGAATTGAAGAAAGATAAGAGAAAACCTGGAATAAGGTGCGCCATGGAATTTCTGGGAATAGAGTTTCACAACGAAAGAGGTCAAAGATAACAGTCAAATTGAGCTAAATGTGGTGAAGTTGAGAGCAGTGGGTTGAGGTGAGAAAGCAGAGACAGGGTAAACCATGTGGAGGAGCACGCTGGCTGAGGGAGCAAATGGAGGGGGCTGGATATTCACTGGAGAGAAACACTAGGTTAAGAAAAAGATTTCTTTCTTTCAGCATCAGAAAAACTTGGTCATATTTACAGAGTACAGGGAGTAAGTCAGCAGAGAAGAAGAGCTTTGAAATTCAGGAGTAAATGAAAACAGATCCTCTTGAGAACTTTTTTCTATCTGCTTAATTCTGTCTTGCCTTCTACCTAAAACATGGATTGTGTCTTTTCCATGTGTACTTGCAGCACCTTCCATAAATATATGATTATATGTGATAGACAATTATCTATTTTGTCAATATTTCCTACTAGAGAATTTGAGTCCTCATTCAATCCATCTTTAAATTCTTTTTGCTGAGAGCAGTGTTTATTGAAAGAATGTCTATGTCAAGGGAAAGATGGAAGGATACAGAATAGAGAACAGAGAAGGAGGGTCTGTCAGACTGGAAAAGGGGACTTTTCACAATGTTTTGAAATTAGAATGAAATGATGAAGCTGGGCTTAAAATATTTAGTTGTGCTTGCAGGGTTCATACCATGATTTTACTTGTGCTTGTAGGCCCAGCTGAATTCCACCTCTAAAGTGTTTGATTTTAAAAATTTCCAGATTCTTTCCTGGTGGTCTTTTCCTCCCTCTTTATTTCAGGCACACATTCCTAGCTGTGCAGTGAATGCACGGAGAATATATAGCAAGGGATAGAGGTGAATGGGATCATCAAATAAAAACATTTTGAAACACTGAAATTTGTATTTGAATGATTTTACAACTCTCCAGGACATTTGGTAAAGGGAACCAAGAAATATTTTATATTATGTTTACTCTGTTTCACAATCAAGGGCTACTTGTTTTATTCTAGGCAGCTGTTTATTAGATGAAGACTGTTTGTCAAAAATTAGATGAGGTAGGAAACTGAGGATGATAGTCCACTTGTCATCAATACTCTAATCCCCCAAAAGAAAGAAGAAATAAATGCATGGCCGTTGATTGTGAATCAATAATGTTATCTTCATTTGCAAAGGACAGCACATTAGAACACGTTGATTTAGAGTTCCTTATTCCTGTTGAATAAACACACAGGTCGCTAATCATCAGCTACTAAATATATTTTCCAAAGGTGAACAAAAGAAGTGGGTAATTTGATGCTTCTTAATTAAGCTCACGACACAGTATTTTTTTTTATACTTTTACAAGCATTTGTTTATGAAAGCTAAATGAGTATGGATTTCTGATGGAAAAATTCCCACCCCCCATCAGCTGTGAGTGATTCTGGCTAGTAAATTATACGCTGTCCTCTACATTGCCATGTAAATGACCTCAACCCTGACCTTGACACAGCAGTATTTCTAAGAGAGAATAATAATTTATTCTCCATGTTAGATGAACTAAGCCCATGGTGGTTCTCAGCTATAATTCTGTACTATTTACTGAGAAAAATAGTCCTATATATTTAGATAAATGATGGGGAGGAGGAGAGACAGAGAGAAAGAGAGAGAAACAGATATTTATATAGATGGATTTAAAGAATAGAAGAATGGACATATGGTGAGGCCTTGGGCAGGTGGTAAAGAGAGAGAAATAGCTACCTCAGTAGATGGCTAGGTAATGTGGCTTCATAGATATGAAAATTTTCTAACTTCATATACATTAGTTTAGTGTTAATGAATCCTTTATCAGACCCCAAAACTTGTTTTCCTCATACAGGGATATATGAAACACACACACACACACACACACACACACACACACACACAGCTTTGAGAATTCTCTAAGGTTATAATAATGATTTATATTTGCAGAATTTCTATACCTAGCACTAGCGTACCCTTAATGAGAATTCCACAGTTGTTATACAGACCATTAAACATTTCTTTGCAGCTTATATTAGCCCATTTTAAAGCTTTGTTTATGTGTATATAAACCCCTACATTAATGTTTTGTATTCTGAAAATTTCACCCGCACAGCACCAGTCACTTAATTGCACTAATTATTATTCACACATTAACGCCTATTAGTCAGCATGAGTTTCATTCTATTTTTTTTTTTAACATTTTAGCCAGCATTCAGATTTTACTTACTTGGCATAAATGACTTGTTATAGTGGTTTTCAAAATCTGGCAGTAAGCCTAAGAAGCCACCACTTTTGCTGTCCAAATTTCCTCTTCCAGTCATCATTATAGATATAAAGAGACAATCTGTTAAGCTTATTGAAACTTTATGGAAGGAAATGTGAAGTGGAACTTCAGTAGGTACCCAAATTCTATTGCCAAAGGAATAGAGAACAATATTCTACCAAATTGGTGTTCTATTATGTTATGTTTGATATGCAATTACTGCTAGAAATTTTATTTTTTTAAACCATTATAGACCTTAAAGTCAGTACTATTTCATAGAAATCTTAGAAAAGAATATGCAGGAGCATGGCATGACTAAATTGAATCCCAAATATAACATATAGTAAGATAGATTATTCAAGGCAGCCTATATTAAAAGACTGAAAATATTCTTAACTTAAGAATTTGGACATATATGGTAAGGACGAAGTTGAAGTTAATCTTAAATATTACTTGTAGCTTGCTGGGGATACTATTTTAAGAGCTGGCATTGATTGAGAGGCTGTTGTATTAATTACTTTTTACTGAACAATGTTAGAAAGTAATCTTCCTTTCTAAAACCGTATACACTGAAAAATATTTCTTTAGGTGGTTCAAAAAATAATTGATTTTATGGAGTAAATTGTAAGAAAGAAACCACTGGATTTGTATACAATAAAAGCAGTAAAATACACCATCTCAATCTCCCATAAGCTCAGCATGGTAGACACACAGTCTGACAGAATGTCAGAGTTGGAGGAAACCCTCAGAAAAGCCAACAGAGAAAGAGAGGTTGGACATTGGTAAGGGGAGAAAACTATGCCCTGACACTGTTTCCTCAGATAGTTCCTTACCCATTAGATGAAGGTCAAAGTCCATCTGGAAGTCTCTACTTACTGGTAAATCTGAACTTGGGTAGACTCTTTAGTTGGCCATACTCCATTTAAAATAAAGTGTTATGCTAGCTCTCAGTTCTGGAAACCCTGCTCCAAAGCAGTGAGTACTGTAGCATCCCAAAATATTAAGTTTGAAATCTTTGGGCTTCTCTGGAAGCTGGAGGAAAGGGTGTGGAGCAAAGGCTTTAATGAACCCAGATAGTACCTGCAGTAGGACCATCAGTACAACGCAGGGGAAGTGGACTCAAAGATTAGCAGATAAAGGCAAAATCAAAGATGACAAGGCCCAGACAGGACTCAGAGGACTAAGAAACCAGTAAATGGGAACCTGAAAGAAAGAGTAAACTGAGTATCTTAGTCAGGGTCCTCCCGAGAAATAGAACCAATAGGATGTATATGATAGGAATTGGCTCCATTATGGAAGCTGAACAGTCCCACAATCAGCTGCCCTAATAAGCCCAGGAAAGGTGGTGAGGTAATTCAGTTCAAGTCCAGAGGCCTAAGAACCAAAGAGTTCATGGTATAAATACCAGTCTAAATGCCCCAGAATCAGGGCAGCTGATGACCTTGAGCACAAGGTGGATATCCCAGTTCAATCACAGAGCAAGTGAATTCACCCTTCCTCTTCCTTTTGGTTCTGTTTGGGCCCTCAATGGCTTGTATGATGCCCACCCATATTGGTGACATGGATCTTCTTTATTCAGTTTGCCTATGCAAGTGCTACTGTTCTCCAGAAACACCCTCACAGACACACCCAGAAATGATCTTTTACCAGCTATCGGAGTATTCCTTAGCCCAGTCAAGTTGACACATAAAACTAGGCATCATGCTGGAAATCCCCTGGATTGGCTGTAGTTAGAAGAAAATAAGATCACAGTACAGACAGGAATAGGATCAAGCCAGGGCCATTTCAAGGAGATCCAAGGAGATAGGAGAGCCAATGGGCTGCTAACAGATCCTTCTGAAGTGGTAACTTGGGGCTATTCCTGATAATAAAAGGACTCTATAAATATGGAAAGGCATTCAGGAGGAGGGAGAAGCTGTCAGGGGCACCTCACAAAGCTCTTTCTGATACCTTACATCTGGGTGGGGGTTCTTCTGGCTCTGCACCTCATGGCATTTGGCTTGTTCTTTCTTAGAACCTGTGGTGACCCACACGTTAATACTCCGCTCTCCTTACACTTTAATCTCTGGAGGTCTATATTGTGCATTCATTCTGCAGTTCCTTGTGCACTGCTTTACAAAGTGCAAGTCCAACGTAAATAATTGAAGTTAATTGAAATATAAGGGAACTGAATGATAAATACTTACATGGATTTTGAATTTTATTTCCTGTGGTGGTTGTCAGACTTGGTTTGCTATTTAATTCAATCTCTTGGGGGGGGGGTGAAAATGATGCCAAGGTCACAAATTCAGTCCTTGTGTGGTAGCTTGCTGAGCTCTATTTTATGGCCAGAGTCTATTGGCCAGCTGTCTTGAAAATGTGTGACTTTGGGCACCAGAGGATGGGAAGAGATATGGAGGATCAGAGGAACCTCATCACCTCTGATGACAAAACAACTCAGAGGTACTGATTTACAGTCAGTTGGTCTTTTCTCAGAGGTCCCTGTTGTTTTCTTCAGGAATTCTATTTCAAACATTACAATGTTATCCTGTTACAAGTCCCAGAAAAGAATGAGCCACAGACAGAACTGAAAAAGGGGGTAAATCATTGGAAGACCAAGGCTTGAATCTTTTTCATGCCACTATGGCTAACACAGTTACTTGGACAAATAGGACACTTTTCTGAGCCCCAATTTTACTATTTGTAAAAACGTAATTTATAGGATTGTTTTAGGTATGAGAGGAGGCAATGTTACAAATAGATGCTCAGTAAATATTCTATAGTAGCAACAATTTAGAGTTGCAAGTAGACTGACAGAAAATGGCTGACTACAAATGAGAATAGCAGGGATCTAAGAATCAGAGTGTCACAGCTGTCAAGGATCTCAGCGATAAATCCAATCCTGAATTTTACTGATAAGAAATTGAAGAATCTCGAGTTTAAGAGCCTTGGTTGGTAGTCACAGAGTGACAGAGCTGAGACTAGAGCCTTCATCTCCATGTCCAATCTCAGTGCTCCTTCAAGCTTAGCAATAGGAGGCAGTCTGAATTCTAACAGGGAATGTAGTCGTATTTAAAACGCTTTAGTGAGGCCTCTGCTAAATGTGAAAAACACTATAATTTGGTTACTTAATTCAAACAATATTTATTGAGTGCTTACTATAGGTCTGACACTGCCTTAGGTACTGAGATACTTGGGATGCAAAACAGGTCCTGCCCTTGTGAAGACAAATCTCTAGAGAAAGATTATTGTATAAAAAAAAAGTGAATGCAATTCAATGTAGTAAAAGTCCAAGGAAAGAGCTGTACCGTAAAAGAAGTCCTGGAATTTCCCAGGAAGAGTTGTTATTTGAGACACATCTTCAGAGCAGCTATATTATGTTACGCTAGTGCTATCAGAGGCCGTCTATTCCTTCTCCTACATTTGCCCTTAGAAATGCCTATCAAAGAATATTTTAAGAAAAACTTGCCAGAATTTTGCTCAATGTTTTATTTATGCATATGGTTGCTCTGTGACCATTTGGTAGTAGAATGTGGACTTGAGATTCAAACAAAGCAAACAGTCTAAAATTTCATTAAGTGGCTTTTTGTTACCTTGAATGGCTTGGTAATAGCAAAATTCCTACCTCTAGGGATTTTGCAAGGTTAATATCCAGATGCCTCAGCTCTGCATGTCTGAACATATTATCCAATGAAAACCTATGTAACTTTATTTTTCTTCAGTGTTTATATTATTCTCACTCTTGAAAGCAGAGGAAGGATTTATAATCATCGTTGTTTACTACGCTCACTATGCATGCCCACCTTCTCCTGGGTCTTATTGTCTTGTAGCCACTTGTAATAAGAATTCTTCATTCAGTAACAACTTCCAGAATGATTATTCCTTTCCATTTGTTTGGAGGAGCCTATAATTAGATAATATTTTGATTGGCTGAAGAATAACTTTACTCTGTGACCTGAACACGATAGTGTTACAAACCTGTTGAATATTTCTTCAGTTTTGTCTTTTCCTTGTTACTTTTTTGTGATCTTAGATCATTCTCTTTGTTAAGTAGCTTTGATTCATGTACTTTTTGATCACAAGAGTTGTCCCTTACTCCTAAAACACTACAAAATTAAAATTGGCCAAAATAATTAGGTGGATGTACTAATTTAAGTCATGTTAAAATTCAAGAAGCAAAAATGTGTATTATGTAATTTATTATGTATTAATATTACAATTGATTTTTAAAAGGGGAAATTTGTGATTTTTTTCCAATAAAATAGATCCCCAAAACTTGAATAGAAGCAATTTCCTAAGTAAAACAAGATGACTGCTTAAAAGATTCCTGTTTGGTTTCAGAGAGAGAGTGAAACGGGAAGGAAAAATGTTTCATTTACATGACCAATATCACTGCTTTTTAAAAGGGAAATAAATAAGCCCCTCCTCAAAAAAAACCAAAAAAAACCAGCCACCATCTGTAATTTCTTTAACCAAATTGAGCAGGTATCATGGTTTTGCAGCTTTACATTAGGTTAATGTAAAGGCTGTGTTCATTTCACTTACTGTATAATTAGGATTTGAGTCCAAATCCCAGAGTGCATATGACAGGGATTTTCTTGAGGCTACACTCTGCTCTTCTCAAAATGGTCTTCTTATTTCTTGTGTTTCTAAAATCAGGAAAGTGAGTATAAACAAACAATAGATGACCTTTATGAGTAAAACATCTGAGCATAGAAAGATTAATCGACCCCCATCAGCCAGTCATTAAATCAAATAGGAGCTTTTCTTGTACTTTTAAACCTCCGATTTACAGTCAGGCAAATTGTGTAAAAAGGCTGGTAATACAGTGACGCCCAGTGCCACTGGGCTTTAGAAAGCTGACAGTTCCTGTAAAATAGTCATTAAACAACCTCTAGAAGAGACTCATCAGCAGATGCCCCCAGGTGAAGGAGAAAGAAAGCTGAGAGAATGAAGGGGAATCTAACATCTTAGCATGACTGAATTAAACAGAGCATATTATGCTGATTTTCAGAGTCAGCCCAGTAATTTAATTTTCAGAGCAGTTCCTTTGATTGTAGCAACCATTTTATGAAACATTAATAAAACTTTGTGTGTGTGTGTGTAACACACATCTCTTTTCCATTTCATTAAGAAAAAGGAGTCAACATATTCAAATTTGCTGACCATTAGTTCTATAAATGCCAAAAAAAGAAGATATTGTTATCATTATTTTTGAAAGAGCAGAGGAACAGAATAACATAGCTCTCACTGTATAATTCCATAGCAAGCACAAAACAAGAAAACGGAAATAAAGTATATAAAGTTATTACATGTTAGTCTATGGGATTTTACATTAAGACCCTGAGCTAAATCACACTGTAATGTACAATCCAAATGCAATTCTGTACCTCCTGTATAATGATATCTACTATGCATCCAAATTAATTGTAGAATACACATAGCCCTGTATACTAAGTATTCATTAGACTTCTGTGGCAAATAGATATTTCTGGATCATGATACCCAATAGAAACTTGTTTTTAATGATTTTTACAATACATTTTGAGTAACAGAAGTTTCACAGATATGAATGTATTAAAGAAGGAAGAGACCTTTAAATAATGTGCCTCACTTTATAGAATACGCATGTTCTTAAAATGCACATAATAAAACTGTTTTTTTTGCAAGTTAACTTATATTTTCTCATTTATTTCTATCATAAAACTGAAGATTCATTCTCACTGAAGTAATTTTTGGCTCAAAGACAATGATCACATTTAAGAATGAATCAACCCTTTTAAATCAGTGGTAAATTTTATATTCAAATCTAGTAATTATCCTTAGTCTGAGCTTTTTTGTTATAATTTTCTCTTTTCATTATGCTATCATTATTTTAACCATATTGTTAATACCTTGTATTCCCCTTCCTCTCTTTAAAAATAAATAAGCATATACAAATAAATACGCATGTGTAAGTAAAAAATAATCTTTTGAAGCACTAATAAATAAAAATAAAATTAATGTTAATAAATAGAAAAAAAATAAGCCTGGACGATCAGTCACAGCAAGGATGTGAGAAATGTTAAAGGTGAAGCAGCTCTGGAGGACATTAGAGCTCCAGAGACTGGAGTCTACTACAGATGCTACAGGTGACTCACTGCAGACCTCACTAGGTCACTGGGCCTCTCTGGGACTTGGTTTCTTCATCCTAAAATTGATAAGATTAACCAAAGGATTTTTAAGGCTTCTTTCATCATGATAGCTTTGTGCTCTTGCTAAGGGTGTTCTGTCTGTATTGTCATGGTTAGTACTTTCTGTGATTCTTGGTGTGCTTATTAATAATAATGTCTCTGTTAAATTTTTGGCAGTATTTCTCCATAGTAATGTGGACATTATTAAAAAGAACATAACCACATATTATTATATCTAAAAAGTCATTTTCCAAATACTGTGTATGTGTTTAATGGATTATTCCTATATTTTATTTCTAATTTTGTATGCTTACTGGTTTTATCATATTTCTGTTAAATTATAAAACATCTATAATTATTTCCATCCCAAGCTGACAATTTGGACCTTGATATTTGTTTCTATGTATGGGACTCAAAATAATATCCAGTTAGCAGGCATACGATTTACATTTTCTTGGGTATTACTTTTGTATATAGAATTCTGCAAAGGTTTGCCAGATTTGCTTCATTTCCTTACACCAAACAGGTTAATTAACACCTTAAGTTCTGTATTCTTACAAAATGAATGACCTATTGGTAAAATCATAAAGGTTCACATTTAATTCTATACCGTAGACACTTACTAATCACAACTGTAAAATACCCATAAGATTAAGCACCACATATTCAGGAAAAGAAGGAAATGAAAGTCTGTTAAACAACAGACTTTCATCTGCAAGAGATTTTATTAAGAGCATCTTTGCTATGTGCCAAGATATGAATGCTTGAGTATAATTCAATTTTATACAAAAGAAAATCCCATTCAAATCTAAAGATAGAATATTTCTATTTCAAGTTACTTTCCACTGAATTACTGAAAAGAATTGAAAGATAGCAATCCAAAATCCTAAATGTATGAAACAGGTCTTCAAATAGTTGAAAAATAACATTCACAAATTCCTGGGGCTGCAGTTGACAGCAGAATAAGGCCAACTGTTCAGCTGGGTTAAGGTTAATTCCATGGTGTGTGGTAGGAATACAGTCAACGTGTGTCTCAGAAGCAAATCCAGATCTTGTGTGTGGTCATTTTCTTGTGATTCTTGTAAAAGGGAAGCATAGTGCAAAAGACCAAATGCAGCCCTAAGTTATACGATCTACTGGGCTATACTTTTTTCAAAAGTTTAATCTCCATTGTTAGTCCCATGAAAAACAGCCCTGCCCTCTCTATTTCCTTACAGGGTTGCTTTTGATGGAAAACTTTGTGGATGTTTGTGATATTGCTCAGAGCCCATTGGCAGATGAGCATCTCTTGCTGTGGCCTCCATCATTATTTGCCTGTCTTGTCTATTAACGAGCACTATCATCCCATCGTGGGATGACAGCTGCAACACGTACTCAGGCGCAATAAACAGCTAAATGAGGCGCACAGCAATTTCACTTGTCACCAGCGCCCTCGGCACGACTGGCTGCACAGCTTGATGCATAAATTCATGAGGCTGTTGCATATGATGGAGTATGCTTGGCTGAAAGAGGTGATGGATAGCAGGGCAGCTAAAAATGGCCATCACCTTGACTCTGTCAGGACATTTTTTAAAACTACCCCATCAGCTTTCTTGTATTCAATGCACTATCATAGCGCAGAAAACTCTAAGGTACTGATGTGATACTTTTTTTCAAGAAAGACTTTTTGGGGGTTTTCTCTTAAAGGAGGTACCACGTACTGAGGCAGTTTACATTTATTCATCATTAGCTCTGATCCTGCTAGATTAAGTTATGTTTAAGAGTAGAATTTACTACTGCATAAAAATCCCAGAAATCTATTTAAGTATTAATAATGTGGGAAAAAACAGTAGTTAAAAATATTTCCAAGTAATACAGTAGAGCTATGGATTGGTTAACATGAGATTTGAAGAATTTGAAAATATGGCATAGAATATTCGAACTCATAGATTCAAGAAATAGAACTTCTATACAATTAATTACAACATTAAATAATTTTCTAGAGCACATTATTATATCAGTGTTGGTAATGCATGTTCTAATCAGTATACAAAACACAAGCAAGGACTAATACTATATAAAAGTGCCCCCATCAAAGAGGCAGTGGAGTGGAGACCTTAAAAATATCAATGATATAATGCATTGATTTCTATAAAAATATCCTTTTAACCTCTTATTTACTCAGCTTCCTGAACTCAAGCCAGGACTCTAACTGCCATAGGCGGGGCTCTGGGTGTCCCAATGAAATGGGCGATACATCCTCTATCTATGTTAGTGGAAGTCATCTAAGGAAGACAAATATAAAGGCAACAAAATCAATGAGGCAGTTTCCTGCAAAGCTTTATACATTAATCTCTATCACACAGAGATATATACGCACACCAGAGCTAGGGAAGGAAGTCACTTGTTCTCTAATAAAAGAGAAAACCCTTGATAATAAGCAATTAATAAAGTTGTCATGATTAGTTATGCAACTATGAATCAACATGCACAGTAAAAATGACCAGTTCTATAGATATAAAATATCTATGATTTAATCGTAGTGAAAACAGTCATTAATATGGGTGGTTATGTATGATTCTTATAGCTACTTCCCTCCTCTTCTTTTGCAATGAAGTAGTGACTCCTGAACAAGAAAGAGTTACTGAAACAATTCAGACACAAACTTTCCAGACAAGAGAGTAAATTTATTAGCCATTTTATTTTTTATTCTTATCTCCCCATATCCAAACTCATGTTTTTCAAACTCAGCCCTACATTTAGCAAAAGTTTTTTTAATAAAGTTGGAAAAAGGTGAAATCTATAGGGATAAATTTTAGTATTAATCTGAATCCAAAGTGTCATACCAAATGATGAAAATGTATCCCCGTATACATAGGAGAAAAATACTTTTAAATTACTTGAAAGTCAAAGGCCTTTTAAGGAAGACAATTACATGGCATGATAGCTGATGATAGCCTTATGATACGACCTGGCCCTTAATAATCACCTGGCTGGGCCCAGGGCCAGGTGG
Organism: Microcebus murinus; assembly: GCF_040939455.1. Classification (NCBI taxonomy): domain Eukaryota; kingdom Metazoa; phylum Chordata; class Mammalia; order Primates; family Cheirogaleidae; genus Microcebus; species Microcebus murinus. The sequence goes on from NC_134108.1 coordinate 58,593,402, forward strand.
ATCTGATGTAGGCAAGAAGGCATGGAAATGGCCATTATGTGGGAAGAGAAACTTTGAAGAAGTGGGGAACATAAAAGTGATTTCCAATCAATAAGACAAGAATTAGAGGAGACTGTGAACTAAAAGGATAATGATAAGAACATGCGCTTTTGTATCTATGTTATGCCAAGCATTGTAAGACCAGGACTAGCGGGGAGGTAAAGAGAGCAATCGACTTAGGTAAAATATATAAGGAGGTACAAAAAAAAAACCTCAATAATTAAGATAAATGATATTTTAATGAAATGCAGAAATAGATTAATTGAAAATATTCATGATTGTATTGATTCTGTTGATTCTATTGTTGCATAAAAATTGCTACCAGTTTAGTCATTTAAAAAAATATCCATTTATTATCTCATGGTTTCTGTATGTCAGAGGTGTGTGATGGCATGGCTGGGTCTGCTTACGTAGGATCATAAAAGGTGGAAATCAAACTGTAGCTTATATTCCTTCCAAACTCATTTTTGTTAATAGCAAAATCCAGATATCTGTGGTTGTAGGCAGGAGGTCTCATTTCTTCACTGTCTGCTGGTCATTGTCATTCCTTCTTCAATGGCAGCTATGGCAAATTGAATTCTTAACACACTTCAAACCTCCCTGACTTCTGATTTTTGCTATTGCCATCGGCCAGAGAAAACTCTCTGCTTTTAAGGGTTCATGAGGTCATCAACTGTGCCGTATAATATAACATGATCATGAGAGTAACATCTCATCATATTCACAGGTTCTGAGGAGTAGGAAAGGGAATCTTTGGGGGCCTGTTTTAGAAATTCTCTCTACTACAATAATGAAAAAAAAAATCAAAATTTTAAATGAAGGCCGAATTTAACCCTGCACTTGCAGAAATAGCCCTGACTCACTTGCCTTATCCCTTGCTCCAACCATGTTTCTGGTAAAAACTTTTTCATTTAATAAAAACAGACAGCCCATGGGTCATAACCCCAATCTGTTTTTTTTTTTAAATATTGTATGAAAATATTATTTATGTTATTGGTGCCATCCTTTCTTAGATGTTGCACTCACAGTGAGTGTCTCAATCGCTTCACACCAGTCTCATATCTATCTTCTCATTTATTGATCTCCACAACCTGGTAGACTGAGTATGACCAATTCTATCATCAATGGGGATATTAGAGAAGGTAAGCAATTTGCTGATATCCATACAGTATTAGAAGGCAGAGCTGTGATCCTAGCCCAAAACCACCTGACTCCAAAGACCATGCTATTGTCAATACTGTGGTGCTTACTAAGTTGGTGGTATGGTTTGAACATTCGTGCCCTCCAAAACTCATGTGGAAGTTCAATTGTCAACGTAATGCTATTAAGAGGCAAGACCCTTAAGAGGGAATTAGGCCCTGAGGCCTCCACTCTCATGGGTGGGTTTAATGTTTTAATAAAAAGCTTTCTAGAATGGACACTCTCTTGGTTCTTTTGCTCTTCAGCCATGTGAGGAACAGTGTTCCTTCCTTTCTGGAAAATGAAACACTTAAGGTGCCATTTGGGGAGTGGGACTGAACTCTAACCAGACACTAAACCTACTGGTGCCTTGATCGTGGTCTTCCCAGTCTCCTGAACTGTGAACCAATATATTTCTGTTCATTATAAATTACTCAGTCTGTGCTAGTCTGTTGTAGCAACACAAACAGACTGAGACAGAAGAGTTGACGTTTCTTTGCAAAGATTGTGTCAAAAACATAGAATCATGGAAAGATCCTGAACTTAGATTCAGAAGCCTTTTATCCGCACTATTAATTTAAATTATTAAAACATTTCAGCCTCAGGTTGAGATGTTAAGAGCTACCTTTTATAGATTTGGGAAAGTGTAAGTGACTAGATTGTAAATTCTTTAAGCTTAGGGGCATCTTTGATTTTGTGTATAGCTAGCACACAATAGTTTTGTGAGTGAATTAATATTGAAGGAAGGAATGAACTAAAAAATATTAAAAACTCTGTAATCACTATGATCTATGAAGTACCAGAAAAGTATAATATGCCTTCTACAGAAATATTAGGTGTTTCAATTAGAGAAATATTAACTTTCTAAGGTGTTTTCTAGAGTTGTCTTCTATGATTGGTTTCCTCAATATAATCTTTAGTGGAGACCAAAGGCCTAGATTGTAATATTAGACAAAAGCAGTGGTCTAAAGTTAGTCTCTTTTCCTCTCTAAATTGGTGACACAAAACTGAACAATGTGCTGATTATAAATAGCTATATTTGTAACCCTAACAATATTTGTATCCCCATAATATGATGAAATAAAAGGAAGAAAAAAAATGTAAATTGGAAAATCTCTCAATGACAAAATCACTTTTATTTGTTTATTAGAACTCAGGTTCTGTTGCATTGTGGCCATTGGATAGGAAGCAACCAACAACCAACTAACCATTTAACTAGTTCAGCTGAAAAAAAAGAAAGAGAAAGAGAGAGAAGGGAGGGAGAGATAGGGAGAGAGAGCAAGAAGAAGGAATGAAAGAAGAAAGGAAGCAAGAAAGGGAAGCAAGCAAGCAAGCAAGAAAGAAAGAAAGAAAGAAGGAGGAAGGACAGGAGGGAGGAAAGAAGAAAGGAAAAAGAAGGAAAGACATCTTTCATGGATAATTGAGACAATTAGACAACATGATAATTTAAAATACACTACCTAGATTCTTAACCAACTTTAGAATTTAGATTTTAGAATCATTTGCATTCATTAAATTTCTCTAGAACATTTTAAAGTTGATGGAGACTGTTTTCTTGTTTTAAAGAGAAAGTGACAATTTAACCTAAATGAACAATAGCCAAAACAGAATGCAAAACATTGGAAAGGAATCAGGAGGTCTGAGCACATTTTATACTCAACTGTCTTGGCTAAGGTAGGGATCAGCACTAGTGTGCTGCAGATGATAGATTGGAGCTATACTTGGCTCTTTATGGATTTGGCTGATTTCTGGCTGCCCTGAAACCCTTTATTCCTCTGAATTGCCTTTAAATTCAGGAGAAAACCCAAATAATTATTTTTAGAGCAAAATTATCTCAATGCAATTCACTTCTAATATCCTCGTTATGCTCTTTTGCTGTTTATCTGTCTCATTATCTATCCACATATTTATATCTATTTAAAACATGAACAAATTACATTTCCCTCAAATTTTCATTAATTATGTATTTTTAATTTATGGATATGCAAATAATAGATTCAGGATATTAAGATACCCTAAAATATTTATATGTATATGTATGCAGTATCTTTTTCCATTTCCTAATTTCATTCTCTCTCTCTTTTCATATGTATCAAAAGTGAAGTACTATTTGGCATTTTTTTTATGTAAGAATACTACATAGACCATACCTGAGTATCGATTGTAGGTGTAATAGCTTGAGATAGCACTGTTTATCTCTCTTTTCTAACTTGACTTTTTAAAATAAGTCCATTATTATCATTCTCTTGATCACTCTCTTTTATTATACTATGCAATTATGAGCCTTTCTATTTTAAGAGTTATGGAACAGAGGTGATCTACCAGAATTTGACCGAGATCCCACTTCAAAATGACAAAATGACTAAATAATTACCTTAATCTGTTCCAAAATGAAAAAGTAAATAATTCCTAATTATAACTTCTTTGTTTAACTTCTACATTATTCTCTGTTACAGATCTGCTTGTGTCATGTCCTTACCTAAAACAATTCAATGGCTTCTCAGTGCCTTTAGGATAAGAACATATTCTTAGTACAGTCTTCAGAGCACCCTCTGGCCTGGCTCCTGCTTCTGCAGTTGCTCCCATGCCATCCTCTTCATTTCTTTCTACCATGTCAATGATTTTTCCCATTTTCACTCATGTGAACTACATATTTATATGGACTAATTAGTTTAGTTTAATACTCACAATAACTCTTTGACTTGGATACTAAAATTGTCTCTATTTTACAAATGAAGAAACACATGCAAAAACACAAAGAGGCTGCAATAACTTGCCAAAAATCTGGAGGTAAGAAGTCACAGTGCTAGGATATTGACTCATAGGCCAGCACTTAGAAACTCCTAGAAATGTATAAAATGAGGAAAAATCTATTTTGTTGTTGTCTTATTCAGTCTAGCCACTTAGCAAAGCATCTTTGGAAAAACAAGAATAATTAACCACTTTTCATGTAGTTAATGTATCAGTCTCCCAACTACCTTCTTTAAGAATTCACTTGATCTAGTTTGATATGCATTTCTGTGTAAATACCACCCAATGGTTTTTATATGTTTGGATATTTGGCCCCTCTAAATCTCATGCTGAAAATTGATCTCTAATGTTGGAGATGGGGCTGAGTAAGAGGTGTTTGGGTCATGGGGGGTTCATGAATGTCTTGATGTCCTCCCCATGGTAGTGAGTGGGTTCTCCCTCCATGACTTCATGAAAGAGCTGATTGTTTTCAAAAGTGTGACACCTCTCCCTCTCTCTGCTCCTTCTGTCATCATGTTACACAGCTGCTCCCCCTTCACCTTCCACCTTTATTGGAAGCTCCCTGAAGCCCTCACCAGAAGCAGATGCTGACACCATGCTTCTTATACAGTCTGCAGAACTGTGCGCCAAATAAATGTCTTTTCATTATAAATTATCCAGCCTCAGGTATTCCTTTATAAAGGTGCAAAACAGACTAACACAAGTTTACAGACCAATTCCTTAAATATTTATCATGAATTTGATATCCTTTGAACATATATATTCTCAAATTATGCATTGGTTTGTATAATAATTTTGATACTTGATGATCTTGATTAGTTCATTAAGTAAATTAAAAGATGTTATCCCAAAGAGCTATTTTCCCAGAGATTACTCCTCCAACTAAGGTAGGAAAAACAAAATCAAATTGGATTTTCACTATAGTATTATAATAGTACATGATAATTTCTGAGATATGATGAGAGATAAGTTTAAAGTATTAATGCCTCCCCCACCTTAATGACAAATGATATTGAATACTTATTAAAGAGTTCTTTACTATACACTGGGAGAGAACATTTTTAGTGAAAGATACTTGTACTTTAAAATTTATAAGCCTGAGTTTAAACTCTTGCTTTACTGATTACTAGCTGTGTGCCCTTGAGCTACTTAAACTTTCTTAACTCCAATTTCCTCATTTACAAAATTGATGACTATACCTGTCTTATAGGTTTTGAGACATAAAAAGTATAGCAATACACTGACATATAGTAAAGATTATATAACTAATATTGAGTGTCTTTTTAAATTTTTAATCTCTACTCTAAAATAGTCCAAAATTTGTTGATAATAGTCATTTATTTTTAAAACTTAATGTTAGTCTTCAATATTGCTGTCAATGATTCTAACCATACAAAATAAGTGATATCATGAAATTAAGATGTACAGGTGAAATTAGCATTCTTTTCACATTATTATTTTTCAGGATATAGATTTTGTCATACATAATTATCTATTTTTTATAAGCCCAAAATAAACATGACTGTTTCTTGTCTGATTTAAAGTAGAAGTGGCCATCTCGGCTCTTGGTTTAATAAAGACGACTGAAATAAAATATCTATAGGCTAATGAAAATAAATTTATAAATATAAACTAAAATTTAATTGTTTAAATGGAATATTTCCAAATATATGGACACCTAATAACACATGGTCAAAATGTCTTTTCTGTTTCTTGTTGCAGCCATACCAGGCAACTCATGCTTTTGGCCACAGGTGTCATATTTTTCCCCAAGTGTCATTTATTGATCTTCTTCACTCTTCAATCCCTACACCCCACCCAATCCATTCTTGTTGCCTTCCTACTACCTTTTAAGGCTTGGTTCCAAGCCACCTCTTTCATTTCACTCTTGAAAAAAGACTTTCACATATTTTGCTTGTGTACTTGAATACATGTCTACTCAGTCATGAGACTAAAAGCTTTTTGATGTCATTTACTACAATAAATTCAAATTTGCATGTTACATATTCATGTTTAACCCTTAATAAATTCATTAAACTTAATTATATTTCACATTTCTTAGATCAACTTTATTCAATTATTGAAATAAAATCTATATCCTGTTATACTTAATGCTAAGCATTGTGTTAAATGTTTTATAAAAATAAAACAAATGAATATGGCCGGAATTGATCTTATCAATCAAAACTATTAAGTTTGCCAAAAAGGAATCATTAATCCCAATTTTTAGGATGTGGAAACTGAAGAACTAGAAGATTCTAGTTTTTTTTTTCACTTTGCAAAATGGGTCTAGAGAACTGAAGTAATATGCTTATTTTCTCCACTTAACCCACTAGGGAGCCCTTATTGCATCTTAACTTCTCCTTGTTTTAGTTTTTCTCAGAGTGTTCCCAGTAACCATTGCTTAACCTTCCTTGGAAAGTTTTCTCTTTCCTCAGTGTTGTGAGCACCTCATTTTGTGGCGATGTAGTCTACATTCGGATATGTCATACATATTTAGTTTTTTTTAATCTTACCTCACATCAGCCTTGCCAGCCCCTCAATCATTTTTGTAGCCCCTCTCTGCATTCACTCCAGTATGATGACATCCTGCTGCTACTGAGGTTTTCATAAATGGACACACTTGTCTGACTCATGATGTGTTATCTCTACATGTGCTGCCCAAACAGTTTTTATAAACCACTATTCATCCCATGCAATCTCATACTAATTTTCTGTTACTATCATTCCCAGGTCTCATTCAAGACTACTATTTTCCAAGTATAGTAGCTCCATTTCCCTGATTATCTGTGAATTTTTCATCCAAGATGCATTACTTACATTTTTCAAAGCCTAAACTTATTTTGATATTTCCTATTTAAAGCCATAACCTCTCTATTTTCATAAATATATTTTCACTTATATCTAGTTCTTGCAAACCACCCAAATTTTGTGACATTTATAAATTTCATAAATGATTCAGCTTTATGATTATAAGTATAAATCAATTAATATATTATGTATGTTACATTGATATGTTGTTTTTCCTTTTATCTCTCCTCCAAAGGAAAATAAATATATATCTCAGGTAGTCTTACCACTCAGTCTCTTGTCACATATTTTACCCTTTTCTTATACACTTTCACATAGATGAGTGACTGACACATCACTCATTTCCCAGCTTATTGGGGTTAGTTTTCTAAGTCACATTTTAACATAACATATTAAAGTATGCATATGATTATGTAATACATTCAATATTGCATGTAAATTCTTTTCTTTTCATTGTTTTACTAGAGTTTGAAAGCTGTGATTCAAGAATGTGTTAGGCTTAACCTTTCTTCTAAAATCTATCTTTCTTGTACAGACACTCTGGCTGGCGGTTTTTCTCATCTTAGTTGGAAAGAAAAAGCCTCAAAATTCCTTCTGCCCTTTTTTCTAAGGAGTTTCTACTCATTTAATCCTGATGAGGGAAAGGGGTCCCAGGTGATCCCTTACGCATGAAATGCCAGGATGTTCTTTGGGGTTAGTACCTAACACAAAGGTAGTCCATACAGAGACACACGAGATGATCTGATGCAAAAATTCTGTCCATACTTGAATATGGCAATGTAGTATATGTTAAATTTTATATATATATATATATATATATATATATATATATATACACACACAAATAATAGAAGTATCACTATTAAAATTTCAATAGTGGAGGAGTTGAGATATAAAGACTTTGAATGGTATGTTCAACTCCACCAGATGGAAGGAGACTTTTGCAGCCACCAGGAATCCAATATTGGCAACTGCAGGAAAGGCCAGAGTCAGACCAATGTTGGATTTCCATCGACCACAGAAGTTTCCTCCCTCTTTTTGCAAGGGCCCTTTAAAGTTAAAGCTTGATGCTACCCAAGACTCTAGGTGCCCCTGGTTGCTGGTAGCTTTAATATTCACCTACTTCCTAGATATGAATTTCCTTCTAGTACTCAGAGGATTTCCATTACTATCTTACAAGGTTGTTCCTTTAGTGAAGACAATGTTGTATGTATTTTATCTGATGTTTTTAGATGTTCTATAGTGAGAGATTTTTCAGAAGATCTAGTTTGCCATTTTTCCAGAAGACTCCAGTGGCTTTATGTATTGTCCCCACCCCTGACCTGGAGTGTCCTTGATGACATCCTACTTGTATCCTGTCTACCAAACCATGCCCAACAGATAGAAGATGGCAATACATATTTTTAAGTAATTGAACAAATGAACTCATTCCTTTGATTCATTAGTTCACTCAAACAATATATTGATTCATTAAGATTTCCCCCAATGAGACAGTAAAATCTGGTGGAGATACCTTGTAAGGAATAGATGAAACTCAGAAGTAGGTAGGGCACTTTGGTCATGCTGATCTCTGTCAATGACTCTTAGCCTATCTTGGATTATGGAATCTTTTGCCTATCTGAGGAATCAAGGGATTCTCCTCAAAGAAAAATGCACACATGCTCAGAATATATTTGGTGTATGGTTTTATTAGGTTCATATCCCTTGAAACCTCATTCAGGATATCCAATTAATTTATAGCTACTGGTATTATTGCCTCTGGACACAAGGCCACATCTCTGTTTTCCACAGTCATTTAAAATCACCTGACTCACTGTCACTGTAACTTTACTTCCGAAGACTCAGAGTCATGAGCAAAAATGTTAGAGGGGCTCTGTCTTGGTCCCGTACCTGAGGTCTAGGTGCCAGGCAGCTGGGAAAGATATCAACTATCCCTTTTCAGCTTCTGTTGTTAAAGACCCTACCTCCTACTTATCTTGGAGTGTCCTCACAAGGAGGAAGGGTATATGATCCTTGGCACTCAAAATTCCGTATATGTACTATATCTTCATTATTCAAAAGCAAAAACAGGCAAAGAAAATTTTTGCAAAATTGAAATAAACATTAACCACATTTAATTATTACAACCCAGTGTTAATATGTTTTGGTATTTTCTTCATTTTTCCTCTAAGTTTTTTCTTTATCATAGTATTAACCATACATTATTTTCAATTTCATATTCTCCTTGTCTCCCTTAGCATCAATATTACACAGTAAACAGCAAGCTACAAACTCTACAATTATAGTTATACTATATATGTATGTAACTATATCTATTCATATAGCTGTGTACCCATTTGATTACCAATCTATACATATTTTCCTGGAACAAAATACAATATAATATTAATAGAATTTATGTCTGCATAGTGCCATTTTAGGTAATTTGGTTGTTAATTTTTATATATATTTCTGTGTTCTACACTTCTTGAGTATGTTCTAAGTCTTCTTCTTTACAAGAAAAAAAGGAATAAAAGTGTCATAATATGTCATATCACTTTCCATGTTCTATATTTTCCATAGCATGGTATTTATGTTAATAATTTTTACCTGTAGTATAATTTTCATTGAATACTTGAAGGCAGTAATTTTAGCTGTTATATTTTTCTTTTACTATCATAAAATTGCATCCTATTATGTTTTGTTTTTTTTTCAAAAATAATTTCCATAAATGCAATTATTGGCTCAAAGGTTGAAAATATTTTATAGAAAAATATATTGCCAAACCATCTTCCAAAATTTTGTTTCAATTGATAGGGCCACAAACAAAGGACGAAGGATAATAATTTCATGGTCTCTTTGTCTCCACTTGGAATTTACATTTTTTGATAACCTAATATGTAAATATGATAATTGATTTTTTGTTTACTTTGCTTGCCCAGAGTACCCGAGCAAAGTTTAACGTGTTCCACATTTATTTATAAATTTATGGCATTGCCTTGCTTATTCTACTTTGTGAAGCTTCTGTTCTACACGTACTCTTATGTGCTATACATACTTAAGGGCAATGTATCATTGAGCACATCATTTACTTAATAATCAATTCTGTTTACCAGTAGGGAGTCACATATCATACACATCTGCAATATGCAAGATTAGAATATTGATATTTTCAGATATTTTTAAATGGATCTATTTTTCTTAACATGACTATATTGTCTCTTTCCTCCTGACCTGGAAAAAAAAGTAAATATATGAACATACACAAAAATCAGAACAAACTTGTCAATGAATAAAGTAAATTAGATTTTTACATGTTAGTTTTTCTTGTTGCAACACTAGCTTACTGATTTCCCTAGAATACTTTTTTTTTCTACTTTTCAAAAATACTTTCTTTGTTTTTTAACTGAAGGGCAAGTTTGCTTGCCTGATTACAAAGTATCAGGGAAGTCAATAGCGTTGGCTACTGGAAAATTTACAGCTTCAGATCAATCATCTTCATTAGTGACAAAAAGAAAAAAAGAGTGTCAGTGGGGATTTATGGTAAAGAGTTATGGTGACAGAGGGATAAATGAGAAAGATGCTGTGTCCAGAGGGATTTAGACCTACCATATGAAAAGAATAGAAGGAAAGTAGTTTGTGCTTGTTTGCCATAAGAAGAGCAATAGATTACAAAAAGAGAAGGGTGAAATGAATTAATATTTGACTCAATGCCTACTCTATGCTGGAGTTGAGTACCTGAGTTGTTGATTTATACAAAACCAATCATTTTATTATTTTTACTTTCAGTAATGGGGGAAGAATAAAGACAACTTAGTGATAAGCTGGGAGAAGCAGATAAATGATTTTGGAGTATTTCGGTTACAAGTGAATAGCAAATATGAAAAAGTGAGGAAAATTTTGTGCATATTATAGGGATGAGATATGAAATTTTGAGAAATAATGAAGTAGTCAATGTATAAGCATGCCCCATGAAGGTATTAGCAGAGCACTGAGAAATGCAGGACTCAAGGAGGAGAGAGGGATAAAAATAGAGATTGATGAATTATCTACACAGGAAAGGGAGTCAAAACCATCATAAAAGAGCCTTCAGGAGCCTAGTCAGGAAAAAAAATACATCTATCTCCCCAGGTATTTCAAGACACATATAGTTGTTGTGAAAAAGATGAAGAGTCATCAAAATAATATATTCGAGCAACAATATTTATTGAAAGATCATTTTGTATCATGCGCTAAATATATATATATATGAATATATATATATATATATATATATATATATATATATATATGAATAGGGTCTATTTCTGCCCCTGTGGAATTTACATGTTGGTAGGAAAATTTCAAAATTTTGTCCAAAGAAAGTTTGGAAAATGCAAGGAAGCACCAGTTTCATACATGGATATTTTTTAAATGTTTTCAAAAAAGTAAAACAAACATGTCATGTTTTATTCACCTTGAAATCTTGAAATGACAACTAACAGGTAGAAAGCCATAATTTTACTTTGTCCTGAAGTTGCATCAAATCATTGAGTTTTTATAAAAATTGGCATATTGTGTGTTTCTATTGTGCATGTAATAATATATATTTTAGAAATCTTGGAAATTACTGAAAGATAGAAGAAAGATTAACAAAACCATCCATAGTATCATCATTGAGGGAAATTTCCTGAATGAATTTCCACTATTTTATCCATGCACAGTATTTGTTTTTTGGGGGCTTTTTTGGAATATTTATTTTCTCATAGATGTAATCATATGTACAAAAATATTGTGGTGTCTTTTGTTCCCATGCGCCTTATGACTAGAATGTTTTTAAGTTATTATATAGCAACACTTCAAAAAATTTCACAGCAGTCAAGCAATTTATCTATTAATACAATATACGTTTTTTTCTAATATTGAATAATTAGTTATATAATGCTGTGATGGGTAGTTTGTTACATTTTAACTATTTTTATTATCATTGGTATGATCCACTTCTGTAGGAGTTTTTATTAGGGAAATTATCAAAAAGCATACAATCCAAATATAAAGCTAATATCTTTTTTCACTTATCTAATTGTTGTATAATAAACAACCTCAAACTAAAAACAAAGAACAGCAACAACAACAAAAAAGCAATGAGTCTGCTAAATCTACTGCTTGGATAGGGCTTGGCAGGAACGGTTCAAGATGACCACAAGGTAAGTCATCTTTATTAGAATTTGTGAGCATCTATTGTTCCCCTGTATGATTCCATGCCTATCTTATTGAAAGTTAAGCCAAAAATTAAATGGTACAGAGTTTTCCCAGAGTGGTACACTTGGTATGTGTTCAGGAAAGGTTGAGTGCATTTAGGTAATAAAATCTGAATGCCTTAAAGGTGAGACCAGCAGGTGGGCAAAGTCTCACATGGAGGTAAGGGGTGACTCTGAGGCATCATCTTAAATCTAAGATTTTAACAAAGGATCTTATAGACTATCTTTGATTTGCTCTTTGACTATAAGGAATTTCTTAATTTGAGAATAGTTTGCCAATCATGAGAGGATGGAAATGAGAAATAGTTTTATTTTGGAACCGCTGAAGGTCTTGGATCATTTATATTTCTTCAAATTTTACCTAAAATCTGATCAGTTATTTTCCTAGCTTTTCTTTTACCTCTAGCATTTTAGTCTAGGCAGCTTGAAAAACTCATGTGGCACCTTTAACACTTTATTTTTTTAGAAATCTCCTTAGTTAGATCATCAATTTCCTTATAAAAATTTCTTATTTTTCACTATAATTCAGGCAACAGTTTTGTCAAATTTCTTGTCACTACATATGAAAGGTCCTCTATCTTCCAGTGTCCAACAACATTTTCCCCACTTTTCCGTAAGCCTTCATGGACAGCCTCCTCTAGTCTCTTCAGACTTCTGCTAATGATCTTTTTCAAGCCCTTGAGCTTTCACTAATCGTCCTCAAGGCCTGCAGCTTATATTTGCTGCCTGAACTCAAAGGCAAGACCACACATTTTAGGGCTTTTGTTACAGGAGCACCCCACTTCCAGGTATCAAATTATATTTCAGTTATCTATTGTTACATAACATACGATCCCCAAATGCCATGGCTTCAAATGGTAACAATCATATTTTGCCCAGAAATTTGCAATTTTGAGTTCAGAAAACAAAGCTCCAGCTCCTCAGGTATAGTTAATCTCTGCTGCTTGTTGTGTCAATTGAGGTAGGTTGGCTGGGGGTCAAGCCAGGTTGGTGCTGGGAGCTCAGCCAAGACATGGACCAGGGTTCTTGGTTCCTCTCTCCCTGGGCCCCTTCAGGAGCTGCTTAGGATTTCTCATACAGTACTGACTGGGTTATAGGATCAAGCATCCCAAGAAAATAAGACAGAAACAATGTTATCTTTTATACGCTATGCTTGGAAATCATACAGTGTCACTTCTGCTTTAGTCACAAACCCATCCAAATTCAAGGAGTGGGAACATCGACCCTGAATTTCAATGGAAAAAGTGTCAAAATCACATTGCAAGAAGGGTGTGTGGGATGGCAGATGCAGTTATAGCCCCTTTTTGGATAATAATCTGTTATATATCCATGAATTTTCTTGAGGAAAACTAAAATTTTACTACTGATGATATTAAGTATTCTAGTTGGTAATGTAGCAGTGGCAAGTTGAATTTGTTTGTTTAAGGGTCTTTATGTATTGTTATGTGGTCGATTTGGGCCTTTGTGGAGGGAAGAGGTTGGGTAGAGGTGGAGAGGGTAGTTTCTTTGTAGGGAATAATCTAAAATAGAACTTGCTATACAAATGGCCAACAGATATATGAAAAAAATGCTTAACATCACTAATCATGAGGGAAATGCAAATTAAAGCCACAATTAGGTATTACCTCACACCTGAAAAAATGGCTACTACAAAAAAGACAAACCATAACAAGTGTTGATGAGGATGTGAAGAAAATGGAAGCCTTGCACACTGTTGGTGGAAATGTAAATTAGTATAGCTATTATGGAAAATAGTGTGAAGGTTCCTCAAAAACTTAAAAATAGAACTACTAGATGATTCATCAATCCTACTACTGAATATATATCCAAAGAATATGAAATCAGTATGTCAAAGAGATATCTTCACTCCCATTTTCATTGCAGCATTATTCATAAAAGCCAAAATATGAAATCAACAGATGAATAGATAAAGAAAATATGATATATTTAGATGATGGAATACTATCCGCCCTTCAAAAGAAGGAAATTCTGTAATTTGTGACAACATGAATGAACCTGGAGAACATTGTGTTAAGTGAAATAAGCCAGATAGAGAGAAACAAATACCACATGATCTCGCTTTTATGTGGAGTGTAAAAAAATCAAAGTCATAGAAACTGAGAGTAAAATAGTGGTTACCGGAGGTTGGGAGGATGGGGGAAATAAGGAGATGTTATCCTAAAGACACAAAATTTCAGTTAGAGGAATAAGTTCAAGAGATCTCTTGTTCATAATGGTGACTACAGTTGATAACAAGGTATTGTATATTTGAAAATTGCTAAAGGAGTAGACTTTGTATTCTTATTGCAAAATTAAGTACATGAGGTAATACATATGCTAAATAACTTGTTTGGCCCTTCTACAATGTATAGATACATTAAAACATCATGTTATACAGTATAAATATATATGATTTTTGTCAATTAAAAAATAGACTTATCTGAACTGTTGCTCATTTGCTTGTTCCTATGGATATGGGTGATTTTGGGTGGGAAGGCAGGAGGTAGGGGAAATGTGATCTTGTGGGTGGGGCAGGCTGAAAGTTGCCCATATGAGAAAAAAAGCAAAGCAAAAATTAGACGCTGAGGAAAGAATTTTATAATAGTCAGGTCATGATCTGAGGTGCTTAGGAACCGAAGTTATTAAATATGGTTGAGACATTGATAGAGAAGCATTTTCTCACCTCTGAACAAGATCTATTGGTTCTTAAGGGGGTTGGGAACATGGAGATCTTTGACATAGACACTAGCAATCTGTGACTGGCACATGAGCAGTACCATCTGTGAGACTTCTCTAGGTGGATTAAAGATTGATGACCTCAGCTAGACCCAGCTATAGCAGACACAAGGAACATAACAGATGCCACTTAGGGATGGTAGTTGACAAAAGTTTTTTGTGAATATATATTATATATACAGCCACATTAGGGAATCAAGAAATATTTCCAGGACAATGCTGCTAGGAAAATTACTGAGGGGAAGATTTTATTGATACCCAATAAAACAAATTGCCTCAAGTCACTGCAATGTAAACACTAAAATTAATGTGACACCATTTTGTACTCATGGACTGGGGTGGCCTGGACAATGGTTTCCACAGTTACCAGAAGGTCAAACACTGTGCCCTGCCCCTCTACTGAAGAGTTGGTACCTAGGAATTGTTGTCTATAACTCATGTGGAAAGAAAACCTAGGGTGAAATGACAAACTGAACACCTCAAATTAACAATGCCAAGTCAGGGAGGTTTTATTTTTGTTTTTTATTGTTTTTTTCAGTGAAGACTTAGATTTCTGAAGGGCAATAATGGAGCACCTGTGAAAAGGAAATGAAGAAGACATGAGGAAGCTACCCATGTCCTCTGCAGCAGCAAAATATGAGGATACACTATGGCTTACAATTTTAAAATATTTTTGTTAGATTTGTTTTGGTAAAAACCGCACTAAAATTCTGGCTATAGGTTAAGTCTTAGTGCTAGGTTTTGTTGAAAATGTATACATGTATGTGCGCCTCAATGTCTTTTTGTGTGTTTTCGTAGGAAGTTGGGGGAGAAACTTTCTGTCATCTGCCTGGGAATATGATATTCTCTAAATGATGATATAGAACAACGAAAAGACTCTCTTTAGACTAAGATGAAATATTAAGAAAAAAATAATTGTGGAAGTACTGTGTTGGTTTGTGCAACGAACTCTGCTTTTCATTATTTTTCTCTGCTTTCTAAGTTATTTAAAGGCCAGGATTTCAATAATTCTAGTATTTCCTCATATAAAGGCCTTTGGTCTGTAAACAGTGGGACACGTATATTAGTATAAGAGATAACAAACCACCTGAAACGAGGACACTCCAGGACAGAAGATTTTCACTGTGCCAAGCCTCTGAAGAAAGACACTGCTTTTCAGGAGTTATAAATTTGCTGTGAACAAGACAAGACCAGCATGAAGTTTTAAATCACTTCTTATATACAAGCTCTCGACAAGCATGCATGAAAGTGAAATAAAATAAAAAATACTTGAGGAAATCTAAACTAGCTACCTGAAAACTGTACTTTTAAAGAAAGTATTGCTAAGGAAGGACATGTCTTCTCATTACCTCTCAACTTCATGAGACACCAGGTCTAATGACTTGAAGACTTTTAAACAGGCCGTGCTTTCTTTATGCATTTATCATCTCTTCCATTTGTTCTGACTTTCCTTCTCTTGTCTAGAATGGTATCTCCTCCTCCTCTTTCAAGATTCAGCTCAAGGGCGATTGTCTTTGGAGGCTTTGTTGGACCCTTCTGCACAGCGTCCCCATCACAAGCATTAGCCTTGGCAACATGTCTTTCCTTGGCACCCAGTTGGAGCATATGATACTCTACATTCTCTTTGCTGTTTTATTTTCCTAATCTGCATTTTCCCACCCCTCTCACCTCCTCAACCCTAACAGACACAGAGTGACTAAACCATGAAGGCTTTTGAGGCCAGGAGTGATTTGATATCAGTCTTAACACTCTATCATCTATATTCAGCACAATATCTGACACCAGGCAAACGGGTTCCTAATCACTGTCCCATGAATGACTCAGTGGGCAAGCAAGTAAATGAATGCATGCATTCAGGATACAAAGAATTCTGCTACATTTTCTTTCCCTTCTCCTAGACATTTTTAAAAGACAAATGCTGAGCAAAAAGGAATTTTGAGACTCTACACAGATACATCATTCTATTACTGAGAAAAGAGATTGAGTTGACAGCTGACACAGAGAAAGCAAAACTACACAAGTATTTTGCTTTTGTCTTTTTCTTCAAGGAGAATGACTTGCAAACTGCAAAGGGTAAAAATGATGAAGAGGTAAATGCGAGAAGACAGTAGGGAAGTACTGAGATTCTTTAAATGAATCCAAATTTCTAGGCTGGGTGAATTTCATCCCACAAAACAGAAATAAGTTATAGATGTGTCTGCAGAGCCTCAGTCAATGACCTTTGACAAAAACTTGCTAGAAAATCAGAAATAGGAATCCTTTCTATGATTTTCAAAAAGGAGAAAAAGGCAACATATGAAAACTACAGGTAAATGAGTATGACTGTGTCACTGATAAAATTCCAGAAAAATGTTTTAAAGGTTGTTTTCCTAGCATTAGGGAAAGGAGGTGGTGCTTATTACTAGCTAGAAAGGGTTCACCTAGAACAAATCATTTATACAAGTCTATTTTCTTTTGCCCATTTCTTTTTTAAAAAATAAATTGCTTACAATACAAATGAGTGAGAAATTTTCAGTGGACATCAAGTATATGAATTTTAGAACAGTATTTTAACAAATCTCTTATTTCCTTGCTGATAAAATGACAACTTATCTTGGTGGTAAGACATTTGGAATGAGCTGTGTTTAGCCAAGAAGATTTACAGCTGGTCAAATAACCAAACCCAAAATAATTACCTGATATATCCCTGTTACCACGAAGGGATAGGATCCTGTCTTTAGCCACATCCCATAATACCATTTTATTTATTTAGATATATATGTAGGAAGGATAATATATTAAATTTGTAGATCAAAAATGTGGTGGGTAAGTTGGTTATTATAACATTCAGATTTTGAAAATATGTCAACACCTTGGAAAAATTTTCCAAATATAATTAGGTAAAAATAAATAAATGTCAATTGAATGTCAAATGTCAAATACGTAGAAAATAAGGCTGGTTTCAGTTCACATAGAAACGAGTCCAGAACATAGCAGGTATTTCCCCCTTCCTCATGTTTTTGTGTGGAGATACCTCCACTAAAGTAGCCTACTGATCTCTGCTTCTCCCTTTTGCTCATTTCTGTCTATGGAGGAACAAGGTGCTACTAGATTGGTAGATGTCAGCCATTGGTACCTTCACTCCCACCCCAACCCCCTTATTGGGAAGAACTATTCAATGAAAAACCCATGATTGCTGGGGAATCTCTCTCCTACCTCAGACAGTTTGAGGCAGCAACCCTGGATGAGTGCATTTTGCCTGCTCTATAGATGCAAAATTTTCCCTAGAAAGTTGTCTAATGCCTGGCCTGGGGGTGTGTGAGTGGGTGACTAGCACCCACAATGTTTGCAAACCCCTGTAGCCAGATCATTAAGTCATACCCTCTAATCTAAGTTTTTTAGTAAAATGGCTTACATCATGACTCCTTCTATGTGATTCAGTTCATCTCACAACTGGTGGCAAACCCCAACAGTAGACACCTAATCAATGATTGTTGATTATTAAATGCAAAACTAAGGGTTTAAAAGGACTATATCACCATTTCTTAATGTTTGGTGCTCATAGCAATGGTTGCTTTATTTTGATTACATGTTCGCTTTCGTCTCCCTCTTACAATAAATGCTTTTCTCAAATGTCTGCTGATATCAGAGTAGGCAAACAAAAAGCTAAATAGGACCTCTGCATGTGTGAGTAGGCATGTTTTTTGAGCTAAAAGTAGTTTTTTGAGCTAAGCATTTAAATAATTATTAAAAGTTTCTTTAGAGCGGGTATATACATACATAATGAGTGAGATGTGCACCATCTGGGGGATGGTCATGATGGAGACTCAGCCTTGTGGGGGAAGGGGGGGAAATGGGCATTCATTGAAACCTTAAAATCTGTACCCCCATAATATGCAGAAATAATAAAAAAAATTTCTTTAGAAAGCAATTAGAACTCCAGCATATCCCATTCATGAACTGACACGATGAGTGGAAGATTATTCTCTGGAGGGAGTAAAAGTGAGGCTCACCAGACGGGTGGTGCTAAGCCTCGTTAATCTCAGGAGAGCCACACTAAAATCAAAAGCACTGGTGAGAATTTTCATCCTGGAAATTTGGGGGTAGTGGTGATACAAATGTCAATATAGGCCTTTTCTCTCGAGCTGGTGAGAGTCAGATTCTTCAGAGAAATTCCTTCCAGTCTTTTGTTTGGATAATGTAATCATTGCCACTAGCATTTTGAGACCTGGGTGGAGAACAGGACTGGTGATTCAACATTCAAGATGAAAACTCTCCCCAGTGCCTCTCATTTCATTGAGGCACTCTTGACCTTAACTGCACTTAGCACCCCTTGGTCCAGTGAACTAAAGCCTTACTCTTTTCAGAGAATAAATTTCCAGTCACCTGCCAGTTGCTAAGGAGGGTATCTTGGGGTTCTACTTGCTTCCCAAATAAACTTTTAACCATTCTTTAAAGTTTTAGCCATTCTTTAAAATTTTCTTTAAAGATATTTTATATCACCTGGTTTCTGAGCCTTCTGAGAATCTTTCAGTACAGTGTAATCTAGGCTGCTTCTTAGCTTGTCCCATAGCTGATTTAGGACTCAGCTTTTCAGATCTGTTAAATCAGTTACAGCCTTTCTATTTATTTTTCAATTGCTGTCACTGTCTCCTTATCATTGTCTTTGTTTCCACAAATTCTTCTCTTCCCTGTTCTTTCACTGTGATCTTAGTAGGGTTTTTTGGAGGGGGAGGGGTGAGGTGGGGGTGGAATGGAGGCTATCAGCCCAAACGTCCATCCTCAGGAGCTGTTTCCATTTCAAAGGTTCTTATGCTGTTGTCTTCTGTAGCAAGAGTGAAGAGGGAGTTCAATGACAGAATGGTGACCAAGCCTTTGGCCTAGCACCTCCTTCCCATTGATCAAAGAGCTACCCATTGCTACTAATAATTTAAATTATATTGCAGCTAATGTTACTGCCACCCTCCTGTCTAGAGAAGTATATGAATAAAACTTCAAGGAGATAATATCAAAACTAAAAATGCTATTCCTTATTGATTTATTAGTACTTCTCTTCCTTATAAAATCAATGACTACTAAAAATAGTTCCATTCCTTTCACCAAGGAACTTTTTTAATGTAGGCATTTAAAATATTAATTATATGTATTAACACATGGAGTTAATTTTTATTTTGAATTTTAATAACATTTTCTTTGTATTTATTTTATAGTTTATAGAAAGCAATACTTTGTATTTATTTTATAGTTTATAGAAAGCAATAAATCTCATTTATGACAATGAAATTAAAACTTCTTTTGAAAAAATATTTAGGTAAAAAAGTGAGAATGTTTAAAGAAAATCACCAAGTTTGTAGAGGTAGTATCCAAACATGGCAAACTCATGATGAAGATATGAGAATGACAGATAAGTTTAGGTAATGAGGTAATGTGGCTACTCAAGCTAATGCGCTAACAGAGCATATTATTAGATGTGTGGTGTCCTCATTCAAGGACAATATACTCTCAAGATAATGTGCATAAGGCAGATTGCAGGTACAGGATCATGCAAAATTATGAAGGACATAAAAACTGTGATTTTCATGCCTGGTCCAGTGTCTAGTATGTACTACTAACTCAAATATTTGTTTCTTAGAAGTAAGAAAAGTAGAAGGAAGTGAAGATGTTTAACCTGAAGAATAGAAAATGTAGTGGGGATGATTACAGCTGTTTTTAAATATGTGCTATCGTGCGAAATGGAAGACTTAAGGAAGTGTTGAGGTATAGGCTTAAATTTGATAGTGTAATGTAGAGGGTTGTAAGTTATGGGAGGGATAATTTAGGTTATATTTTGCAAGAATGTCAAGATTTCATGCATCTAGAATCTGAGTTATCAATCACTAGAAATGTCAGAGCAGGGACGAGATAATGATCCTGCAGGGCAGGAATGTGTCAAAGAGATAATCATATACAGAAGGAGGCTGGGTATCAGAAGAATCTTTGGAAAACTTTGAAAAAAACGTTCTGGTACTGAACCCAAACCTACTGGATTACAACTAGCTGTCAATGACTTCTCAGTTGCCTTCCAACTCTCATCTGAATCCAGAATTGGGATTGACTTCTGGAACATGTGCATAGGACAACCCTTAGCAGTAGCTAGAGCTTCCAGTTTTACCCAGACATGTTCCTAGATGATCAAGTCTTTGATATTTCTAAACCTATTCACTTATCTCTGATGAACACCTAATCACTCTCAGTTATCTGATATTCAAAATGTACAAAATGAAACCGATTGCACTATATTATCAGATTGTTTTAAGTGCTATAAAAGAAATTTTTAAAAAAGTTCTATGACAGAGAATGATGGAAGAAGAACCTCTTTAGGAAGTGGGGTCAGGGATGGCCTTACTGAGCAGGTAGCCTTAGAGCTGCTTCCCAAAAGATGAGAAGGAGCTGGCTAGGCACATTGCTGGCCAAAGAGTGTCTAGGAAGAGGTAAAAACAAATATAAAGTCCCTGAGCTCAGAGTTTTAAGAAACAGATACATGCCCCAAGTGTGGTAGGAGCAAAATGAGCAAGAGGAAGTGTGGAATGAGCTGCACTTGGGGAGCAAGTCACAGTACACTTGGGGAGCAAGTCACATAGGCCCTGTAGTTCATGGTTTATGACATATTATGTGGTTTCCCCTTCTCATTTCCTTGGCTTTATACATAACTTTATTATTAGCAATCTATACTCTTATAATTCGTCTATTTGTTATATTCATACAACTCTGTGTAGGATGTAAGTCTCTTAAGATCAGGATTCATGTCCCTCTTTCCATCACTTAAAATAATGCCAGTAGCCTAGGAGAGGAGGTGCTCAGAATAGGTGGTTAAGTGAAAAAAACTAAGGGAAACTTAATAAAGTATGTTTTCTTTGCTAATCCAAAGTCTTTAGAACGGCCACTGCTGGCTTGTGATTTTGGCTAAGGTAACTTGATAACTAAGATAATATATTGCTGTACTTGAGCTTATATTTTATTGCCAGTATTAAAATACCATGAATAACATTTGCTTTTTAAAAATATGTGGATTTATTGTTTTAATCCAAGATACAACTTAACACAATGGATCGTTTTATTTTATTTTTCCTTTTTTTAAAATTTCAGCATTATATGGAGGTACAAATGTTAAGGTTATATACATTGCTATTGCCTTCTCTCCCCCCTTGACTCAGAGCTTCAAGCATCTCCATCCCCCCGACAATGCACATTGCACTTATAATGTATATATATAAACCCATCCCCTCCCTCCTCACTTGCCCGACACCTGATAAATGTTTGGTTTTTTTTTTAAGATTTTGGTTAGATTTTATAACTTTGCCTTTACCTAGAAAAGGTTAGGTAAACCTCCTCACTTGCCCGACACCTGATAAATGTTTTTTTTTTTTTTTAACATTTTGGTTAGATTTTATAACTTTGCCTTTACCTAGAAAAGGTTAGGTAAACCTCCTCACTTGCCCGACACCTGATAAATGTTTTTTTTTTTTTTTAACATTTTGGTTAGATTTTATAACTTTGCCTTTACCTAGAAAAGGTTAGACATATGCCCTTCCCCTCCACACTGTTCACCACATCCCTCAGATGTGGTTCTATTCTCCCCACCCCCTGAATCTCTGGTGAACACTACCACTATTTGAGCACCATATTGATAATCAATCAGTACCAATGTGATGGTGAGTACATGTGGAGCCCATTTTTCTGATCTTGTGTCATCTCACTTTGGATAATGGGTTTAAGTTCAATCCAGGATAATATAAGCGGTGCTAGCTCACTGTCATTTCTTAGAATTGAGTAATATTCCATTGTAAACACATACCAAATTTTAATAATCCAGTCATGAATTGGTTGTTTCCACGTGCTTGCAGTAGTGAATTGTGCTGTGATAAACATTCAGGTGCAAATGTCTTTATAATAGAATCTCTTATGCTCTTTGGGGTAGATGCCTAATAATGCTATTGCTGGGTTGCATGGTATTTCTATTTTTAGCTGTTTGAGGTATCTCCAAATTCTTTTCCACAAAGGTTGCACTAATTTGCAGTCCCACCAGCAGTGTAAGAGTGTCCCTGTCTCTCCACATTCTCACCAGCATTTGTTGTTTTGGGATTTCTTGATATGAGCCAATCTCACTGGGCTTAGATGATATCTCATTGTGGTTTTGATTTGTATTTCTCTAATGATTAGAGATGTTGAGCATTTTTTAATATGTTTGCTGGCCATTCTTCTGTCTTCTTTGGAAAAGTGTCTGTTCATTTCCGTTGCCCATTTCTCGATGGGGTTGTTTGATTTTATCTTGTTAATTATTTTGAGTTCTAGATAGATTCTTGTTATCAGACCTTTATTGGAAGTGTAGAGAGCAAATAATTTCTCCCATTCTGTAAGTTGTCTATTCGCTGTAATGATAGTTTCTTTGGCTGAGCTTCAGATCCCAGTTGTTTATTTTTGTTGCTGCAGTGATTGCTTTGGGGGTCTTCTTCAAAAATTCTTTGCCTAGGCCAATGTCAGAAAGGGTTTTTCCAACATCTTCTTTTAGGATTCTTAGGTTTTCATGCCTTAGGTTTAAGTATGTTATCCATCTTGAGAGATGAGAGGTAGGGATCCTGATTCATTCTTCTGCATGTAGATATCCAGTTTTCCCAGCACCATTTATTGAAGATAGATTCTTTTCCCAATGTATATTTTTGTCTGCTTTATCAAATATTAGGTTACCATATGCAGATGGTTTCATTTCTGGAATCTCAGACCAAAATTATGTTTGACTACTATAGAAATCTATATGCCCAAAACCAACATAACAAGGAAGAAATGGACAAATTCCTGGATTCATACAAACTCCATGAGTTCACCCAGGAGGTAACAGAATTCCTGAATAGACCAATCTCAAGCACAGAAATTGGAGCAGTAATTAATAACCTCCCTAAACGGAAAAGTCCTGGACCAGATGGCTACACTTCAGAGTTCTACCAAACATACAAAGATGAACTCATACCTATACCACAGAAATTATTCCACAACATTGAGAAAGATTGTATCCTCCCTAACTCATTCTACAAAGCCAATATTACCTTGATACCAAAGTCAGGAAAGGACGCAATAAAAAAAGAAAATTACAGACTAATATCCCTCATGAATATAGATGCAAAAATCCTCAACAAAATTCTAGCAAACAGAATTCAGCAGCACATCAAAAAAAAAAAAAAAAATGATTCACCATGGTGGGCTTTATTCCAGGGATGCAAGGCTGGTTCAACAAATGCAGGTCTTTAAATGCAATTTTCCTCATAAATAAAAACAAGAACAAAGACTATATGATTCTTTCAATAGATGCAGAAAAAGCATTTGACAAAGTCCAACACATCTTTATGATAAAAACTTTGAACAAAATAGTCGTAGGCGGCTCCTACCTTAAAATTATCAAATCCATTTATGACAAACTGACGGCCAATATCATTCTGAATGGGGAAAAATTGAAACCATTCCCACTTCAAACCAGAGCTAGACAAGGATGCCCACTATATCCTCTTCTATTCAACATACTGCTTGAAGTAAAAGTCCTAGATATAGCAATCAGGCAAGAAATGGATATTAAGGGCATACAAGTGAGTGCAGATGAGATCAAACTCTCACTTTTCACAAATGATATGATATTATACCTAGAAAACCCAAAGGATTCCTCCAAGAGACTACTATATTTGATAAATGAATTTGGTAAAGTCTCAGTTTACAAAATCAATATACACAAATCAGAGGCATTCATATATACCAAGAATTATCAAGCCAAAGCTCAAATCAAAAATGCAATTCCTTTTACTATAGCCCCAAAGAAAATTAAATATCTAGGAATATATCTAATGAAAGATCCGAAAGACTTATACAAGGAGAACTACGAAACACTAAAAAAAGAAATTGTAAAAGATGTAAACAGATGGAAAAATATACCTTGTTCATGGATTGGTAGAATCAATATCGTTCAAATCTCAGTATTACCTAAAGTCATCTACAGAATTAATGCAATCCCCATCAAAGTACTACCATCATTCTTCACAGATCTAGAAAAAATAAATCTTTGCTTTTTATGATACCAGAAAAAAACTGTGTGTAGCCAAAGCAATCTTAAGTAAAAAGAACAAACTGGGAAGCATTAGTCTTCCTGACTTCAAGCTGAACTTGAAAGCAATAATAATTAAATCAGCCTGGGACTGGCACAAGAACACAATGGATCATTTTAAAGGCTACCAATTTAACAGGTGTGAGTGTTCAGCTTTTCATCTATACCTATTATAATACATGTTATTATTTTGTTATTCTTGTTATTTTGTCTGCTCACTTTAACTATTTTTGTATTTTAGTTTATTTTATTATGGTAAGAACACTTAACATGGCTCTGTCCTCTTAAAATTTTTTTTTTATTTCAGCATATTATGGGGGTACAGATTTTAAGGTTTCAATAAATGCCCTCCCCGCCCTCCCCCCACAAGTCTGAGTTTCTAGCATGACCATCCCCCAGATGGTGCACATCTCACTCATTATGTATGTATATACTCGCCCCCCTCCCCCCTGCCCAATACCCTATTACTGTAGTACCTATGTGTCCACTTAGGTGCTGTTCAGTTAATACCAGTTTGCTGGTGAATATATGTGGTGCTTGTTTTTCCATTCTTGGGATACTTCACTTAGTAGTATGGGTTCCAGCTCTAACCAGGAAAATATAAGATGTGCTATGTCACCGTTGTTTCTTAGAGCTGAATAGTACTCCATGGTATACATATGCCACATTTTATTAATCCATTCTTGGATTGATGGGTACTTGGGCTGTTTCCACAGCTTTGCAATTATGAATTGTGCTGCTATAAACATTCGAGTGCAGGTGTCTTTTTTATAAAGTGACTTTTGATCTTTTGGGTAGATGCCCAGCAATGGGATTGCTGGATCAAATGGTAGATTCACGTGTATCGCTTTAAGGTATCTCCATATTGCTTTCCACAGAGGTTGAACTAGTTTGCAGTCCCACCAGCAGTGTAGGACTGTTCCTCTCTCTCTGCATCCACGCCAGCATTTGTTATTTGGAGACTTTTTGATAAAGGCCATTCTCACTGGAATTAAGTGATATCTCATTGTAGTTTTGATTTGCATTTCCCTGATGATTAGAGATGATGAGCATTTTTTCATATGTTTGTTGGCCATTCATCTGTCTTCTTTAGAAAAGTTTCTGTTCAAGTCCTTTGCCCACTTTTTAATAGGGTTATTTGATTTTTTCTTGTTGATTTTCGTGAGTTCTAAGTATATTCTAGTTATCAGCCCTTTATCGGATACGTAGGATGCAAAAATTTTCTCCCATTCTGTAGGTTGTCTGTTTACTTTCATGACTGTTTCTTTGGCTGTGCAGAAGCTTTTTAGTTTCATCATGTCCCATTTGTTTATTTTTGTTGCTGCTTTGATTGCCTTTGGGGACTTCTTCATAAACTCTTTGCCTAGGCCGATGTCTAGGAGAGTGTTTCCAACATTTTCCTCTAGAATTCTAATAGTTTCATACCTTAGGTTTAGAGGTGAAAGGTGTGGGTCCTGTTTTAGCCTTCTACAAGTGGCTATCCAGTTTTCCCAGCACCATTTATTGAAAAGGGATTCCTTTCCCCAGCGTATGTTTTTGTCTGCTTTGTCAAAGATGGCTGTTGCACCGCAGATTGTTAGAGCTTATACTTCCTGTTTGAGTGGAACTTTATGCCCATTCATTGATTGGCAACCCTCCATTTCCACTTTCCACCACCCCCTGGAAGTCATCAATCCACTATTTGACTGAGTCTATGAATGTGATGATCTTAGATACCTCATATAAATGGTGAAACAATGAAGTATTTGTCTTTCTGTGACTAGCATAATTTACTTAGAATAATGTCCTCAAGGTTCATCCATGTAGTCACATATTGTAGAATTTTCTTCCTTCTTTGAAGCTAAATACTATTCCATCATGTGCACATACCACATTTTCTTTATCAATTCATACATAGATGGACATTTGAGTTGTCTCCACAGCTTGGCTGTTGTGAATAGTGCTATAATGAACATAGGAGTGCTAATATAACTTTTATGTCTTAATTTCAAGTCTTTGGGAGAAATACCCAGAAGTGAGATTGCTGGATGATATGACAATTCTATTTTTAATTTTTTGAGGAATTTCCTTAGCAGCTGCACCATTTTGCATTCCCACCAACACTGTGCAAGTGTTCTAATCTTTCCAATTCCTTGAAGACACTTGTTATCTTTTTTTGTTTTTTAAATAGCCATTCTGTCAGTTGTGAGGTGATATTTCATTGTAGTTTTGATTTGTATTTCTCTGATAATTAGTGATGTTGAGCATGTTTTCACAAACCTGTTGGCCATTTGTGTGTCTTTTAGAGAAATATCTTCTGATTGTAATAATTAAAGCTATGCCAGAGGCTGTTTCTAAAGGAGGGCACCACTTTCAAGTGGAGAACAGAGTCAGAAAGGCCTGGGACAGGGACTCTTGGCCCCACCGCACACTAATACAGAAGCTTATTGCAAATTATTTAATCTCATTACTGGTTATTTTCTTTAACTAGAAATTGAGGATAACAATTATATTTCCCTCCTCAGATTATGGTACAGTTAAAAGAAATGATGGGTATATAGCCTTTACACTATCTCTGGCATTTTTGGGAGCACCACAAATGTAAACTACTATCATTTTTATATTTATTATAAAATTACAATATTTAAGCTGAATCCCAGGGGTTTATAGTCTAAAATAATCAAAATTTATACAAAAATCTTACAAACTCCTGGCAGATGAAGGGTACAAGATAACTAGTAGGCAATAATGCAGTAATTCATTTACATCATGTCAAAGATGACTGAAAATAAAGCTTTATGGAGGAGTGTATTTTTATAAAAATCTTTGCTTCAGAGTTTTCTGATAAATATTCCTTTTGGCCTAAGATCTACATAGTTGATTTCTGCATGAAACTGAATATTTTTTGAAAGTTAGGGCTAAATTAGTTGGGTTATTTTTGCATGATGAAAGCGTGAAAACAAAACACCTTTTTTGCTAAAATATTATCTGGTCCTCGTTTCAGCCCAGAGGACTGAAAATACTATGAAATTAAAATTTCAAATGTGGGAAGGAAATTCTATAATATTTGTTAATTCTAGCCCCAAAATGTTCAAAGTTATTTTTGCTTCAAAATCTGGAACTGAACATGCGCTTAACAATTTATTTCAATTCATACTGTTAAAAGTTTGCCCTGCCTATCTGTGCAGGTTTGGAGGTGTATATGAAGTATTTCTCCTTTCTTCAGAGAAAGCTGAATAAACTGGTAAAAAGAAAAAGTCAAAACAGTTGTCTCTGAACATTTTTAAAACATGCTGTTGTAAGATTTTTAAGGAAATAATAAATTATGTACATTTTAAACCAGGACATTCTAACACTTTGTCATCAGTACTCTAGGTGAAGGTCTGCATGGTTGGTGACATTGTTCACAAAAAGGACACAAAAGCCATGCCGTGATATAGCACCCTTAAATGATTGTTTGGCATCAAATAGTTTCACCCTGAATTCTCTGAAGAACAATGGGATTATAATGAATTTATATATCATGTGGAATTACTCCACACTGGTGCTGTTTGAGAAACACCTTAGACACTATGCCATCACCTTCCTGGGTTTGAGGCACCAGTAGCAGTGACCATTTGGATCTTCATATTAGAGGAAGATAAATGTCATATGGCTGCATGGGATGGGCCTTGAGTAATTGTGCTAATGTGGTTTCACTTGCTCTACTTTTCTATTTCCTTATTTAAGTGTCTTACATTTTAGTCGAACATGAATTTAGCATACATCTTGCATTTGATTAGATCAAATTTTATGTTTTTTATGCATTTGAATCCAAGTTTGGCTCTGTGAACCTTACCATCTGTCTGGAGTTGTCATTGCATTTATATTTAATTTTAATTTACCCCATTATATTTCAGACTAAAAGTGGTTTTATTTTTGGCAACTTCCTCACCTAGTGTCTTCTCTTCTTCCCATCCATTTGCAACAATGCATGCAGAGAAGGCCTGCTAAAGCATAAACCTGATCACATTATTCCCAATGGTATCACACTCTCTTTAGAATAAGTCCAGACTCTTTTAACTAGACTCATATGATCCTACATCATACAGACCCTTCAAATATTACTTTGTAATTTCCTCTTATTTATGCTGTATTTCTGTATATCTTCTAGTTCCTCTAGTTGTGCTCTCTTTGCCTCCAGGCCTCTGTATATGCTCTTCCTTCTGCCTGGAACTATCTATCCCACATTCTGCCTCAGTAAGTCCAATAGACCCTTCTGTTCTAGCTTACTCGTCATTTCTTCCAGAAAGTCTTTACTGATAACATTACGTCTTCCCCACACAATACTTTATATCCTCCCATTTAGTGGATGAGTCAAATTGCATAAGGTTATACAGCACTGTGTCCTCTCTGCTAGACTGTAAGCTCCAAGAGGAAATAGACACCAACTACCTCACTTACCACTGGGTCCCCACATCTAGTCTAGAGTCTGAGATACGATAGTCTCTTATTTAGTATTTAATAAATGCCTGAATGAAGGGATAAAAAAGACATAGAAAATACTACACATAAATTATTTATAATTTTTGCTTATTAATACTTAGAAACTTTAAAAATAATCTATAACTGAAGTCAAAATTATATGTAGACTACAATCTTATTCCCTGGTATAGCTGTTAATAATAAACTGCTATATTTTGTGAGCTAATAGATGATAAATACAATAAAAATTAGCTCAAATCATAAAATATTCTTTGGAAATTAAAAGAAGCAAATTGGCCCTGGGTGCTCTGTCTTACGGGCGGGCTGGAGAGTCATCTATCAGAAAACAAATAAGTAAATAAATAAATAAATAAATAAAATTTTTAAAAAGATAAGATATTCTTTGTAATATACTTATATAATTTCTGAGTCTGAATTCTTTATAATAATACTTTTCTGGATTTAAAATAAATAGTTACCGAGATTTAAACATTGCAGATCTTGCAAGTTTGGGGCCAAAAACCTTATAAAAATGCCGCTAGGAATCAGGAAGTTTATGAGATATAATTCAGTGGCTGCTAGACCCCCCAAAATGAGAATTATAGTTCCAGTCATAGGTAAGGTCTTCAGGGAACCTCCCTATCCAACTTTGCTGACAAAAGATGTTGACAGTTGCTGGCTTTTTCTCCTGGTAGAAAACAAAAATGTTGCTTAGCCATGGCCTGAAAAAAATATAACTATTAATTCTAGAGTCATCTGGGAAGTCTCACATTTAATACTATCGCATCTATAGGAATCAGTTGGGGACACTAATTCTTCCAGATAAGCTTGTTTTATTTAATGGTAAAGATATTAACTGTAGTAAGCAGTTCTACCATTCCTATTGGTTTATCATTTGCAGGACAATATACAAAGTATTAAGGAATTTACACATTTAACAAATATTTACTCAGCACCTATTTTGTGATTTATGCTATGCTAAGAGTTGGGAATGTGCCAATGATAAAACAGAAAAAGTAAGCAGATTACAGATTGTTGCTAATGGCTGTGGGGAAATGAGAAAGTGCAGAACAGGGGAGTACCAAGAGGGCTTGAGGTGGGGATGAAATTTAAGACAGCTGGTCAGGAAGGCCTTTAGAGGAGGAGATTTTTGAACTAAGAATAAGAATAAGAAATCACTGAAAAATATGAATAAACACATTCTAGGCAGAGAAAATGGTGAGTGCAAAGTTTTTGTTGTGCAAAGAGCTTGCTGTATTTGAAGATAAGAAGGAAGGCTAATGAGATGGGAGAATAGGCTGGAAGGAGAACAGCACCATGCAATCAGGTTGGAGAGGTCCTCAGATGCCAGATGATATAGGACTTGTAGGAGCTTAGATTTTATTCTAAAAGTGAGGGAAGTCCTGAAACAGTTGTATGCAAGGAAGTAACATAATCTGATTTGCATTTTTAAAACTCTGTTCTGGCTTCTGTATGGAAAATGGATAATAAAGAAGCAAAAATGGAAGCAGAAAGACCATATAGGATGTTCTTGTTGTAATCCAGATGTGAAATATGGCCAGCCACAGGGATGATCAAATACATATGTCGGAGACAAAATTGATGGGACTTGTTCAAGATTGGTTGTGAGGGTTGAGGCAAAGAGAAGAATCAAGGATGATTCTCAGATTGTATGATTTTTAGCAACTTGGTAGAGAGTGATCTCCTTAATTGCAATGAGAAAGCCTGAGGAAATAACAGGTTTTGGAATCAAGGAGTTCAACAGCTCCATGTGGAATACATTAAGTTTAAAAGAGACACACATCTGAAGTTACTTGCTGACTCACAGACAGTCATACCACATGAGAGAAACATGGTAGATGAAACAAATCAGGGAGTCAGGTTATGAGTGCTTTGTGCTTATACGTGAAAGATGCATTACGCACCCTCTGGTAGGGGATTTGTGCTTTGGATTATTTGTCATGAAATCGTGACAGATTTATATCCAGATTCCCTCAAGAACAAAATCTGCATTCACAAGGCGAGGATCGGGGACTTGGAGTGCTGTGGTGGCTGTGACATTTCCAGCACTGGCTAAGGAATTCCTCTAAGGTCCCACCCTCTGACTAAGTCATTAGTGAAAACTGATCAGAATTTCTGTCACTTATTTTCCTCTTTAGAAATGAAATCCCTTTTTTTTTTTTGTCAGCGCTATTCCAAGGAAAATTTATCTATTGCCTTTTTTAAATCATAGAGTTTTAGGAATGTGTTTTTAAAAGAGCATCTGGTTTATTTCTCACTGAAAGATGGTGCGAAGAAGTAAGAAACATGGATCAAGTCAGCACCAAACAGAGACTGTGAATAATTTACTTAATGATTGGAAAAATATATGTTTTATTCAAATTGTGTGCCACTATTACTTGTTATTAAAAATCCTTGGTGTGTATTGAAGGACAAAATTTGGAAGACTTTTTCTCCCACAGATATATTTCTTACATAGATATTTTCCACAGTAGAAAGTCAAGGTTATGAGAAAAGATTTTTTAAGCTATTAATTTAAGTCTTCATCTGGGTTTTCTCCTTTCTCCTTCTCCTATTAACCATGAAACAGGCTCTGTGCTTATGAGTTCAGAGTTGAATGAAAGCAGAATTTGCCTGCAAACAGTTTCTTCTCTAGTTCACTTCTAATTCTGAAAGCTTAAGTCAATTTTGCTAAGTATTCTAGAGAGACAGAAAGGTTGGGAGAGATCAAGACAGAGACAGAGATAAAGATAGAGATGAGAGAGGGAGTTTATGGTTATACCACCCTGAAAGTGCCCAATCTCATCTGATCTCAGAAGCTATGCAGGGTTGGGCCTGGTTAGTACTTGGATGGGAGATGAGAGACCAAGATCTTGAAATAGGATCACTGGATAAAATATAAGACATTCAGTTAAATTTGGATTTCAATTAAGCAATGAATAATTTTTTAGTATAAATACATTCCAAAGGTAGTATGGGACATATCTATACTAAAAATTATTTTTTGTCTATTTGAAATTCAAATATAACTGGGAGTCCTGTAGTTTTCACTGTTTTTGTTGTTGAATCTGGCAACCTTACCTTGGGAGACTTAGAAAGAGAAGGAAAGACCTCCCCAACTGAAAATGGAGGGGGGAGGTTGGAATTTAGGCCTTATTCCAGCAGTACATGTCAGGGAGTTGGAATGAACCCCAAGAGAATAAATGAATGTAGTTCCCACAGGAGACAAAGTTTGATACATATTTATTAACTTGCTCTTTGTATTACCTATATTATTCTATTCTCCACAATCATAATTATTTCCCATACAATATTATAGAATGTCATATAATTAACAATATCTTCCTGTTGCTTTCATACATGAATGACAACTTCTTCATCTCATATTTGTTAAATGAATAGATGAGTAGATGATTGAATGAGTAAATGAACTTGGATTAGCATCTGTTTCTAGCTTCAAAAGTCCTTAAAATAGATAATCTTTAAGGTTCCTTTCAATCCTGAGATTCTACAGCATAATTATCTTCTTACTTAGGAAAACAGGATATGCATTGTATTGACCTCCTAATGGAATGGGCCACTTTAAAAGCTTGTTCCTTCCCCATTCAAGTAAAGTTTACTGTTGAGTCCCATTGAGACTCTAAATGAACTTAGTGGAAAAAGCCTGCTCATGCAGAACCCTCAAAAACAGCCTGAAACCCCTGCCTTAAACAACCAAACTTGCATTTATCATTCCTGAATCATAGGGAGCCCACATTTGTTCCTTCTAGATAGTAAAAGCCCAGCCTTTCTATGTGCATTGACCTAACAATATTGGTTTCTCTCTTTTGTGGCCATCGCAATTCTGAATATTTCTTCTGTTGACTCCTAAATCCTTCAGAACATCATATGTGGGTTTTCTCTTATGTTGCGAGAATGTCTTCCCTGGATTTCAAACTCTAAACTGTGTTCCTGACCCCTTGAGATTGAGTGGGGCCAGCTTGTCCTGTGTGATCTAATGTGACAAACTCTGCTGTCCTGTCCATGCACTACCAAGCTCCTTCATTCTGATATTCCAGGAGCCTCACATCATACAATTCTCCAACAACCAAGCAAAGGGCACCAGTGGCAGATGACAAACCTCAGACATGGCTGAGAACAGTGTCCCCACCTATCATCTCCCAATGGAAGAACATTTGTTTCCTCAGTGGTGATTGGCTTTAAGGTTCCCAAACTATTCTTGGAACTATTTGGATATGAGGCAAGCACTATAGTGGATAGCCTTAACTTTAAATGTAGAAGCCATCCTCGTTGAATTCTTTCTCAAGTCCAAGTCTGTTCACACTCAAAGGATGATGGAAGGTATAGTAAGGCTGGCTTTCCTCCCTTAATACTGTGAGCATTTCTTTAACACTAGACCTTCAGGATTAGAAGACTGGGGGTCATAACAGATTCAAGAAACACCATCTCCCATGTGCTATGACTTTCAGGATCCTTTGGACAGAGAATTATTTAGGCTCTGAGTGACCCTGCCCCTGAATTTGGTCCTAACTCATCACTTTAGAGGAAACTGAAATCTCAAATAAAATAGTGTTCCACTAACGGCATGGAAAATACAGTGTTGTTTTTATAGTGAATGTTTTCTAGGAGAGGCAAAACTTGACATTTCCCAAAAGAAGGGAAAATAACAGAAACTTGTGATGTAATAAGATCTGAACTCATCAGTTTCATAGTGCAGATTTAGTGGATAATCCTATCTGAAAGGGGCTAGAGCCAGGCACATCCATATCTGGCCAGTTCCTTATATATATGTTGAAGAACTTATCTTTATTAAATAATATATTATTTTCATATATACTCAAAATTATTTAAGTCTTTGGCCCCGAATGCCCCACAACTCCTTTCCCTTGTACTCCATTCTTTCTGGTTGTTCTCTTAAAAGAAGGAGAGGAAGGATAACAACTCCCGTGAGGGATGAACAAGCATTGCCTATATGGAAGCAGTGAAGGAAGAGCAACACAGATTTTTTTTTCTTTTAAGAGTTGGAAGAACCTATCTTATGTAGTGGCTCTAATCCCATACACACCACAGCTGCCTGTGCTGGGAACTTTTCAAATCAGTGATTGCGGGAACAAACAATACTTTCAGCTTCTTATGGTGCCTGCGCAGGCTTTACCAAGACCTTGGTTCAGTCTCAGTCACATTGACCTCTGTCTTATATCTAGAAAAGGGGGAAGGAATAGGGGGCAGGGGAGAAAGGTGCTCAGGTGCTAGGTAAAGCTTACTGATCAGCAGCCTAGACTCCACCACCATTCCTTCTCTTTGGTCTGTCTAGAACAGTGCCTATAAATTAGGAAAAACAAAATTATGCTGGCCTGGGAGAAATAATGGGGGAGGGGTCGCAGGGAGGAAAAGGGCATTGGGAAGCCCTGTTTCAAGACCGAAGACATACAGACAGACAACCACCCAGACTGCTTAAGTGTCACAGACAGCCTCCTATCCCAAGCTCCCTTCCAGATATCCCCATAAACCATTTGGGCACACTCCCTCTTGGAATTGCAATTTCTGTCTTCTACCTATCCCTAAGGAGCTGGCCCTGTGGAGAGGTGTGTTGGTGGTTTTGTTTTTACCAGAGGCCCTTGCCCTAGGTGCTCCTGTAAAGGTACCTTGGCCCCTAGATATGGGATGAGCAAAGCCCCAAATGCTCCACTGCCAAGGAGGTCAGGTCAGGAACAGCCCCCATTCTCACACCCCAGGATCCTAGCTTGCTTGGTTCTTGCCATCTTGCAGGATACTAGTCACAATGAGGGTATTTCTCTTGAGGGTAGGGTACAGGGGGGAGACTGATGTTAGTCCTTATTTTGTTTGGCTGTCCTTGTTCATTCTAACCCCAGCCTGTAGTTGCCCTCCTCACTTCAACCCCAAGGATTTGTGGGGAGCAAGGGTAGCCAATAGCAGAAGGGGACTGGGGCTGGGGACTATTCCCCTTCTTTCCTCCCCATCTCCCACAGCTGTTCTTCGTCACTGGCTCTGATGGGTGTGTGCCTGGCTGTGTTGCTTCTCTATTTGTATTTAGCTGCAGTGATCCTTTAGCTGGTTGGATCAGAAAAATGTGCTGTAGGGACCCTGTAATACTGGGCATCAAGGGAATCCATCCTTCCCCTCTTTGATGTGTTCTCCCCATACTTCTAGATTCTTGTTATGGCTCCCAGTGGGTTTTTGGTGATTCATATGACTCGGGGCCTCAGTCTGTATCCAGCCATGCATAAGGGAGAGGAGAACATGTACCTGGGCCGCCTGCTGCTGCACAGGTCTACCTTGTGAATCATGGGACTCCTTGGGAACTATGGAACAAGGGTGGCTGGGCACAAAGGAGAATGTCCTACTTGGGAGGGCAGGAAGCAAAGAAACTGGACAGGGAGTAGTGGGCTTGGAGAACAGTTTATCTCGGATATGTGAAGGTTGAGTCTCTTCATGTGGGGACTCAAAAAGGGACCCTGCTTCCAGTTTCCCTCTTCCATACCTGGAGCTCATCCAGGGCTTAGAATAATGCTCTTGGTCTGTGGGTCCAGTGTTGTCTGTCATCCATTTAAGTGTTCCCACTTTCAAGTGACAATCCTCTCCTTGGCACTGCCAAGGGGCAGAGCATGTGTGGCACAGCAGCCTGACTTTTACGCCCTAATCTTGAGTTGATGAAATATATGCACAGGAGTCAAAGAGATGTCTTTATATATGACTGTATATAAACGAAGTTTTTTTTTTTCTTTTTGGTGCAATAAAGTTTGTTTTGGCAGAAAAAATAAAAAGAGTTGGAAGAACCAAGATATTGAAACGCCAATAAGGACTATGGGAATGGAGAAATGTTTGCCCCTTTCCAAATGGAAGATTCTTTGTTTAGCACATTAGCATACATGTGTTTTTAGAATCCATTTTTCTCTTTACTTGTATAAGACTTTCTCCTACTTCTAGGGAGTGGATCGAAGGATATGGGCAATTGCAGTTGTTTCCAAACTTATCTATTAATTGAAATCACCTGGGGAGCTTAAGCAATATTGATTACCATGTCTTACTCTCTCACCTCCTGATATTATGGTTTAGTTGGTCTGCAGTGTAGGTTGGATTTTGGAATTTTTAAATCCTCAAGTAATTTTAAGGTACAAACAACTTGGGAAATCACTGTCCTAGTAGTATGTAACCAAAGGGTGGGGTATATCAAAATCACCTGGGAGGGTTAAAAGAATGCATATGCCTGAGTATGACCTCCTGAATCAGAACCTCCTGGTGAAAGACTTGAGCTCCTCAAGTGATTTCTTGTGCACACTCTGTTCGGGAACTGCCGGCAGACTTTAGTGATTATGGGAAACAGCAGTCTTCATTAGCATGGCTATTACCTGAATAAATAGACTGTAACAAATGCCTAGAGCACCTTCTTTCCTTCTCTCTAGGAATTCATGCCTCACACCCCCTTTTACAATTTGGACTGAACATAATTCACTGCCTAAATGCTTTCATTTAAAACTCTCTGCCACCTGACTTTTTTCTACTCTGCATTCTCCTAGGACATACATCCTCCTTTGATAGTTCTGCACCACCTTCTTCTTAACATGCTTCCCGTGCATATGTTGGTGCTCCAGCTTAATTGAAAGCTTCCCAAGGGCTTTTGCTCTTGAGATTTATCGTGTTTCAGTTTGGATTTCACAATACCCTTTCTCTGTTGTCCAATATAATGTCCTGGTTGTTACAAGGCACAATAAAGATATCGTACATGTAGAGAAACATAAGTGAGTTTAAAGGGTGTAAATGTAACTGAAAAGTAAAATAAAAAAGTATATTCATTTGCATGTAATTCCTAATGAACACATTTATCTTGTGGCTGGCAAATATTTACTGTTTTGAGATCTCTTGTAACTGGCTCCTTGAACAAATTTCAAGGACCCCTATGTGTTTTTTAGAATCCTCTCCCTTAACTAACTACTTGACTTTTTGAGTTGTTTCCCAGAAATCATGGATTTTCTTTGTAACACAAAGGAGCTGAGATTCTGAAAGTCCCCGAGCAGACTTCCTGATGCCAGGACTTACCATCCTCTCCATGCTGTTCTTCACAACAGCTGTACCATTTCACTCCCACCAACAGTGGGCAAGGGTTCCAATTTCTCCATGTTCTTATCAACACTTACTATTTTGTTTTCCTATAGTAGTTATTCTAATGGTTGTGAGATATTTATTGAAGCTTTGATTTGCATTTCAGTAATGATTAGTGATGTTAAGCATATTTTCATGTGCTTATTGACCATTTGCAGATCTTCTTTGGAGAAATGTCTATTCAAGTCCTTTGCTCATTTTTGAATCGTGTGATTTGTTGTTGAGTTTTAAGAGTTCTCTACATATGTTTGATATCGAAGACTGAAAACAACAAAATTCTTAAGATAAAACAGACCAAAAGCTTCATAGCATTGGATTGGGCTATGATTTCTTGGTTATGACACCAAAGGCACATGTGGCAAAAAAATAAAATAAAATAGACAAACTGGGCTTCATAAAAATTTTAAAATTTTCTGCATCAAAAACCACTATCAAGAGAGTAAGAAGAAAAGCCCTAGAATGTTAGAAAATATTTACAAATCATATATCTGATAAGTGATAAAAACATGCTCTTTTTTGGTTAACTTCTTGAGGCAGGATGAATCATAAATATTTACACTAGCTAACTTCTTAGTTTGCACCACTCAACACCATCTTGAAAACATGTAAGAGCTAAATAATTCCTAGATTGGATTATAAAGATTCATGTATCACATAGTGAGTTAGAATTATGACTTTTAAAGTTTTAACTTCAATAATGAATAATTGTTTCCAAATTTATAATGAATGATTCACTTAGTTTTAAAAAAATCCTGAATTGTTTATTTATATATACAATTGACTATATTGGGACTTGTATATTTTACTTTAGTGAGAGAAATCTGTATATCACATATGCCAAACAGATCCTAAGCCAGATTCTAACCCTCCCACCTGGAGACACATCCAACACTCATCAAGATTACGCCCGAGTCAAGTCCTAATCCATGAGAGGGGCTGAATACAGTTGAAGTATGTGACATTCTTTTGCTACAATTTCAATTTTACATTTATATTAAAAATATCTGTTTTTCTTATTGGTTATAAATCAGCTCCACAATTTAGAAACTTGTTGCTTAGCTGAAAAGTTGTATTTTTGTTAAGAGTAAATGAGGATTAAGTATTTTGAGTTTTTTTATTAGAAACTCAAAAAGATCACTATAAATATCATTGCTTAAATGTAATTATTTTATTTGAAATTTGGTTTTTCTAAGAGAAAAATATTTTTTTCCTCTTGCTGAGAATTCTACTTTTGTCAAACTTTAGTCATTATAATAAGGAGAAATAATAGAAATGCTTATATTTCAGAAACTAATATGAAGTTAGTTTGACAAACTGCTGTTCTTATATCTATTCACAACTGTGCTTACTATATAGAATTTAACTGGACAATAAATGTGAAAGAAAAATATCAACCTGTAAAATACTGATAGAACTTAACAGTTCAACAATTTGTTTTTGAATTGGGCAAGTGTATGTTATTGATCTGTTAGTGATATGCAGATTTTAAAATCAATCTTGGCTTAGTACTGATGTTTAATTATGTCAAACCCCTTCCTCATTTAAGATATATATTTCACTTTCAGCTTTAGAAAATTCTGTCATTGATATCTTCTGACTTCACTGGAAAGTGTTTGAGAGATAGCTAGAAATTGCTGAAAAATGGCAACCCCACCATTATCAATAATAAACACCTAATACTCTAATGACATTTCTTGTTCTTCTGATAGAAAACAACCAAGAAAGCTGAATGTTACTGAATGCAAATGGGGGAAAAGTAACATTCTTGCTTCGACTTTGACTGGAATAAAGACTGGGCATTTAACTACACTGACTCATGCCAAATATTAATTCTATTGAGACATTGTACTATGCCAAACATCTATTCTCCTGAGAATTTTTATTAAATCAACAACTTGAACCTATATTACATATTAGCAACAGCATTATTTAATTTTATCATAGGAGCATTAAAACAAGTTTATTTTTTGGCATCTAATATACAAATCTATACGTTTGAAATGAGTGGAATGGTTTCACTGCCAACCATATCAGTAGTGAAGGTAAAACATCGTTTGGCTAGCTGTTTTGATCTGAGGTCATGACATTTCTCAGCCAAACTTCAGATATATCAGAATTCCCAATTTTTCAGTTGGGAAAACTGATGCATCCCCACATTCAAAAGAAAGAGAAAGTTGACACAGAAGAAAGATGCTAGAGTCACAATTATGACTCTTTAGGAATTCAAAAATAATAAATCTAGGGTTTTTTCCATAAGCCCATAAATGAAAAAAACAAATACATTTTTGTTTATGGAATTCTGTCAATGTCAGACCTATCAATTTGTTGCCAAGATGAGTGGATTTTTTTTTTTTTTACATTTTATTTCTCCATCATGTAGAAAGATTTTTTTTAAAATACAGGTGGTTCAAATTTTAAAAATTAGTATAATTCCCCTATAGTTTAAATGAATTATTGTTATTGAATTCTATAACAAATTATGAGATGCTTAGATGCTGTACTCTTACAAATATTTTTTTATGGAAATTTTCAGACATACCCAAATGAAAAGAAAAGTATAATGAATCCTCATTTATCCATCACCCCAGTTCACAACATATTCAATATTTTTCCAATTTTGTTTCATCTACATCTCATGCTACTTCTTTTTCTGGAGTTTATTGAAGCAACTCTCAGATATCATTCCATTTTACCTGTAAAAACTCCAGTATACATCTCTACTGATAAGAGCATTTCCCCAATCCATCATATCATTATCACACTTCACCAAAATGACAATAATTTCTTAACATCATCTAAACTCAGTCCTTATTAAAATGTCCCTAATTGTCACAATGACATCCATTCACAGTTCATTTGTTTGAATCATGAATCCAAAAATCTCATAAAAACCATACATTGTATTTCAAAGTCATGTTTCTTGAATGTCTTGTGCTAATAAAATACTATTTTAATGTCAGTTATGGTAATTCCTTCTTTTTGTAGTTAGGACAGCAATATGTTATATAGTTCAATTCATTTGTTTTAGTTTGCTTTTAACTTTTAGGAATTACTTTTACTTTGCTTTTTGAAAAATATGCTAAATATTTACATGATTTCAAACTCAAAACTATGTAACAAGGTGTATTCACAAATGTTTTGCTGCTACCTCCATCCCTTTCATCCTCTTTCTTACTTTCTTTTATGGGTAATTATTTTGATTCTTTCTTAGTCTAGCCATCTCTTGCTTCTTTAAGCAAATATGTATATATGTATATTCATATCTCTTCCACTTTCTTACACAAAATATAGCATACTATAAACTGTTCTGTATTTTGCATTTTTCTCTTAACAATTTATCCTAGAGATCACTCGACATCACCATATAGATATAAATATGTACATATATATGCATAGTACATATATACATACATACATATGCATATATATACATACATATATACATATGCAATTGCCAAATTCCCCACAGGTGTTATATTATTTCATCTTCCCAACAATATATTAGTGTCTACTTCTCCATGGCTTCACTAATAAATTATATTGTAACATTTTTATTATTTTTTGTCAATCTGATAAGTGAGAAATGGTAGCTTAGTGTAATTTTATTTGCATTTCTCTTATTATACTGAGAATGAGCATCTTTTCATATGTTAAAGGACTATTTGCATTTACTTTTCTGTCGATTATCTATTCATATCTTTTGTCCATATTGAGTTTTTGTGTCTTCTCTTTCTTTTTTTTCTTTTTTCTTCCCAAAACTTCTAACACTGGCTTGGACCCTAAATGGCTCAGGGCAAGTTACCTTCTTCAGTTCCAGTAAAATGATGGTGGTCATTGGGAATATACAAACTGTTTACCAGGTTGAGAGACTGATTCACAATAAAATAAAGGATACATTTTTGTAATTACTTATTTGTAGTTGCAGTGGTGTTATATGATCATCAAACCACTTTATCCACTTTAGCAGTGAATGAAATTGTGCAAATGGAAATTTAGATGAATAATCAATCACGAAAAAACTGATAATATAACAGTATATTATTTTCTAACCTTTGGAATAGCCTCCCCATTGATGTGAGAGAAGACCATCACTACCGTCATTTTAGATCAAACTCTCACATGCAGAAGCTAATTTGTAAATGTAAATCACTTGGGAAATACAGTGCAATAGTTATGTAAAATAAGAATGCATATTTTGATTATTTGATATGGGAAATACAAATGTAGGGCCTCAATTGAATAATTCCATAATCATAATTACTGCTTCCCAAGCACAATGCTATTTATTAGATAACTCCACCTTTTTGTTATATTAAAGCCAGACTTTTTCCTTTGCCCTTAGGAGGACACAAACTACAAGACTCCTGACCTCTAGCCAATTGAATCCATTAGCTTAGCTGTGCCCAAGAGCATACCAAAGAGACAGGAAGTGAAACAAAAATGATTGAAGCAGAGAAAAAGCTCCATCATGTCAGCTAAGGGGAAGGAGCAATGGACATGTTCTAAATCTAAATCAGAGTTGTATAATGGATACATTTCACCCCAAAACTCAATGAAATATATGAAAATTAACATCTTAAATATCCTACATACAATGAATTCCAGATTAGTTCATATTTTATTTTCCCATGCTGTTTTTGTGAACTGACCTAAGCTAATTTGGCAATAATAACTTATTAGAGTCTTTTAGTATATCTTGAAAGCCACAGGAAATTCAAGGTGGTGAAAGTTACTCCCCACAACTTGCTACTAGGTTTAAAATGCTAGCAACACACATAGATATTTATTAATAAGAAATCACAAAATATTCATATAGTCAGTTCTACAAATTTGGCATTCCTGTCTTCTCTGAAGTTCAGAAAAACCCTTGCATAAAAAAATTGACCTAAGGCAAATATTATTCCAAAACCCAGATTTAGCTAACCTGCTGTCAGACTCATATGACCAAGAGTCCTTTGATTCAGTAGCACACAAGAAAGCTTAAAGAGAAGTTCACCTTTCAACCCTAAGGTCCAAGGCCAGGATCCTTGGATGTTTATGCTCTGCCCATACAAGATAGAGAAGTATCTACAATGTCCTAGCAAATGTATTTATATTTGATACATTAATTTCACCAATGCCACTTATAATGTCTTTTATTATAATTAACCAGCCACCAATATCACCAGCGAAATTTATTTTTTCATTTGATTGGTTTGTTTCTCCTCTAGGCTTCACAAAAATTTGCAAAGCCTCCCATCTTGACAAGAGATAAAGATAGCTAAAGTACTTGAAACAGCTACCTCTGGATAGTACTCTTCTTCTTTCAGATTAAATGCTCAGTGACCACCTGTGGTGTGAGATTTCCTGATTAGACAATTGCTTACCCATAGAATACAGCTTAACCATTATTTCAGACTCTTTGTGCTGAACTATTTTACGGTATCTTATAGATATTATAATCATTCTATGAGGAAGCTAAGGTCATGCTTCTTTTCTTCATTGTTCTTTTATCCTAATTAAAGGAAATTTTAAAAATTATCAAATTCAATAGTAATATTTTTCTCTTAAGAATAAATTATTAGGCTGGGCATGATGGCTCATGCCTGTAATCCTAGCACTGTGGGAGG
Organism: Microcebus murinus; assembly: GCF_040939455.1. Classification (NCBI taxonomy): domain Eukaryota; kingdom Metazoa; phylum Chordata; class Mammalia; order Primates; family Cheirogaleidae; genus Microcebus; species Microcebus murinus. The sequence continues at coordinate 58,636,412 of NC_134108.1, forward strand.
CTGAGGCAGGAGGATCACTTGAGTTCAGGAGTTCAAGACCATACCTGAGCAAGAGTAAGACCCTATCTCTACTGAAAAATAGAGAAAAATTAGCCAGATGTGGTGGTGCATGCCTGTAGTCCCAGCTACTCAGGAGGCTGAGGCAGGAGGATTGATTGAGCCCAAGAGTTTGAAGGTGCTATGAGGTTAGCTAATGCCAAGGCACTTTAGCCTAGATGACAAAGCAAGACTCTCTCAAAAAGAAAAAAAAAGAATAAATGAATAATACTTTTACCTTGAGATAAGAATGTGCAAAGAATTTCAAAGTTTACTTTTATAGACTCTACTAAAATTTCGTCCTCATTTTAATTTCTTCTCATGATGAGTTTCTGATTACTAGCAGATACAAAAGAGGCAACAAGTCTTTAATCACTACCTATCAGAGTACCTTCCTAGGTATATAAACAAAAATCAACCTGCCTTGTTTCAAAATCACACTAGCATCTGATTCCTTTAACCCCAGGCATCAGAGCATCACAGGTGCAATAGCTTCATGTAAGTGTGTTTGTAGGTGCTGAGGTCAAGAGGGGTTAGAGGCATGAAGAGGGTATGAGAGGCCTTTGGAAATCCTGCTCTAGGCTTTGCCTGAGAACATTTTACTGCTTCTATTAGTTTTTCTGCTCAACTGCCCTTCAAGTTGTGCCTGAGGATTTTTAAAGTGCAGGGTGGTTGTTAAAGGACAAAGTCTAAAGTGTTCTGTGGGAATAACCAGTTGAAGTTGACCAAGATTATAAAGTAATTTGCAAAGCTATTTGCTTCTACACAGAGCTTTTAAGTGTTAGAATATCATGCCACTACAAAAGAATTATCTAAAATGAGGTAATATGCTGTGCTGCACTGTACAGGCTATAAGCAATTACGGAGGGATATACTTTCTTCACTTGTATTAATAAGGCTGGGCAGAATATAAGGAAATAAAAGCATGGAGTATATAACAACTCCTGAGGCAAATTGAAAGAAATTATGAAAGAATTCATTGTATTATTGAAACAAAGCAAAATGAAATGCATTTTGACAACATGATATAAATCACAAGATAATATCACATCTTAATAACCAATGCTGAACAAAAGAGAGATTTCTGTGTTGATTTACTGGGTAGGAAATGTGACATGACAGAATCCCTCACTAGCCCAATCTTTACATACTAGTACTGTCAGTTATGCTCTCCTTTCAAGCATAGGGCTGAGAAGTCATCCTGGGCAGATGGACATGGGCTGAAGAAAGGTTGGCCAACCATTTTTCTTACCTGGCACTGTTCCACTGAGTTAATACTCTGATCCTCTACCACCTTGAAATAAAACCTCAATGCCAGTTTTTTATTCAGCTATATAAACCTACAGCTAATTACCATGTGCCAAAACAAGACTGCAGAAAGTATAATCTATTAGCAATAACTTGTGTCTAACAATATAATTGCATCTGGAATAATGAAATGTTCATTTTAGTATCAAAATTAATAATGTCATATCAATGTCATTAATAATTAAGTATTCTTTTTATAACATTGCATCATTAATAACAACTGCATTATGAACAATTCTATTAATATCAACAATAATAAAAATAATATCGCATTGCCTTTCCATAGTTACAATTTTGCAAGTATAATGAAATGCTTTATACATAATGGACTAGACCCTGCTGTGTCCAAGGTAAGCAGTTCTGAAATATATTACTCTTTTAGATAAACAAAGTATCTTTTTATTTTCCTAGACTGTAATGTGTGCATAGAAAGATTCATCATTAAATACTCAGAGAGCACACAAAAATTCTGGCTAAAATTGTCCAAATTCTATATTTATGGGGAAATGTTGGATGGGATTGGGGAAGTTTATAATAGCTTTTACTGTGTAAATTCTTAGTTTAGTTAGCTCACTTCTTCATTTGGGGATGGATGCATAGACTTATATGTATGCAAGTTATGAAGCTATATATATGTAGAATATATATATATAGCTTCATAACTTAAGCATATGTTACATTATAACATTTTAATGCATCTAATATTAGATAATTTTGTTATAGTCTATCTCCCTGAATTACTAAGAAATTATATCTCAGCTACTTAATACAGGTAATTTTCTATTTATCCAAGTTTTCTCTACCTTAGCAATGTATTCTAACACTTACAGATACCTCTAGATCAGGTATAAGCAAACTATAGCCTTTTTTAAACCAAATATGGTCCACAACCTGTTTTTCTAAATAAAATTGTATTGGAGTGTAGCCACACCCAATAGTTTGCACATTATCTATGGTTGCTTTCATCCTATGACAACAGAGATGAGTAGTAGCAACAAAAACCACATGACCCACAAAGCTGACTTATTTACTATCTGGCTCTTTATGGAAAAAGTGTATTGAACACTTTTCTAGATAACAGGTAATATTTTTGACATTTCCAAAACCCAGATAAGGAAAATAAAAGAAGAGAGAAGGAAATCAATAGCATATCCTTAAGAACACTCATGTTCAAATGTTATATTTCACCATGACATTAGAATAAAAAACTGTATCTTGATATTTATTGTTGTGTTTAAACAAGAATAAATGTGTACTCTTAAGGTCAATGCTGGAAACAAGGATAGACCTCAGTAAATCATTACTGAAGCAATAAAAAGTACAAGTTTTCTTTGAGAATTAGAGAGGATATAGCTTGAAATAACATTAATGCTTTGCTGTATTCTTATCGATATTTACTTATCAATATATTCCATTGTTATTCATTAGCATTAAACCACGAGGATAAAAGAAAATGCTAAGATATTTTCTACAGACAATTTTTAAACTTTTTATTATGAAAAATGTCAAATGTAAACAAAACCAGACAGATGTGTTAAATTAATTCCCATGTACCCTAGTCCAGCCTTCAGCAATTTTCAACTCATGGCCAATCTTGTTTTATCTATACTGTAACCTCTGTCTTCTCTCATATCAATTTTTTTTTAAATCACATCATTCAATCTTTAAATATTTCAGTGAGTATCTTTAAAAATTGAAGAATTTTTATTTAACAGAACTATGATACCACTACTATACCTAAAATTGACAATAATTCCTTAATATTTTAATATATAGACTTTGTGTTCAAATTTCAAATTGCCTCATAAATTAAAACTTTTTAAATATAGTTTATTGTTTAAACGAAGATCCAAATAAGATTCACAAATTCTTACATCCAGTTTGGTGATTCACAAAGCATACCCTTATCATGCATTTTATATAGACTTTTTTAGCATGTATAATTACCGAGATAAAGAATGGAATAATATTAATATGGCACAAAAGCTCTCCAGGAGTGAAAAATAAGAAGAACCCTTGGCATTGACCAAGGGTTTTCAGTAACCAGTCCTCTTCCCCAGACTCATTCCAAAGATGCATAGCTGCAAAATGACAATCTAGTTAAGCATACTGCTTCCAAAGCCGCTGCTTCTTTATAGCTTAAAGTCATCCTCAATTAGTGGCAAGCATTGGTGGTCAATCAAGAGAAGTTAACAAAAAAGGTTCTGTGATATCTGGAGTTCTCATTCCTGGGTTTATTCCGTCCCCTAAAATTTATGTGAGATATGGACTAAGCTTCTAGCCCCTCCTGAAAACATTGTCAGAAAGCACTGTCAAAAACTAGAACTCAAAGGCCAGAATAGCTATATAACTGAAGAGTACAAATATCTCAAACATAAAACAGATCAATAAAGGGGACAGTATATGCAACTGAAGCAGAATTATTGAAAAAAGTAGACCAATAATGTAAAAGGAAGCATCTCCAATTTTTTGAGAAAACTTAATGCTGTTTTCCATAGCAGCTGCACCATTTTTCATTCCTCCTAGCAGTGTACAAGCATTCCAGTTTCTTCATATGTTTGCCAATACTTCTTGTTATCTTTTTTAAATTTTATAGTAGACATCTTAACGGGTTTGAGGTGATATCTCATTGTAGTTTGGATTTTCATTTTGCTGATGATTAGTGACATTGAACATCTTTTCATATAACTTTTGGCCATTCATATGTCTTCTTTAGAGACATGTTTATTCAAGTCCTTAGCCTACTTTATAATTGGGTTATTAGCTTTTTATCAATTGAGCAATCCCTTATACATTTTGGAAATGAAATCCTTATCAGATATATGGTTTGCAAATATTTTCCCTCATCTTGTAGCTGTTTTCTCACTTTATTGATTGTTTTCTTTGTGGTATAGAGGCTTTTTACCTTTATATAGTTCCACTTGTCTATTTTTGCTTTTGTTACCTATACTTTAAGTGTCATATCCATGAAATCAACACAAGATCAATGTCATGAAGATTTTTCTCTATGTTTTCTTCCAGGAGTTTTATAGTTTCAGCTATTACATGGATGTCTTTAATCCATTTAGGGTTGATTTTTGTGTATGGTATAAGATAGGGTACCATTTCATTCCTGTATCTGTGGATATTAATTTTTCTTAACCTCAGTTGTTTAAGAGATTATTATTCCCACATTGTGTATTCTTGATAGTGTGGTTGAAGATAAGTTTATTGTATAAGTGTGAATTCATTTTTGGGCTCTCTATTCTATTCCATTGCTCTACCTGTCTGACCTTATGCCAGTACCATACTCTTAATTATTGTAGCTTTGTAATATATTTTGAAATCAGGAAGTGTGATGCTTCCAGATTTTGTCTTCTTTTTCAAGATTCTCTTGGCTATTTAGGGTCTTTAGTTGTTCCTTATGAGTTTTAGGATAATTTTTTTCAATTTTTGTAAAAAATGCATGCCATTGGAATTTTGATAAGGATTGCATTGAATCTGTACATAACTTTGTGTAGTATGGGTATTTTAACAATAGTAAGACTTCCTATCCATGACCATGGGATGTCTGTCTATATTTTGTATATTTTAAAAATTTCTTAATTCATTTTTTTTTTTTTTAGTTTTCAGTCCACAAGTCTTTCACTTCCTTAGTTAAGTTTATTTCTAAGTATTTTATTCTTTTTGATGATATTGTTTCCTAATTTTCTTTTCAGATATTGTGTTATTACCAGTAATTCCACTTCTGGGTACTTGTGCAAAAGAATTGAAAGCAGGGTCTCCAAGAGATATTTGCATATTCATGTCCACAGCAGAATTATTCACAATATTCAAGAGGTAGAAACAATCAAAATGCCCATTGGTGGATTAGTGTATAAAATAATGTGGTGTCTATATGTACAATGGAATATTAGTCAGCCTTAGAAAAAGAAAATCTTGCAATGCATAGCAACATGAATGAACTTTAATATTAGGCTAAGTGAAATAAGTCAATCACAGAAGAACAAACAGTCAAACTCATAGAAGTAAAGAGTAGATGGTGTTTGCCAGGTCCTAGGAGAGGAGGGAAATCAAGGGGTATAAAATTTTAGTTATGCAAGAATAAGCTCTAGAGACCTTCTGTAGAACATTGTTCCTACAAATAATAATACTTTGTTGTATACTTTTAAAACTAAGAGGGTGGGTTGCATACTAAGTGTTCTTACCATAATAATTCTTAAAGTTATCTCAATGTAAAAAAGTAAAGGAAGCATAAATATATAACTAAGAAAAGTATAGAAGATATGAGTAATCTGAGACAAAACCAAGACATTGTAAAAAGAACAAAATGAAAAAAATATGAACAATAAAATAGGTATGAAAGATAATAAAGAACATATATCTGATATAGGATAAATTTGTGAGTTATAAGACCAGATTGCAGAATTCTCTCAAAAGATAGCAAGAAGGGATAATACCATAAAAATATGAAGAAAAAAAATAAGTGAATAAGAATGGAATTATCACAGGGCATATTTGAAAAATTAATGAAAATAATTTTTCCACATTAAAACTGGATGGATGACCTCAAATAACAGTGGGTTTATAGATTGCTACAGGAGAGGTAAGGAAATAAATCCACACATGGGCATATTATAGTAATATTATGAACATCAAATAAAAATAGAAAATTTTTAAATCTTCATAAAAAAGTAAATTACTTACATGAGAATAAGAATCAGAATGTCATCAAATTTATTAAAGCAACAAAGGATACAAAAAGAACAAGATACCTTATTTTTAAAGTATTGATGGAAAAGAAACTTTGAACTTACAATTTTACATAGAGCCAAAGGTTCAATAAAGATTTTCTCTGATAAAATTTTTTAAAAGACCTCACAGTTTTAGTATTATGGAAAGATTAATATCAAAAACATTGCGATAAAACTCCAAAGAAGAAAAATAACTCAGGAGGGTACTTCCAGATATATGGAGAGTAAAGATAACCAAATTACTTGCAACAATGTATTAATATTTTGTTGAAACCCTGAACAGAAGAAATGTAAGAAACAGAATGACTCCACAACAACCTGGGACCAAAAATTGAGAAATTATCATCATCATTGTAGATGCAGTATTAAAGGAAAACCAATGGGACAGAAAATGATGGCTAAGCAAATATCTTGTTTGGTATATGCATATACTCGCATGTTTAAAAAATTAATAGGAGCAAGTAAGCACAAGTTTAGGTCCAGAGTTAAGAGCAACCCCCATGCTATGAACTGAATATTTGTGTTGCCTCAAATTAATACATTGAAATTCTAATTCCCGAGGTGATGGTGGGACCTTTGGGAGGTGATTAGGTTATGAAAGTAGAGCCCTCATTATAGAATTAGTGCCCTTTTAAGAAGAGACACCAAAGAGCTTGCTTTTTTTCTCTCTCTATTCTTTGCTATGTGAGGATACAAGAAGATAGCCATCTGCAAACTAGAAAGCAGGCCCTCACCCGATACCAGATCTGTTGGTTCCTTGATCTTGGACTTCCCAGCCTCCAGAATTATGAGCAATGAATGTTTGGTGTTTAAGCCACCCCATCAATGATTTTCTGCTGTAAAAGCCTGAACTAAGATATACCATAAGAACAAAAATAAATATATAGCTTTAAAAATAGCAGAATAAAACGAGTACATACAAATGAAAGCTTACAGTTACATATTTTAATGTTTTCCCATGGAAATGAATGACAAGGAAAATGAGGATAAAACAAGTGAATGGATGAATGAAGCAAGAGAGAGACCTGTATGAACCAATGTCCACAAGGAACCATCGATAATTGTGATTAATTCTACCCTCTGCACCCAAAGACCAAACAAAATACACACATGAATTAAAAGAATATAAACAATTACCATGGTTTTTCCCCTCTAATTATTAAAACCAGGGTTCCTTAAAACTCAGTTTCCAAATGTACTTTGGTTGGATTTTATTTGCAACATATGAATACCTAGAAAGAACAATGAGTCCTCTGAATATAAATGAAATGGTTTGTTATCCTATGAAAATTTGGTAAGTGAATGCTGGAAAAAACAAAAAAACAAAACTAACCTATTCTCTGTCTGAAGAAAAAACAAACCAAGTAACTCTTAATGTTTTATGATGATGATTAATGCTTAAAAACACAGCCAGTTGCTATATGAGAGTGAGTTTTATTGCTTGAGCTAAAGGGCACTGACATTTTGCTTCCATAAAACACATTATATAGGGTTTTTCAAGAACCTGAGAGATTTTATTTTACTATTGCAAATCTATGGAAAGCAAATTGTTAGACATAGGTGTAGTGCTTCTGCAGGTGAATGCTTTCAGGGTATTGTTTATTGTTTTTGTTTTTATTTTTTTCCTGGGAGGTGAAGGATACTGCATTCTAATCTTGGTGGTGCTGGAAAAGTCATTTTAATTTTGCCCCAGTTTTCACATCTGCTAAGTCATTTTGAGACTGGCATTTGAGATGAAACAAACTCATCTTCCTAGTATGCTTCAGTTTTGCTAAGGAAGGCTGCCACAGGAGAGTTGTGGTCGGGTGAATCAGTCTTACATCCGATGCAAAATCTGAACAGAGGGATACAAACATTTCTCCTTTATGGAGCAATGTCTTTTTGAAAGGGATATGTGTGAAATCAGCAAAATGGGACATTTAGATTGCTGTCATTTGGGCAAGAGCCATTGGAGGACAATTACAGTAGACCTGGGAGAGAATGGAAGTTGCCCAATATCTACTTGCCTTCTACAATTGGTAAAACAGAGTAATCAAAACAGTGCAGACTGGATAGTTAGAAGTACTTAAACTGGAATCTTGGCTTTATTACTATGTGCCAATTCTGAACCTATTTTCTCATCTCTAAAATGAGGATACATTTTTCAGATAGTACCTATCTGAAAAAGTTATTATCAAAATTTTTTAAAAGATAAAATACAGAAAGCAAGAAGCACATAATGAACATCAAAATATATCACCATTTCTATTGCCTGATTATATATTTTGAATCCCAAGGCAAACAGGTATAGTAGCCTCCAGTCTAGTTTTTTTTTTTTTTCCCCATCTTCTTGTAGCAATCATGAGCCTGTACATAATTTCATGAGGTAGTGTTAGAAGCTACCATTTTTGCTTCCTCTGTTCCTGGAAAATTTGTACTTTTAACAAGAAGTTGTGGTCAAGAGTAATTCCTAAGGAATAAATACAGGTAGAAGAGGGCTGTGATGAAATCTTTACCTGAGTGTTTTATATATTTGCCTGGAGTCAAGTATGTCCCTGTCCATCTTTGTCTTGGACATCTCTGACATCTTATCTGCCACTCTCCTCATTCTAGGAATAAAAGCTCATCCTCTATGTTGCTCCTGCCCCCACCAGCACCTGTCATGATCTCCTCAACCTGTTCTGGTCTGTAGAAAATGATATTCCTGGGATTGGCTTCAGTCTCTACATTTAACTGATGCCTGAGCATGACAGTGACCCGGTCTTCCTGAGGACTTCATAGTTGGTTCAGATTTGTTTAGATGGCCTCCCAGAAGATTCACTTAGGAGAAAAAGGTCTCCCCTGGAAAAGAAGGATTTGAGATGATCAAGTTATAGAGTAACTATTGTAAAACAAGCAAGCTATTAAAAAGGGATAGTTGTATTTTATTGGCCCATGAGTTGTAGTTTGCTTGAAAAGGCATATTGCAATTATGCTTAATGACTTAGTTTTTGTACTTTTAATAGGTATAATTTATCCACTTGGCTTAATTTTTTAAATAATAAAGAGGCATTTGGAAAAAATAAAATCATATATTTAATCCATACCCACAAAAATTTTGATATAGAATAAAGAGCTACATATAAGGTAATAAAGATGCAGTATTATTGGAACAAAATATATTATCATGAGCTTATATTCTTGAGGGAGAGAAGGCTTTCTGAAGCAAAACACATAAAGAATATAACTTGAGGCCGGGCGCGGTGGCTCACGCCTGTAATCCTAGCACTCTGGGAGGCCGAGGCGGGCGGATTGCTCGAGGTCAGGAGTTCGAAACCACCCTGAGCACGAGCGAGACCCCGTCTCTACTATAAAATAGAAAGAAATTAATTGGCCAACTAATATATATATATAAAAATTAGCCGGGCATGGTGGCACATGCCTGTAGTCCCAGCTACTCGGGAGGCTGAGGCAGAAGGATTGCTTGAGCCCAGGAGTTTGAGGTTGCTGTGAGCTAAGCTGACGCCACGGCACTCACTATAGCCTGGGCAACAAGCGAGACTCTGTCTCAAAAAAAAAAAAAAAAAAAAAAGAATATAACTTGAATATATCAATAAACTCAGCTATCCAATAGCCCAAAAATAGCAATATGCATGTAAGTAAAAGACAAGCAACAGAAAAATATTTTAATATATATAATAGAAAATAAATATCCAAAATATATAAATGCAGCCTACAATTAAAGCATCAAAGAAATATGGGAAAGTTACATAAACAGTAAATTCAGAGAAAATGAATAAAAATGCTGATAAACATATAAAATGATCTTTACTCTCACTAGTGAGTACTCAGAAAAGTATAAATTAATATACTGAAATTGTATTGTTGCAAAATAGAATACCAAAAATTAAAAAGACTGATAATATCCAGTGCTGAAAAAGGTGTACAGGAAAGGCATCCTCTTACATACAGTTGGTGGGAATAAAATTATGTGCAGGCCTTTGGAGAGTCAATTTGGTAATACCTATTAAAATTTAAAATATATATTTTCATCCTTAAATCCCATTTCTAGACATCCATTCTAAAGAAATATTTACATGTATGCACTAAAAGCCATGGACAAGAACATTATTTGATTTTTATAGATAGAAATATATACAAATGTTCATCTATAGGCAATGAATTTTTAAATAACATATGATACAGCATTAGCCTAGAAAACTACACAATAGGCAGAAGCATGAATAAGATACATGTTTACTCATGTGGAAAATTTATCAATATAGACTTTTAAGTGGGAAAAACAAAACATTCTAAAATATATACATGGGTTTTTAATTTATGCAAAATTAAACACAGAAGCCAACATTTTATCTGTATAAATACATAGGAATGCATTTGGAAGCAGAGAGAAAGTTTAAATGACATATATCAAAGTGAATATAGTGGTAAGGAAAAGAATGTTTGGGGAAGAAGAAGCAAGGGGGAACATTTCTAATTAGAATACATTATTGATTCTTTTTAAAATAAAAATAAGGAAAATGTGTAAAAATCAATAAGGAAAAAGATGAGATGCTACAACAAACAAACAAAAAACACAGTTGAACTCAAAAAAGCTCAAATTAACAAGGTAAATGAGTCACATATGTGTTCATAGCTGATTGTAACTCTCAGAGTAAAAGAAATATCGTTCTGATTCAAACCAATAGAATGTACAAGTGTTTCTCAAAGAAAGAGAGGAGTGTGCTAGAATATGGAGAGTTTTCAGTGTGTTTTACAATTACATGAGCATTTTACAAAGAACATATAAATAGAAGAGAAATCCACATAAGGGGTAGAATGTTGGAATATAAAAGAAAAATAATTTATCTGATTTTTGTAACCATTAAAATGTGGTTACTAATGAAGATTTAATTAAAACCCAAGAAAGACTACAAAACAAAATGGATCTTGGCTTTAAATAACTGCTTCAATTTAATTCAGTGTGAGGAATTATGCTAGGTTTTTTGGAGGAATGAAGAGATGAATTAAATGAAAGACCTCAAGGAGTTTATAATCTAACAAAGAAATGGCAGGCATCAAAATAAACAATAGGCAATGCATGGTTTATGATTTAATTGAGGCATGAGGACTATGGGCACAGATGTTCTATAGAAGGTTCTGTGCATATTTTGTAGCAATAATGCATTTAAACAATAAATATAGGACATAGGTATTAGGATGGCAGTAAAAATGCTATCATTATTGGAGCACAGAGGAGAGAAAGATGAATTCTTCTGTTAGAAGTAGGATAAGTTTTTTTAAGTAGGCGATGTTCGAGTCTGAAGAAGATGTCGATTTTCTACAGCTGGAGATGGCAGAGCAGGGTTTCCCAGCTGAAAGGAGCCACCTAGGCCAAGACAGGAAGAAAAATATATTTCAAGGTTCCATGACTGAAAAGGAAAAAGCCTAGTGTTGGATTAATAGACATTGGGAAATGAGTGGGAGACTCAGCTGAGAAGAAAGGTTAGGCCAGATTCTGCCAGAGTTTGAACCTACTTTATGTTCAATGGGGAAGAACTGAAGGTCTTCAAACAGGGGAATGATTTTAACAGAACTGAACATTACAAGTATTAAAGTCATAGTGAAAATGGAATTTTCTTTATGACAAACTCACCAAAATATCTTATATTAAATAGATATTAGCTATATAAGTGAAAAATGAAAAACATTTTATCCCAAATGTATAAAAATTATAGCATTGAAAGGTTACTACTTTAACATAATATTAATATTATATTAGCATAACCTAAATATAATATATTAATATTAACATATTTAACATAAATATGTTATTTATCAAAAACAATAAAACTTGCAAATTATATAATGATGTTTTTCAGGGATCTGAGAGCTTTAAAGCAAATCAGCCCCTGATAACTCTCTAAGCCTAAGTACTCATCTACAAACAATAATTATAGCTACCTAACAATAATGCTATGAGGTTTAAATAATACAATAATCTATGCAAAGCCCTTAGCATAGGGCTAAATGTCAGTTACTATCACTTTTAGTGTAGGGCTGATCTTAGAGAACAAAATCTGGGAGCTCTCCTTGGTGCTGACTCAAAGGGTTTCAGAAAATTTCCTACAGACTAAATTATGTGGTGAAAGTTCAAAATATTTTTCAAATTAGTTTGAGATAGTCATTGATGCTTGAGAATCCTTTCCATCTGTTCAAAAAGGTTTATGGGGCATTATTATATGAGAAGGTAGCTGAATGATAACGTTTCCTTTCTATTTACTTAAGCATTTCTATTTTATTCTATCTGGATGTATCTGGAATGTTGGCAGAAGCCTACTGGTTCTGATAGCACCAGCCCTCAGTAGCAATGTCAGCAAGACAGCTGATGGCTTTGTGCTTCTTGTGGCTTCTATTGCTTCAATTCTAACATGGAGTCCTAAGTATTTAATACATGTGCATATGTTTATGTATTTATTCAAAGAACAATTTTAAAATATTAACCTGAAATGTTTAGATATAAAAGCTGGTAAAGGCAGTTTGTTTCAGTATTTTGATACTGATAAAAATTAAACCTGTGTTTTTGACTGGAAAAAAATAGGAGCGCATTTTAGAGTACAATCAAATGGGAAGGAAAGGAGACCTAGTTGTTTAAGAATAAAATGCTTGTAAGTAAAGGGAAACACTTGTTTCTCCTAGATATTCAACCTCTACAAATATGCATTTAAATAGTCACTTTCCCTGGTACCCAGTCCTTGAAATATTCATTTAAACAGCTTTTGGCTAAAACTACCTGGTTTTTAAAATAGTTCTGTTTTCCATGTTAAATATTTGGTGTCCATTTGCTGCTAAAAAAAAAAAAAAGGTTGGGCAATGTTGTGCCTTTTGAGATACAGTAACATGACAGAAAGTGACAAATGGGGGAATATGTCACAATGAAGCAAGATATATTACAGCAGAGTGATATGCTGATACTCAAAAAATCCATAATATGCATCTTTCTTTATATTTGCTGCTACAGCAAAGAAGATTATTCTTATAGATTAAGGGACTACTGTCACATCTTAGGTAACACAGTAAATATATTTCACCTCATTAATATTTCTGTATAAGACTGTCATGTGCTTTTTCCCTACTTCCTTTCTAATAATTTCAGATTAGCAATAGATGCATTTATAAATAGAATTCTGTTTCTATGCTTGACATATCCAGTGGTAATACAATATTGTGAGTCTGAATTCCAAGTCAGTTAATGAGGGGAAAAGATTAATGGCAACAGTGGACACAAGTATGACTGAATAAGAAGAAAATATTTAAATACAATGGCATTTTGTTGATCTCTACATGATCCTCCATAGAAAAATATGATCCATAAAAAATCCCTAATTTTAAACTGAAAAAAAATCAAGACTACTTAAATACATTTTCAAACAAAAATCATATTGTCCTTTTACATGCCTATTGTAGGTTTAATGTATCTTATATTATTTGTTCTAAATATTAGCAACCAGTAACATCTAAAATATTCAGTAAAGATGCCTTTGCATCAGCCTATTTAATCTACAACAAAGAATCTGTTGATTTTTTTTTTTCCCAGAGAGATGTACATATTTCCCTGTATCTCAAAAAAATTGCTGAGGTATGTTTTGAAGCCAGACCACTCTACGGTCTGTGTTATCAGGCATTAGTGATCCTAATATATATTAATGCCAAAATAATATGCGTGGTGAATACAAATGCAACATTAATGTAAGTTGAAAAGAGGAAGCTATTTTATACTGAAAGTAAAGTTCCGTCAAGATGTTTCTCTTTCGATTCATTATAATTGGGATTTCTTTTATTTCCTCTAATTCTTCACTCTTATTTATCACCAAAAAGGGATACCCTTTGGCCAATTTGCACAGTATCAGCTCATAACTACTAGAATATGACTTAAAGTCAAAAACCTGTTCTATGTATGAAAAGATGTTATACAAATAATTGTTTTTATATTTTAAATAATCATCCTGAAGGAATTTGCTACTGAGCATTATTGTATGCTACTTTCCCAAGACATTTTGACTCATGTACCATAAAGTGGATTCTTTCATCCTTATCAATTTATATTTACCCTATGTATACAAAGGTATTTCTTAAAAATAAAATAACATATGACTTCTTTTCACAAATCAAACACACACAAATAACTCATTCATGAAGAAATCATGATTTATTCCTTTTCTTCTATTAAATAGAAAAAAGTAACAAAAGAAACATTAACTCTTTTCTGTACAAACAGATTACATGTATTCATATTCATAATTAAAAATTTGCAGTACTTTCTCTACATAGGAACATCAGTTTAAATTAAAAATGCTCTGGTATTGTAGGCATCGTTTTAGGTATGAAACTCAACTTCTTACATGTAATAAATTAGATTTTTTAAAATTTCAAGTTAAAGGTTCACATTAAGCAAGGAGAATATTTGGCCATAGAAAAGGTATTTTTTCTTGAGGTGAAAATGCCATTCTGTTCTACTAGAAGAATGTAAAAACATTAAATATACAGAATGTTACTCTTTGCAGAAAGGAAAGGTAATTGATTTTATATATGTTTTCTTAGAGTTGACATTTTTCCGAACAGGGGTCCATTGACTAGGACCCTTAATATAAAAGCAGAGCTGTCTCAAAATTACTAGACACTTGGGGACAGAAATACTTAATGAGTAGTATAGTGTATATAACATTGTATCAAATTATAAAAACAAAGAATCAAACTATTCTAACATAATAATTATCATTCAGTGTACAATTCTTATGCAAAATGTATAATTCTGTCTTAGAGAAGGTTAATGTTCCCAGTGCCTATAAAAAGGTAGGTTTTAACTTGTAACATAATATGTATAAACATATATATTAAATTTAACAAAGCTTTTAATGTTTAGAAGAACATTATGAAAGTCATTATAAATATTGCCATTATCTATATTATGTCGAAATCACTTCGCATCAACAACAATTTCAGTCCATTAGAACCATATCCCTAGAAAAATGTACCTTATCACATGAAATAAATTAATTCTTCTGTAATGCCCATGGATAAAGAAAACAATAGAAATATTTTTTCTCTTAAGTATTAAAATTCAGTCTTATATTTGCTATATCCAATCTCAAGATTAATTTAAACTAAAACTTACTAAAATAGTACGATCCCAATAAAGGAATAGTAGCAGTAGTATCAGATGGATGAAAGCCACATGGTAAATTGCATTAAATAACATTGAATATTTTAAGGACATGGCTCATTGTGAGATGAATAAACTTCTTATTTTTAAAATCATAAAGCTTTCCACAGTCTCATATTTCTTATCTTGCTTTATATCTGAATGTCTTATATAACTCAGTGTACATAAAAAAATCATATAAGACCCAATTCTGCTGCCTTGGGGAAAAGAAAACCCAGTATTATTACAACTAACTATAAACAGACATTAGATAGGTTTATCCAGTACCTCCAACAGAATAATATTTTTATAAATTCAAATATATCAAAATTATAATAATTTATTATTTATTAAATTGTTTAGGAATGCATAGAGAAATTATATGGAATTTTCTTTCTCTTATTTCCAGCTTCAGGTCAACTGCAATAGTAGATAAAAATCATTTTGCAGTTCTTATTTACAAAATTACATACATGAACACACAGTGTATTTTTTCAAGTTTTGGAGACTACCACAGCAGCCCACACTGCTTTCTATTCTTGGTGGTAATCCTTTGACTTCACAGTCCTTTCCCACACATAGAGCCCTTATCAGTTGCTTGCTTCACCATAGGATTTATAGCCAGTGGTATGCTGGTAAATGTTTAATAACTGGCTCTCCAGAAGGGAAAAACTTCCTCATTCATAGTGTTTGATTATTTCTGTGATGTACATAGTCTTACCACGACCAGTTTCCAGCTGCCAATGTAGAGTTATTGCATGAGGAGTTAGAAAGGGATTCACAATAGCACACCATTATATGGTATTTCTACCATACCAATACTATAGTTGTAAATTACTTCAAGATAGCAGTAAAATGAAGTAAAATAATTTGGAAGCAATAAGTTGTATTTATTTACTTTTAATTTAGTTTCCTAATTATAGGCTTACATAATTTTATTTTTAATAATGTTTATTTAAATAAGCAAAATTTCTGAAAATTAAACAATTGACCCTCACAAGTTAGCATGAGTTGAGCAAACCACTAAGTTTATATCATAAAATCTTTCATAAGTGGTAAATTAAAAAATTTATACTATTTTAAATGTTGTATTAGATATACAAGTTTTTGAAAGCATAAAATTCAGCAGTCTTATAATAATCCTATTGGTCATGGCTCTGTGAAATTTCAAGTAGCCAGCATTTTTATGTCTCTTACACCAAAAGCCATATGAATTTTTGTTTTCATTTTAAGCTGATAGATTGTCTCCTTTAGGTCTGATTCTTGGGCCATGCCTTCATCCTTAGCTGATACATTGCTTATTATCTTTGCTAAATGATTTGTAACCTTGAAGATATTCTGGGCAACACTTTCTACTTACAGTGGCTCACTCCCTGAGAATGAAAGGGGTTGATGGATAGACAATGGATACAGACCTCCTCTGAGAGTTTCACACTGATATGTGAAAAGGTAGCCCTGGAGGTAGGAAAAAGGCTCCTAATTGGCCTGGGGCGAGTTATTTGAATGGGATGTTAATGTGTAAATCAGCCTTTATTTTTCTGTGTTACCTCCACTTCTCCTTCTATGTGAAAATAATAATAACAATAAGGCAATGGATTCAGAGCACGTCTCTTCACTTTTCTAATTTAAAAACTACCTTAGTGGCATATGACTATGTTGCTCTCTCATCTGTTGCCTAAACTATCCCTGAAGCAGCAGACAGGAAGACAATAGGTTTGGTCAATGAAACATGAGACAAATGTATTATGGCATTAAAATTCCTAATGAATCAGTAGTTCTCTAATAACAGGACACTACAGTTCTACCAGACACTGACTTTCATGGCTCCACATCTAGCAAAGTCCTTTAAATCTCTGGGAGAAGGTACTCTTTCTGGCTCAGTGCATTACCTGCTAATCTCCTAAAGATCAAATTTCAGAGAGAGAAAAAATATGAAAAGCATTCCTTGCATGGGAAAATAAATTAAGATTTGGGGGGGCGGGTTCATGTTTCATCACTAAGTTTTACTATAATTTTAAACTCATTTTGATTTTTTGAAGAAATATTGCTTTATGTTACAATTTAAAATTGCAAATTTCTTGTTTGAAATTTAACATGGTAGAATCTCATTAATGTTATTGGTATTGTATGCACATATTATAATATCGTGTTAGGATAGGAATAATTGATGATTAGTAAGAGTATTTTTATTTTTATTACCTTTATCAGTACTTTTATTACCTTTATCATTATTTTTATTATGCTAATTTCTCTTCTTTCACTGTAAGAATATATTTTAGCTAAAATCCAAGATTCTGACCCTCATCTGTGTTTACTATCAGTGCAATTGGAATGAGTAATTTTTCTTCCACCCATCATTCCCCCATGAAAATGTGAAGTTTTCTCATATCACCTGCATCTAAGATGAATGAAACTTGACATATTTATTTAAAGGAGATTCTTAACTATATCATTACTGCATGAAACAATCTAATGTTGCTTTTAACATTTCACAGTATGTGAAATTCACTTTGAATTAAAGTAAAATGAGTAACTAAGGAAGAGAAAACATAGTTATTTGACCTATTTTTTTCCTCCTTATATTTGTAATATAGCGGCGATAAGAATCATGAAGCCAGAATTCATCAGTGTCTCTTTGTTAACCCTTTAACAGGCATCCCTGTCTTACTGATTGCTGTTGTAATTGGTTATGCACATTAAGTAGAAGAGCTGTAGAGGATTTCTTAATTTATACCCCTTGATTAAATGATTTACTTAAATAGACAATATTAATATGAAATAGAGATGTAGTTTTTCACAGGATGAGTTTAACCTATTTTAAAAACAAGCTCCTATATGATAAAAGCAAAAGAAATAAAAAGCCAACCTATTTTTAAAAATGTTTTCTCTCCTTAAAATAGAAAAACTGATGTTCCCACTATTAAAGACTTAACTGGACAGTTAATTTTAGGTTGTTTTTGTAGCAACTACAAGGCTTTGAACCAATACCTCCAGACTTTTTAGAAATTAACCAAAAATATTAAGGCATTAGGTTTGTAAAGCTGTAACTTACTTTATAATTTTGCTTTATTTTATATATATATATATATATATATATATATTTTAAGAACTGAATTTTTAATAGAATTTACCACATTAAAATTTCAAGTTCAAACTCAAATTCTTACCTACTTAGTTGCTGCACTACTCTTCAGTAAACACTGCGATGTATGGTTTTGTATAATTATTACAGATGAAAAGTTTTTGACAATGTTAACCTTAGGAACTTTGCAACAACAGATCTTTAATTTAGAGCCTCAGATATGTACTTTTTGCTTAATCCTGGGTAGAACAACATAGTCAATCTCTGACCAGTTTGGAAGGCCAATGCTGACTACATAAACTCCTGTAAGTGCATTTCGCTTACTTTGCTGATTTTAAAGTAAGTGGTAAAATACTACAGATTTGTGGTAGAGTGTATTGATGAAAAGCACATTATATATAGTATGCTCAATAAATAACCTATTTAAGGTTTGAAAACCAATAAGTTATCAACTCATATATAAATCCCACTACATATTAAATAATCACAAGCTTTTGAAGATCAAATAAAGAATATCAATTTAACCTTTTCACCAGAATTTTGGTTCATGAATAGCTCGACCTGTCTATGGATCAATGGAATAATTATTTTAGTTTGAGTATGACTCTGTCTCTAATATAACATATTAAGTTATCAAAGTTTAATGTTACTGAAAAATTTCCGCCTGGTTTCCATTCCAAGATTTTAAGTAGATATTAATGTGTGTGTTCACAGAAGAGTGACCAGGAAATGCTGCCATTACTGGAAAAATAAAGTAGTTAAAATAATAAGTTTTTGAAACTATACTATAAAGCAAGTTCTTAAGTAATTTTAAGACTTTAAGGATATAAGGTAGACCAAAAAAATTAAGAAAGGCAGAAATATATTGAGGAGCATCAACATGTAAATGCTTTAGTGTTTTTAAAACCTACATATTTCAAGCTATGTGAGCATGGCCTTGTTTATATTAAATATATTACAGAAGTCAATCTAGGTATGGTGAAGTATTAGAATCTGACTGTGGATTTGGGCTTACATTGCTCTTTACATTAATTGTGCAAAAGTCAAGGAGATTCAATGTAGTTATACGAAAGTCATTTATCTTCTGGAAGATTCCTGGGAATTAGGGTACTGTGGTGTGAGGTGGGGAAGTGGTTAACTTTTTCCCTCATGGTTATTAACTGAGCTAACACACCAGGATGAACCTCTCATTTATTCTGAAAGTTCTGGAGAAAGGGAATGCAAAAATGGAAAAGGAAAATCTTTGTGATCAGAAAGTATTAAAGTCTTTTCCATGGAACTGCAAATTAATTTTTCTACAGTGGAAAACTGATTGTGGTACTCTCCTAAAATTCTAAATTGACCATTTATTATTTCATGTTTCTTATGGCTTTTTGCCTTTAATGAATCTGTTAGGTAGATAGTTAGGAACTCTGGCTTTTCTCTGGACAAGAGTTCCCTTGCTTTGGTACTGTTTTGAGCAATTGCTCCAAGATAAGGACCTGTAATTGATTTTTGTGTTGCCCCACCCTTAATCCCATCCTGAGCAACTGCTACACCTGGGGAAGGAGAGAATGCTTTATCAGTTAGGGAATTCTCTAGCCCAGGCATGATAAGATTTGGAAAGTGACCTAGAGTAACCTAAGGGTGACTATGTCATTAACTTAAATCTACATTGTTGATTACCCCTCCCCCATGTGGGCTTTCAGTGAGGGAGCTCCTATATGCAGCTGGAATTTTGAGGACACCTCTTGATCATTTGGTAATATCCCACACCTCCCAAGAGCCCTCTCCAGGACTGAGCCAATAAAAGGAAACAATCTGAGAATTCTCCACTCACTGAGACAGAGACAGACCCATTTTATTCTACAATAAAGTGCTGCTCATGTGAAACTGTTTCCTGCCTGAGGTTATTCCATTTCTTTGGCCTGCTGGTGATTTTTACCAAGCAAGGAATCAGAGGACTAGGATAACAGTCTGGACTTAACACTTTGGTATGTCTGGTCATTCTTTGGCCAAGAGGACACCAAGAACCAAGGGCAGACTGCCACCCTGACAAATCTTCATAACTTTCAGCATAAAATCTATGCTTTTTTTTTCCTGGAGTTAGGTTTGGGTCTGAGTCCTGTCTCCTGGCTCTGATTTCCCATTATTTCCATATTCCATGCATATTAAACTGTTGAATATGCTTTGATCTCTCAGCTCTCCCTGCTTTGCACACACACTAGTTGAAATGCCCTTTCATTTCAAAATTTCCTTCAAATTTTCCCATGTTACCTGCTTTGAAACTTTTGCATAAATCTCATCTACTCCTCAAAATCCAGTTCTAATAGACCTTACCCAGTTATCTTCCCTAATCTTCCTCAAGTTCCACATTCTCCAGCTAAGTGAGGCATTCCCTCTATATGTTCTCATAACTGTCTTCATATTTCTTTCAAAGGATATAATGATGATATAAGATGAGGTGTACTGAGGTATTATCTGAAAACAGTGAGTGTTGGAAAATATTTGTACTCCAAGGTGGGAGGCTAAGCTAAAAAGGAAGATAAGAGGATGCCAGATGTAAACATTGCCTATTTTCTTAGAACTAGTCTTGGAGTAGGAAAATGAAAGACAGAATTCCTCTGTGCTGGAGTAGATGAACTCCTGCCCTACATCTCAAATTTCAATGTAACAATAGTAAAGACATAGAATATTGATTAGCGCTATGATGTGTTAGGTTATTAAGCATGAAATGTCCAATTTCTAAAGTACTAAGTTAGATGGTTGACATCTCTGACATTTCACTTTGACACATCTTATGTTTATTGTGAAGGTACATTCTTAGTTTTTCAAACACACGTTTTGGCTTCTGGTTATCTTTAAAATTATTTTTTATTGAGCAATTTTGGTGAAATTATGGGTAAGTCAAAAATTCTTGTTATTTTTAAATATGAGTTCTGTCGTGGAACCAATTACAGTGCATACAGTTCGAAATATCAAGAAATTCTTTGAGAAGGGTGTGGCTAATGAACCCACAGTATGTAGTTTGAGAAGTTCTGTTCTGGTGATTTTAATCTTGAAAATAAGCCACAAGGGCAACCTGAAACCATGGTGAATAATCATGAGTTGAAAGCTGTAGTGGAAGCAAATCCATCTCAAGCTACAGGTGAATAAGTAGCAAAGTTTGATGTTACTATTCCAACAGCATTGGACCATTTGAAACAAATTGGCAAGATAAAGAAGCTGGATAGATGGGTAACCCATGAATTAAACAAGTGTCAGAAGAGAAATCGTCTTGAAGCTTGCCTTTCTTTGCTGTCACAACCTAAAGGTGAACCTTTCTAGACTGTTTTGCTACATGTGATGAAAAATAGATCCTTTTTGACAATCACAAGTGTTCAGCATAATGGTTAGATAAAGATGAAGTGCCAAAATACAGTCCGAAACCAAGTATTCATTTTTTAAAAAAAGCAGATGGTGTCTGTTTGGTGGTCCAGCACTGGCATTATCCACTACAGCTTCATGAAACCTGGTCAGTCAATTATAGCAGATGTCTACTGCAACCAATTGGATGAAATGATGAGGAAGCTTGCGACTAAGCATCCAAGATGGATCAATAGAGACATGCCAATCCTCTTGCAAGACAACACTTGACCACATGTCACACAAACAAGGCTGCTCAAACTACAGCAGCTGGACTTGGAAACTGTCTGTTATCCACTGTATTCACCAGACCTTTTACCAACTGACTACCATTACTTGCACACTTTGGACCACTTCTTGCAAGGAAAAATATTCAATTCTCAACAAGCTGTGGAAAAATGCCTTTCGTGATTTCATTGCCACTCACTCCCCAGGCTTCTTTGCTGCTGGCATAAATAAGCCACCATTAAGGTGGCAAAACTGTGTTGATAGTTTAGACGCATACTTCAATTAATTGTACTGCTTCTTGTTTGAGATAGAATAAACTACACTTTTGATTTGAAATCAGGCATTTCATAATTAATGACTTAAATAATTATTATATAATGAGAGGATGGCAGGGATAGAGTACAGTCAGAGAGGTCCATGTTAAAAATTAATAGATAATACAAACTTGAAAAATTAAGAAAAAAATCAAATGTTAGCAAGTTATTTAGAAATATGCTTGCATTATAAGAAACAGAAAGGGCTAAATGTGGTATAGAAAGAAATAGCTGCATTTTTAAAAAAGTAATTACCTTTGATAAACTGAAATCTGAGGTGGGCAGAGGTGGGTGTGTCAGGATGTTGTTTATAATTATAAAACTCATAAAATTTTCACTTAGAATCATATTCATGTATAACTTAGATGAAAATAGAAAAGAAACTTAAAAACAGAATGAAAGGCACCAACATTCAGCATGAACCCTCACACATGCCACTGTTTCATATCCACCCTTACAGGCAACTTCTAAAATGTTAGGAGTACATATGTATGCATACATGTGTACACCTATGGATGTGTTGTATGTAGTGAAATGTGTTTGTGTATGTGTGCCTGTGTGTCTGTGTAGATGAGTATTTTAACCAAATAAAATCTTCCTATAATTCTGCAACTTCTTATCTTTTAAGAACATAACAGAGGCATTTTTTCTTCTTTTTATGTGACTTAATTATATCATGTATGTTCATTTAAATAAATATTCATTCCTCTGAGGATAGATTTCATATGCTTTTTACAAAATACTTTTGTCCTCATTTAGGGGGAGTATTCTTTCAAATAAATAAGTATACATTTATTATTGATTTAGTATCAGGGACTATTTTATGGTCACAAAAATGAAAACAAAGTGAAGGGCAGTTATTTAGATAATTATAATACCACATACAGTGTTCCATGGAGGTTTGCTAAAGAGTTTATAATAATATAGTATTATAGAGTAGAATTTCATGTGACTGTCCACTTCCACAAGAAAAATGCTATAATGGCAGAAAGGTGATAAAACTATATAGAATACATCATATTAGTCAAAAAAAGAAACATAAGTTCATTTATTCTTCAAGAAAGTAACAACCGTACGTTTTTTGAGGGGAGGGGGATTATAAATTGCATTTTTATAGGAATTTTTTGGAAGTTTTTAATTTTAATTATTATGGGTACATATTAAAAGCTCCGAGCAATTTGGTGTATCTCAAGTGACCATAATTTGCTAAGAAGGAAAATAGGGAGGGAAGGACTTACTGAGAAAAGGAGGATTAGATGAAAAGATGGAAGAATAAATTTAGAAAACTAAACTTTTTTTCTACATTGGTATCCATTCTCATAGATATAAGTCTTACCAGATTTAAAGATGTCTTTAGTAAGGCTAACATTGGTTGTGTGTTTTTTTAATAAATCCAGAAAACAAAATGTAGGTGACAGAGGTAGTTTCCTAGGATTAACTTCATGAGATCATGTACAAAACAAGATGCTCAAAACAAGGTAACCAATTCTGATGGTGCTCTGACCTTAACCAATATTCTTAAAGCAGTTACATACAAATTGCTAATATATGTTGATATTATGCTAATGAGCACAATATGAAACCTCATGTGAACAAAGGAAGTCCTACTAGAACATAGTCTTCATTGCACAAAGAAAAAAACTGTTGATCTAAAGGAAATCAACAAAAAACTACTATAGCTAAACTTTTCAGTAATTCTATTCTAGAGCCACAACAAAGATGTCTGTTGTCTAAAACAGTAAATTAGAGGATAGCTCTAATAGAGAAATACAGTGTTGTAAAAGATCAAACTTGGAATCTATAAACTCAGGGGCATGATCAAAATCAAAGAATAAGAGATTTGGCCTCAACATTGCAATTAAATTCAGTTTCCATATTGAAAATGGTGAAACGGAGTTGCAAAAATTTGACGTTAGATTTGAAAAATAGTGATAGCAACTGATATTTCTGTGTTTAACCCAATATCATTTTTGAGAACGGTCACTAAAAGTTGTGCCAAACCTGTAGATGAATGAGGGGAAAATCCCAAGTTCAAAAAGCAAATTGCAGGTTCCATGACTCGCAGTTCATGAAGTAAAGCATTATAAAGAAAGTGATTTCCGGGCAGCAGATTGCTGGATTAAAAAAATGCTTTCCTCTAGATGTCTACCCACTGTGATATAGATATAAAGAAACAGAGAAGTGAAGAGCCACTTAATGTAATTCAATTTTTACTTTTCTTTTTAGTACACAAATATGCACACATGCATATACAAAATGAATATAATTTTCTTACATTTAATTTTTGTACCTTTTGGTCAAGAGGTCACAGGCTTATGAATTAGGCAGGTCTGGGATTAAGTTTTGGCTCTGCCATCTCATTCTGTAAGATGTTGAACAAAGCACTTTGAATATGTTTAACCTGTTTCCTCATATGTAAAATGAGCATAATAATAATTCCCATATCAAAAATTTATTATGATTCTTAAATAAGGTAGTGTAAAGTATACAACCAGTGCCAGGCAAATGTTAAATGATAACTATTTTTAAAGAAGAAATTATACTGACACTTGTTAAAATGATAAGGAAGACTTTATTCTGGGCAATTACAATGACAGTATTGCAATAGAAAAGGGAGATCTGGGCTCAACTCCAAATACAGCAAAGATAGCTGTGGATTTGTAGCCAGGAAGCAGAGTGTTGGGGTCAGTGGATGGAAAATGACTAAGAGGAAATATCAAGAGTAGCAGGATTCTTGCTAAACTGGCCTAACAGGATTCTTCTAAAGACAGGTCTTAGCAAGAATCTTGCTAAAGTTTCTTTCAGAGAATGACTTGTATCTGATAAAGTTCTTCACCTCCTACCTTTGATTTCTAAGATTGGACTGGGCTGGCCAAGGAATGGAAAGAGGACAGGAAAGGGGGACAAGATCTTAGCCTAGTCAAGAAGAGGGCTCTGAAGACCTTAAATAAAGTTTGATCAAGGAGAATGTCTTTGTCACTATAAAATAATGTCAAATATGACACTAGACTTTCAATTATTTACCTCTATCATATTGCTCTTACTCTTCTGAAGAAGTCCAAATATTTTTATGCCTACATTGTATGTTTTGCATGGTTTTCTTTAGGATTTTAGCTGTCTGTATTCATAATGGGCACTGTTTTGCCATATCTCAGTTTTTATTCATTGTTATAAAATTTCTACAAGTTTAGATTGCCTGTTTCTTATGTTTTGTCACCTCCAGTAATAAGACTTGAGGTGATCTTAGTTTTTTCCTGAGCTTATGAAATATCTATATGATTGTTTTTACAGGATTTAAAAATGACCAGTATATACTCACACTAACAATAAAAACAAATGAAAGAAGCAAGATGACATACAAAACATTATATATATATATATATATATACATATATATATTTCAATTAAAGCATGATTTTTTCTTCATGAAGAATCAAAGTAAAGTTAGAATTTTTTAAAATTAGATATCCAATTTGCACATTAGGACATTTTATTTTACTACAAAAGGGCTATGGCTTTATATTTTGTTTTATGTCAATAAGCCCATTATGGAAAACAGGATGCTATGCTGAATTGGTCCTAACTTTTTCATGATATTAATTGGTCTTCACAGGAAAATACATTTTTAAAAACTATGAGCATAAAATAGTAGTATACTGTAAATAATAATGGTTTTAAATTATCCATTAAGACTTTTGCTTGCCAAGGTTCTGATGAT
This sequence comes from Microcebus murinus, assembly GCF_040939455.1. Classification (NCBI taxonomy): domain Eukaryota; kingdom Metazoa; phylum Chordata; class Mammalia; order Primates; family Cheirogaleidae; genus Microcebus; species Microcebus murinus. Next base: position 58,662,375 of record NC_134108.1, read on the forward strand.
TTTTATAACTCCTTTCTAACTTTTCATGTGTGCATTTTTACTTTAGAAAATAGCTACCAAAACATCTCTACTTTCCTTCTACATCAATGTTATGGTTTTATATATTGCTAAATCTCAGGCAGATAAACAGATTCAAATAAAATTTGGTGATAAAAGAAAACAGCACCTACTGTATGTTGAGAATTTCGATGGCAACTTTCAGCCGAATGTGAATTAAAATGGCTAGGTTATAAATCCCCTGAAAATAAGGTTTATAATGGAAATGCTGACAGGCATTTAACGATAGCAGCAGTAGCTGGCACCACTGTAATAAAAGGACTTAAATGAAAAAAAAAATGTATGCCTCACAAAGACGTGGATTTCAGGGTAAAGCTATATGCAGACTCAATGTAAGGATGGATGATAATATGCCTCAGCAATTATGATGCACGGGTGTAAGTAACAAAGAATCTTGAAATTCAGCTTCCAATCAAATTGTGAAAGAGTTTAAGGAAAAACCTGAATGCAACATTCTTCAGTTCTATTACTCTGGCACCATCATCCTCTTATGAATACATTTTATTCATGCTCTAGTATAAGAGCAGAGAAGACCTTAGTCAGAAACTGGCCCCCATAAAAACAAGATGGGTATTTCAACAGCCAATCCCTTGGAACCCTCATATTAATGAATCATAAAAGCACCGGTTAGGCATTAGATAAGAAAAAACAAACAACGTTATTTTCAGGGGCACCACTGGAATTCTATAGCCATAAAGTTCATAGTTCTGTTTCTTCCAGGTTCCTCCCTAGAGGGGACGATAACCCTGAGTAGCTTCTCTAAAACATGTGCATATGAGAAGTGCACCCTCTGATTATATCCAAGTAATAAGTTAGTGACTTTGTTTTCTTTTTCCTTAACAGTAAGCCAGATATTAACCCATTTTTTGACTCCTATTTTTAAATGTAAACTCTTTTGGTGTTTCTAAATAAAGAAATGAGAGTAAAAAGTGCCATATTTTTCCTAATTGTGGCAATAAAATAAAATAAAATAAAATAAAAAGGATTTTATATCTGCCAAAAAGCAAACATTAAAAAAAATCTCTTCATAGGTGCCTATAGATGCAAACTGGTCATTAGTAGATTCTTGTTTCTAGACACCTATGCCCCAGGTTACTCCCAAAGAGCTCTGCTCTGTAATTCTTCTGACAAATAACAAGCTCTTTGGTTATTTTGAGAGAGGATCTTCCTCAGGAATAAGATGAAGGTATACTGGTGTGAGTGTCTGTGTATTCTTTCTTCATACCTATAAATCCCACCCAAACTGTCAAGGTTGACAATCCAAAACGATAATCAAAACTACTTTTTACATTCCTTCTTGTAACTGCCGCAGGCAAGTTTTAAAAGATTTGCTAACAAATCCCAAAGAATAGCTGGTATTAAATATTTGATATAACCTGAAATGAATACTGTGGATATAAAATTTAAGTCATATAGCTCTTTAATTTCTTATCTATAGGTAAATATAGTCATCTATGTATGTGAGTGATTTAATTTTCAATTATTTCATGGGATTAAATAATTTAATTAAATCAATCTTAAAATAATATGTGTATATACACACATATAAATATATGTACATACTATTTTTTAATTCATAAAAGATTTGGAAAAAACAAACTAATAAAATAAAAACTTGCTGTTTTATTAACTGGATTATTTTAACCCTTTGCACTCGCTTGCTTTTTTCTCAATTCCTTTATTCTACTCAGAATTTAATTTTTTAAATACCCCAGATTTTACAAAGTGCGGCAGTAGAATAAAAAACTGGAGTTTCTTTTCATACAAACTTATTTATTTGGATTTTTTTATATTTCAAATTATTGATACATTCAAAGAGTAATTTTAATCTCTATAATTTTTCATGCTGTGATATTTTTTGAAACATTCACCCACATGAAGACCTGGTTTACATTCACGTTTTGCAAATATAAATCGTCTCTCTTCTTCCTCCTTTGATTTTTCTGTTAGAACAAACAACGCAATCTTTGTGTTTTTTGTTAGGGGGAGGTGTGATCATATGGAGCTTTCCATCTACATGTTGCTCTAAATTAGTGGATAATAATCTACCCCTGGAAGTTAGTGTACCATCTCTGAATTATCCAACAAGATCATGTACTAGTTTCCTAATAAATTTCACATGTGTTATCAGTTTTTCATTTTTTCTTTTTTGGCATTTTTGTACAATATATAGGAATTTACAACATTGAGCTCAAGCTCCCAGAAAAACAATGTATGGCACCATTTTAGAGTCTTCCTCATAATAATAATCCCCCTTCCCCTCTGCAGTGAAACTACGTGTTGAGTGTGGCTCGACATATGAGCTGCTACTGATGCTAACCATGTCAAGTCACACTCGACATCCGAGTGCAAAAGATTAATACTCTAATACCAAAAGCAATGCAACAAAGGTCATCAAGTTATGATTATTTATAATTATTTCAATTTAATATTTATTATACATTTTAATATACATTATTAATTTGTATAAACCCATTCTTTGAATTATACCAAATATAAGAAAAAGTGAGCAAATTAAACACACAATGACTTTTTACTAAGTGAACATATTAGTTTAACAATACCCAGATTAAGACAAATAACATTTGTCTTGTGTTCTTTGCAGCACCCCAGAAATATCCTTCTTTTCCCATCCCAGATTTCATAAACTACAAAAGTAACCCCAGAAATATCCTTCTTTTCCCATCCCAGATTTCATAAACTACAAAAGTGACCACTGATCTTACTTTGTGTTTCTTGTGAATAGACTCTAAGATGAGGGTTTGGGTGCAGGTGGTATATTTGAGAGGTGATCCCAGAGTTCACAAGTGAGAATGAAGGTGAGACAAGAAAGAGAGAGGTCAACAAAAGCTGTGTTCAAGAGTAAGTTAGTGTGGTGGACAAGTGGTTCTCAACCCTGTTATGAACACTCTTGGAAAACCATGCAGAACACTCCCCAGAACTGTCCTCTGGAGGACAGAGATCACATTTATCCACTGACTCCTATCTGTTATTTGCTGAGGGTTTCCCAGGAGTTTACTTCTCTGCACTTCCGAATTGGGTATAAGTAAGACATAACAAGCTTTTCTGGTACTACTGGGAGCCCTCAGAGACAAACAGAGACAGAGGGACAATGCTGTCAGCACACGTGAACTCAGGAGGACTGAGATGGTATGGAATATGATATCAATAGTTTTTGCTCCATCGGGATTCTGAGTTTTATCACAAATATTAGGTTTTTTCTTATGTTTTTCAGCATTTATAATGAAAACTTGTAGTGGCTGTTTTGTGTCTGGTTTCTTTAGCTCAATATACTGTTTGTAAGATTATTCATGATGCCAAGGAGCTTCATTGGTTGCACTGGTGTGTGGTATTACATTGTATGAGTATCTTATAATTTATTCATCCATTTCTCTGACAAGGGGCATTCAGGTTATTTTCAGGTACTATTTGAGTAAAGCTGATATGATATTTTGATATTTGGTACATCAATGCATACATTTCCATTGAGTGCTTACCTAGGAGTGGAATAGCTTGTTCATAGGCATTCCTACATCAGCTTTAGTTGATACTGCCTAATATTTTTCCAAAGTTATTACATAAATTTACATTCCCAAAAGTAATTTATGAAAGTTTCAGTGTTTTCCTTTGGCTTGAGAAGCTCCCATTTGGAATTTCCTTTAGTTGATACTTCCTGAAGACAATCTCTCAATATCTGTCAGGAAATGTCCTTATATAGAAATAATTGATTTTTGAAAAATATATATGTATATATATATACATGCATGTATATAAATATATGCATGTATATGTGTGTACATGTGTATATTTGTATGTATATATGTATATTTCTAGATTGGCCTTCCTATTCTTTCATAGCTTTAAAGCTACCATTTTAATTTTTTCTGGTTTTCATCATTGCTGTAGAAAATTGGCTCTCAATCTTATTTTTGCTCCTTTAAAGTTAATGTGTTGTACTGCTTTATGTTTTCCATGTTTTCAACATTTTTTCTATGATATGGTTTGTGTAGTTTGTATTTATCCTGTTTAGTTTCTTGGAAATTTTTGTATTTGTGGCTTGATGCTTTTCTCAGTTTTTAAAAGTTCTTTTTTGTTGTTGCTGCATCTTTTCCTGGTTTTGGTATCAGGGTTATGTTCACTTCACAAAATGTGTTGGGGAGGATTCCATCCTTCTCGATGTTGTGGAATAATTTCTTCAGGAGAGGAACCAGTTCTTCTTTGTACGTGTGGTAAAATTCGGGTGTGAAACCATCTGGTCCAGGACTTTTCTTTTTAGGAAGGTTTTTATTGCTGTCTCAATTTCAGTACTTGATATTGGTCTGTTCAGGAATTCTATTTCTTCCTGGTTGAGCCTAGGGAGGCTGTGTGTTTCTAAGAAATTGTCCATTTCCTCCATATTTTCCAGTTGCATAGAAGTTTTTGTAGTATTCATAAATATATTTTGTATCTCTGTGGCATCCTTTGTAATTTCTCCTTTATTGTTCCTGATGGAGCTTATTAGAGATTTTTCTTTTCTGCTTTTTTCATTAGTCTAGCCAAAGCTGTGTCAATTTTGTTTCTTTTTTCAAAGAACTAACTTTTTGTTTCATTAATCTTCTGTATAGTTTCCCTGTTGTCAATTTCATTTAGTTCTGATTTGATCTTAATGATTTCACTTCTTCTGCTGGGGTTGGGGTCAGTCTGTTCTTCTTTTTCCAGCTCTTTGAGATGATTCATTAGGTTGTCTATTTGTGATCTTTTCAACTTTTGGATATAGGCATTTATGGAAATAAACTTTCCTCTCAGGACTGCTTTAGCTGTGTCCCACAGGTTTTGATAACCTGTGTCTCCTTTGTCATTTAGTTCAAAGAATCTTTTGATTTCCATCTTGATTTCCTAGAGGTGATATAGCACCTCTTGTATTTTCCTGGATAGAACTGGAACCCACTCTACTAAATGAAGTATCTCAAGAATGGAAAAACAAGCACACCAGATGTACTCACCAGCAAATTGGTATTAATGGATCAACACATAAAAGTGGACATATAGGAATAACATTTATTGGGTGTCTGGCAGGCGGGAGGAGGGAGGAGGAGATGAGTATATACACACATAATGAGTGAGATGTGCAACGTTTGAGGGATGGTCATGCTTGAACCTCTGACTTGAGGGTGGAGGGAGGAACATGGGCAGTATACGTAACCTTAACATTTGTACCCCCATAATATGCTGAAATAAAAAAAAATTAAAATTACAGTACCAAAAAAAGAAAAAAAGGATTAATATTTTTAATTACCTTAAAATATATCTTTTTAAAAAGGTGGGGAAACCTACACTTACACATTGGTCTGCTGTAGTAATAAATAGAATACAAAAAAATAAAATAAAAAATAAAAAGTTATTGATTAAGATAGCTTCCAATATTGTTTTTTGCCCTAATATCTCTTTCTTCTCCTTTTGAGACCAATTATGCATGTTATACCCTTTTACTAATTATATATGTGTCCCTTTTATCTATTATGATATTTTCTATATTTATCCTCCTTTTTTTTCTTTCTGTGCTATGTCTCACTCCCACTCTACTGCAGTGTCTACTGTTAAATCCATCTATTAACATGTATAAAAGGCAGGTCAGAAATCAACTTCCTTTGCCACATCCCCACTTCTACTGCTCTATGCTTAGTATTTGCTTTCTAAAATCTTCTCTAACAAGCTAAGTCTTTTTAATTATTTTTCTTCTTTCTCCTCCCTTAATAAAAGGCTATTTATCTTAATGAGTATAGCCCTCGAACATCACATACCAAGTAAGGGATGGCATAGTTAGAAATAGTGTTTCATCTCACTACTCTCAATATGCTTAATAATCTGAATGCTGCCTAACTATTATACTGACTTTTCCTAACTATTCTGAGTTTTTGATAAAAATGTCAACTAGCTCAGGGTAAAGGAACTAGTTTAGTAGGATTATATAAGAGACCTCCTGATTACCTGAGATAAATACCATATTCAATACCACTTGAGAGCTTTTGTGCAAACCATTATCAATATATTTTTTAAATTTTTTATTTTTAATAATTATGGGTAATCCTGTCATTTGCAACAACATGGATAGAACTGGAGAACATTATGTTAAGTGACATAAGCCAAGCACAGAAAGATAAATCTTGCATGTTTTCACTTATATGTGTGAGCTAAATATTAAAATAATTGATCTTAAGGAGACAGAGAGTATAATGATGGTTACCAAAGGCTGGGAAGGTTAGAGAGAAGGGGGCCATAAAATGGGGATGGTTAATGAGTGAAAAAGTATAGACAGATAGAATTAACCATATTTGATATCACAACCAAGTGATTATAGTCAATTATAAGTTATGGTATACTTTAAGAGTAGAACTGGAATATTCCTAACACAAAGAAATGATAAATCCTTGAGGTGATGTATTCTGAATGGGATCCTGGAAGATGAAAAGGACATTAGGTAACAGACAACCTACAGAATGGGAGAAAATTTTTGCATCCTATGCATCCGATAAGGGACTGATAACTAGAATATACTTAGAACTCACGAAAATTAGGAAGAAAAAATCAAATAACCCCATTAAAAAGTGGGCAAAGGACTTGAACAGAAATTTTTCTAAAGAAGACAGAAGAATGGCCAACAAACATATGAAGAAATGCTCAACATCTCTAATCATCAGGGAAATGCAAATCAAAACCACAATGAGATATCACTTAACCCCAGTGAGAATGGCCTTTATCAAAAAATCTCCAAACAATAAATGCTGGCGTGCTTGCGGAGAGAGAGGAACACTCCTACACTGCTGGTGGGACTGCAAACTAGTTCAATCTCTGTGGAAAGCAACATGGAGATACCTTAAAGCGATACAAGTGAATCTACCATTTGATCCAGCAATCCCATTGCTGGGCATCTACCCAAATGATCCAGTGACACTCTACAAAAAAGACACCTGCACTCGAATGTTTATAGCAGCACAATTCATAATTGCAAGGCTGTGGAAACAGCCCAAGTGCCCATCAATCCAAGAATGGATTAATAAAATGTGGTATATGTATACCATGGAGTACTATTCAGCTCTAAGAAACAATGGTGATATAGCACATCTTATATTTTCCTGGTTAGAGCTGGAACCCATACTACTAAGTGAAGTATCCCAAGAATGGAAAAACAAGCACCAGATATATTCTCCAGCAAACTGGTATTAACTGAGTAGCACCTAAGTGGACACATAGGTGCTACAGTAATAGGGTATTGGGGAGGGTATATACATACATAATGAGTGAGATGTGCACCATCTGGGGGATGGTCATGATGGAGACTCAGACTTTTGGGGGGAGGGAGGGAAATGGGCATTTATTGAAAGCTTAAAATCTGTACCCCCATAATATGCCAAAATAAAAAAAATTAAAAAAAAAAAAACTAAAGGAACTTGAGTAGAGCATGGAAATGAGTTAATAATGTATCATTATCGATTTATTAACAGTGACAAACACACCATACTAATTTAAGTTGTTAACAATAGGGAGCACTGAGTATGTGGTGTATAGGAACTATCTCTACTATCTTCACTTTTTTTCTGTGAATCTAAAACTGTTATAAAGTTAAAGTTTATTTTATTTTTATAGTTTATTCTTAATGCTGAAGACTTGGAAAGCACAGACCACCATGTTTCTTTTTCCCCCTTCATCCTTCCTCATGTGCTACTCCTGTTGCCTGATTCACACACCCGTTTGAGATCTTATCTCATTAGGTAAGTCTGTGTGGAGCCACACTTCTTTATTTAGACAGCCTTTCTTCTGTATTGGGTCAGTGTATAATTCACAAATAATTTCAAAATAATTTGCTTTTTAAGAATCTTGTCACTGAACTTCTGGAAATGTACTTTCCATGTCTATCTATAAAACTCTCTTCTTCCTAGTTGTGCTGTAAGGTGGTTGAATGTGCAAGTTTTGTGAAACACACTAATAACTGACAATGCTTTAATGTACTTAAAACTTCTTCACTGTACTAATTATATGTGTTATGCACAAGGTATATTAAGGGGAACAAAAATGTGATACATGCTAAGACAAAAATAGTAAGATAATATAGCCACTTCTGTTACTTCTACTATTATGTGATTGTTTTGGTCAGAGGTAAGTGTCGTATCCTTTTGGCAAGACTTAAGTAAAAAACGGTAGCTTCCTTATAGAATGTCTTGACCAACACTTAGGTGCATATATAGTAGTAACATTCATCAGGTGTCGGGCAGATGGGAGGGAGGAGGAGGGAATGGGTATATTCACACCTAATGGGTGCAGTGCACACCGTCTGGAGGATGGACATACTTGAAGCTCTGACGTGGGTGGGGCAAAGGCAATATATGTAACCTAAACATTTGTACCCCTGCAATATCCTGAAATAATAAAATAAATAAAAAAAACAATAGCTTCCATCATGCTTTTAGTATTTATACAATAAATGAAATAACCTCAGCAAGTTAAAAAGTTACCAGGTGCTATACATTTTGCATAGGGAGATACTTAGCCTATATGACAGGCAAGATCTCCTAGTAATACTATGTTTTGTTAGTTTCAATTTTGCTTTACAAAAACTCCATTTAGGTCTTTGATGGCTGTAAGTTGATGTAGTTTTTAAAGAATTGTTTTACCTTTCCAAAGCCAAGGATCAGGGCAGGCACATTGAATTGAGTATTTAATACCTAGATGGATATGTCCTGCTAGTTGATTCTTACTATTACTGCTGATCTGCTGATCATATATTTGTTAGCCATTGCTTTTTAGGACATAATACTGTTTCTGAGCAAAGCTAACTAATGAAACTATGGCTCATTTGTGCCAGTTATTTCTGGCTCCTGTCTGCTCTCAAAATTCATTTGATAATACTCATCCTCTCTCATCAAACAACCTATAATCTGCTCTTAATATATTGTCTGCATGCTCTGAACATACTCTGCTAATTGAAACTTCTGTACCTTTTCATACTGTTTCTCATATCTTGTGTTCCCTCACCACTATGTCCAATTCAAAATTTGGATCTTTTCTTTAATATCCAGCGTAAGTGATCTTTAAGATCACCTACCTTTTCTTTGGTGTTCTGCTATACCTGTTTGACAACTTTGTTAATCTCCAACCATGTTATAAGATGCTTTACTATGCAAAAATCTTGTATCAGTTGGGATGAGGATATCATTTGTAGTAAGTCTTCATTACATGTTTATTCTTTTTAATTTAAGCATGCTTTGTGGCTTTCAAAGAAATTCTTTTTTTCTCTTTTGTGAACATTTCTTGGCACATGGTAAATAAATAAGTAAATGCTTACAGATGTTAATTGAAGTATGTTAGATGGCCCAAAGAGACAGCATTTATCTCTCATTGTATCATAATTGTCTCTCCACTCATCTAGTCTTCCATCTAGTTTTATAGAATAATAGAATGTAGACGTTAAGTGTGTGAATTCTGGAAACAGAATTCTAATTCTGGCTCCACTTTTTCCTGGAAGTACTTGTGAGTTATAATAGTTTCCTCATCTGCAAAATGAAGCAATTAATAGTATCTACTTTGTATTTAGTAAGTTATAAATGTTGGGTATTATTACACAAAAGTTGGCATGAAAAGTATCCCATTATTCAAACTTGAGCATGCAAATCAAACACTATACACCTAACATACACTTTAAGGTACTTGGCAAGTACTTAGCAGAAATATACTGCATCATAAGTGCCCAATTAATAGTTGTTACCCTCTTCTTTGCTACCTCTTAATCTAGGGTAAATAACATGAGGTTCTGTACAATGACATTAAAAGCTCTGTGACAGACATATTACCAAACAGAAATATAACATCTGTTTTATGACAAAATATGTACATCCATTTTTTGCTCCCAAGCACTACATATTTGATTGGATGAAAGATAATGGAAACTAAGACTATTTTGCCTAAATGAAGAGGCATTCCAAATATACTTTTTTAACTAATTTGTTTTGGTGGGTTCTGAACCATCACTTTCAAAACACAACCTCTTCTGAGCATTAATGGTGATATCCTTTCACATATCCACTCTATAACAAATCGATTGGGATAAAGTAGTAACTTCCTATTTAGAAGACATTAATTCGTTTATAAGTGCAGTCTGCTGGCCATTAGATGGAATGAGGTAAAAGATGGAGAAAATATGGGTGCTATCTTAAGCATCATCACACACAGATAAAGATAATAAAATTAGGATGCCTATGAAATATGGAAGAAAATAATATGTTAATAATGTAAATTATATTTATAAGTGTATATTTTAGAAAAATAAGCATTAATTGGTAATATTTTAGTTATCTATTTCCTGTGAAAAATACTCATGAATATATCATTTAAATATAATATAATTTAAATAAAAAGTAAAACAAAACCCAACGTAGAAGTAATTATATCCTGTATAATTGAAAATAACTTAAAAATATGGGCAGCTTAGCTCTTGAATTAATTAAACAAAGAAGTCAACCTGGTCATCACAAACATTGTGTGAGAGATGAGGGTTTAACTACCATTACTTTCTTACAGAAATAGTAGAAAATTGGAATCTAAAAAGGAAAACCTATCAGGAATATACCATTAGCATTGAATTGAGCTAGGTATATAAAATAGAGTACAAAAATATATCCTGATAGCACACACAGTCAAGAAGAATATTTAATGTATTTTTATGACTTTCCACATTCAGACATGATAAGGAATAGAACTAATTATCTGTATATCTGTGTCATATATTTTGGACACTGCCCTTGACAGCTCTCTATTTGGGAGTAGTACCTCTGACACAGATAATATTTTAACTTTACAATAATTAAGAATAACTTCATGTGCATAATGACCAGTAATGGATAATATAGAAACATAAATTAATGAAGGAACAAATTGTTGTTTTTCAATGATATTTTGGAATGTCATTTAATTCACTTAACAATGAGAGTGATGAACTAGATTTTCCTTTAAAAGACAAGGGTGTGTTTAAATCTGCTAACTTCTATTTTTGAAGTATTACTATTATTGTTGATGCATATTTTCCCCTGATTATATTTATTTTATTAATGACTATACTTAATAAATAATACATTATTTAGTTTGAATCAGCTAAATGAAGGAAGTTATGGTTAAGGAGAAGAGAATTGTGAAATAATAAGAACAGATCATTTCAATATTCTCTTTAGTCCAAAATTATTAGACCCGTGTGTTCTACTTTGACCTCTGAGTTTTAAAAGAAAACCTGCATTGTTGAGGTACAACATACTGTATTACCAACCAGTGTCTGTATTGGAAAAAAACAATAGAATAGCAAAGTTACAGATTAGTAAAGTAAACAGATAAGTTGAAAAGTATTAATAGAAGAGCTGGGTGCAGTGGCTCATGCCTGTAATCCCAGCACTTTAAGAGGCTGAGGTGGGAGGACAGCTTGAGGCGAGGTGCTTAATCAACCTGGGCAACATAGTGGAGCCCCCATTTCTACAAAAAACAAGAAAATTAGCCAGGTGTGGTGGTGCATGGCTATGGTCCTGGCTACTCGGGAGGCTGAGGCAAAAAGATTGCTTGAGCTGAGGAGTTTGAGGCTCCAGTGAGCCAGGATGACACCACTACACTCCAGCTTGAGTGACAGGGTGAGACCCTATCTGAAAAAAAAAATGTAGTAGAATAATCTGAATTTGGAAATCATATAAAATCAAGAAATTTAACAGGTGCTAAATCACAATTTCTAAATTTGCAATATAAAATTAAAATCGTATCCATGAAAAATGGTTATATTATAGACAAATTACAGAGGAAATGAGATGCAAGTTATGAAGAAATATCCTTTAAAATACAAATTTTTGACTAAAATAAAAATATAAAACAGAAAACAATGTGCACATATGCTGCAGGGTTTAAAATGTCTCTTTCAAAATTACATACAATTATCAGTTAACTTTGGGGTTGTCTTTGATATGTTTTTCTAAAAAGTATTTGCAGAAGATAAAATTATACTTAACAAGATTGAAAAAATATTTGTGAATCCTCAGTTTTTACTTTAACATTGTTTCAGATTTACAAAGAAGTCACAAGAATATTTCTAAGATTCCAGAAAGCCCTTTATCCAGATTCACAAATCATTTACCTATTGTCCTAATTATGTTATGATTCTCTTTATTTCATTTGTACATTTATATATTTTATGAATTGTTTGAAACACAGTTGAAGACATTGCTTTCTGTTTCCCCCAAATATTTCAGTGTATATTCTGAAGAACAAAGATTCTATTAAACACAGTAAAATGACCAAACCCACAGAATTTCACAGTAATGCAGCATTATTATATAATCCAGAGTTCATATTTAAATTTTATAAGTTGATGCAGGAATGCATTTTATAACAATTTTTTTCCATTTATGGTATAATCTCATATCATATGTTGTTATTGAACTTTAGAATCCTTTAATATGGAAGAGTTACTTTACATTCTTTGTATTTCTTGTCCTTGAGATTTTGAAGGGTATAAACTAGTTATACTCTTTAGGGTATAACCTCAAGTGGATTTATCTAATATTTCCTCATGACTAGATTTAGGTTTGTGTCTTTGGCAGGTGTAACACAAATGTTGTGCCTTCATTAGGGCATTATAGCAGGAGACACGAGACCCCATATTAAGGATGCTAGCTTTGACTACTTAGCGAATGCTGTATCCATTAGGTTTCTCCACTATAAAGTTATTTTTTTTGGTAATTCATTTGTAACTTATGTGGACATACTTTGAGTATAATTTGTGGTGAGAAATTTTCTATATAACATCCTCTTCCACATCAAAAATTTTACCGACTAATTCTAGCATACATTGATGATTTCCAACTTCATCATTTTTTTCTACAATTGATGGTTGAAATTCTACTATAAGGGAGAACTTTTCTTATTTGCCTAATTATTTATTTATGTATTATATGGACTCATAGATCCTTGTTTTATTCAATGATTTATAATCCACTATTATTATTATTTATTTACTATCATTATTTATTATGATACTCAAATTGTCCCAGATTTGATCAAGCATGAACCCCTTCAAGTTAGCCACTGTGTCCTTTTGACAGGTCCCCAGTAATCTCTTAGGACTTGATTAACTGGTGTTTCACGAAAATGTTGTGGATTCATCTTGTAGTGTTTTTTTTTTAATTTTAATTTTTATTTATTTATTCATATTTTGTCAAAGCCCTGAGATTCAACCATTTTTTTCCAAGTATCTTTGGTTTCTTTTACCCGAAAATGATACTTAGAGAACAAATTTTAAATACTGATTTTCTTAATTGCTATTAGTGTTAGCTATTAGCTTAAAGAGCTAGGAAATGTCTGTGTGTGTTCACTCACGTGTGTTTATGTAATATAGGTTAATAAAAATATATTCTATATGTAATCATATTCTATATGATGTGAGCATATATGAATATATGTATTACATATTTTAAATATATATGATATTAGTTTATATTGATACTTTGGACTGCAATCCAGTGCCACAGAGTACATTCTAGTATTCCTTCTTTCTGTATTTGTAACTCCTTTCCTCAACAAAGAAGGCTACCTTCTACTATCCTCAATATATTTACTTATTCACTAATGTCTAAAATGCATAGAAGGCACTTTCAGGATTGCTAATCCATGCCACTGTGAAAAGCAAGCCTACTGACAAGTTTAATGTTTGTTTTAATCTAGAGGTAAAATTTGTATACAGTAAAATTCACAAATAATGAGTGTAAAATTATACAACTTTTGAAAATGGATACACTCATGAAACCCATATTTCTATCAAAATTTGTAATAGTTATGTCATATAGTATAGTGGAATAATAAGCATATACTCTTTGGTGTTTGACTTCATTTATTCAGTATAATGTCAGTAAAATTTGTTCATGTTGTTAGAGGTATTAGGAGTTTGTTCCATTTTATTGCTGATTAGTATTCCTTTGTATAATATACAACTCATTTATTCATTTTCCTCTTAATGGGCATTTGGGTTGTTTTCAACATTTTGCTTTTTTGAAGGCTTTCTGTAGACATATGTTTCTGGTTCTCTTGAAAAATACCTAATAATGGAGTTACTGGGTCATATGGTAAGCGTAAGACTAACTTTGTAAGAAACTGCTGTAATTTTTTTCCTAAATGGCTGTACCATTTGTGCTCTAAGCAGCAATATGTGAGTATTCCAATTGCTTCAAATCCTCAGTGACATTTGGTATTTTCATTTTTAAATTTCAGTAATTTGAGTGGTTGTATAGTACAATCTCATAATGATAATTTTTATTTCGCAAATGTATTAGTCATCCTTATTCATTTTGTTTTCTTATAGTAATTGTTTACTTGTGTCCTAGGAAATATTTGCCTACCCACACTTCACCAAGATAATCACTTTTGTTTGCCTTAAGAGGCATTATAACTTTAGCTTTAGCATTTAGGTTAGGATGCCTCTCAAATTAATTTTTATGTTTGGTGTTGGGTAGAGTTTGAGCTTCATGTTTTGCCATATGGATATTCAGTTGATCTAGATTCATTTGCTAAAAAGACTTTTTCCAATGATTTGCTTTTATGCCTTTGTGGAAATTCAATTGTGTTGTGTAAGTGTGAGTCTATTTTTTAACTCTCTAGTCTATTCTATTAATGCAATTATCTATCATTAAAGAAAATTCAAGCTGTCTTAATTATTGCTTTATAATAATCTTGAAGTTGGATGGTGCAAATCCTTCACCCTATCTTTTCCCAATAGTTTTGGCTAGGCTAGGTATTTTGAACTTCCAAATAAATTTTGAATCAGCTTTTATATTTCTTATAAGAAAAGCCTGTTGTACTTTACATTGAGATTGTGTTGAATCTATAGATCAGTTCAGGAAGGGTAGAAAACATTTCAACAATTTTGAATTCTCTAATCCACAAACATTGTGTTTCTCTCCATTGTTTAAGACTTTTTAAAATTTTTCTCAGCCGTGTTTTATAGCTTTCATTGTGAATTTTTGAAATCTTTTGTTATATTTTTTACTAGAGTTTCCATGTTTTTAGATATTATTGTATACAGGATTGATTTTTAAATTCATTTTCTGGTTATATGCTGCTAGTATATTAATCTCGTTCCTTGCAATTCTGCTGAATTCACCTACTGGTTCAAGCAGTTGTTTTAAAAATTCCTTGTGATTTTCTATGTAAACAATTCTGTTATCTGCAAGTAGAGACAGATTTAATTTTTTCTTTCCAAAATTTATGTTTACTTTTTTTTTCTTGCCTTATTGGCACGATGTGGAGTAGTAGTGGTAAAAGCAGACATCTTTACCTTTTACAAAAAATCACTTTATATTTCATCATTATGCATGATATTAGCTATGGGTATTTTGGGTATGCCCTTTACAAGATCAAAAAAATTCATTCTCTGCATCTATTCAGAGGATTCCAAGCTATTTCTCCTTCAGTCTGTTAATACACTGAATTACAATAATTTATTTTCAAATGTTAAAACACTGCATGCCTTTGCCTTGAAGAATCTCCATTTGCTCAGCATGTATTATCCTTTTATATATTGATGGCTTCATTTTCTAACATTTTATTAGCAATTTTTACATCTTTATTTGTGATAGATATTAGTTTTAAATTTTTTTCTGGTAAATTTTTGTCAGGTTTTGAGTAATGTTGGCTTCATAAAATAAGTTTGGAAGTGTTCATTCTATCTCCAGAGAAATTTTGTGTAATATTGGTATTTTTAAATATCTTAGTAGAATTTAAATTAGGCAATAAAATGATTCAGGCCTTGAGTTTTCTTTATGAAAAAGTTTTATTTTATATATATATATATTTTTTTTTTAAATAAGAAATTCTAATTTTTTGCTGGATGTGTTAACTTTTCAGATTTTTTATTTGATCTTTTGTTTTTGGAAATTCTGTGTTCTCAGAGATTCATCCATTTCATCTAAGTTGTCAAATATATTGAAAAAAGTCATTAATAATATTCTTTTATTAATCTATTATTGCCTGTAAAATCTGTAGTGAGATCTCTGTTTCATACATTGTATTAGTGTTTTGGCTTTCCTATTTTTTTCTTGATCAGTACTCCTAATATTTCTTTCATTTTATTATCTTTATAAGAATTAGCTTTGGCTTTGCTCAATTTCTCTATTTCTGCCTTTTATTATTTTACTTATTCTATATATTTTGAATATAATTCGTTCATCTTTAACATCATAATGAAACCTTAGGTCATTTATTTTAAATATTTAATCTCCTCTCATATAAGGCTATAAAGCTATAAACTCATTTCTAAGCAGTGTTTGCTTTAGGTACTTCTCCAAAAATTGATATATTGTATTTTATTATCATTCATGTTGAAATATATCCTAATTCCTTTGTGATTTGTCATTGACCCATGGATTATTTAGATGTGGTTTCTTTTTATATGCAGATATTTGGGAATTTCTAGATGTTTCTTGTTATTGATTTTTTACTTATATTTGTTATAATCAGATAGTGTACTCTTTCCTGGAATATGGTTTACCTAGGTAAATTATTCATAAGCACTTAAAATTATGTATATTCTGTGGCTATTGTGTGAGTATTCTGTGATTCAATTAGGTCAAGATGATAGATAGTACTTTTCAGATTTTCTATATGACATCTTTGGTCTAGTTTTTTTTTTAATTCCTGAAGGAAAGGATGTTAACATTTTTAACTATGTCTTTTAATTTGTCTTTCTCCTTTAAGTTTTGCTAGTTTTTCTTTCATGTATTTTGAAGCTCTTGTACTAGGCAAATCACTTAATCATTATGTCTTCTTGGCGAATTGACCCTTTTGATTTAACCTCTTTGTCTCTTGTAATAAGCCTGTTTATGCCTCATCTGTTCATTTATCATGGCCACATTTTCTTTTAAGGCCCTGACTTAAGTCCTTAATGTCACTGTGTAACCATAACTTTAATACATTTTTGTGTTGTTTTTTTGTTTTTGCTAGGTTCAATGTCTACGTGATGTCATGGTCATTTCTATTAACTGCCTTTTTCCTGGCCAAAAGACACATTTTCTTGCTTCTTTACATGACTAATAATTTTTTTATTCTTTGCTGGACATTGTGGATTCTATATAGCTGAAAGTCTGTATTTTGTATTCTTCCTTTAACAAGTGTGTTTTTTTCTGGCAGTCAACTTACCAGGGATCAGCTTGATTCTTTTCTTTTTCTTTCTTTCTTTCTTTCTTTCTTTCTTTCTTTCTTTCTTTCTTTCTTTCTTTCTTTCTTTCTTTCTTTCTTTCTCTCTCTCTCTCTCTCTCTCTCTCTCTCTCTCTCTCTCTCTCTCTCTCTCTCTCTCTTTCTTTTCTTTCTTTCTTTCTTTCTTTTTTAGACAGAGTCTCACTCTGTATCCTGGGTTACAGTGTGATAGCATCATCATAACTCACTGCAACCTCACACTCCTTGGCTCAAGTGATCCTCCTGCCTGAGCCTCCTGAGTAGCTGGGACTACAGGCATGCACCACCATGTCCAGATAATTTTTCTATTTCTCATAGAGATGAGGTCTCACACTTGCTCAGGCTGGTCTCAAACTCCTGGCCTCAAGCAATCCTCCTACCTCAGAGCTTGATTCTTTAGAGTCTTGTATTGTTAGGGTATGTCTATAGTAGCACTTACTTTAGGGCTACAGTAGCCTTTCTAAAGCGTGGCCTCCCTACATTGGCTAGTTAGAAAATGTATGCCTGTTGTCACTGTGAAATCTCCAGTCAACATTCAATTCACAGGTCTCTAGAAGGTATTCTATACCAGGTCTTGTAAAATCGCTCCCTACTAAATGTTCTGCATTGTTTTTAGGCAAACGTTTGATAGAATCCTTATGCAGATTTTGGTAACTCTATTCCTGCACTGCTCACTTTTCTCTAATACCTTACCTTGAAAGCATAAGGAGTCCCAATGTTGCCAAACTCCCAATTTTTGCCTGTCCAGATCAATGAAAGCACTGTGCTTTTGTGCTTTGTTTTGACTCTACATTTACACAGAGATGTCCAAATAGTACCCAGATTGTGCTCAAGTACAAAGCTAGACCAACTGTAGATCTCATCTCATGCATTTCCCGTTTATCAAGGATCAAAGGTCTATGCTGTATGTTTCCCACACCTGCAAATTGTTTTTTTAATATGTGTGTGTGTGCATACACACACATACACACACACACACACACACACACATACATATTGTTTTCTTTTTATTTACAGTATGGGGCTAACTCCAGTACTAATTACTGTGTTATGGCCAGGGATGGAAATCCTTATATTATTCATGATTATCAAATATATTTTAGTGGGTAATTCATATAACTTTTAATAAGATATAAAAATTTAATAATAATCGATGTAAGAAACTTTAAAAAGCTTAAAATGGTAGGAACATATATAAATAACCAAAGTCACAGGTCTGAAACAACTTGAAAATTTCACTAGTGGTGGCACTGATTACTATGTTTCTAAGCTGGATTTTCTAAATGAGCTCTTTCCAACTTTAATAGAAATTCCATATATTATGTATATCTTGAAATAAATTTCCTTAGTATATTTTTATATTTAATTTGAACCATTCCATTATTTAATCTATGAATAGTCGTATGCATGGTATGAACTAGCTGTACTTATATTTTAGTTTTTTTGCATACCTCAATTTTTAAATCAAATAGTCAATCAAATGTACCAGCACTATTTATGGGTTACTGCATTTTTTTCTCAACTGATTTTGAAATGATTAATTAATTCTGCTTATCCTTGCTAGGTACTTTCTATACTCCAAATACTGTCCAAATATATTAGCGATCAAAGACCAAAAACTCTATCTTACAGATCTTTATACTCTAATGTATGTGAAAAAGTAACTTAAATAGTTTATTAGGTGGTAAAAAAGAAGATGAAGGTTAGTCTCAATATTAAATAGTGTGACTAGAATGGCCTTCATTGGAAGATGACATTTTAGGTCCATGTTTAGATTTATTATTCCATGGATAGTATTCATATAACAGTCCCCTATTTAAATTATCATAGGTGAGCAATGTGTATTTGCTGTCTAGTCATGTAAATTCTCCTTTATAATTGTGTTCTTTCTTGAACATTTTAGCTATGACCATTTGTTTTTTCTTTCTAGATGGTTTTCAGAATTACAATAAAGTTTTGAAAATTTCTTTGGATAATAATTGGATTTGCAGGGTGTGTAAACTAATTTCAAAAAAAAGTTACATCTTTAGATTATTCAGTCTTCCACTAGGAGAATCCAGAAAGTATATCCAATTTTGCAAGTATTTGTAAATTTATTGGTAAGAGTTTGTTACTTTCTTCTCAGCTGCACATTTCCATTTAAGTCAATGTCCAGACATAGCTTTGGTTGCTATTTAAAATATGATCTTTTTTTTTCTCCCACTATTTTCAACTTGGATGTATAAAATGTATTAGGTGACCTTTTCAATTTACCATTTCTAAGACATTTATTAGTTAATGTTTTTGGTTTTGCAAAATCATAGAAATAGTGGCAACACTTTTTTTTCTTCTCTCTCTTTTTCTCTCTTTTTTATAGCATAGTGGTTCTTTATCTACTTTCTTATATCTACTTTTTTGGTCTTCTTGTATAAACTCTGATGATGGGACACAATATTAAAAAGTATTGATGACTTTTTGAATACCTACTTTTTCTTCATTATGATGAATTTTTTAAAAAATACACTTTATTGTGAATATTCAAAGTATAAAATCTGATGTTATAGGATACATATAGTTACATATTTATATACATATACATACATTCTAGTAACCATATATATATGGTTACTATAGTAAAGAAAATTAACATATCTGTCATCTCGCATAGTTATCAATTTTGTTTTTATTGCAAGAGCAGCTAAAATCTACTCATTTAGCAGGAATCTCAAATACAGTACAATTTTATTATCTTAGTCCTCATGTTGCACATTAGATTGCTACACTTGTTCATGCTACATATCTGCTACTTTGTATCCTCTGACCTACATCTCCCCCTTTCTTCTCCTTCCCCTCCTCCCTTACTGGCAATCACTATTTTATTTTCTCTCTCTGTATATTTGACTTTTTATTTTTTAGATTTCATGTACAAGTGAGATTACACAATATTTCTTTCTGTGTCTGGTTTATTTCACTTCATGCAATGTCCTCCAGCTTCATCTCTGTTGTGGCAAATGGCAGAATCTCCTTCTTTACTAAGACTAAATAATATTCCCTTATTAAACACACACACACACACACACACACACACACATACATCATTTTTTTATTCATTCATCAGTGGACACTTAGGTTATTTTGATATGTTAGCTATTGTAAATAATGCTGCAATGATATGTGAGAGAAAATATCTTCAAGAGATGGTGATTTCATTTCTTTGGGTACATGCCCAAAAGAAGGATTGCTGGGTCACATTGGCAGTTCTATTTTAATTTCTTTAGAAATTTCTATACTTTTTTCTATAATGACTGCACCAATCTACATTCCCACCACCAATGTACCAGAGTTTCCTTTTCTCTGAAATGACTTTCATAATTCCTTATTAAGAATAATGTTGCCTTGTAGATTAAAATATAATCGATATAAAGATATAACAAATATTTATTTGTTAAATATAACAAATATTCCTTATTTTTCTTATTATGTTAAAGGAGCATGTATCCTTGTATTTCTTGTTTACTATATATATTTTTTATTTAGTCAATAATGAATATATTAAATGGATCTTAAATTATGTCAAATAACTTTTCCATATATACCAGTATTATTGCATTGTAGTAATTGGTAATGTTTTTGAAAAAATACATCTTGAAAATTAACTTATGGAAATGATGCATTGACTTAATGTTTGTGATTATTTTTATAATATATATGTCTATTTTTATGTAACTTACATGCATTTTTGGTCTCATCATGAAACTTCTTTCCATACTTCACTATAACATTAACAATAAAATATAGAGATTCCTATGTGTAAAAAATTTAAAGAGATTGGTACATTGTTTTAAAGGTAATTATTTGACAGCTTTTCATTTCTCTTCACAACATCTGTTTTTATAAATCAAATGTGATTATTTATACTTTTCAAAAATATATTCTTTATAACAAGTTTTCAAATTAATTAGAAAATACATATACACATAGATCTATAATTATATATATTCTATTTTTTACTTAATTCTTTTTCTTACATCATATTTTGAGAATCAGACTATCTAAAAAGTTTTCCTATTCTATTTCCCCTACAAAAAAACAAGCTTTTGAATTTCTTTTTTTTTTTTTATTTCAGAATATTTCAGCAAGCTTTTGAATTTGTCAGCTTTTGACATTTGGGGGTTTTCCAATTCTTGATGTCCTTTACTCTACTACATTTTATTTATTTGTGCATTTTTACACTTGTTTTCTAATGCTCAAAGTTTAAATTATTAATCTACGTATTTTTATTTGATAAAATAGTCAAAGGTATAGATTTTCATTTAAGTAACCTTTGGCAATATTCCATAAATTCTGATGACTAGTATTCCCATTTCTGTTCTTTTTGAAGACCTGCACATTACATTCTTTATTTTCTTTTTTAAGAGTCTCATAATAGGTAATTTTTTAAATAATATAAATTATGAATAGCTTTTGTTTAAAATTTTTATATGTGTTTTTTGAATGAGACTGTGATCTGTACAGTACTCTGAAGAATTTGAGATTCTATATGTGGCCTAAATCAATTTTGTTAGAATTCCATTGTTTGTATAAGATATATGTTATTTTTTAGATTAAAATCACCTTGTATCATATTAATATCAATCTTTATATCCTTCAGATGTTTTAAATTCTTTATCTTTTACTTAATCCCTTAATAACATAAAGTCTGATTTAATAAGATACAAGATAATTTTAATCTGCACAGATATAAATTATATTTTCTTAAACGAAAGTAGAATATTAGCAGATATCTTTAGGCTAAGTGCAATGGTTCACACCTGTAATCCTAGCCCTCTGGGAGACTGAGGCAGGAAGACTTCTTGAGCTTAAGAGTTCGAGACCAGCCTAAGCAAGAAGGAGACCTGTCTCTACTAGGAATTTTCCTATTAATAGGAAACTTAGATAGGGCCCTTGTGGCACATACCTGTAGGTAGTCCCAGCTACTCAGGAGGCTGAGGCAGGAGGATTGCTTGAGCCCAGGAGTTTGAGTGAGCTATGATGACACCACTACACTCTAGCTGAGGTGACAGAGCGAGACTCTGTTTAAAAAAAAAAAAACAAGTTTAGACTACAAATAAAATCTCAAACTTTACCAAGTAGAACACATAGAATTACCTTTTGTTTGAAATAATCTTTTCACTTTTAGAATTATTATTCTTAATTTAACCTTTATTTCATATTAATATTGTGATTTCTGCTTTTCTTTTTGTATTTACACAACATTTCAAATCTTTTTATCATAACCTACCTGGCTAGTTTTTATTGTTTTAGGCGATTCCCTCATTATCTCATAAAAAGAGATGATTGTTTTCTTTTTTGATTCAATTTCAAAATCTTCATCAGTAATTTAGCTCTTGACTTATATTGACATAACTCATACATTTGGTCTTGAAATTGTATTCTTTTTTTTTTTTTACATCTTTTTCTTCTTATTCTTCCTTGTTTCCTTTTCCCAATGTTTTCTATAGAAAGTATGCACGTGTTTTCTTCTAATATAGTAGTATATAGGTATAAATTCTTTTCTTTATTCTTCTGATTGTTACATTTGAACACATGTTAAAATTGCTACATCCACATCAAACCCAGGACATGAAAAAAATATATAGATTTCCATTTTAAAACAAAATTTTAAAAATCCAGAGATTTTGTATTGATCTAACTAATACTGAGAGATTTCCTTAGAAAAAAAGCAGGTGAGAATTTATAGGGTTAATCATGGTCAATATCATTAGCTCAGTCCATTCTGATAGGCTCTTGCCCCTGCTTGGATATACACTCCAGTCCAATTGTGACAGTCAGAATAAGAGCATTCCCAGCCATCTCCCAAAGGTGCCCTCATTCTAATTCCTGGAACCTGCAGATATGTTAAATTACACAGCAAAGGAGAAAAACGGTAGAATTAAGGGTGCCAATCAGGTGACTTAAAATAGGGAGATTATCCTGCAGTATCTAAGTGGACCCAGTGTAATCACAAGAGTGGAAGAAGGAAAAAGAAAAAAAAATAGGGATATGGCAGGCAATCAAGGACTCATATCCCACTGTTCCTGTTTGAACATGGAAAAATAGGGCTAAGAACCAAGGAATATGGGTGGCCCTTCAAAGCTCGATAGAGCAAAGAAACAAATTCTCTTGTAAAGTCTTTAAAAGAAGAGCAGTTGTGATAATATCTTGATTTTGCCCCAGTAAGACCCATTTCAGACTTCCAAGCTACATAATGGTAAGACAATATATTTGTGTTATTTTATGATGTTAAGTTTATGGTAATTACCTACAGCATCCATAAAATACTAATATACCACTGCATTGGAAAAATCACATAGATAAAATACTAAAAAAATAAACAAAACTCAGAGGTTAATTGAACCATAAAAGAGAAAAAAACACTATACAAAAAGAAATGTTTTCCAAAGATGCAGAGTTAATGGAGAAATCAGAGTTACTTCAAAATATGTATATTTTACATACATAGAAATATGAGGAAGAAAATAATATTCATGTAATAAGAACATACCATTATAAATAAAAGTTAGAAGTGTTTGAAATGAAAAATATAATTTTAATATAAAAATAAATAGATTAATAAATGTACATGGGTAAAAAAATTAGTGAGCTAAATGAAAAGCTAAAGAATTATGCCAAAGTACAGTAAAAATACATTTATAAACTATAACTATTAAGCAGAGTGGGAGGAAACACTTATCTATTAGTAGAAGAAGACTATAACAACACTGGAAAGGAAATGTTTAAAAAAATCTGTTTTCAAGAGCAAGATAAGTACAATGAGAAACTTTCTGAAATAATTTTTTAAAACCCATATTTGAGGACATATTCCTCCAAGAGGAAAAAAATGAATTAAGAAAAGAACAAGGTGAAGAAGTAATGATGAATAAAAAATTAAGCAAAAAGAGTGTTAGAACTTAGTGAGTATATATTAGAAGGAAAAGGAGAAGGGAGAAGAGAAAGAGGATACAGGGTAGGAAGAAAAGGGAACAGTGGAAGCAAAGAAAAGAAAAAATGAATGAAGTCAGCAATGTTTTAAATAATAATCGGGAAGTAAAATTCCAGATGACAGTTACAAAAGGCAAGAGTTTTGGAAAGAGAGAGAGGGATATCAGGAGTGGAATGAAGATACTGATAAATTCTTGACCTTTTTAGAAAAATATATTTAAATGTATGTTGAAAATTAAGCATAACAATGGAAAGAATAGATATAAAAACTGATATCAAAACGGGGGCCAAATGAAACTGACTCAGTCCACTAGAAGATAGAAAAACAGAGAATGCATGGCAAATGAAAAACAGAAAGTGAGATGATGACATCAATAATCAGTGATCACAATGACTGTGAGTGAGCTAAATTCTCCTATTCCCAGAGTTTATATGATTGTATCAAATAAAAGAAATTAAACTATTATGCCTAAAATTTCTTTTTTTTTTCTTTTGTATTTCTGAGTATGTACAGATAGTCAAGGAAAAGATGATGGGAAAAAATAAAGTACTTTCTCATCACACATCTAGTCATGAAGTAAAACTATAATAATAAGAACTTTGTGGCACTGGAATTGTAATAGATAAAAAGATTAATGAAACAGAATTAAGCAGTAAAACACACACACATGAATATGGCACATAAAAAATTCCAAAATAGTGGGAAAAGGAAAAATGTTTCTTAAATTGTCTGTATATTAGTACTTTTTAATTTTGATTATTAGAAGATAACCTGGTTTTGGCTAAGACTTTTGGCATGAGAACAAGTTTTTTAAAAACAACTAGATCTTAAATTCCAGATATATACACACTCATTCATTAATATATCTCTGAATGATAGCAATAGGTTAACATTATATAAATGAAGTGATAAATTTTTGTCTTCCTAATATTGAATGAATTATGTGGGAGTGACATAAAGCTGACAAGAGTTGAGAGTAATATATAACAATAATAATATTGCTAATTACATTGCTGTAATAAAGACATGATAAAATGCTACTAGCTCTTCTGTAACATAGCTTGTCCTGAAAGTATTGTAAACAGAGCTATCATGGCTATTAAGAATTCGTCTCGTTGTATGGTATCATGATGGAGAGTTAGTCTGTCAAATACTGACCCAAGTGAAAAGAAATGTGTTAAATTACTCATATATCCATTGCTATATCTTTTCAAAGCAGGAGTTCTGTGTCCTGAATTTTATTCATATCGGTAGCAAAGAGCACATATATAAAGAAATTAGTTGCTTTTGCCTCAATATTTTTCCCATTTTTTACCTTTTTACTAATATGTTCTAAATGTGAAAAATGTTTCAGAAGACATCTTAAAATATCCAGACACAAAAATGAGCCCTTCAAAAATGTCAAAACAATTTTTACCTGGAAATTGCTTTTGGGAACCCTTAAATTTTCTCATACATTGCTGGCAGCCTATAAAACCTTCTTGATTCATTTTTAATGAATCATATTTATTATCAAATACAAACTTTTGTATTCTATCAGCAGGGTAGGTAGGTTGGCAATAACAAAAATAAAGTTTCCTCAAATGACATATAGTCTCCCATATTTCAGTATTATAACTTCAAAAGTCAAAGAATACTATATGCACCTTACTTTTTGCCTTAAAAGCTTTGGCATAAACAAATTTTGAGTTTTTAAAATCTACTTAACAAATATACTGGCTTCCTCATTTCTTTTGAATTTTGGGTAATAATTTCTATAAGCTTAGATGTGAAAAATCTTACATATTTGAGAATACTGTGTGAACAAAAATCAAAACTATTTGCAACTAATTCATTACTCTGAACAAATTCAGTTTTCCTGATTCTAATATAACAATGGCAAAGAATAGAAGAAATCTTCATTTTACAATGAGAAGCACAACAATAAGTTTATTTCTATGCACTTAAACTAGATTCCTTTTTTGCCACTTTTAATAATATTTTATTAAGTAAAATTCTTTTTAAAGCAAAGCATTCTAATCTCTGCTCCCCCTCCCCAAATCTACATTTACTCCCATTCTCACCCCTCATGAAAAGCCATCTCACACTTTTCTCCAGAGAGTAACTACAAAGGGTTAAACAAAATCCACCCTGACAATACTAGAAACCATTCTCTTGGTGTGTATTGGTTCACTGCTCCACAGGGCATAGCAGATGTTGTGTCTGGTAGTAAGAAGGGCCCAGGAGGTGTGGGCTGTCAATCACATGTTTGCTCCCCCCGCCCCAACTACAGGCTACACTATGGATATGAAGCCCAACTAAAACAATCTGCCTCAGCTGGGGTGTGTGAGGTATCAATAACCCTTGGCAGAGGTGTCAAGAGCCTTGCTGGAACTCGACTACCCTGCTGACCAGATGCTTAGCAAGTTAACAAGACTCTGAGCGTTCACGACTTTTTCCAACACAACAATTAACACAACTGGAAAATCACTGCACTGATAATCTGGAAAAAAAAATTCTCACCAAAGTTGACTTTTATGGAACAGAAGCAAATAATAAATTCTGGACCACATTAGGAAGACAAATGTTTTGAAGCTTCAAGTTGGGCAAGTGCTTTGGCTCAATAAATGAGAGAGAGTAAAAAATAGAAATATTATCAAAAATATTTTCTCAGTATATATATATATATAATTTCCATATTCAATGTGACTCTTACAAATACATAGTTTCATTTTTGGGAATAACTGAATTTAACACATTTTCTCACAAAAGAGCAAGACTAAAACTTGATTTAAGAATAGAATCTAAATAGCCAAAGTTCTGCTAAAGTGAATAATATTAGTCAGCTTCTATATATAGATTATAGGAGTATATTCAGAAATTACTCAGTAAGCAACATTTAAATATGTATAAAACTTGAAAGAAAGCAATCAAGTTACTTGATTAAAATAAAATCACCCCTTGAAAATTGATAGATTTCCTATCCTGAATATATTTTGTATTTGTTTTTTCAGGTTATATTACCTTAAGGTTATTCCCTATCTTTTCATGTATAATTCCATTAGATAACAATTATGTAATTTTTTCCTGGAAAAATAGATTATAGACTATGTCTAGAAAAATACATGGTATGTAGGAAAACATGAATATTAGCTTTAAACAATTTAATGTTGTTTGTCTTTGCTTTGAAATTCAATAATGCCATCAGCCTGTAAGACCTCTTAGAGCTGAGCATTTCACACAGTGAAAGCTGCTTTCTGTTACAAAAGCACAGCAGCTGTGGCTCCCGCAGATACCCTTAAAGACAGATATAATAAAACACTGGGAGGGAGTAGGTCGACACAGGAGCATGAAATGGACGAGATGAAGCCCCTTTGTCACAGCCAAACAGGCTATAAAGTTACTATAGTAACATACAGTATTAAACTCCAGGTGGATTGACTTAATCTTCCTCAAACAAAAAATAAAGGTTAACAAAAACCAAACCAATAATGATTACAATCACTCTACCCAAATATTTTTCAAGAAGTTGTTATTTTTGGTTTAGTCTGGATAGATGAGGAACAGGGTACATTGGCTCATGTTTCGATTTGAAGAAACAACCCAGAAGTTCAGGATGTGGAGGAATAAACACAATTTTAAAGTATTTTTAATAAAACCGATGAATTGAATATCAGGAAAATCAAAGCAACAATGAGAGAACAATCAGACTATACATGGATTCTCAAAATCCAGTTATTATCACATTCCTCATATTTTTGTCAAGTGGAGACAATTTAATTGGTAATATGTCTGAATCTGGTCTTAAATTCACTGGTAATTCACCCAGTCTTTTCTTAACTTTGGTTGAAAAGTTTCAGGCTTCATCTGTTGTAGTCTATGTTTCCAGAAAGAAAGTAATGACTTAAGATATAAGGTACAAATACCTATGAAATAAGAGTCAGGGAACTAGTCTGTAGAACATGAGACTAAAAAGTAGAAAAGACAAGCAAACAAAAAATCACAAAAGGAACTCTAATTTTTAAATTTCATAAAGGAAATAAATCTAAGTGTTTAGCAATTACAGTAAACTCTTGGCACAGATGTCAAATCCTGCTCATTCCTTCTTGCGGGTACAGTACTTAATGTTACTATTTTGCTGTGATTATCATTTCATCTATATAAAACCTCGTAGGCAAAACCTCACAAACTCTTTATTCTATATAAACTCGCTCTCTGTCCCTCTCTGTCTCTCTCTCTCTCACACACACACTCTTATCTGTCTTGCTTTAATAAATATCCATTTTTTATGGTTTATTTTCAAACGCTAAATTTTATGTCTAAATGTAGATGAAGACTTGCAAGGATAAATAAACCTTAATATGCATGCTTGCATTTTGGATTAATCCAATGATCACTTGAATTGCTCTTTCTGAATACTGCTTTAATGATCTGAAAGAGTTAAGAGACTTTCTCTGAACCTTAATTTATGCCATGGAGTTAGGCACCAGAGCAAGCTGAACTCAATAAGAATATTTTTAGTAGGATTTAGCTAACAGTGTGAGACATACCTTTAATGGATTTAGTTTGGGTAAACAACCTTTGTCTAGACAGCCCAAATGTCACAGGTATTGGTACTCATTTTAAGTGGTAACTTCTATGCAAATAATTACAAAGTTGCATTTCATTCTTTGTACTGATATTTTATGAATTGAGGTTTTTGACTGTATCAAGAGCTGAATATATAAGGATAATTTTCGTCATAGATTTTTTACTGGCCACTATTATTTGACAACATGGGAACAATTAAGTTTTAGGTTGTACTCTAAGATTTATGATGTGATTGCTGAGGGCTGTTAAAGATTTCTAGTAGTATTAAGAAATACAGAAAAGAGGTATGAAATGGAAGAGTTGATAGCAGACTTTTGGGCAATATAAAGAGTGGAATTAGGGTTAAGAGAGTTGCAGTCATTGTAGGGAGGAATAAGGGTATTTATTATAAGTAAAGCTCTTCATTGAATTATCCATGCATATACGAAATATAAAAATTTTGAGAACTAGAATAGAGTTATATCATTTTTCACAAGGAGATTAAGTTTAGTCGACTTCTTTGTAATTAATAACTAAAGATCTCATATTAAATATATTTTCTTTTATTAATTAATATAAAGATCCTATGACCTTTACTAGTTATGTTTAGATTTATCCATAAAATATTTATAGTTTACCTTATTACATTACTGAAAAATAATAAGAAAGGAGAAAAATAATACCTGGTCCTTAACTTGTGTAGGCAAACTAACATGTAGATTTTGATGTCAGAACTATAAATGTAATACATATTTACCCAGAAGCCTGACATTTTGTACATGGCACAAAACTAACCATATGAATAGCTAAATACACCCTCAAATTTCATTTACTTTACCATAGATGTTTCCTGCTTACTTTGGGTTCTACACAGTTTCTAAAACTGTAGCAAAGAAAGAGAAATAACTAATTTATTTCTTAATCTATAAAATTATAAATTCATAATTTTATGTAAAGAACAATTTCAAATCATCATTGAGAGTAAATTCTGAGAAATCCAATTCTATCATGTGACAGAGGTTATAAAAAGAGTAAGATCAGGTAAGGATCTCTTTGCAAGCATATAATTTCATTCTAAGGGGAAATGTACTTAAAACATTTAGTACAGGATCAAGTTTTTGCTTTCACATCAAAACATTTAATTATTCATTCATGCAAATTTCCATTCTTCATTATTTTAATTTTGTTAGGAACAAGTATTATCTGAGTTTGTAATTTATGTTATTAGTTGATAACATCAGATCACCTCCTCCCCAAAACAAAATAAAAGGGATATGGACTCCAGGGCAACATCCATTGCATTAAAAGTTGCCTTAAATGAGAATGAGTCACTGATAATCCTATTTGTATACTATATAATCAGTTATTTCTTTTCTTCCTCCACCTTCAGTATGTAGTTTACATTTTACCAGAAGGGCTGTGGGGTTTAAACCAGTAATTAAAAACCCAGGGCTCTAATAACTTTGATAAATATAGTGGGCCTGCTCCATTGTATAAGTTGGTTATAGAGAAGGAAAAAAATAAATGGATTTTTAAAAGATAAATTAGTTTAATTCATGAAAATTCACATAACAGTTAATAGTTCGTATAGAGCAGTTCTGCCATTTTCATTCAGAGAATCAAACAAGGAGGAGAGAGTAGGCTATAAGTCATGTTTTAGTGCTATCAGCTGGAAAGTGTGTCAGACTCTTAAAATTGCTATAATTTTCACCTCAGGCACCCCAAAGGGCTTAGTAAACCATCCAGGATGAAATCCACAACAATCTGTAAGCTCTAGCACCCTCTCCACAAACCCTGCG
Source organism: Microcebus murinus (assembly GCF_040939455.1). Lineage (NCBI taxonomy): Eukaryota > Metazoa > Chordata > Mammalia > Primates > Cheirogaleidae > Microcebus > Microcebus murinus. Next base: position 58,692,963 of record NC_134108.1, read on the forward strand.
GGATGCCTCAAACTGCCCCAGCCTCTCCAGGCATCCTCATCAAGGTGATGCTGACCTCACTGAGGCTTCCATCAGAATAACAGAGCCCCCCTTTCCGGATTCTCTATGGGGATAAAAAAGGAGAAGAATCGGAAACAAAGAACTAAAGCCATTAAGACAATTTATGTTCAGAGCAAGTGTTTGGATGATCCTGCAGATGCACCCCAAGTTCCTGACTTCAAAAGGAATGATATGAACTAGAGGTTCTAGACTGTTAATGAGCAAAGATCATCTTCACATGGGCACATCGATGCTCCGTGTAATGGATATCATGTCTGCACACAGTAAAAAGTGGTTTAATATGCTTTATTTCCGTATTAGCAACATTTAGTAAGGTCAGTGATAAATCACTTTGCTTTTCATTTTCGAGGGACATATGCTACTCCAAAAGCTGTTGCTATCTTCTAACTATATCCACATCGGAAAGAAAGCTCAGGAAGCTCATAATGATGAAAGCTGCAATTATTGCTGATTTAGTCTTCTTTCTTATTCCCCGAAATAGAAATGAGTTTTGCAATGATACAGAGATATTCTAATGTCTAAAACGTTTTTATGAAATTCAGTTAAGTAATTTGTTTATGATTTTTATAGTCAGACTGTTCCATTTTTTCAATCTTCTCTCAAAGTTTGAAGGCTTTAAAGTAGGTGTCAGCCATCTTAACCACCTTCACATTAGAAGGAGAACTGAGCGGTTTTCCTCTTTGTTGTGTAATATAGCCATTTCTCCAGAGTCTGCCTTTCAAGTAATGGTCAGTAAATATTAAACATTGATTTAAAACATCTCCAAATATACATGAAAATAGTAGAATAATAATTTCTGAATGAAATCCGAAATCCCATTTGCTTGCTTATGCTTGTATTATATAAAATCAGTTATCCTTGATATTATATGTAATTTGTAATAATTTAATGGTTTAGTAGAATATGAGCCCTATGGGGACAGCGCCTGTATCTGTTTTACTCATTCCTTTCATTTTCAGTGATCAAAATAGTGCCTGGCACATAATAGATGCTGAGAGTGTTTGTTGAATAAACAAATGCTGAAATTACTGAATTTGATATAATTTTCTGCAGCTGCCTAAATATATGAAAAGGAAAAATATTTTAATTCATATTTCAACTGAGTTAAATTAGTTGAAATATACATCAGAAAACAGTTCTAAATGCTTCCTCTTTAATGAATATAAGATTTACAGTAAGCATACACAAAGTTTGTAATTTTTTTTATTTGTTTATAAATTAATGCTGTTGCTCTCTCTTTGAATATATATCATTAGGTTAGTGTCAAGGGAGAATTCAGAGACAAAACTATTAAGAAAATGTTGCATATTTATTTACAAAAGCAAACTGTTTACAAGGAAATCTGAAAAACTAGCTGCCTGAACACAGTTTGAAGCAGGTGTGTAAACAGAAATAAACACCCCAAATACAGGGTTACCAAGTCTATATTTTGCTTGTTCACAAGGGAAGAAAATCAGTCTTTTTCTCGAATGACTATCATATTAATATTTGCATGGGGCTGCACCTATCTGCAGGTATCAGTAATATAAAGTCAGGATTTATTTTGTTTCCCTAGGAATTTGGCAAACTTTAGGGAAAGGGGTAGAGGCTTCATTGATTTGAGGGACTGGTGATAGACAGGGGTTCTTGTTGAGTTTGCTTTAGTTTATCCCATAATGCAATGGTTTTTGTTTATATATGTGCTTTGTTTTTATTTCTGACAGTGGTATGATGTGCTTAGTCATCATGGAGGCAAGACAAGATATCAATTTTGCTTTCTCACTAGAATTTTGTGACCAGAAAATGAATTATTCAAAACATATTTATTGCAGGCTTCTTGTAAGTCTGTTTGCAATACTCTGAGCGGTTAACTCAGCCTGTCTCAGCAATGCAGGCCAAAAAGAGTAAACTGGGATGCTTTACTTTTATTCCCTGGCATTCACCCAGGACTATTCTGAGTACACTAAAAACTTTGAGCCCACCCTGCCGCCCCTCCCCCACCTTCACCTCAGTTCCTAACGCCTCTGACTCCTGGTTTTGAGGCAACAGAGAGAACAGCAGCATTGAACATGACGTCACACAGTCGTGAATGGAATCTAAAACCTGTCCTAATGGGTTTGCTCCCTGGAACAAGTCTGTTAATCTTTCTGAACCTCAGTATCCTCGTTTATGAGATTATGATAAAAAAATGATTTACAGGCTCTTTGTGAGAATTTCAGATAATTTACAGAAAGAATTTGTGACTGTGACTTCTCCAAAAAAGTTATTCATTTAATACCTAGTTATCATTCTCTGCATTTTTGTTTTCCTATTTTTAGCCTGTTCTGATTTGCCATTTAGACACAGATTGTAAATGATAAAATTCTTGTTTTTCTTAGAAGACTTGAGCCCACCTTTTGACTCTTGTTTCTTGTTGCCTTAGGGGAACACTTGGCCCTGACCAGGACCAGGACCAGACCCCCTTGTACTTGCTGCTGCTTCGTCCGTCCCTAGAGAGGCAGTTCTGATCCAACATACTGCATACTATGGGTTTTTGGGGGGGAGGAGGATTGTTTTGTTTTGTTTTTGGAGACAGGGTCTAACTCTGGTATGTAGGCTGGAGTGCTGTGGCATGACTGCAGCTCACTGCAGCCTTGAACTCCTGGGCTCAGGTGATCCTCCTGCCTCAGCCTGCCAAGTAGCTAGGACTTTAGTCATGCACCACCATTCAGAGACAGGGTCTCGAAATGTTGCCCAGGCTCCATACTGTGGTTTCGATGGTTGAGGCCTTATTTTCTTTCAGTCATGGTTTCAAATTATGGCTTTTACATTACCTATCTTTTTCCTCATCCATAAAATGTGGATTATGAAATTCTCACATAGCATTATGGAGAATAAATTAAATAATGCACAAATGTTATTTAGCATAGTATGTGGCATGTGAAGTACAGTAAAAAGTAATTCTTCTTATATTTAAAGAAATAGAAATTAATACCCAGAACATTGTATATTTATATAATAAAATCCTTTTCAACTGTTCCACAAGGTGAGTGAAGATAGTCTATACAAATTATATTGGGTTTTAAAATATTTTATTTCACTTTTAGGAAAGACTAAACAATGCATTTATTAAGCTCACAGGTGTTAATGACCTGGAGAAGCTTTGGGATTTAAAGAGTATTGTCTTCTATAATTTGTGCTGTGGATTTTTTAATATAGTATAAGTTAAGTAGGACTCATGTTATACACCACATTATTGGCAATGTCAAGGAAAACAGATTTAGATTATTTTATCTATAATACTATGAAATGTCATAAAATGAATAGAATAAGTATTGTAATCGGTACGAATGAATTTATCAGTTTTTAAATTAAAATTCCAATTGTAATAATGAACTTGAAAATTATATTTTCTTATTTGGTCTATGTAGGAAAGAATTTAAGTGTCTGTCCTAGTTTAAGGCTTATTTCGCTTGCTCAACAAATCTTTGCTGAGTGAACAAAATTATCCTGCAGAAATTTATGGAGAATAGAGTTATTCCAAAGAATTCAACAGGATTATTTAGCCAAAGACATTTCTCTACATAAAGCGCTTGTACCAGTTAAAATACTGATTGACAAGACCTCCGGGAGTAAGAGAATCCTGCCAGTGGGATATTAGGAGTTTCCCTTGAGGTTGTGATGGTGAGCCTTCAGAAAGAACTAGCACATCAAACAAGGGGAGAACACATGCACCACAGAGCACCTTAATGCCCAAATGGCATTGTGTGACACCCCTGCATTTCATCTGCATAGACACTTGAAAATAGAACTTTCTTGGAATGTTTTATGTATGTAAAATAAGGAACAACTAAAGTTGCCTTCTTTGCGTTGCCACCCGTTTATTTGTAACAAATCATTCTTTACGCAGGAAGAAGGGAATGGGTGGCAAGCGGATGTGTGTAGGAATAGAGCACTGGGATGATTGAGTTCATTTAAAAATCAAATACCATATCAGCCTGTGAATATATCATAAACGTCTTTTCTGAGCTTTCACATTACAAAAGCTATCAATTGTTTGTTTGGACAAAGTTGGCTGAAAAGCACAGATAGGCCAGAGTAGCTGGATCATAAAAGCCGTAAGTTTTCATTGTCACACCAAGAATATGATAATGGACATTTATGGAGGTATTTTTTGATTGTTATAATAATTGGGGGTACTTTTAGCATTTTGATGGGTAGAGGGTAAGGATGCTAGATATCCTGCAAAGAATTGCCCTGAGTCCTGCATAAATGTTAAAAAGTTTGCTAAGATACTTATACAGCTGTGAATGGCATCTAGAGCATCACTCAGCTGTACTAATAAACTCAAACTATAATTTGTACAGTTTTAACAGAATTGGTTATGGAACTTTTCAAAAATTCAACTATTGTATACAATGAAGCCCTTTATTATTTTCAGACTGTTTAAAAGTTATTTGCCATTTAAGAACACATTTAACACCTATGGCAAGGCCACTCTACATGCATTGCTGCTACAACACACACAAATGAGTCTGCATTTGATAGCTGCTGCTTTCCATACAAAGCACAGGCATATGACTGAGAACCACTGATGTAGCCTTACAGGGATGTGACTTAAAGTAATGCAGAGAGAAAGAGAGAGAGAAAACAAACTAACAAACAACTCCTCCCCTCAAAAAAAAAAAAAAAAAACACACACACACACACATCAACTCTTAGCAGAGCTGAAATGGTATAAGTGTTATCATCTTTTTCTTACTCTACATTCCAATGTAGACGTGGCAATGGAATAACATGCCCCCAGGACATAGTATATCATAGTTCTTGACCTCTCATGCTTTCACCAAAAAGATTCTGGCTCTTTCATGAGACTTTTGCTGCTGTGGCTTCTTCAACACTTTCCTTTTTTTTTTTTTTTTTTCTACCATTCTGGAGCAAAGTTGAAAGTCATGTTCCTGCCTTCATTGCCTGTCAATTTCTCTCTTTGAGTAACAAACATGGGCTGCTCTCATTACTTCTTATCCATGTGCAAGAAATACTCAAAGCTGAAGACAGCATTAATGACCAAGTGTGTCTTCAGTAGAATCTTTTTTAGTGTATGGGAGCCTAAGTTTGCATGCATTTGCAAGAAAAACTATGCTAGTCAAAATATTAATCACTGGAACACTGAATTCAGTCAAGCTTCAGGATTTTAAGAAACATTTTTCTGGTCTTTTATTTTATTGCCTGTGTCTTTTTTTTAATTTTTAATATTTTATTTTTTGTAACAAGTCTTTGCCATGAGAATATTGCCTGTGTCTTGAAATGTGACAGTGCACATAAACTGCTTAGCACAGGACCTAGTACAAAGTAAAAGCTTTCACTGTCAATTATTGTTATTACTCTTATTATTATCAACTATTTCTTTTTACTTTTCTAGATATTCAAGATAAGAGTACCTTGCAACTTGATACCAGGGGGGAAAAAATCTTTTAACTCTTGCAAGCCTCATAGGAAAATGAAAGCTGTTTTAGAAAGAAGGCATAAAATCACAGTGGTAATATATGTAGATTTCACTCATGAATGATTGCAACTATGAAGTAGGAATTAAAACTACATAGAAATTTTAGGTGGTATTAGCTTTTTTAAATCTTAAGATTAACTCTAATTCTTTCCTTTGTAGATAAAAGTAAAAGTTTGCAAAGTACTCATACTTGTTTCTACATTAGCATAAGTGTACGGACTAAATGAAAATCAAACAAGTATAAGAAATAATCTAGAAGAAATAGAGACTATGACGTGATGGGTTTTGTCCTAGTATAAAGTTTGGGTTATGGTTTTGATTTTTTGTCTTAATTTACAGTGTCATTGGGAGACTTGGGCAAGAATTTTTTTTTCCTGCAAGAATCAGGCTTTATGGTGACAAATAGCCATGAATAAAAAAGCACATGCTAGCACTAGCAATGGGATAAGTTCTCTTCTTCACTAATACAACCCAAGAGTCATTATTCAATTATTACTACTTGCCCACCAAGTCAGTGTGCACAAATACAGACTTTCTCTATCAAAATATCTTCAGCGAGATCTTCAGATGGCCCTCAAGTTTAATCATCTATAACTCATTTTTGGTAAGATTTCTGAAAAATAACAGAAGTGATTTCAAGATGTTCCCAATCAAAATTCCTTTCAGATAAGAGTGTGAATTACATCAGCAACTGTCCCTGACCAGATGTGGCCCAATGCCAGGTGTAGGGGCTCTGGAAAACACAGAATACTGGGGGTCTACCGTATTAAGGAGGCTGATACTGCTTGCAAGTAGAAACATGTCATTAATGTCTGGACCACAGACTATTGCTACAATTCAAAGCTATGAGATCTTTGAAAGTCAGTTGTGGGAAAGCACAATGAAAAAATAAGCAAAATTTCCCAAATCCTGCTGAGAATCTGACAAATAGATTCAGTGATTTTCAAGGTTGCTGTAAGCCAAAAATTCCTAATTGTAATTGTGGTTTTTTTGTTTGTTTGTTTGTTTTTTGAGACAGAGTCTCGCTTTGTTGCCCAGGCTAGAGTGAGTGCCATGGCATCAGCCTAGCTCACAGCAACCTCAAACTCCTGGGCTCAAGGGATCCTCCTGCCTCAGCCTCCTGAGTAGCTGGGACTATAGGCATGTGCCACCATGCCCGGCTAATTTTATATATATATATATATATATATATATATATATATATATATATATTAATTGGCCAATTAATTTCTTTCTATTTATAGTAGAGACGGGGTCTCGCTCCTGCTCAGGCTGGTTTCGAACTCCTGACCTTGAGAAATCCGCCCGCCTCAGCCTCCCAGAGTGCTAGGATTACAGGCGTGAGCCACCGCGCCCGGCCTTGTCATTGTTTTTGAATTCTTAGGATGAGAAGTTTCATGTGTCACAAAATGGCATTGTTAACATGCTTTGAAAAGAGGCTGGTTAATTATGGGTAATATACACATGACAGATTTTCCTTTTTCATATAGGTATATCCCCAAACTTAAGAAAAATAGCTCAAAAGAAAATTTACCCATCAATCCAAGCATATATAGTGCACTTGGGGAGGGAAGTCACTTTTTTCCCCTGTAAACAGAGGCAGAGGTATAATTGGGATAATTTCCTCATAACACTCTTTAATTATTTTTGACCAATAATAACATTTGGATGCTATAGTGTATTTTCTCCTTCTTTTGTAGCAAGATTAAATTCAACTTTTAATCCATTTCATGTCAAGTCCAATTCCCATTAGTAAGAGTTAAGAAAAGCTGCATCAAGCAGTTTTAACAATAAGGATGTCCTTAAAATATGAATTATGTACACTTGCCATGGATAAACATGATAAGATTTAGACTTTAATGGCATCTACTCACTAACTCCTTTTAAGATCGTTTTGTTATATAGATGATATATGCGAAATTTCCTGTAGTTTTTGATCATTTAAAAATATATAACATAAAGATATATTGGTCTTTGATGCCCAAGACTGGTATTTATGCCCAACATATAGATTAACTTTTCATTTAATAATGATATTATAGCTTAGAATCTTGATATGCTTTATAATTTACAAATCAGTTTTACATTGGTAATCTCATTTTAAAAATTTGTTTTCTTAAGAAATAGATTTTTAATAAAATTTTTATGTCAAGAAAACTACCAATTTTCTCTGAATCCAATTCAGGATTTTTTTTCCAAATGCATTAAATTATTTAGAACAAGGTAATTTTAAATTAAATAGAGCACACTGCAGGACACATCACTGGTTCTGTCCTTCTATATGTTAAACTTTTACCTTTTGTGAAGGCTTCTTCCGCTATTAAAAATATGTCTATATGGACTCTCTTGTAGTATCAAAACAGGAGAAGATTTTATAGGACATTTTAGCAGATTAATAACATTTATAAAAATGATAGATAAAATATTAATGCAAATGAGCCAATAATTCACTACTAGCTTAAAATTCTCATTTTCAGTTAGGATTAATGTATGCAGACTTAAAACATTATAATAGTTTAGATTTAGACATATAACAAGCAAAAATGTTTAGTTTTTTTTAATAGATTATGCTTATTCCATAGCATTTAATAACAAAGACATTGTGCAGTATTTTCTTGATTATGCCAAAGGAAGTGTTTTGAAAAATCACTGGCTTTTTCATGTATCTGATGCTTGCCCTTTTAGGGAGAGAGGAAAACAAGAAAGGAAACATTTCTGGAAAAGCCACTTTGGTAATATCTAAGACAACACCATTCTTATTTCACTGGGATTTCATTTCATTCTTGTAGGCTTAACATCTCACTGCATGAACAAAGAAAATATCATGTGAAAAGGGCTTCAGGCTAGCTACTTCCAAAAGGATTCAACCTTCCGAGTGCTATCAATATCATCCATACACCCACACAGTTAGCACTTTTGAATACATTTACTGAAAACCATTAATAAAGCAACAATCTTAGTCTGGTTCTTAACCATGTGTCACAGTGAAATAAGTTCATGTAAATCTGTGAACTGCACGACAATGATCAAATTAACAGTCATTTCAAGAAAAAATGCCCCTCAGGCTGAAAAATAATTAGTAGTCTCTCACTATCTTTTCCTCCTAATAAAAATCACGATATTATTGTTGACTGTGCTAATAAAACACCTCCCGTGACCCTGATGTAGCTTGATGTAAAATGTAAGGACTGTTCTATTGTGCAGTCTCACACATGTTTTATTGAACATTTCCATTTGGCTCTTCATCTGGGAACACAAGGGCCCATAGAAGCTGAAGAACTTTTGTCACAGTGTAATGCAACTCTCACTTGTTCATTGCTGCAGTTAATAAAACACCCACTTTGAAATTCATTATCTTTGAAATTTAACTTTTAACTGCATAAGCTGAATATTCAGAGCTTTGGAAATAAGCAGGAATCAGAGCAAGGAAGAAAAAGCAAACAGGAAAAATCCATTTAGTGCATAAAGCAGCCCAAGGTTGACACATCTGTTGTCATGAACGTCAAGTCCAGGATTTTGATTTTTAGAAAAAAAAAACATTATACTGAGGAAGTCATAATAATCACAAACCGTTCAACATATTTTCCTTTGGTTATTTATACTCACTCCACAACTACTTATTGAATTCTTTTGTGCAAATGGTATTGAAGGTCTATGAGGGAGGGACAGAAAGAAGCTAGGAAACATAATCCCTGCCCTCAAGGAGCTTATCAAGGGTACAACAGACTGTGTTTCTACCCTGAAGTGGATGATGAGCTGATGTGGGTTTATGAGGTTTCCAATATACAAACTAAGGATAAAATGGCAGTAATCTTTAAAAAATACAGAAACCTGATAAAGGTAGCACACTACTGGAGTATATGACTCAGAACATTAAACAGCACCTGTATATTGATATCGCAATTCAAAAGAAACCTGGTCTCAGGAATCATCATGATTCAATAAAGGCTTTTCAATGTGACAAGGTGAATAAGATATTGTTTTTGCCTTCAAGTAGCTTAGTGTCCAGCAAAGAAAAATTCATGACAATAACTATAAGGCAAGATATGGCCAGTAGTTCTAGTGGCCATTTACTCTGTAGTAGAATACTTTGATTGTGTTTTTATAAGTTCTTAGAATTAGATCTTTTGAAGTAATAAATAATACATGTGATCTTTGAAAAAGGCTGAGCATTTCAGGCATACATATAATTTTAAGTTAATTTTAACTTTCAACCATTATCAAAAAACATATATTAGTTAACATGAGAGAGTAAGCAATTGGATAGTGAAAAGAAATGTCAAGCTTGCAGGTGATATTACAAGAGTATATATGAAAGCAAAGGAAGTTTTGTGTTTTTTTTCTTTTGCTTAATTTTTATGGAAGGCACATCTCAGTATTCCTTGAAATCATTTCTGAAAGTGAGTTCCTCCATGGAATGTTATGTTAAAAAAATGTTTTGAAGGTCCAATAAGTCTAGAAATGCTAGATGAAGACAAGTTAAACACCTTTAGGTTTTAGTATGGTCATGTGCTTTTTGAATCTCTTGGAGAAAACATTCCCCTTACAGAGCATCTCATGGCACTATAGTTCCATCTCATGGACAAACGCTTGGGCAGAGACACATATGGTGGTAGATGAGAACAAGTACAGACTCTCAAGTCCAGTCCCTGAAAGGTGGGGTCCAGAAGTCCCGATATTTAAGACTCTTTAGGTGATTTCAGTGTAACTGTCTGGTATCACTGCTTGGACTGATACTTAAGAGTCACTGCTACTAAACGTAAGCCTTTACATATAAATTCTACATATAATTTAAGATTCATAAACATCAATTTCCATATAATAATAGGCATTAAAACATTGTTTCAGAAAATATCTCAATAGGCAAATGAAAATAAATGCATTTCATAAATATCCTCTGTTGGAAGAAGGTAAATCTTTCATTTCTTGGTCTATGGTCTCCTTTACATCATAATGGTGTTAATATTTTGTAGAGAAAGAGGAAGGAATTTCTGAATATCAATTAGTGCTCAAAAAATCTGGCTAGTTACACTTGGCACAATTATTATCTATACTTCTCACTGCTTCTTTCAGCAGGAGATGAGATTCCCTGAGCTTTTCCTTTTATACTTTTCTTTTTCTTCTCCTTTCTTTTCTTTTCCATTTCCTTTCTTTTTTTTCTTAACAACGCATAAAACACTCTCTACCTTTCCTCCCCTCTCTGGCTCTAAGTAGCCAAGTGCTCATTAAAGAGAACTGAGCAGAGGTGCTCCATTGCTTAAGATATTACAAGCTGCTGGGTATCTAAATACCAAACACTCTACTATGCACCACATCTGTTTATACAGGCTCCTACTCTTTGAATATTGCAACTTAAGTTTCAGCAAGGAACACCCCACAAAAGTGATTTAAAATAAACAAACAAAAAGCAGATAGAACTGTCAAAGGCCAAAGGCAAGAAGCAAAAAGGAAAAATGCATATTTTGTGAAAAAGTCAAGTTCATAAATTAAACTGTGTTCACCCACCTCTCTCTTGAAAAGGTGTGATTTGTGTGACCAGTGTTGTCTCACAGCACATAAGATGATACCAACACTGATCCTTCTAAAAAAATCAAGAGTAATACCACATTATTAGGATGATTTAACTGAAGAATTGTTGAGGGAAAAGGTGCCATTTTTCTAGTAGCCAGTTAGAGTTTTCTTTCTAATTTGTACATTCCATATGTACAAATACTTGACAAAACTATAACTTCTGTTCAGGAAATTCTTATACTTAGGGATCAGTGTAATTTATCCTTAATTTACAGTTAAGGATAAATCATCATAGTTTGAAACCTGACATCTAACCTCAGACTCTAATGTGATTTATGATGCATTTATTAAAAATGTCAATTTTAACCTCAGTTTTTTAATCTGTAAAAATTATATTGGCAATGCACATTTCTAAATCTAAAACCCCTTATTTATAAGAATTCTTTAGTGCATATAACAAACAAAAATTCTATCATGCTAGTCAAGTGATTGATGGATAAATATATGTGTATATAGCTGATATACACAAATAGAATTCCTCCCTCGATTATGCAATTTCTATCTGACCTTGACAGTGAATATTGTCTTGTTTTGCCACTATGATATAAAAATTTTAAATTATGCTAACATGTTGTTTTATTAGTCTATCTATGTAACATCCCCAGTTGTAGTGGCCTAAAACAACAATTTATTGTCGCTCACATTTCTATCAATTGACTGGACTTAGCTGGGGAGTTTTCATTTGAGTTTTCTCATAACATTGCAAACAAGTGGTAACTGATGTCATCTGAAGGTTTAATGGGGCTGGACATCCAAGATGGTAGGCAGTTAATGCTGGATGTCATATGGGAGCTCAGCTAGAGCAATAGAGCATCTACATGGGACCTCTATGTGGCTCAGGCTTCTTTCAGATTCTTAGAAGAAGCATCTTAAGATACAAAGAAATCCAGGGGGAAACTTCAAGGCTTAGTATAACCTAGTCTAAGAAATCCCAGGACATCACTTTGTTGTATTCTATAGGAAATGGCAAATAACTAAATCTAGGTATGCTTCAAGAAGAGAGGAACTAGATTCTCTTAGTGTGGGAAGCAGTATAGACATACAGGGAGGGAAGGAATTAATGGAATTTAGCTTTGAATATTACAGCTTTTTATGGTTCTTGTCTCTTCAAAGACATAAACATGTTTCAAAATTAAAGTGAGGTATTTTAGTCAAAGAACTTCTCCCTCTGGTATAAAGAAGCCCAATGCCATTTTAACTCCTTGCAGATTTGTTTGTTCTTGAGGCAGAGAAAAAGTAGCAAAACCCTCAAATGGGATTTACCTTATTTCAATTAAGTATTGAACATTGAATATTGCCAATAATTTTGTCCTACTGTAGATACAGCAAATATTTCATAAACTGTGAAATATCAAGAGCATATAATTACCCTTGTTTTACCTAGAGTGACAGATTGTGAAACAAACTCCATGAAAGACCACATTCCATATTATTCCACTTATATCTCAATACAGCAAATATTCATTATTCTATTTTGAAGATGATGCTCAAAATGTAGTATTTTTTTTTCCCTAAAATGACACACTTCATAAATAGTAAAACTGAGATTACAGCCCAAGGATTTTGTTCTTTTGTTAAACATGTTGCTTTTTTAAAAAAAGTTAATTCTGTGACAACTTGTGAAGAAATTGGAATTGAAAGTATGGACGTAGGGCTAGAAGATGCAGTAGGAGCCAGGGAATGTTCTGCTAGAGACTTTCATTTTATTGTTGGTTATTCCAAATATGTTCTACAATCCTATACTACCAGGGTGACAGAGTCTTATAGTAACATAGTCTGGGAAAAATTTAAAAAACAAAACAAAACGGTAGACATGGGGAGTGGAGAAAGAGAGAATAATGTCATGGAGGTCATGGAAGTGGCAGCCGGATGGGGCACAGCGTGGCTGGCGAGGGTGTGTGGGAAATACATTGACAAGTGAAGAACAATGAGGTACACGGAGGGATGGGAGAGGATTCCCCTTCCCTCCCTCGGTGCTCACATCCCTGCTGCTGAATAGCCTTTTAGGTTTGTATAGAGCTTGAGGAAGCCTGTGAAAGAAATGATGAGAACATCCATGGACAGGCTGCATGGCACCCTCTATTTTTTTTCTCTTTCCACTGTTTCAAAACAAAACAGGATGCCTACTGCAAAATGAATTAATTCAAAATTTCAGTAACAGAAAAGACATATAATGTAACAAATGAAACACACTACTGCCTAGTTACATAATATTATGTTTCTGTTTCAGAGTCATGTTTGTAGTTCAGTCTTAAAAACAAGGGGAAAATAGTGTGAGCAGCAGCAACTTATTTGATTCATTTCATTTCTCTAAACAGTATATAATTGCTTTAAAATGGAGTTAACTTTTTTAAGAAAGCACTTTGACAAATAAAATTACAAAAAAAGAGAAAGGAATATAATGAAAGTGTTAAATATCACCTATTATGTTTAATTATGCTTTACAGCTGATTTATATTGTTACTAGTTGGAAAACTAGTCTAGGAAAAATATTGTTTTTTAGGCTTAAAATGTCATCAAAACTTGTCTTAAAAAAGATCACATATGCAAATTTTCAGTTATACATTTTTTAAATAAGTTGATTCATATCTTTTATGGGTTGAGTGGTCTCAAGTTATTTTTGTTAACACTGATATACATTTTAATCTTTGAGAGCAAGTTGCATTTCATTAAAAGATATCAAATGTAATGTCATTCTTTATCTGCCTCTAATTCTTATCTATGCATTCATCTATGTCCATCCCAGCCTATTGTGAATAATAATTTCTAACTATTTTATCATCCATGTTTTTGCTGCAAAATGCTCAAAAGTAATTAAGCCAAATTGAAACAATTATAGAAATACACTATTCAATAACTCAGTTGCCAAAAAAGTTTTACTGTACCCTAAGGAGGCAAAAAAAAAAAAAAAAAATGCCGATACAGCAGTAATATCATTCCACACGTTACATTTATTCCTGCAAGCCAGCCAAGCTCAAATTAATTGTACTGACTAAACTTTTCTTCTTGGAGAAAATTAAAGATATGCTGTTGTCAACACTTGAGCACAACCTTGCCGACACTTAAACGCAGAGAAGGGTGTGACATCCTGCCCCGGCTGCCTTGTGCTAATTAATCACTCTGGTATTTAGGACCATTCAAGCAGACAAATTAATGGGGAATAATTAGTGTATCTTTGTTCCAGCTCAGCTTTGCACACCAGACACTCTCAGGGAGAGAGAGGAGTTTGCAGAGTGCGAGCCATTAGCATGTGCATAGTTTCACTTCTGTTCAGCAAGTTCTTCAGAGATTAAGAGAAAGGCCAAATTAGCAGACGTGTGACTGGGGTTAGGACACTCTTCTAGAAAGAAAGCCCTCTGTTTGGGTATCAGCTTTCAGAAGCAAGTTGTTAATCTAGAGACTGAATTTCATGAAACACAATTAAACCTCAGGGAAAAAAATAATTTCAGAAACCAAAAAAGCAAGTCCCTGTGAAACATACAGTGAAAAAAAATTATTTTTGTTTATGCTATTTATATTTATTTATATATTACATAAATAAATACTACCCTCAGAAATTTCACATTTTCCCTATATTATTGTTGACTTTTGTAATTTTTATTGAAAATGGATTTTTACCAATAAACAGTGTTTATAAAATTTGTAATTAAATAGTATAGACCATTTAACCTCTCTCCATTTAGTAAGAACTCTCTGCAGATACTCCCTACGGCCATAAAACTTAATTTGTTTCTTCTGATAGGAATCATGAAGTAGAAAATTCAGACAAAGTCTCCATACACAGTAAGTGTGACCAGCATAGTATTGATTAAACTCTGTCCCATTTTATGTTGCTGATTGGTTCCAATGTGCACGAGGGCTGAGAGAGTTAAGGCATCACTTTTTATTGAAATATACATTAAAACTAAAAATTAAATGTTGTCATTCACTACATAGATAAAAATACTATGATTTGGTTTCCACTACTGAAAATGAAATAGAAATGAAACCAACTCCAAAGAGTACAAATTTTCCTGGATTAAACTCATGAGTTTTCCTTTGATATATCTATCCCTCCCCTCACCAAACACATCCGATTTTTCCACAAATAATGCTTCAAACACTATATTTTATCCTGCCAATAACTTATTTCTGAACTTTTTATTGAGTAACAGTTTGCTATATACAGAATTTATCTAAACATATTGCAAATAATTGTGGAAATATATGTATATACATTCACATAATCACATTTGGTTTAATATCAAATTACTTTTTTTTTTCATTTTTCTGCAGTTTGTGTAAGGGACAAATTTTTCCTACATTTTCCTACCTAAACTTATTATATTTTCTATGTTCACTGTTTTCTACATTTCACTACCTAACTCTCCAGCTCAATCCCTTAACAATCAAGGCAAAAATCATTGCTAGAGCTGTACAGAGAAGATTCCTGCAAATTCCAAACCCTCTCTAGTTGGTTTATAACTTGATCACCTCACTCTCAGTGGGCAAGGGTACTGTGTTGAAGGGCAGGCCCAGAGGGTCAGGAGCTGATGTTCAGGAAGACCACACAGTGAGAAAATAGACCACACTCCAGGTCTGGTTTTCAACTCTTTTATAAAGAAATTCCACCACCCCAACTGCAAAGATGAATTAAGTGTGGGGCATTGTGAGTGAGTTTAGTACTATAATAGCCCATAACATAAAAAAAATAGTATAAAAGAGTAACTTCCCCACCCGGGATATGCCAGAATTTGGGATATCAGTTTACCACACTTATCTTCTAGGTCTCATAAAAACGTGATGTTGTTAGGCATAATTCTCCTGAATTTGTGCTGGTGGATAAGGAGAGAAAAAAAGGCCAATCACAAAACCACACACTCTTGCAATTTCTTACAGGGGGAAATGAATCTCTCTGCAGTCTCAGCTGAGATACTAAATTACTGCCTATGATAAGCCCAGACACCATTAGAAAGGCTTCCATCCTGGGAGTGGGTCCTCCTCTTTGAAGGTGCCTAATCCTCATTAAAGGCAAACCCTGGGCGTAGGAGGGGCTGCGCTGGCATCAAGGCACCTGGCGACAACTAAAAGCGCTGGCCCCATGTGCGGCTGCCGCTGAGCAGCAGAATGTAATTTAGTCGCACCAGCGGGAGCAGGGGTCAATGATTTTATATTAATGGGGATCACGACAGTTCTAAGCTGTGGCGTGCTTTGAAATAAGTGTTGTACAAGGCAGCAAAGAGAGCTCGGCTGAGGAAATGAGCTGTGTCACTGTCTCCTCATGCCTTGCAGCAAACACTGGAATGTTTTTAGTTGCCACCGACTCTCTGCCATCCTAATATTTTATAAACAACAATTACCTGTTACATTTTGAAAAACTCAAACTTCTAAAGTAATTCTGCTAAAAATGCCAAGTAGGGTGAGCACATCCCTTTCTAATCCAAATACAGTCCCAGTGTGTGGCCAAATAAATGAATATAACTGTGGATTGGATGTTCTTGTCAGAAAATTAATTGATAAAAATAAGTTCAAGTGTGCTGTGGGTGTTTGCTGTGATACTGTTGTGAGATGGTGTATCTTTATGTACCGTGACATGTTATCAAAGGTTTCACACCTAAAAGAACAGACATGAAGAGGGAGTTAGAGGAAATGATTATAAATTATGGTCACTATTCGATCTTGGACCACTATCGCCTCTTATCCAAAATTTCTCTAAATTTTTACATTTATTTTCAGCAATGGCAGGTTTAGGCTGCATATTAATTTTTCAGCAGATTAATTTTTTTCCAAATTAGTAATTGGGCATAGGGAGCAAGAAATTATTTTTGTCAGCATATCTGAAACTAAGGAAAAGAAGCAAAATAAGAGTTCTTCTAGGCTTCAGGGATGGCCAGATGAGAGGGGTGACTTGTATGAGGGGAAACAATAGAAGTTTGGCAAGGAAGGAGGTTCCAATTTTCAAAATTTCATTTGAAGTAAATAGGTCAGAGGTACCAGCCAATAGGAATAAACAACAAAGCTGTGCCAAATATGGTTGATTAGGGGGAACTCTATCATTAAGCGGTTAACAGCTCCCCAAGAGTTAAAAAAAATTCAACTGTGAAAGGCACAAGTGTTGACCACAAAAATAAAATCTATTCTTGTAAATTGCCACTTGGTAAAACAATTGATTAATTTTCAATATTTCTCCCATGCACATGAAGAGTACTAGCTAGGCTTTGGGATTAGTGAGCCATTACCAGAGAGCAAAGTGGTATAATTGAACATTGAGTTACATATCATCTGAAAAACACTTTCTATAAAACAAAATCCAAGCTTGACTGGTCTGTTAGAGATGTGCTTTCCAAAGATGATCTGTGAAACAATAGCGCCACTACAGATATTCAATGCAAAAGCTTACATACATGCAGACATAGATATAAATATTCTGTAGTCAAATGTTTTAAAAATACTGCATTCTGTAAGTTTTTATTTTACATTACTAAAGATTATTAGCACATTAAAGGCTCTGAGAAGTCCTGAAACGAAGAATCTTTTTATTTTTTTCAGATATTTATCTACTTGAGTAATTCTATTACTTTTTCTTCCCCTGAAACTCTTACCGTACTCTTTGCTGAAACACACTTTGGGAAATGCCATATTAGAGTTCACTGAGTTACTGAGTATGTATTTTCATCAACTGGAACTAGTAGATATAGTCTCTGCCTCAAGCTTAATCCCATGCACATAGGAACTAGTTAATAGAAGATTTAGGTTGTTAATTATAATGTAATTAAAATTTCAAATTTTCAGAAAGTGTGCAATGGGGTACATGGTATTTATAAATTAATATACAAAATAATTAGAAAGATACTTTTATTTCTAGGAGTAAAAAGGCAAAGGATATTAGTATGTTTCTGTTTACAAATGTAAGGAATGGAAGTTACCAATGGTTGAGTTTTGATGTGGGAACTTGACTAATTCATCCTGTTTTTAGATAACTTAGAATATGGAATGGTTTGGATATTCTAAAACTGGAGATACATGTAGTTTTGAAGGGAGGGGACCAGGGTCCGATAAACGAGGCACCTTCTTAAGAACAGAAGGGGTAACAAAAAACTCAGTAATCAAGATGCATACTATTTTAATCAATATTTTTAAATATTAAGATTTATGCAAATAAATCCATGATGAACAAAATATCGAACTTTTAAATAAAGACAGGATTAGTGTTACTGATGTTTCCTTTTGCCTCAGGCTCCAGTGTGGCTCAGCACAGCACTGGGATAAGAAAGTACCAGGAGAAACTGCAAGAAGAAAGAAGCATTTAATTGGGTATCCAAATTAGTTCTGATTCTTTCTGTTAATAAATAGCTGTACAACTTTAGAAAAACATATAAATATACTGTGCTTCTCTGTGCTCATTTATAAAGAGAACGGTGCTTCTCTCAAACTGTTCTGAGAAGCAATCATTCCATGGGATGTTTATAGATGTTCAAAGAAAAGAGAAAGATGGGTAGTAATTTTGATATCAGATTGAATTTGATCAGGTATCGTTACTTCAGGACTTCACAGATGTTTTAACATGTTAATATGTTTCATGACTGTTTTATAAGAAAGAGTGTACAACAATTAGACTATGTATTAACATCTTATGCACAGTATGCAAAGTACTGAACAAAATGATCTTAAGTTCCCTCCTCTCTGGAAAACTTTAAAAGTCTAGAGATGTTTTAGAGGTAACATGCACAGAATAAATAGAAATTTAGTACAAATTAACACTTCATAAAAAACTATTTTTACTATGCATAAAGAAATATATATAGTTCATCAGATAATTCATAGCCTAGTGAAGTGATTTCATGTTCAAGTCCATAAAAAAACAGAGGTTCTATATGTTGGCTTCAACAGCCAAAAACAAATGTTGGATTAGGGCTGAAGTTCTGGTACTGAAACTTTATAAAGAGCATATAAAGGATGGAAAATGAGGAGAGTAGAAAATAAACCATCATAAGTAGATGAGAGTAGAGAGGAAGTGTTATTATATAGGGACATATATTTTTAAAGATGCTTCAGTTTATGAATTTGAAGTTTGAGGAACAATATTATGAAAGTTTATCAATCATAAAATACACACACATATATATACATACATATTAATACAAACATATATATATGAACTCATGGGCATTAAAGCTTGAAAGGAATACTTTTAAGGTATACAAAATGAACTCATACTTAGAGATGATAAAATGATATCACTCTCAAGAAATTATATCAATAGCTTACAAAATGCTTTAGAAAAACAATGAAAAATAAATCTATAGTAGTTTAATAATATTAAGTACATCTAGCACTTTTTTGTGGGTGTTCAGTATCTAGTAGCACAGGTAAATATTGTTCAAAGTGTCTCATGGAACCTGGGTCCA
Organism: Microcebus murinus; assembly: GCF_040939455.1. NCBI lineage: Eukaryota > Metazoa > Chordata > Mammalia > Primates > Cheirogaleidae > Microcebus > Microcebus murinus. Next base: position 58,712,445 of record NC_134108.1, read on the forward strand.
AAACAAACTACCAAATTGGAATTTTCATGAATCACAACATAGACATTATATCTTCTCTTTGAATTCTGTGAAAATTTCAACTGTTTTCCTATATAATCCCCCTACAATTTTGTAAAATCTCAATCTATAACTACCACTATCACAGCAAAATTGAACAAAAGGTTGGTACATCTACTGCCCTCATCCTTGCTTGGCCTCCCCCATCATCAACATCTCCTACCAGCATGGCACGTTTCTTACAACTGAACCACACTGATATATTATTGTCACCAAAAGCCCATAGTTTACATTAGGCTTCATTCTTGGTGCTGTACAATTTTTTGAGTTCGGGAAAATACATAATGACATGTATCCATTATTATGGTATCACACAGAGCAGTTTCACTGCCCTAAAAGTTCTCTGTGCTATGGCTATTCATTTTTCTCTTTCCCAACTTCTGGCAATCACTGATCTTTTCATTATCTTTATAGTTTTGCTTTCTCCAGAATGTCATATAATTGGAATCATACAGCATGTAGCCTTTTCAGATTGGTTTCTTTCACTTAGTGATATGTAGTAAGTTTCCTCCATGTCTTTTTGTGGTCTGATAGTTCATTTTAGCACTGAATGATATCTTGTTGTCTGAATGTACCACGATTTATCCATTTGCTACTGAAGAACATTTGATTGCTTCCAAATTGGGCAATTATGAATAAAGCAGCTATAAACACCCATGCGTCCATTTTTATGTGGACATAAGTTTCCAACTCGTTTGTGTAAATTCCAAGGAGTCTTGCAACTCTTTTAATTCCTCCTTACAAATGATGAAACAAAAAAATGGGACAAAACAAATAACTCTTCCATGCATATACACAATGCTTTCTGAAATCACTTTACATTTAGGATCACAAACCTCAATTGTGTTCTTAATGCTTTTTTATTTATTTTCTTTCAACTATTATGGGGGCACAAATGGTTTTGGTTACATGTATCAATTTTGTTATGCTTGAGTCAGGATTATAAGTCTGCCCATCACTCAGATAGTGTTCATTGAACATTAGAAATGTTTTCCCCCATCCTCTCTTCCCTGTCCCCTTTGCTTTTCCATTGAGTTTTACTTCCCTCTGTGCACATGTGTGCTCATCAATTAGTCCAATTTAATGGTAAGTACATGTGGTGTTTGCTTTTCCATTTTTTAGATTCTTCACTTAGGATAATGGTCTCCAGTTCCATTTTCCAACCATGGCAAAAGGCATTAAGTCATCATTCTTCATGGCTCAGTAGTATTCTGTGGCATACATATATCACATTTTTTCAATCCACTCATGAATTGATGGGCACTTGGGTTGATGCCACATCCTTGCAATTGTGAATTGTGCTGCAATAAACATTCAAGTGCAGGTGTCTTTTTTTTAATAAAATGATTTCTTTTCCTTTGGGTAAATACCCAGTAGTGGCATTACTGGATCCAATGGTAGGTCTACTTTTAGTTCTTTGAGGAATTTCCATACTATTTTCCATAGAGGTTATACTATTTTGTAGTCCCACCAATAGTGTATAATCGTTCCTTTCTCTTTGCATCCACACCAGCATCTATTGTTTTGGACATTTTACAAAAGCCATTCTAACTGAGGTAAGGTGATGTTTCATTGTGGTTTTAATTTGCATTTCCCTGATGATTAGTGATGTTGAGCATTTTTTCATATGTTTATTGGCTATTAATCTATTTTCTCCCATATCTCCTCCCCCATATTCACTCTCTGACATACCCTTCCTTACTTTCTATTTCACTGAGAAAATCCAAAACCAATATAAGAGAATTTCCACAAGCTTATCTCATTTTTTTCACACTTCTAGCAACCTACTTTTGTGACTTTATATTTTGCCTTTGCCTTTTCTTCTATTACTGTGGGTGAATTGTCCATACTCCTATGTGAGGCCAAATCCCTGCTTTCTTTGCTGGATTATATCACACATGGCCTAATCAAGTATACTATTCAAGCAATTCTTTCTTTTCTCTCATACCACTCATTTCCTTCTCTTACCAGCCCGCCCATCTCATGTCCCCATTTTGTCTTCCAGCTTCTGCCTAATTTCTGTCCTTCATTTTACATCAAAACTACTTTTGAAACATCTAATCTCACTTCCTCCTCCCCTCCCCATGTAACCCACTCAACTGAGGCTTTTGCCACTATCCACAGTATGAAAACTAAGTCATTAATAAACTTTATTTTGTCAAATCCAATGGTCAATTCTTGTTATCCATTATAGTTCTGCTACCAGTAATATTTCGCAATGTTCATATCCATTGCTACCTTAAATGAAACCACATTATAAGTTATATTAGAAATTGTACTTACTGTTTTCTTTAATATATATTTTACTTATTTTCTTATTTTTTCATTATATATTTACTTAGTGTCTATTCCTTTTTGTTTTTTGTTTGTTCCTTTGTTTTTTTCAGTTAGAATGTGAGCTCCAAGTGTTTTTCTTCTTCAGCTCTGTTTATAGCTACATCCCCAGGACCTTAAACAAGGCTAGAACATAATAGGTGCCCAAAACATGTTTGTTGAATAATTAAGTAAATGGGTAATAACTTTCTTTCATTGGAAAGTATTCATCAAATTATAATAATGAAATAACTCCTTCAAAGGTAATATATAATATTCTAGTGAGCATGATTAGAAACAATATAAGGGATCTTTATTTCTCTTTCTACCTTAATATTGCCTCTCAAGTTTTTGGACAACTTGATCTTTTGCTATACAAAGTTTCTATTTTTATATCATCAACCATGCCTATCTAATCTTTTCTGGCAACTGTATTTCCATTCCGGCTTAGAAGCCCTCTCTAATCATGATATCTCTAAACACAAACCCAAGATTGTGCATGGAATCTCCTAGGTACTTGTACATATTCTTTTGAAGCTATCTGAAGTTTATTGTTGTACATGTTGTATTACATCAGTCTATTTATAAATTAATTACTCCCATTTATACACCTATTCATTTGGATTTTCACATATAGTTTAAGATCATTTTATCCAATTTCCATAGTAGTTCTATTTGGATTTCAATCAGAATTTCATCAAATTTATCGATAGTTAAAGAATAACATTTTTATCATACTAACTCAAGACTGATATATGAGATGAGTTCATGGCTTTCTAGTTTATACTTTTCTTAGCAGGTTTTAGGTAGATTTCTATCATTATTTATATTTTGTATCCATTTTAATTACAATAGAATTGCATTCTTTGGATTTGAATAAAACTCAGTTGTAAACCAATCTTGCTCTGGCGACTCACTCCAATTTTTAAATATTTCACAAATATAAAAGACTAAGAACAGCCATAGACTCATAACTGAGACAAAAAGACAATTTCTAAAACATTTGAAGTTCCTGTGTTCCTTTACATGCACAATCCCTTTGCTACAACTCAGAGATAACCACTTTCTTTAATATGGGATTTATCATTCATTAACTCTTTTTTATAGTATGTGATATTTACTCTTAAAATACATTATTTAATTTAGCATGGACTCATGCATTATATAATAGGAATAGTATCACATGCAAATTTTCTGTAACATGGTATTTGCATGCAATATCATATTTGGAAAAGTCATTCATATTGTTGTACATATCTGTAATTCATTAACTTTTCACTGAATTATAGTATTGTAGCATAATATTACATTACCGTTTCTTTAGCCATTATTTAACTATTCTCTATAGATGGATATTAGGTATATTTCTAGCTTTTTGTTGTTAATGACAATGATGATTTTCTTTCACAAATAATTATTTGATGAACCTTATTTTACATATGACTTTGCACACATACAAGAGTTTTTTGAGGGTATACAGGTACAAGTTAAATTGCTGACTTGTTGCATATGCAACATGTACAAATTTATAAACTAGAAAAAATTTTTTCCTGAAATAGTTTACAATTTTTCAATAATATTGTAATTTAAAACACACTATCAGTGCATAAATGTTTTCATTGTTCTTTATCCTTACAAAAATTTGTCATTGACTATTTTCAATTTAAAATTCTGATATATATAAAACACTATTTTATTGAATTTGGTGAGTATATTTCTTTGATTATTAATGAGATTGTGCAAATTTCATATATTTTTTTTTAATTTTTTTTTATTTTGGCATATTATGGGGGTACAGATTTTAAGGTTTCAATAAATGCCCATTTCCCCCCCTCCCCCCAAAAGTCTGAGTCTCCATCATGACCATCCCCCAGATGGTGCAAATCTCACTCATTATGTATGTATATACCCGCCCCCCGCCCCCCTCCCCCCTCCCCAATACCCTATTACTGTAGCACCTATGTGTCCACTTAGGTGCTACTCAGTTAATACCAGTTTGCTGGAGAATATATCTGGTGCTTGTTTTTCCATTCTTGGGGTACTTCACTTAGTAGTATGGGTTCCAGCTCTAACCAGGAAAATATGAGATGTGCTATATCACCATTGTTTCTTAGAGCTGAATAGTACTCCATGGTATACATATACCACATTTTATTAATCCATTCTTGGATTGATGGGCACTTGGGCTGTTTCCACAGCCTTGCAATTATGAATTGTGCTGCTATAAACATTCGAGTGCAGGTGTCTTTTTTGTAGAGTGTCACTGGATCATTTGGGTAGATGCCCAGCAATGAGATTGCTGGATCAAATGGTAGATTCACTTGTATCGCTTTAAGGTATCTCCATATTGCTTTCCACAGAGGTTGAACTAGTTTGCAGTCCCACCAGCAGTGTAGGAGTCTTCCTCTCTCTCCCCAACCACGCCAGCATTTATTGTTTGGAGATTTTTTGATAAAGGCCATTCTCACTGGGGTTAAGTGATATCTCATTGTGGTTTTGATTTGCATTTCCCTGATGATTAGAGATGTTGAGCATTTCTTCATATGTTTGTTGGCCATTCTTCTGTCTTCTTTAGAGAAATTTCTGTTCAAGTCCTTTGCCCACTTTTTAATGGGGTTATTTGATTTTTTCTTCCTAATTTTCGTGAGTTCTAAGTATATTCTAGTTATCAGTTCCTTATCGGATGCATAGGATGCAAAAATTTTCTCCCATTCTGTAGGTTGTCTGTTTACTTTCATGACTATTTCTTTGGCTGTGCAGAAGCTTTGTAGTTTGATCATGTCCCATTTATTTATTTTTGTTGCTGCTGTGATTGCCTTTGGGGACTTCTTCATAAACTCTTTGCCCAGGCCGATGTCTAGGAGAGTGTTTCCAACTTTTTCCTCTAGAGTTCTAATAGTTTCATATCTTAGGTTTAAGTCTGTTATCCAGCGTGAGTTGGTTTTCATAAATAAAATGTTCATTTTATTTTTGTATTCTTTCTCATGCTAATAGATTTTTTAAAGATTTTATGTATTGTAAGTATTGACCCTTTGTTATTTATATGTGAGGCAAATGTATTCAAATGTGCTCTGCCTTTCTCTGTCCTTTACTGTTTTTTTAAACTGCTTTATTCCAATATGAGGTATAATTCTGATTATGCCTTCTCTTCTCTAGATAGGTGAACAGAAGTTTTAATTTTAATGTTAAAATGTCTAATATTTTACTTTGTATACTATTTTTTTCTGTTGTATTTAAGAAATCTTTCCCTACACAAAGGTCAAAAGATAGTCTTTCATATTTGCTTCTTAAATTTTTAAGTGTTCTTTTGCATTTAAGTTTTTCATTCATTTGGTTTCAATTTTGATATAATGTGGGGTTTAAATTTAGTTTACTTCTTAATGTGAATAATCTATTGTCCTCTGTCTAGTTATTAAATAGTTCATCTTTTCCTCACTGATTTATAATACTAGCTTTTTTACATCTTACATTTTACCTTATATTAGTTTCATTTCTGGGCTTTTTGTTGTTTCTTGATATAGTTGTCTATTTCTGAGCCTAGGCTATGCACTTTTATTATAATATCTTTATAATAATGCTTGAAATTTGGTAAATTCCCACACAATGTTCTCGTTTAATATGATCTTGGCTAGTCTTTAGCTCCTCCTCATACACTTTAAGTCAACCAGTTAAACTCCACACAAAGTACTCATGGGTTTTTTATTAGTTTTATCTTTCATCAAAGTTTGTCATTTCCTCTATAAAGTTTTCCTACTTCCTTGGTTGTAAATATCCTCATATACATTTTTGTTGAGATATAAGGGCCATAACCATAATATGGATAGATTCTAAGGGCATAGTTAGATAGGTTTTGACAAATGTATAGATGCACATAAACACAGCCTCAATCAAGTTATACAATATTTTTATTTCTTCAGAAAGTTCTTTCATTTTTCTTTCCAGAGGCAGTCATCTTTCTGAATTTTACCTCTATAAACTAATCTTGCATGGTCCTGAATTTCATTTAAATGAAATCATACAGAAAGTATTTTTTTGTGTCTGACATTTATAGGTAGCTACTTATTCTTAGCAAAAAAAGAAAAAAATGTTTTTTTGAGTTTCATCCATGTTTTTTGGATGTACCAGTAATTTATTATTTTTATATTGCTAAGTAGTAATCCACCATATAAATATAACACAGTGTTTATACATTCACATATTATCTACATTTCTGTTGATTTTATGTTTTAGATGTCCTGAATAAAAATGCTATGTACATATTTGTACAAGAATTTTATTAATATGTTTTAATTCACCCTGGTAAATACATAGGATGAGATTTAGAATTGCCAAATAGTTTTCCTGGGTAGTTGTATTATATCATCTTATACTCCCATCAGCAATTTAAGAACTACTGATTGCTCTGAAACTTTGCTAACTGCCAGTCGTTTATTTTTTTTGCTTTTCTAGTGGATGTGAAGGATGTTCCACTGTTGTTTTAATTTGAATATTTCTGACACAAAAAAAAGTTGAACAAATTTTTACATTCTTATTAGTTTGTATAGGCTATTTTGTGAATGATTTGCTCAATTTTTAAAATCCATTTTAAAGAGTAAAATCCTTTTTTGTAAAGATTAGTTTTTATTGTTGATTTTTAAAGTGTATTTTATTTATTTGAAATACATATCTTTAACAAATATATGATTCCAAATCTGTGTGTTGGTTTTTATCTTATCGACAATGTATTTTATGAAACAGATTTATTTTGTTTTTGTTTTGTAATAAAGTGAGAATATTTTTGTAGTATATAGTCCATAAAATTATCAGAAGTGAAATTACCTGGCATAGTTTTCAAAGGTAGGCCTTTAGTGACTAATTTTTTGAAATTCTATACAGTTAATCCTAGAACAACACAGGGCTTAGGAGTATCAACCTTCCACACAGTATATAACTTTTGACTCCTCCAAAACTTAACTCCTAATAACCTTCTACTGACCTGAAGACTTACCAATAATATAAATTGTGAATTTACACATAGTTTTTGTGTTTTATGTATTATATGCTGTATTCTTACAATAAAATGAGCTAGAGAAAAGTGAATGATATGAAGAAAATCATAAGGGGCTGGGTGCAGTGGCCTATGCCACACTCTTAGCACTTTGGGAGGCCTAGGTGAGAGGATCATCTGAGTTCAGGAGTTCAAGAACAGCTTGGGCAAAAAATGAAACCCCCATGGCCACAAAAAAGAAAAAAAAATTGATCAGGTGTAGTGGCTCTGAGCTGTGATCACATCACTGCACTCCACCCTGGGCAATAAATGGAAAGCCTGTCAAAAAACAAAAAAGAAAAAAGAGAAAATGCATTTATAATACTACACTATACTTATTGATACCTTAAGTTTACATTGTCTGTTTACAAGCTGAATCATCTATCTGAAATGGAGGGCAACTGCAGCATCAGATCTCAATCTATGGGTATGTATCATGCAATTCAACTTTTTCTTTTAATGTCATGACTTTTTTCCTGTTTCTTGGGAGCACTTCCAGCATCACTAGTGGCACTTTGTATAGGACCCATGATGTTATTCAAAGTTTACAGTATTGCACTAAACACAATGAAAAATACATAAGAACCACAAGGGATCACTTTTTGCCATAATGTGCAATTTACCAGAGAGATGAAAAACTCACATGGAGATGATTAGCATCTCATGGTGTTACTGTCAACCTTTGAGCTCACTGCAATGGCAAAAGGAGGTAGCTATAAAATTATTACAGTAATACAGTAAGTACTACAGTATCACTACTGTTAATTTTATGTAGTTATAATTTAATACTGCATCTTTACATTTGTTTACTTTTTCTCATGAGAATGGCTCCATGTATAGTCAGTAAGTGTTTGTGTAAATTTTAATAACTTTAACTTTTTATAATAGATTTGTGTCTATCTTATGGTAGTAAATGATAAAATCGAATAATATCTACACATATTCTATGCATTCATGACATTCTTATATTTTTCTTAATTTTTTGATAATTCTAGGCTATGTGCAGTTCACCTGCAAGGTTTACAAATTGTTGCAAATGTCAAAAGAATGTTCCAATACATTTATTGAAAAAATCCACATAAAATTGGACCCACACAGTTAAAAGCCAGGTTGTTCAAGGATAAACTGTATTCACAGGGACATTAGTCATCTTTTCTGCCATTTATTTCCATGGAGTGCTTGATACAGGCATACCTCCTTTTATCAGGCTCCTCTTTACAGTGCTTTGCAGATACTGTGCTTTTTACAAATTGAAGGATTGTGGTAACCTTATGTCAAGCAAGCATTTATCGGTACAATTTTTCCATCATCATGTGCTCACTTCATGTCTCTGTGTCACATTTTGCTGATACAGTATTTCAAACTTTTTCATTATTATTATACTTATTATGGTGATCTGAGGTCAGTGATCTTTGATATGACTATGGTCATTGTTTTGGGGCACCATTAAATGCACCTATATAAGACAACAAACTTAATAAATGTTATGCATGTTCTGGCTGCTCCACTGATGGGCCATTCCCCCTTCTCTCTCCCTGTCCTCAGGCCTCCCTATTCCCTGAGACACAACAATATTGAAAGTAGACCAATTTATAACCCTACAATGGCCTCTAAGTGTTGAAGTGAAAGGAAGAGTCGCATGTCTCTTACTTTCAATCAAAAGCTAGACATGATTAAGTTTAGCCTGGAAGGCATGTTGAAAGCCCAGATAGGCTTAAAGCTATACCTTTTGTGCCAAACAGTTAACAAAGTGGTGAATACAAATGAAAAGTTATTGAAGGAAATTAAAAGTGATACTCCAATGAGCACACAAATGATAAGAAAGTGAAACAGCCTTATTGCCGATATTCAGAAAAAAGTGTTAGAAGTCTGGATGAAAGATCAAACCAGCCACAACATTCCCTTGATTTAAAGCCTAATCCAGAGGAATGCCCCAATTCTTTTCAATTCTATGAAGGCTGAGAGAGGTATAGAACCCGCAGAAGAAAAGTTGGAAGTTAACAGAGGTTGGATCAGTAGGTTTAAGGAAAGAAGCCATTTTCTTAACATAAAAATGCAAGGTGGTGCAGTTAGTACTGATGGAGAAGCTGAAGCAAGTTATCTGAAAGATCTCGGTTAGATCACCGATGAAAGCATCTACATGAGATAGACTGTCAATGTCAATGAAACAGTCTTCCACTGGAAGAAAAAGATGCCATCTTGGACTTTCATAATTAGAGAGGAGAAGTCAATGCCTGGTTCCAAACCTCAAAGGACAAGCTGACTCTTGTTAGGGACTAACGCCGCTAGTGACTTTAAGTTGAAGCCAATGCTCATTTACTATTGCAAAAATCCTACAGCACTTAAGAATTATGCTTAATCTACTCTGCTTTTACTTTATAAATAAAACAACAAAGCCTGAGTGACAGTACATCTGTTTACAGTATGGTTACTGACTATTTCAAGCCCACTGTTGAGATTTACTGCTCAGACAAAAAAAGATTCCTTTTCAAATATTACTGCTCCATAGACAATATCCCCAGACACCCAAGAGCTCTTGTGAAGATATACAAGAAGATTAATGTTGTTTTCATTCCAGGTAACACAAAATCCATTCTACAACCCAAGGATCAAGGAGTTTCTACTTTCAAGTCTTATTATTTACAAAATATATTTTGTAAGGTTATAGGTGCCATAGATGGTGATTCTTCTGAAGTATCTGGGCAAAGTAAGTTTAAAACTTTCTGGAAAGGAATGATCATTCTACAAGCCATTAAGAACATTTTTAATTCATGGGAGAAGGGCAAAATCAACATTAACAAAAGTTTGAGAGACACTGATACCAACTCTCACAGGTAAATTTGAAGGATGTTCAAAACTTCAGTGGAAGTAACTTCAGGAAGTAACTGCAGATGTACTAGAAAGAGCAAAAGAACTAGAATTAGAAATGTAGCCAGAAGATGTGACTAAATTGCTTGCACATGATAAAATTTTAAGGGATGAGGAAAATGAGCAAAGAAAGTGGTTTCTTCATATGTAAGCTACTCTTAGTGAAGATACTATGAACATCATTGTAATGACATTGACATTGATGTCATTACATCATTGTAATGACAACAAAGGATTTAGAATATTACATAAACTTAGCTCTTAAAGCACTGACAGTGTTTGAGAGGATTGACTCTTGCTTTGAAAGAAGTTCTTCTGCGGGTAAAATACTATCAAACATCATTGAATGCTACAGAGAAATCTTTCTTTAAAAGAAGAGCAAATTGATGTAGCAAATTTTATTGTTGGTTTATATTATGAAATTGCCACAGCTATCCCAACGTGTAACATCCACCACTCTGGTCAGTCAGTAGCCATCAACATTAAGACCCTCCAAAAGCAAAAATATAATTTGCTGAAGGCTCAGAAGATCATTAGCAATTTTTAGCCCTAAAATGTTTTTTTAATCAACATATGTATATATTTTTAGACATAATGTTATTATACGCTTAAAAGACTATAGTATAGTGTAAACTATATTGACTTACTCTATAGTGAATGACCCTGCTGGATCTGTGGCATTAAAACATCTTTCTTGGCTTTTATAGTAAAGCAAACACAAATAAGGAAATTATGCCAGTTCGTAAACATTCTCTACCTGGTAACTCAATAAAGAGAGAACTAATTAGGTTGAAGGTCTAGAGAACTGAAGAAATAGAGGATCAGGAACCCCTGGTTTAAATTGTCCTGTATCATTTGGGTGATTCCAGCCCATCACTTTACCAAACTCTCTCTGTTCCTCAGTTTCCCCTTCATATCCCCTTCATATCTATTGATATGGCATATCTGTTGATGCCATTGCAAAGACATTTGATCATACCCTTAAAGGTACCTCATGCTCTGCAGAAGGAAGTTACCATATAGACTCAAAGTAAGAAGGTATACACCTTTATTATTATCCCAAAGGTGCATGATATGGGGCAGGGGTGAGGGGGAAGCTTTTATGCAGTTGAAGTCATTTCTGCAGTCTGGGGGAAAAAATGCTTTTAAAGCAATCAATTTTTAACAGACATGCAGAATGTTTCTTTTGTCCTAGCAGCTCATTAATACTTTTATAGATTTGGGTGTTTTTTTTTCTATTATCGGCCAAGTTATAAAGTGTTCATTTTCATACCTTCTCCTTGTACTAAATTGAAAAATCCTTGAGGGCAAGGACTATGTCTAAATATTCCCTGTGGTTCCATTGCTTAGCTCAGCTCATTGTAGGTGCTCAGGGAAAGTGAGATTGAATAAATCAATCATCACACCTCAAGAACCCCCTGTCTTAACAGGTACCATGCTAAGAAATGTAAAGTTAAAAAGATCAGGCAAATGGGGGATGTGTTCCTATCCTTCAATCCTACATTATAGAAACCCAACACAAACTAGCTTAAAAGGAAAAAAAGAATGTGGGTAGAGGACAGAATTTACTTGTCCTAGGCAGGTTACTTCTATTAATAGTTTCAGGAATAGCTGAATCGAAGATTCAAAGGTTTCCAACAATGTTATCCTGCAGATGAGGTCTCTTTCTATAGCCTGCTCTTGAGTGGCTTTATCCTCAGGAGGTTTTTTTGTTTTTGTTTTTTTTTCATGTGAAAGCCCCTCACAGCTCCATGTTTACATCCAATTATAACAAAAATAGAGTTTTATGCCAATGGTCCTAGCAAAAGTCCTAGGAGTAATTCTCAATGAGTTTAATTGAGTCACCTGCACTTCACTGAACCCATTATAGTAACTCTGAATAGGCTTACGTCACATGCCTACCTCTGGATTTGGAGGTGGGCTTGACCCCATCCAAATCATATGGATTAAAAGTGAGGGAAGGTTGTTCACCAGAGTAAAATCAAGTTGCTGTTACTAAAAGGGGGAGAAAATATCAGGCAAGCAAAAACCAACACATGTCCTCCAGAGAGGAGATGTCCTATACATCAGTAATTATATGGTAAAGCTAGGAGTGATGCTTATCTTAAGTGCTCACAGCCAAAGATTAGGTAAGAGAAATGTATCACTTCAAAAACAGGTGCTCCATAAACACCTTCTAGGAGAAAGCCTGTGAACTAGGCCTTTTTGGATATGTAGGATTATGGTAGATGAAGATGAGGTGGTCTTTCAGATCTATGGAAAGGCATGAACAAAGGCAGTGAGGTAAGGATCCTTTGGAGGTTTTCCAAGTTTGCTGGGAATTTTGGGGAGGAACTTCGGTTGGGGGCTAGATCTATACATTGTCTAATAAGTGCTAATCCTTTATGCAGATTTTTCCATATATGGTCTCAAAAAAGAGTAATTTTGACAGGCACCAGGAGTAGGGTTATTCTTCCCATGTTACCTATGGAGTGAGGCCTAGTGCAAGAGATGCCTGCAGAGAGTTCACCCTCTTGTGTCCAGAGATGGAATAGCACAAGAAGCCCAATTTCTGTCCTCCAGCCCAAGACTGTGCCCCTCCCCCCATCCACAGTAATAATAAAATCTGGGGTTGGAAATCACCAGGACAGCAGCTGTGGCTCAGCCCTGCAGGGCCAGCCTGAGGACACCTTTGGAAGACCCTGTGGGAACAACAATATAGGCAGAAAGAAGGTATCTGACTTGCACAATGGCTAAGAGCAGAGACTCTGGAGTCAGTCCTGGTTTTAATTCTCAGTTTCATGGGTTAAGGTGTGCCCTTGGGTAGATTAGATAGCTTCTGTAAGACTTAGTTTCCTCATCTGTAAACTAGGTAAAGAACAATACCTATCTTATAGGATGGTTCATGGGGTCTGAATGAGGTATTGCATATTAAGAATTTAGCACTCTCTTCCTCATCCCATCTGGTCTCCTCTTCTTTATCTGGTCTAGTCTCCTCTTCTAGTCTCATCTCCTCTTTGGTCTGGTCTCGTTTCCTTTTCCTCGTCTGGTCTGTTCTCCTCTATGTTTTTTAATTAATATATTTATGGTACATATTCCTCTGATTAGAACTTTTGCTTTCCAGAGATATAATTTCCCTGCTTTTGAAAAAATTTGATCTGATAATTATCTAATTTCCAAATAACCCCCAAATACTTTAGTTTTTATTTTTATTATGCTTTATTTATGTATTTGGTAATAATCAAAGAATGGGACCTTGTTTAAAATTTCTTAAGGTTTCCTTTGTAATCACTTTTAGACACATTTTTATAAATCCTCTGAAATATACAAAACAAGTGTCTCCCCTTTCCAATTGAGATAAACTTCTATGTATAACTAATTATTCAATATTATTAATTTCATTACTCATTTCTTTTATGGCTATCTTTTTCTGTGTCTCTCCAAATCTGAAAAAGAGTAATTGAAATATTTGTCTCCAAACAGATTCAGCTATTTCTTGCTTCTTGAATACAAGTTTATGTCATATCTTCTTTATAATTTGTGCATTTTATTATTAATTCATCTCTTCTTTCATTTTCAGCCTGTTAATATTGATTGCATCATAACTGATATTGACCTCACACTTCTATCATCTTTATGTTTGCTTCCTTTTCATTTGTCTATCCCTTTATCTTGTCAATGGAAAAGAAGCCAAACTCTGTAAAATAATTTAAAAAGGTTTATTCTGAGCCAGATTTGAGGACCATGGCCTGGAGCCATACCCAACAACCTTGAGCAAGTGGATTCACTGTGGCTGGCTTACAGTTTAGTTTTTTTTTTTTTTTTTTTTTGAGACAGAGTCTCGCTTTGTTGCCCAGGCTAGAGTGAGTGCCGTGGCGTCAGCCTAGCTCACAGCAACCTTAAACTCCTGGGCTCGAGTGATCCTTCTGCCTCAGCCTCCCGGGTAGCTGGGACTACAGGCATGCACCACCATGCCCGGCTAATTTTTTATATATATATATATATATCAGTTGGCCAATTAATTTCTTTCTATTTATAGTAGAGGCGGGGTCTCGCTCTTGCTCAGGCTGGTTTTGAACTCCTGACCTTGAGCAATCCGCCCGCCTCGGCCTCCCAAGAGCTAGGATTACAGGCGTGAGCCACAGCGCCCAGCCCTACAGTTTAGTTTTATACATTTCAGGAAGACAGAAGTTATTGGTAAAATCATAAATCAATACATGGAAAACATACCTTGATTTGGCCTGAAAAGGTGGGACATCTCAAAGGGGAGGTGAAGGGTTTACAGATTATAGGTGGGTTTGTAGACTATTTGACTTGTAATTGGTTGAAGAAATGAAGCTTTGTCTAAAAGCTTGGAATGTTTTAAGTTAAGATTAGGAAGTCTGTTAATCAGAGATGAGCTATCAGCCATATATTTGTTGTATAAATTGAGGATCTGCAGGTTTGTCTTGTATAGCCTTAGGCCTGTTAATGAGTTAGAAAGGATATCTACAAGAAGGGAAGGGGGCATGATGCAGTATGTCTGACCTCCCTTCTAATGGCTACTAAGTCAGTTTTAGGGTATCCTCTTGGCCAAGAGGGGGTCCATTAATTCAGCCAGTGGGGAGGTGTTTTTATTTTAGTTCACAATCTTTATACTTTATCTGATGCATTGCCTTATGTGTTCTGTTTAAAGCCTATTGTGTATTTCAACTCAACCTAATAGTCTCTGTCTTATAGGGAGAAAATTCAGTCCAATTACATGTAGTGTTATCTTATAAACTTGACTTTGTTGCTTCTACCTTAATTATATGTTTTTTATATATTGATTTTTTTTACTTCCTTGACAAGGTTGTTTTTATGCCATTTTGCCCTTGTAAATTTGAAAGTGATACTATAATTTACCATTTTATTGATGTTCAGCCTCCTTTTTCTATTTGTAGAATCAGGCACATAGTTCTCAATCACAATTGGAAAAGAAAATGCTAGCTATTTTCCCCACTCAGTTGCATTCCTATGTAAATCAAAATGCTTTACTTTCCTTTTCCCTAAGACTCCTTCCCACTACAGCCAGATTAATATGAGAGAAATATAAGGAGTTTTCAAAAAGTTCATGGAAAATTCATATATGCAAAACTACATACATACTTTAGATTTTTTTTGCAGCAAAATAAATTCATACTAATATGTTATGTCTGAACAGGATCTAGTTTGAGACACTAAGAAGGATAAGATATTAGTTTGAAAAGAGCCCATATCAGAACCACATGAATTCTGCTAAAATTGAACCACCAACAAACAAATTTATGGAGAAGCTTGGGTGGAAGTATGTTGAAATCATTGATGCTTTAAGAAAAGCTTCTGAGGACAATGCCCCAAAGAAATCAGAAGTTTAAAAACAGATAACTCATTTTAAGAAGGGAAAAGATAATATTGAACATAAAGCTTAAGTAGCAAACCATCCACAACAATTTGTGAGGAAAAAACTAATCTTGTTTGTGTCTAAATTGAAAAGGACCAATGATTAACAGCACCAACAATAGCCAAAACCATACACATCTCCATTGGTTCAGCTTACACAATTGTGAATGAAAAGTTAAACCTCAACAGATGTTTCACTTGATGGGTGGGTGCCAAAACCATTACATCCAAATCACCTACAAACAAAAGCAGAGTTTTCTTTTTTTCTTTCTTTTCAAGTTTTTTCTTTTAATTTCAAAGTATTACAGGGATACAAATATTTTTGGTTAAATGGATCACTTTTACAATGTTGGAGTCATGGTTATAAGTGTGCCCATCACCCAGATAGTGTTCATTATACCTGTTAAGAAAATTATTGCCTATCCCCTTCTACCCCCTACCCTCTACTTGATTTCTGTTGAGTTTTATTTTCCTCTATGCATATGAGTGCTCACTGATTAGTTCCAATTTATTAGTGAGTACATGTGGTGTTTGTTTTTCCATTCTTTAGGTACTTCACTTAGGATAATGGTCTCTAGTTCCATACAAATTGTTGCAAAAGGCATTGAGTCATCCTTATTCATGGCTGAGTAGTATTCCATGGTATACACATACCACATTTTGTTAATCCACTCATGAATTGATGGGCACTTGGGTTGGTGCCACATTTTTGCCACATTATGAATTGTGCTGCAATGAACATTCTAGTGCAGGTATCCTTTTGATAAAATGATTTCACTTGGGTATATACCCAGTAGTGGGATTACTAGGTCTACCTTTAGTTCTTTCAGGAATCTCTACATTGTTTTCTATAGAAATTGTACTAATTTGCAGTCTTACCAACAGTGTATAAGCATTCCTTTCTCTCTGTATCCATGCCAGCATCTCTTATTTTTGGACTTTTAAGAAAAGCCATTCTGTCTGGGTTAAACTGATATCTCATTGTGGTTTTAATTTGTATTTCCCTGATGATCAGTGATGTTGAGCATTTTTTCATGTGTTTATTGGCCATTTGTCTATCTTCTTTTGAAAAGCTACTGTTTCTGTCTTTTGCCCACTTTTTGATAGGGTTGTTTGATTTTTTCTTGCTGATTTGCTTGAGCTCTTTGTAGATTCTGGTTACTAGGCTTTTATTGCTTATATTTTCTCCCATTCTATAGGTTGTCTGTTTGTTCTCTTGATTAATTCATTGGCTGTGCAGAAGCTTTTCAATATGACCAAGTCCCATTTAGTTATTTATTTATCTGTTGGCCGGACTAGAGTGCTGTAGTGTCAGCCTCGCTCACAGCAACCTCAAAACTCTTGGGCTCAAGCAATCCTTCTGCTCAGCCTCCTGAGTAGCTGGGACTACAGGCATGTGCCACCATGTCCAGCTAATTTTTTCTATATATTTTTAGTTGGCCAATTAATTTATTTCTATTTATAGTAGAAACAGGATCTCACTCTTGCTCAGGCTGGTCTCAAACTCCTGACCCTGAGCCATCTGCCCACCTTGGCCTCCCAGAGTGCTAGGATTACAGGCATGGGCCACCATGCCCAGCCCCATTTATTTTTTTGTTGTTGTTGCTGTGATTGCCATTGTGGTCCTTATGAATTCTTTGACTTGGCTGATAACTAGAAGAACTTTTCTAACATTTTTTTCTAGTATTCTTATTGTTTCATGCCTTACATTTAAGTCTTCTATGCATCTTGAATTAATTTTTGTGAGTGGTGAGAGATGTGGATCCTGTTTGATTCTGCTGCATGTGGAAGTCCAGTTTTCCAAGTACCATTTATTGCATAGGACTTCTTTCCCCAAGTATATATAGTTGGCTGGTTTGTCAAAGATCAGTCGGCTATATGTGGATGGTACTATTAATATATCTGAGTTTTCTGGTCTATTTCATTGGTCTATGTCCCTATTTTTTGCCAATACCATGAAGTTTTGGTTACTATAGCCTTTTAGTATATTTTGAAGTCTGGTAATGTGATGCCTCTAGATTTGTACTTTTTGCTTAAGATTTCATTGACTATTTGGGCTCTTTGCTGGCTTCAAATGAAGTGTAGAGTTATCTTTTCTAGACCTATGAAATGTCACATTGGTATTTTGATGAGTATTGCATTGAATCTGTAAATCACTTCGGATACTATGGATATCTTAACAATGTAGATTCTATCAACCCATGAGCAAGATATGTTTTTCTATTTGTTTTGTATCATCTGTGATTGCTTTCCTCAGTGTTTTGTAGCTCTCTTTGTGGAGATCTTTCCATTCCTTGATTAAGTATATTCCTAGGTATTTTATTTTCTTTGTAGCTATTGTGAATGGTGTTGAATTTTTGATTGACTCTCAGCTTGATTATTATTGGTATATAGGAATGCTACTGATTTGTGTACATTGATTTTTTTTACCCTGAGACTTTGCTGAATTTATTTATCAATTCCAGGAGTCTCTTGGTGGAATCTTTGGTGTTTTCTAGATATAAGATCATACCATCAGGAAAAAGCAATAGTTTGACTCCTCTCTCCTAATTTTGATAACCTTAATTTCTTTCTGTTGCATGATTGCTCTGGCTAGGACTTCCAGTACTATTTTGAATACAAGTAGTGACATGGACATCCTTGTCTTTTTCCATTTCTTAGTGGTAATTGTTTCAGCTTTTTTCATTCAGTATGATGTTGGCTGTGGGTTTGTCATATGTAGCTTTTATAATTTTGAGAAATGTTCCTTCTATGCCTAGTTTGTTGAAGGTTTGTATCATGAAAGGTTGCTGGATTTTGTGGAATGCTTTTATTGTATCTATTGAGATGACCATATGATCTCTGTTTTTCCTTCCTTTTATGTGGTAAATCACATTTCTTGATTTCTGTATGTTGAATCATCCTCCAATCCCTGGAATGAAGCCCACTTGGTCATGGAAGATTATTTTTTTGATGTGCTGTTTAATTTGGTTTACTATTAATAGAATTTTACTCAGGAGTTTTACATCTATATTCATGAGGGATACTGGCCTATAGTTTCCTCTTTGGGTTGTCCTTTCCTGGCTTTGGTATCAAGGTGATACTGGCTTCATAGAATGAGTTAGGGACAATTCCCTCCTTCTCAAGGTTGTGGTGTAATATCTGCAGTATGGATACCAAGTCTTCTTTGTAGGTGTGATAAAATTTGGATGGGAATCCACTGGGTCTGGAGTTTTTTGGGTTTTTTTTTAATGTTTTTATTACTGCTTCAATCTCATTGCTTGATTTTGGTCTGCTTAGAAATTCACTTTCTTCTTGAGTGACTCTTTTGAGGTTGTGTGCTTTCAGGAATTTGTTCATTTCCATTATGTTTTCAAGTTTATATGCACACGAATTTTCATAGTATTCCCAGATGATATTTTGTATTTCCATGGTATTAGTTGTAATATCTCCTTTTGCATTTCTGATTGAGCTTAATATGGTCCTTTCTTTTCCAGACAAGTACCCACTGAGAGAATTTGTCAAGACCAGACCTGCCCTGCAAGAAATACTCAGAACTTCATTATACATGGAACATCACAATGTTCACCCATCAGTGGAAAGCCACCCCAAAGCTAAAGCTTAGAGTTCAGATAGAATAACAGTACAAGAGGTAAAACAAAACACCAAGGACTAACCAACTAGATGAACAATATGACATCACACATATCAATTCTAAAAGTCAACATGAATGGTTTGAATTCACTACTCAAGAGTCATAGCCTGGCTGAATGGATAAAAAAAAAAAATTGCAAGCCAAGTATCTGTTGTCTCCAGGAAACACATCTAACCCATAAGGATTCTTACAGACTCAAGGTTAAGGGATGATAAAAAATATTTAATGCAAATAGTAACCAAAAGGAAGAAGGTATAGCCATTCTTGTATCAGATAAAATTGACTTTAAATCAATAATAGTAAAGAAAGATTAAAAATGGTCCTTATATAATGGTAAAGGGAGCAATTCAATAAGAAGGCATGGCAATCCTAAATATCTATGCATCTAACACAGGAGCACCCAAATTCATAAAGGAATTCCTACCAGATCTAAGCAAAGAGTTAAACAGCAGGATCATAATTCTTGGGGACTTCAATACTTCAGAAGACTTCAATACCTGACAGAACTGGACAGATCATTTCAAGCAGAAAATAAAGAAACACTGGACTTAAGTAGGACTCTAGAATAAATAGACCTAACCACCATTTTAAAAACATTTTAACCAAAAACTACTGATTATACATTCTTCTCATCAGCACATGGAACATTTTCCAAGATTAATTACATTTTAGGCCACAAATTGTGGCTCACCAAATTCATACCATGTATCTTCTCAGATCACAGTGAAATCAACACCAAGAGAAACAACCAACTTTACACAAAGCCATGGAAATTAAACAACCTCGCACTGAATGATTATTGGATCAATGATGAAATTAAGATGGAAATCAAAAAATTCCTTGAACTGAATGACAAAGGGCACACAATCTATGAGATTCAGCAAAAGCAGTCCTAAAGAGAAAAGTCATAGCTTTAAATGCATACATCAAAAAAACAGAAATATCACAAATCAACCATCTAATAACATGTTGCAAGGAACTACTAAAGGAAAAGCAAACCAAACCCATAGCCAGCAGAAAAAAAGAAATAACTAAGATCAAAGCAGAACTCAATAAAATCTAAAACAAGTAAATAATACAGATGATCAAGGAAACAAAAAGTTGGTCTTTGAAAATATAAACAAGCCCTCTTGCTAGAGTAGAGTTTTCAATTGAAATTTTAAACAAATGGGATAAGATCCTGATGCATTTCTTCAAAGAACTATAAAAGGAGATGAAGCATGACTTTACCAGTATGATCCTGAAGACAAAGCACCACCAAAGCAATGGCTTCCAAAAGGTGAAAGTGGTCCAGGCATACAAAATTGGATCAATCAAGAAGAAAACTCATGGCAACAGTTTTTTGGGTATGTTCAAGACATTTTGCTCGTTAACTTTCTGGAGGGCCAAAGAATGATAATATCTGCTTGTTATGAGAGTATTTGAGAAGGTTAGCCAAAGCTTTAGCAGAAAAATGGGGAAGTTTCATCATAGAGACCTTCTCCACCACAACAATCTTCCTGCTCATTCATCTCATCAAACAAGGGCAATTGTGCAAAAGTTTTGATGGGAAATCATTGGACATATATTTTACAGTCTGGACTTGACTCCTGACATTGTTTTGTTTCTTAGCCTTAAAAAATCTTTAAAGGACACACATTTTTCTTCAGTTAAAAATGTAAGAAAGACTGCATTGACATAGTTAAATTCCCAGGACCCTTTGTTCTTTAGAGATGGACTAAATGGCTGGTATCATATCTCACAGATGTGTTTTGAGCTTGATGGAGATTATGTCAAGGAATAAAGTTTATACTTTTTATTTTTACCTTTTAATTTCCTCTTTCCATGAACTTTTTGAAGTTTCCTTATAATTTCATTTCCTCCCTCACCACTCATTTTTTCCCTTCCTTCTTGAAGAGGAAACATCTGGAACAATTTTACTTCCTTATTCCCTTCCCTACCCATTCACAATTCAAACCTGAACCTCTATGTCATGTAGAGATAGTTACATATTTTTAATTCAATATGGTTATTAAATTTCTTTTGCTGAATATCCTTTCTTTTTAAAGAATCATGATTTAGCAGATATATTACATATTCCCAGTTAATTTATCCATTTGCATGTAACAGTATATCATAAGTTTTATTGATCCCAGCTATTCCCTCTTCTTTATCCTCCTCTATTTTGAGCACTCCCTTTTGTTCATCATATTAGAGCTCTTAAGTACTTCCCACAGAAGTAGTATACATGTATATTGGTGATATTCCTGGTTATCTTATATATCTTCAAATATGTTTCATCCTCACATATGAATAATAAAATTTTTGGAGGGTAAACAATTTTACTGAAATATGAAATTTTCCAGAGTTAGGATTCAAAAACTGGGTATATTTGACTCAAAAGTTTAAGCTCTTAACATAATGCTATATTCCACTTTTAATCTCTCTGTTATTACCTTTAATAATCAGTTATAAATTTGTGTAAAATAGAAATTAAATGTCATCAAAATAATAATACACAAAAAATGTAAACAAAAACTTGAGATTGCCTAGTAAATAATTCAGTGAAATATTACTTTAGTCTTTATAGTGTTATTTGAATAAAGAGACATTGGATTTTCCTAGATTTAACTGTAAAATTTAAATGATATCAATTCTTTCTTACATTAAGACAATCACTTAAATGTAGATACTTAATGCAATCTTAGTCAATATTTAAAAGATAAACTCCCTATACTTTATATCCTATTTATTTTAATATGTTTATTTTCCTATTTTTTAAAGCAATATGGTAAAATGATTCTACAGATCACCTGAAAAAAGTCACTAATAAAAATAGGTGTATCAGCCGGAACTCATAACTCATATCATAATCCAAAATTATTTCACAAGGATTAAAGTGTCAAATGACAAAATAAAAATTGGAATAAAATTCTATAATTTTACCTTTATATTCTCTAGATGGAAACCAACTTGAAGCAGAAATGCAAATAAAGAAATCATGATGGAAATCTCCAAGGATTTGAGTATGGTCAAAATTCAGTAAGACAAATATATATAAAAAAAGAAAAAGAAAACAATATTTTGGAAAATTTGTACAAATATAAAAAAAATTTATAATATAAAAAATATATAATTATATAATTTATATTATTAAATAAAATATAATGATATATTATGTGATATATATTATTAACATATAATATAATATATGTTACTAATAATATAACAATATAACATATTATATAATAATATAATATTAATCACATATAATGTAATATATGTTGTATAATAATATAACATAATAATATAACATATGTTATATAGTAATATAATATTAACATATATGATATATAATATAACATTATAACAATATAACATGTGTTATATAACAATATAATATTAATAACATATATGATATATAATAATATAACATTGTAACAATAACTTATGTTATATAATAATATAATATTAATAACATAATATTATATGTTATATAATAATATATAACATATAATATGTCACTATGTTATCTAATAATATAATTTATATAATTATATATTTTATATTATACATTTTATATAATAATATAATATAGTAACATAAATATAATATAATTATATTATATGTTAATATATAATATAATGTATAAATATATAATATAAATACATACAATATAATTATATAAATTATATAACTATATATATTTATATATTATAAATTTTCTTTTATATTTGTACAAATTTTCCCAAATATTGTTTGCCTTTTCATTTTTTTATATCTTTGTCTTACTGAATTTTGACCATACTCAAATCCTATGCTATATATAATTATGAATTAGATATAATATATAATATATTATGTATAATATGTATTACACATAATACATAATATATTATATAATTATATAGTATAATTAACAAGCAACAAGAAAAAGACTAATCATTCCATAAAGCTATTATGATATGAAAAGGACTATGAATGCTTAAAAATATATGAAAAATATTCAACAACACAAAGAAATGCAAATTAAAGCAAAATATTAGTTTTCATCCATTTTATGAACAAACTTTTTCTAGTAATTGCCTTATTTTAAGTGTTACGCATAGTAGGGTGGGGTTGAGAGGGAATGAAGAATTAGATATAATCTCAAACTACTGGTAGTCATTTAAATTGAAATAATTTTGCTGATTATCAGTTTTAAACTCAGAGTTACACTTTCAAAAATTTATTATATGAAAGTATGTTGAAGCACAACAAAGATTTATAAATAAGAAAATTCATTGTAATGTCACCTAAAGCAACAAATCACTGTAAATAACTCAAATGCCAAAGACTAGGGAAAGGACAAATAGATTTTAGCACATATGTACATTTGTGAAATATTGTAGTCATTTAAAGTTATATTTTAAATAGGCAAAATAATGGGAAAACAATCACAAAACAACATTAACTTTATAAAAGTGGAGCATAGAACTCAATATTCAGAAGATTTGCAATTCAACAAAAATAATATATATGCAAAAAATATACTAAATATTGGTAAAGCCTCATATTCAAAGATGTTAGTAAAGATTTTTAAAACTTCTTCTCTTTAAACTTTTCTATATTTTAAATTTTTTACAATAAATAGCCATTGTTTTAATATCAGAAAATATTTATCAGAACAATTTTAATATCAGAAAAATTATTTCCCTATAAAGTGTTTGGTGGCAAATCATAGAAATAGATTAGCATCTAGAACATAGTAGCTATTTAATGATACTTACTGAGTAAATAATTAGCATTCCATACTAATTATTTTACATTTTATCATCGTTTTTGTTTCTCTACCCTTTGTTTCCTTGTATGTTTTTGTATCCTAATACCTTGTATTAATTATTCCATATTCTCCATTATTACTTTAACTACAGCTGCCCATGGTTTTGTCATCATTTCTGTAAATGATTGAATAGATGACAATAATATACTGACATATTTTATGAATTCTTACTAGGATTACAAGGAAGATGGAATAAACGGTTGCAGTGAAATGCTCCAGGACTTCTAAATTGCTATCCTTTATAAAATAAAGTGATGAAAGAAATAATAATGAAGAGGTGTAGTTTCTTTTTTATGATCAATTAGAACTACTTTGCTTTGAGCTCAACTTTGATGAAAAGTTTAAGTGCCAGATTCAAATAGGTTATAGAAAGGCATTTACTGTTCTTCTTACCTATCTTTTATTTAAAAATGGCAGAAAAATCAGACTTCTTGGCTTTGAATACAATAGATTAAACATATCCATAAAAGTAAGTTCCCTACCTGTGGCCAAAATATAAAGCAATTTAGACAAAATAATTTTTAAGTGTTGCTTAGAAATTTCCTTAAGTGTCTTCAATAAAATCATGGATAAAACATGAACATGGAGTTTGCTGCCCATAAGAAATATTTATCAAGTATTTTCTGCCCCACTTACCAAACACAGATAATTGATTTCAGTACAGATGTGGTTCTTGGCATGGCCCAAACTGCAAATCCTTAATTATGTAGGAAAGTCAAGCCTGAAAAATAAAACAAAGAAACATGTACAAAATGGTAACAATTGGTGTATTTTATTTTATCAGAAAAGAAGCAAGCTTACAAATTGATCCATGTAACATTTCCTTATAAATATGGAAAGAGTAAAATTATTGCCTTTAGTTTTTCCTTTAGCTGTTCAAGTCTGAATCTGACAGATGTGGATTAAATGTGTCTATTCTGTTTACAAAAAACAGACTTTTTAAATTGCTAGCATATACCAATAGATATTCATAACATTACCATTCCATCACAGTACATCATGATATTTCTTTTAACTGTCATTTGCATCTTGATGTACTCTTTAGAATTTTTTTCATCTGTACTGATACTATTTTAGTAATGGAATATTCTCTACTGGTTTTAAACTCGATACTTACTAAATTAATTCCCAATTGTCTTCATAAATATTGCAGAGTATTTGAGGGTTGCAGACCACATAAGCTATAAAATATTATTGGGATTATCTGGTGAAATATCTACTCTTTATGATATTTTACAGAATTATTTAAAGTCACTTAATGCTTCCTGGTGGCATCTTTATAGAGGATTGCCACTTTAAAAGGAATTTAAAAATATAGAAAAAACAGGAATATTTTAATTTTTTGTGGTAGGCACCAAATACAAAGATGACTTACAGCTATTTCTCAAGGAATATATCAAAGTGTGTTCAACTTTCATCCCTTAATATATACTCTTAAGATAAAAATCTCATAATATTATATAAAACTTCTCTGTTATTCAAAGAAGGAAGTGTAATCGTGTGTGTGGGGGGGGATGGAGGTTATAAAGATTGAGATTGAGAGAAATAGAGAAATAGAAAACAGAAAAAAATAAAAAGAGAAAAATGTAAAAGAAATCAAATGAAAAAGTAAAATGTTGCATCCACTTAATGTTTGCAGGAATACTAAAGTCAAAGTATACTGAACCAAAAAAGATATTTCATTGTCTCTAATTCATCTGTAAGGTGTATTTTATTGATATCACTTGACAGAAGTCAGTTTATCATCAAATTACCCAAGCACTAACCAAAAATAACTTTTTATCCTGTCTTAATTTCAAAATTCTACAGGTATCATTTGACTTGAGCCCTTCTAGAGCACAGAAACATGTATTCCCCATGTTGTTAAAAAAAGAGAAGATTCAGTGTGAATTGAAAAGAAAACAAATGTAAAAAGGAGGGCAAAGAATGTCAAATGTACAGCTTGCCACTGTTGTTAGGCCTATTTTTCTTCCACTGGGTCAGTGACCCAGGTGCTTGCCACTGTCAAGTAGAATGGTCTGAGTGACACCTGTTTTCCCAGATCCCTCGACCCTTACTCAGCCGGTACTTCTGATAAGTCTTCATGAAATGCACAGAAATGGAGTCAAGAAAATGGGCAGTTGCCAGGGGAATTTTGCCACACTTTTGACTAACCACTTGTATATTCTCTCTACCTTATTTATAATGAAGAGAAAAGCATTTTAAAATTGAAAAGCAGTATTGATTAGTCTAAAAAGCTTTGAATTGTGTTTCAAAATATCACAGCTTTATTCACCATCACACGTAAGCAATGTGACTTTGTGATGTATTTGAGCCTTTCTGAAAAGAACATTCAGGCTTTTTAACCTCAATTTTAATACATATCTCAGGAGGAAACAGCAAACCAGTTTTTTTCTCACTGGTTTTACAGATCTGCATAAAAATTTTAAAGTTCAATGAAATAGAAATTTACTGAACTCTATTCAAAGGAAGTGAAAGAATAAATGTCCCTTCCTAAGTTGAAACATATATGAAATATGGAGATGTTGTCACTTAGTCATTTGAGCTGCTCCAAACATTTTATTTATTTTTTCCAGATTCATCTTTGCAAAAGCCAACCAAGCTGTGTTGCGCAATATGGGTTTAGTTTTTATGATGGCTAAACTATAAGACAACATACTAGTTTGGTTATTTTGGTCATGTAGATATGGATTTAAGGTTTGCACATGGTCTATATGGGTATATGACATTATTTAATTGTGTAATTTGTGTTTAAAAAATGGCTTCTCTCCCAGCTTTCCTGGGAGTAGTGGCTTGAAAATAAATCACAATATTTTTATGTTAAGCAACTGCCCCAAAACTATAAATAAAATGAATTGGAAAGTGTCATAAAGAAATCAAAAGCCTTTCAAAGGTTAATGTGCTAGCAGCAATATGGTAAGAAAAAATTTTTTCCAGCTCCCTATCATTGCCACAAGGTAAAGAGCTGCCCCCCACATTTAAGGGCAGAAATCAGAAGGAGAACAGGTTGGAAGACAGAGGCCAGCATTGGGGCAGTCTCTGGCCACAGAGCCAGATCATAAGGCAGCATTTTCACCTGTACATTGAAGAGCAAGACCTGAAATGTGTTCACTAAGGCTCAAGACCAGCCCCTTTGGGCAATGAGAAAGTTTGACTTGGAGAGATATGTGCAAAGAGGGATGAGTACAAAAAGGGATCACAGGCTTATGGCCGCATTGGGAAAATAAGCCAGTGAAGATTTATGCAGAGCACCAGGTAAAAAAGTGTGAACTCTTCCACCACAAACACCACCACAGAGAAGTTATGTGTTTTCACAGTATCTGCTGCTCAGTAATGCCAGAATGGCAGCCAAATTACAAAAAGAGGAGAAAGAAGGCAGTGGTGGCAAAACATAGCAGCAGAAGTCACAATCAAGGCAAAAAGCCTTAAATTTAGAAACTGGACTGAAAGAAATGTAGAGGGATCAGAAGCACTCTAAAACCAAGATGCTCTGAGAGATCACCATGAGGTTATATTGAAGAAAGGAAAAAAACAAAGACAAAAGGCCAGTGTTTTGCCTCTAATTGATCATACCAATATATTAATACTATTAAAAGTAATAGTTAAAAATGAACCATAACTTTCTAAAACACATTTAATTATTTTAAAATATGCCTTAGTTAACTTTCAGAATCCGATATACAATATATTGTTTTGCCTTTTTTTCCAAGGTAAAAGCTTTTGACAACTAAATGAAGTGCCTTTAACATTTTTAATGTGTTTGTCATAGACATTCTAGTTCTGGGAATTTATCTTAAGGTTAATCACAAAATACAAAGATGGTGGTAGAAAGATGTTCTTCACAATATTATTTATGACTCATTCATTCATTCAACAAAATTTTGGAGAACTTTCAGTGGGCCAGGCACTGTGTCTGCTGTTAGAAAAAAAAATTCTAAATGACATTAAAAGAGTGATATTTAATGATGGTGCAGGCATATAATAAGCTATTATGCAGTTATTAAAATGATGTTTATGGAATGTTTAATGACTTGGGAAAATGCTAATGATTTAATATTGAGTGAAAATGTACTTACAAAATAGCACTTACCATATTATCTTAGACATGTAAAAATCACATTAAAAATGAAAAAATACTCCAAAATATGAACAGTAATTGCCGTTAGGTGGTAGAATGATGGATGCTCTCTTCTCCTGCATTGCTTTTTACAAGTAGCATGTATTAACTTAACTATCATTAACAAACACTCAAATTTTGGTAAACTAGAAATATCAGAACCTGACCCAGTGGACCAACTGATCAGAATTTTACTCTCCAGGTGTAAGGACTTGATTGAGTCTGACAGAATGCAAGATATTCCAACAGCTTTTATATTTATGCTTCCCTGGAAGGAAAAATGCTTGATTTTGTGGATTGCTTGTAACCTTGCTTCACTTTCTTAAAATGTTTTCTATGCCTAAGAATGGCAAGCAGACATGTTTAAGATTTTTTTGTTAATAATCAAAGGCAGGCTTGATGTTTCTTCTTATACTAACCCTTTTTACTCGCTTGCTTTTTTCTTATCATCCACTCGACATTATCCACACTCGACATCTGACTGCAAAGGGTTAATTTTACTGATATGTAGGATACATACAATTAAATTCACCCATTTTAAGTGTACAGTTTGATGAATTCTGACAAATATATACACTAATACAACCACTATTCCAATAAAAATGCAGTATGTCTCCATGATCCCCAAAAGGTCCCTTTGTTGTGCTGCTTTGCAGGTAATCCTTAGCCTTATTTCTGGTACCAAACAGCTACGGACCTGCTTTCTGCCACTACAAATTAGATTTTCCTTCTAGAATTTCACATAAATGAAATATTATACTATATACTCTTTTTTTGTAAATAATTTATTTAATTCATCTTAAAGTTTTTAAGACCTATCCACATTGTTGCATGTATCAGTATGGGATGCCATACTTTAGAATGGTTAAACATTAAGATTTATGATATCAAGCGTCAGAGGAAGCAAAGGAAATGAAACTATATTGCCAATGGGAATATAAGATGGTTTAGACACTTTAGAAAACAATTTGGAATTTCTATAAAGATAAACACTTGCCATATAACCCAGCAATTCTATACCTAGGTATTTATTTAAGAGAAATGAAAATATATGTCCACCAAAAGATATGTACACAAATAATAATGGCAGCTGAATTAGAAACACAGTCATGGCTAGAAACAACTTAATGGCTATCAACAAGTTAAAGGATAAAGAAATTATTGTATATATTATATACGTACAATGGAATAGTTCTCAACAATAAAATGTCGTTTTTAAGTGTAATTTTTTAAAAGCTAGTTTAATAAAATGTATTATCCTGAGAAAAAGGCTTTAACAATGAGAATCCTATAGATTCATTACTATTTTGTACATATTGTTACTCAGTAAAATTTTTTTTTAAATTATTCATTTTAAATAAGCCCCAATCAGGGTTTAAATTAATGAATTCAGTTCACATTTCAAAAACACATTTGTCTATTATTCATTTTTAAGATGAATAAAAATTTTTATGACATTTGTAATGTAATTCAGGGAAGGTATTAAACTTGTTAATCCATCAAGAAACTGAAAAAAATAGTTATTACACAAAAACTCAGATGTTTTAAAATAAGTTCCAAACTCCTACTGTGTAGTCTTCTACTAAGCTCTGGTGAAAACCTTATTTTTCTTCAAATGAGAAACTGCAATAGTCAGAAATGAAATTGTTTCACTTTTCTTTCATTTAAAAATCAAGTACTGAACACAAAATTAGACATGGTCCCTGCTCAGTGGGTTTCAGAATCTACAATGCTAGCCTGATTTTCTTTCTGCCCTACTCTATATTGGAGCACACACTTGATAGGAACTTGTTTACTATTGCTAAGATATACTCTTGTGCCCTGATATACTACTGGAAGAAAGTTCACAGTCCTTTGAAAAACTAGGGCCTTGGGCATGCTGGCGGGCCAGGCACAATAACATACACTTGTATCAAATAAAGGAGGGTTTTGTGTCAAGAATGGAATTCTAATAATGACTTGTCTTTTTCATAGTTTACTATTTAAGAAAGCTTGCCCGAAATAGCCAGCCAATATAACCTCTAAATGTGTATAAGTTTATAAGTCTAGCATATAGTATCTAGAGTATAGTAAGCATTTGTTAGATGGTAGAGTGAATTAAAAATATGTATTTGAAATAAAACATTCTATGTCAATAATAAGTTTAACGTTCAGTTATAAAATTGTAAATGATTAGAATTTAAAATAATCTCCAAAATAGTTACCTGTGATTTATCCATATCCACTTCTTTCACATTCCCTGCACAAATGGTCACAGAAATTTTTGGCCATCATGATTTCTTTCACTATTTTCCTGAAAATTTTTCTATCAGGGAAGTCATTCTTGGCATGTACATATGAAGCAATATAAAATACAATGAAAAAGTACTCATTCAAACTAAGGTAAAATGAGAAATGTCATGTATTGGAGACCTACTGTACCTCAAATACTGAGCTAAACAAGTTAACTCATCCATTTAACAGATATTATTTTAGGACCTACTATGTGTCAGACATCATACTCATGCCAGTGATACAGCAGTGAACAATTCAGAAATGCCCCTCAGACTCATGGATCTTACATTCTAGTCGAAGGAGCATGGAGTTGGGAGAGTAGGAAAGCAAAAGACAATAAACAAAAAAATTAGTATATAACATTATGTCCCATTAAAAACCCAGTTTCATTTATTCTCAGCACAAGTTTGCAATTTGAGTATTTTTTAAATGAGGAAATTGAAACTAGAGAAGTCATCTTGTCAACCTAAAGTCATGTGGTTGTATGATAGCGATTTAACCAAGGTTCTCCTGACTGGAAATCCCTTGCCAAACACATTTATATTAGTAAAAATAATCAGAAAACAATCACTAAATTCATAAATTAAAACAAACAAGGAAGAAAATGGAGGCATAATGGGAAAGGACTTTGAAAGTAAAAGCTTTTCTTTGTGTGAAAACCACAAGCATGTACATTGTCTACCTTCCTCTAGGGAGAATACAACTAACCAAGGGCCCCAGATGTGTTGTGAAATCTACTGTGGCATTGGCACTGAGCCCATGGGCTGCTCTTAGCTATCATGGGGTCCACTACTGATAATATATACTATATCACTTGGAGGGAGTCAACCTCATAGAACGCTGAAATATCCTTCTAAATGTGCAACTCAAGTGCCAGCATTGAGGAAACATTGAAAAGATGGAGTGCCATCCTTCAGGATATAGTGTGTTTATCAAACAGATAACCCTATATAGTGCATTGTTCCTAATAGGAAAGATACATGAGTCCAAGAACCAAGGAGTATCAACCAGCGATTTACTGGAGGATTTTGTGCTTGCTCTCTTCCTTTCACATCTTTAAAAAATTAAGGGAGATTGAATCCATATTCCATATCAACACTTGGTAGAATCCCCCACTCTACTAGTGTTCCTTGCAACTGCTGCTCCAGCCTCCCTTTCCACAAATTCCCTTCTTAATTGTTCCACATCTACAAGGACTTCCTCTCACCTTCTTTCTACTTGATTTCCCATTTTCTTCTTTGCCATCTCCACTCATTTTCATTATTTTTATTACAATAGATACCTTCCCAAGGATGAAAACATTTTCAAGAAAGTTCATTCTACTCTTAACAGTAATATTACTAACAACATGAGAAAAGATTTTTGAATAGTCAAAATTGCAATGGGCTGTTTGAGAAATTGAGACTTCGTGACTTTGGAAGTCTTCAAATGGAGGTAACCTCCCAGTTTTCTTTAGCTTTCATTTTCAATGATTGCAAGTCTTCCATATATAAAACCCTTAGGAGATCCCCTAATCAAGTTATCATTTTATTAACATTTTCTTGTTTTCTTCTACAAAAAGCTGAAGATAAACTTCAGTCTGTCAGAATTATCATAAACTGACTCATCAGTGTCAGAAATAAGGTTTTTTAATGCTTATAAAGTTGTTTTTTTAGTTATTCCTGTTTCCTGAAATAAGAGTTTTTCAGGATTCAAAATTTCAAAAGTTATCATAATTTACTTTGAATTAAATCACCACTATAAAAATTTCCAATGTTAATATTTTTCTGTCAATCAAGAAAGGTAAAGTTGTTGGGAATCATTCATTTTAGTTTTTCATCAATAAGAACAGAAAATACAAATAAAAGGATAAGTTGCTTTTTCCTTCTTTGAGCATAACATTTTATTCGTGGTTTCCTTATGTCTACATTTATCTTTTTAAACTTCCACTTTAGGTATAATGGAAGGGCCTCCATGCAATAAGCTAAAAATTCTGAAACTCAGTCATTATTCATTTCCTTTATCAGATATCACATCCCAAGGTAAGCTCTAAGTCAAAAATAAATTTATAAATACTTCTATGTTTGAGGAAGCTGTTACTGTGATGAGAGAAATCACTTCTAAATATTTTGAATTACATTCATCTACTACAAAGATGTTACAAGCCTTTGTCTTTTTTAACCAAGCTTTTCAACCATTGTAAATGCAGCAAAAGTTAGTACTGAATGCTGTATTTTTTAGCACAAAATTCAGAAGTGAAATTTTTGTCACAAATGACAAAAAAGATATTTTTTAAACTTAATCAAGATTATTTGGGTTTACGGAAATATAGTTTCTCATATCAAGATTATATAGTATATCTAGGTAATGTTTATATATATATCATAAATGTTAGTATATATATCATTATATATGTGTATATATATCTGCATATGATTTTAAGGTGTCAAACTATGGCATCCATTACAATATGTGGATATATATTCTGAAATTCTCAGTTGAAATAATAGGTGAGTCACTTCTATTTTTTCCTTCCATTCATTTTTTTTGAGTCATGTAAATGCTTTAGGTAGAGAACTATCTAGCATAACATCAATTTCCTTTGCATTGCCTCTTGATTTTCCCGTGAAATAAAGGCTTGCATTCCTTCTAGAACATCCTTCAAATTCCTTGACATTTCACGTACTGTTTCAATTGTTTCTGAAATAATTCTTGGGGCTAATAATCTATCTGTGCCTTTCATCTAAAGATACATAGTATATATCATAGGTGATTTGAACACTTTCCAAGAAAAATTGCAATATGCATGATTATGAAACTATGATATAACTGTTTTCATGTT
This sequence comes from Microcebus murinus, assembly GCF_040939455.1. Taxonomy (NCBI): domain Eukaryota; kingdom Metazoa; phylum Chordata; class Mammalia; order Primates; family Cheirogaleidae; genus Microcebus; species Microcebus murinus. The sequence continues at coordinate 58,745,735 of NC_134108.1, forward strand.
TTACTTACATATCTACTATATAAGCCCTTAATTTATTCAAAGAATGACTAATTCAATGTTCTTAAAATTGCTTCTCTTTTCTCAAATTATCACCATATTTTTTACACAGGAGGAAAATAAAGATTATAATATAATAGTTATCCCTCTTCCTCAACCCCCTGTTCTCCCTGCTCCCCAGGAAAAAAACACACACACATATTCTGGTTACAACTGGAAGTTTAAATAAATGTATTTATTTCCCCTCTTACCTGAGATCCATTAAAATACAAGAAATGATATAAATGCATAAATGAAGAAACAGGTGAGGGGCCTTAGTAATTAACACATTGTATAGACTTCTGGAAGCTAGAAGAAAGGAAACAAAGGCAAACATGTCCTAGTGAATATGTACAGGAGGCTGAACCAAAAAGGAAGCCTGTTTCCTCTTCAGAATCTCAGAGCATGGGGAGCTGAGAATGCCAGGTAAGATAGGATCAGGTAGGAGACTGGGTGCCAAAAATGTGTTAACTAAAGGTCTACATAAAGAAGACTCACTACCCCAAACACAAATCTCTTCCCCAATTTGGGTGCAAATTTGCCAAGCAGACAACAGTGTGACAATAAATAAGTGGACAAAATAAATTAAATGTGAGGTACTCTCTTTATAAAAATTGGAAGACCTGAGACAAACAATGTCTGCATTTTGGTGACTTCAGAAAATTAGTTAATTCTTTGCATCAGCACTATAAAGCAAACCAACTTTTCAATAAAACTAGAGAATTTGCCATTCTAAATGCCTCTGCTTCCTAACTTGTCATTCTCTCTTTGAACAGGTTTCATGAAACAGCTTTTGACAAAGTTACCAAAGAACTCCATATTTCACAATCTAATAGTCAGTGGTCAATTTTCCTTTCTCCCCCCTTATTATCTCATAAGCCTTGAGAGTTGATCTTTGCTTCTTTCTTGAAACATCTTTTCCACTTAGCTCTCAGGACTCCATGCTTTTCTAGTTAGCCTCCTACTTGACTGATCCCTAGGAATATCTTCAGTTGGATTCTTCTCTTCCCAACTCCTGGACATTAGTATGCCCCTGGGCTCAGTGCTGAGACCTCCTCTTCTGTCTGTCAATACTCATTCCAGAGGTGACCTCATGTGGTCCCACCCAACAAACAAAATTGTAAGGGAAAAACCATTTCTGTAAGCCACAAAATTTTGAGGTGGTTTTCTTTACACTAATACCTAATGAAAATATAGGATTAACTAAGGAATTGCATGTATATATTTTGTATATTAATTACTATATATATACAGACTTTTGACTCAAATGGTACAAAAGTAATTTATGTAACCAAAATGTTTTTACTCCCATAATATTCTGAAATAAAAAAAACAAAAAATAAAAAACCCTGCAACATCCTATACATGTTGTTTTGCAAATTATACTTTATAATTTTCACTTTTTATTAATATGTTTTTTGCTATTAAATATCCTTAAACATCCTTCATAGTAGCTACACATTTATTATTTGGATGTGCTAACACTTATTTCAATAATACCTTGTTATTGGACATCAAAGCTGTATTCAACCTTTTACTATTATAAACAACCATTCAATGAGCATCCTTATAGCTAAATCTTTGCACACCTTGAATATTTATTTATACTAAACATTTGAAAGCACAGTTGTTAAATCAAGTAGTACATTAAATATTTTTGCCAAGTTCCTATGAAGAAGGTCTATAACCAATTTACATAAACTACAACTATGGACATGAGCTACACCACTGATCTTTAATTGTTAAAGTAAATTTTTGGTATCTAGTTTTAATGCCATATAAGAAAATAAATACATTTAAAATTGAACTTGTGATGTTGATAAAAATATAACTAGAAAGTAAAAATAATATTCTTTATGATGAGTGATAGAATATTTATTATAAAAGAAATTATCTCATAAATTGGAGAGAATGGTACTTAAAGATGAGTTCTAACTTAAAATTTGGATGGAAAAAGAACTCTACTATATAAAATATTCTGACTATATCATTTTAATTTTATATCTTCCTTTGAATCCTGGATTCTTTTTACAAAAAAAATAACATACTGGTAAGCATTTAAGGCTCTGATTAGCTGCTTTCCTGACATATATTAACTATTTCAGTTATATTGCTAGCTAAAGAACATCTTTTGCTTACTGAATTATCTTTATTAGATTAAGACAAAGATTTTTCCAAACATTGGCCTTTTTATATTGATACATTTTAAAATTTTAGGGTATGCCTTTTATATAATAAACCATATATACTTATAATGTACAGTTTGATACATTTTGATATATGTATAAGCCTGTGAAAATTTCACCAAAATCAAGATAATGAACGTATCCATTGTCCCCAAAAGGTTTCTCAGTTCCCCTATAGTATATTTTTTCCATCTCTTTTGGCACCACCCCCTACTCCCATCACAAGCAACCACTTATCTGCTGCCACCATAGATTAGTTTGCATTTTCTAGAGTTTCATATACATAGAATCATACATTATGTAGGGTTTTTTTTCTGGCTTCTTTTACTTGGCATAATTATCTTCAGATTCATCCATGTTGTTTCACATATAAATGCCTCATTCCATTAACTTATCACAGTCTATCTTCAAGTGGTATAACACTTAACATATAACATGAGAATCTGACAACAGTACAATTCTATTTTTTCCTTCCTGGCCTTTATATTATTGTTGTAATAAAGTTTACTTGTCTGCATGTATGAATTCCATATGATATTGAAATTATATCTGTTTAAATAGTTGGTTATTTTTAAAATAATTTTAAAAAGAAAAAAGTATTTTAAATTTACTCACATAGTTACCATTTCTGGTGTTCTGTATGCCTTTGTGTAGGTTTATATTTCTTACTTGTATAATTTTCCATCTGTGTGAAATATTTTGTAGCATGGGTCTGCTGATGATGAATTCCTTCTGATTTTGTAAGTCTGAAAAAATATTTAATTTTTGTTTTTGAAAACTGTTTTCTTTGGGTATAGAATTCTAGGTTGCTAGTATTTTTACTTAGCACTTCAAAAATGTTGATCCATTGCCTTCCAACAAAAAAAAATCTACTGTCCTCCTTTTCTTTGTTTTTCTGTGCATAATATGTCATTTTTCTTTGGCTGGATTTAAGATTGTCTCATTATCACCATTTTTAGCAATTTAATTATACCTTGGTATAGTTTATGTTTCTTGTGCTTGGGTTTCTTTGAGATTCTTGGATTTGTGGGTTTATAGTTTCATATCACTCCCACCAGCCCCACTTCAGGAATTCCAAATTCACATGTATGAGGCTACATAAATTATCCTATAGCTCATTGTTGTACCTTATTATTATTATTTTTATCATTATTGTTTTCCCAGTTTTACTTAAATAGTATATTTCTATGTCTTCAAGTTCACTACTCTTTTCTTCTTCACTATCTAATCTTTCATTCACCCCCTTCAAGTATATTTTTATGTCAGAAATTAAAGATTTCAACTCTAGAAGTTTGATTTGGATTTTTGTGTATGATGTTCCATATCATTATTTAACTTTTTGAATATATGGAATATAGTTATAACAATCTTTAATATCCTTGTTTGTTATTAAAATCTGTGTCAGTTGGTTTTGAATTATTGATTTTTCTCCTTATTATAGGTTGTAGTTTTCCACCTCTTTGTATGCTGGTTCATTTTTGACTAGATTTGAGACATTGTAAATTTTACTTTGTTGGGTGGAGGATATTTTTGTATTTCTAAAAATATTGTTAAGCTTTGCTTTTTGATGCAGTTAAATTATTAGAAATAGTTTAATTCACTCTGGTCTGACATTTAAGATTTGCTACTTCAGAACCAGAAAGTGTTTATTTAAGATGTATTATTCCCCACTGAGGCAAAACCCTACTCTCCCAAGTTATGAATTTTTTCAGTCTGGCTTGTGTGAACAAGCACTATTGCAGGTGTTGTATGAGTGTTTTCCTTAATCCTTTCAGGTGGTTATTTCCCAGGAAATAACCTGGAGTATTGTTCTCACATGCATGCACTAATCTGTACTTTACTGACTACTTAAGAAGGGCCATCTGTAGATCTCTGGAGTTTTCCCTGTGTTCAGCTCTTTTCTTTCCTGTACGCTGTCCTGTGAACACTAACAACCTTGGTCCCCCTAGATTCCCACATCCATCTCCTCTTTTCAGGGAGACTAGCAGGCTATGTTCTTTTTTGTATTGTCACCTAGAAACTTCCTCAAAGCAGTAATGTGGGCAAATCACTGGGCTCACTTTGTTTTCTATCTCTCAGGAATCAGTGTCCTTCATTGACTATGGTCCAGTGACTTAAAACCATTGTTTTAAATATGTTTTCTCAGTTTTTGAATATTTCAGGTAGGAGGGTAACTCCAATCCTTATGACTCCATCTCTATAAGAAATAAAAATTTATACTAATTTTTTCCTTTTGGTTGATGTCCAGTAATGGGATTGCTGGATCAAATGGTAGTTCTACTTGTAGCTCTCTGAGGTTTCTTCATATTACTTTCCTTTCTAGGGCTATTAATTACATTAAGGTAGGAGAAAAATGACAGACTCATTTCACAATATGTTGCTTTTATTATGTTGCTTACTCCCTGCTTTAGAACCTAAAGCAGTTCCAATGCTTACTAAATTAAATATAAATACAAGCACAAGCTAGTAAAAGTAGTTATATAAGGACTAAAACAGTGTTTTCATTGTTTACAGCTTTCTTGTTTTTTAGCCTGTTGTAAGAATACATTTAATGTAGAGGAATGCATAGACTAAATGGCCTTTGTTCAATCATCCATGACTAATATTACTCTCAAGCAAAATTTTTATAAGAATTCATAGGAAATTCTTAGTTGTAGGTTATATTCCCTAAAAACCACTTGAACACAAGATGATATATGTGGCATATGAAAGAATATCAACCTGAAAAGTGTAAAACTGAAGGACTTTAATAGAAACATATGCTTAAATATTTGGCCATCTCACTTATATATAGAATGAGACATATTTACTCTAATACAAATGTAAAAAAAAATCTTTCCTTGAGCATTTACAATATGAATTGGGATTTTTTTTAGATGTTTAAATAAATTTCTAGATCTATATACTATCATCAAACATATAAACGTATGTGTAGAGTGACAAACTTCTGGAATTATTACTTCTCTTAACAGTTTTCAAAAAAGAAGAACTTTTAAGTAACAAAGGCCTTGCTGGAGGTTTGTTAACTTTCACATTTGAGAATATTAGAATATTAAAAATTTTAAAACTATGTATATTTGTCTATTCAGGGAACATTTCAGAGCAGAGACTTTAACACTAAAAATCCATAGAATTTTAATAGACAAGGAAGCTATAAATAGTGCTTGCACAAAAGTAAAATCACTAAAACAATAATTATTTAGGCATTTATGTATTCTTCTTATAGCCAGATTTTAATACAACCTCAATATATTATAATAGCTACGTATCCATATGGAGCTACAGAACTGTTTTAGATTTCTCGTGAATTAGTCAGGAGACGTCTCTTTAACATAGTGGTGAAGTCAGCAAAGTCAGCATGTCTATGTGTATAAACTGTACTAGATGACCACCACTAAAAATTACCTTTAGCATGTTTATCAATCAGCTATTTCCATAGTAGTACTGCATAACAAACTACTCCTAAACTCCTCAGTGTCTTAAAATAACAATTATTTATCCATGCTCACCAATCTGCAAGTTGACTGGTGGTCAAATGATCTACGCTGGATTTGCCTGGGCTTCATACCAGTCTTCAGGTTGAGTTTAGGACTGTTCTACCTATCTCTAGTCCTCTCTCTCTTTCTCTCATTAATAGACTAATAGGGGCAGAACATATAAAATCTATTCAGTGGTGAATTATTTCATTTTCTCCACCACCAGAAAGATTTTTATAGCAGTAACATTGATGTGATAGTGTTCTAGGAGAAGGATATTGTTTGCTTAATTTTACCTGAAAAATTCCATTGTATCTTCATAGTGTCTTTTGCAATGTACTTCTATGTCTCCTCAGCCTTTGCAGGAGACTGTAAACGAAGCAAAGCTAGATTTTTTCTTTTTCTTTTTTTTAAAGTTAAGAACATTCATTAAATTTATGTATTGCAGAAATTTGTCTGCTGTGAGCCAACTATCATAACACCTGTCGTGGCTGTAGCCAACTGCCTTCCAAGCTGACTTAAACATGAAGCTTTTTTCCAAGAGGAGATTCTCAAGCTTCATGGAGTATAAGCATATTTACCTCAGAATGTATTATTTTAGGCCTGTAATCTTCAAGTGTCTGCCAGAAATACGAAACAGAATTTTTTTTTTAATTTTGATGAAAAAATAAGAAACAGGAATAAATAGTGGTTTGGGCTTTTAGTGGATTACCAATACCTGATTGAACTTATTAAGTAATCTGTCTTATTTAGTGCTATCAAGTTTTCTAATAACTTACAAAACAGTGCAAAAATGTAACAGAATTACTGTTTGCTTGTTTATCTCTAGCCATATCATTAGTAAAATTTCTCTTCTTACAAGCATAAAAATTATATTTGGAGTGTTATTTGAGTAAGTTTCTTTGGAACCATTGTCTACTATTACAGTTTAAACAGTAAAATCCTTTATGAATACTGCTATCAAAAATGTAGGGAATTTGAGAGTCTTGAGCATAAATGTATGTTTTGTCCTTTTTTTCCAAAATAAAGAATGAAAAATAAGAATTTTGCAAACTTGCCAATATGTAAATTTTCTGCTCTCTAGCTCTGGCCTGTACATTTTCCTATTGTCAAGGGATCTTATCTGATACCCATCCAAGAAAGTAGACCTCCTTATTCCTATAATAGTGGCAGCCATTTGAAGGTGATCAAAACTTTTTTGGAAACTTTAATAACCCCAGAGTCTTCAATGACAGAAACTGTGAAGAAACCCTGGGCAGAAAATAAGGAGTCATGGTTTTCTAGGAGATGGTAAGGGTCTCTTCTGCTTCAATCATCCATTGTTCTATATGGATCACCTGTTCCCTGCCCTTGTTGAAATTCCTCTATAAAATAAATTTGAATTCCTCCTAAGAGTGATTTTTGAAAACATGTTTTTAATTCTTCAGAGTCTATTTTTCTCTAGTGACTCTTATTTATTTCTAAATTTTACCTCCTCCTGAGGGAAAACCATCTAAACTTGCACACTGGAGTATTTGATCATTACTAGAGTGAATCAGAATTGTTCTAAATTATGTCAAATTTTTTTTCAATGTTTTAGCATTGCAACAACATAGATAAAATATTAGAGACTTGGATTTCCTTCTTTCTGATATTGCTGCATTTCCCAAAAGGTCTCTGCATAAAGCTGGGATTTTATGCAGCAGTTGGAAATATTCTTATTGGTTCTAGTAGCCATGAATGTCAGTTTTTGTCTACAATTGTAGCAATGTCTAAGCATTTATCAATTATACACATTCACACCTTCATTCATATAACAAACATTTATTGAACATTTACTATGATCAGGCACTGGGATTACAGATGAAAAATCAGAATTAGAGAGAAGAGTATTTCTCTAGTTTTAAGAAGACAAGAAATGGGGAAAAGGCAAAAAGGAAGAAGGAAATGGAATGAAATAAGCTAACACATTCACACACACACACACACACACACACACACGTGTACATGCAACTAAGTTACAAAGATCCTCCTTGCTTTGAAATAGCTGTGACTTGTTCACCTGCCTCTTGCCCAGTGCCCAGCACAGTCTACTTTTGCATGTTAAGTGTCTCTTCCCTGCTTTGTCACTGTATAAAGCACTCAGCTTGGCAATTCATGTGGCCATAGGTTAAGTCACAGCAGAGACCAAGTGCTTGAGATCTGTAGCAAAGGAAGTGGACAGTTCTCAGGCACATCATATAGATTGCTGTAGTTGCAACTCCACTAATGTAATATTCGTAAGTCCTGTACCATGCTGATCACCTGGGAAGGATCAAGGAAATCAGCAATATACTGCTAAAACATTACTGCCTAAGACTGTCATCATTTCACATTCTCAGGACACATGTCTTACAAAGGCTCATGTATTTAAATGGGGACCTTGAAGACCTATACTTTAAAAATATAGTAATAGGTAAACATGAAGGTTTTCTTAATTGCCATTTTTAAGTTTATGGAGATTTTTACCCTTTCAGATTAAAAAAATAAAATATTTAGGAATCTCTGCACTACTACCACATAGAATAAATTACAATTAAAATAGGAGTACTATATTTACACAAATATATCATCATTGTCTTTAGAAAGAGGGAAAATTAAGGATTTCACTCAAATATCCAAAGGTGAAATAACTTCAACTCATAGGTCACTTTAGAAAGCTTAGTTAGGGACTTGAGAAAAATATTTATTATTATACCTGGGTTTAGAAGCACTTTCTCAAGGATAAACAACAATAGGAATGCTTCCTTCCATTACATTAGATTACTTTTTACAAATCAATGTGATGCTCTCAATACCTTTCGCTTTGACTTTTCAAAAGTGTTAGTAATATGATATTATTCATTTCTGACTGAAATCTCAAAGAGTGAATAAAATTTCAGGTACTATTGGTATACTAAAAACAAGCTAACCATAATGATATGATTTAGAACTAGGGACTTTAAGTATTGATAATAACCTTTTCTTCATCATTTTCATAAAAGCATCTCTTGTTCTAGGCTATGCCTGGAACCTCTATACAAAGTCAATTCAAAATCTGCAATGTATTTCTCCAAAGAACTTGTAGTACAAACATATGCCAAGATCCTCAGAAAGAGTTTAAACTATTTTAGAAATGTTACAGAAAATTTAGAGGATGGCAATTGTTAAGATAAAACAGTTTGGTTGTTAAGATGAACATTTTGAAGATCAATTTTTCTCTCCCTCCTTCCCATCATTTGAATATCTGAATGGTCTGATGTCACATAGAGTTAGTTAAAATAAAATCAGAGAGTGCAAATTTGCATCCATGTGCCCTGAATACATATATTTTATCAAGAAAGTAGATAATAAAACTTATAAATTTCTGGAATCCCTGAAATCCATCAAGAAAAACAAAATGAATGATGAATCTGTGACTTGAATCTTTTACTTACATTTCTACTTTTTGAAATAATGATATAGTATTGAACGATGACTTTCTCTTACAGTTAGAAAATTTATAATGCTATAATAATTAAAATATACTTATTAGCAATTTACATGTAATGCTGCTGTAGACCTGGATAAACATAAGTACATAGGAAGAGATTCCACCCCTTTGTTGTTTAAAATTAGACCTGACTCCAAACTATATCATAAGACTATAGTAACCAAAACAGCATGGGATTGGTACAAAAATTGAGACATAAACCAATGGAAAAGAATAGTGAACTCAGATCTAAAACCATCTACATACAACCAACTGATCTTCAACAAAGCAGGCAATAACATATATTGGGAAAAAGAACTCCTATTCAATAATAGTGCTGGGAAAATTGGATAGACACATGCAGAAGAATGAAGCAGAACCCCTATCTCTCACTACTCACAAAAATTAATTCAAGATGTATAAAAGAGTTAAAAGTAAGGCATGAAACCATAACAATTCTAGAAGAAAATGTAGGAAAAACTCTTCTAGATATTGGCCTAGTCAAAGAATTTATGACTAAGCCCTAAAGGCAATTACAGCAACAACAAATAAGTAAATAAATGGGGCTTGATTAAATTAAAAAAGTCTTTTGCACAACCAAGGAAATAAGCTACAGAGAAAATATACAAGTTATAGACTAGGAGAAAAAATTTGCCAACTATATATCTGATAAAGGCCTAACATTAATAATCTACAAAGAACTCAAGCAAATCAGCAGGAAAACAAATAACTCCATTAAAAAGTGGGTAAAACATAGGCACAGAAACTTTTCAAAAGAAAACAGACAAATGGTCAACAAACATATAAAACAAAGTTCAACATCACTAATCATCAGGAAAATGCAAATTAAAACTACAATGAGATATCACCTTACCTCAGTTAGAATGGCTTTTACTAAAAAGTCCAAAAGTAATAGGTGCTGGCGTGGGTGCAGAGAAAAAGGAATGCTTATAGACTGTTGGTGGGACTGCAAATTAGTACAACCTCAATAGAAAACTATATGAAGATTTAAAGAACTAGAAGTAGACCTACCATTCAATCCAGCAATCCCACTACTGGGTATCTACTCAAAGGAAAAGAAGCCATCTTATTATAAAGAAACCTGCACTTGAATATTTACTGGAGTGCAATTCACAATTGCAAAAATGTGGAATCAGCCCAAGTACCCATCAATTCATGAGTGGATTAACAGAATGGGGTATATGCAAACCATAGAGTACTACTCAGCCATAACAAGAAATGGATTAATATCTTTTATAGCAATTTGGATGGAACTCGAGAGCATTATCCTAAGTATTTCATATCCTAAGCATATCTGAAGTATTGAAATATTTCAAGAATAGGAAAACACACACCACATGTACTCTCTAATAATTTGGAACTAATATATGGGCACAAAAATAAGTAAAAATCATTGGAAATCCAGAAGGGTGTATAGGAGGACAGGAAACCTATCTAACAGGTCAACAAACACTATTTGGGTGATGAGGATACTTATAGCTCTGACTAAAGCATTATAAAAGCTGTCCATGTAACAGAAACATCTATATACCATTAATGTTTTGAAATAGAATTAATAAATAAAATTCAAAGAAAACTAGAACTGATGACACTAGCTTGACAAATCAGTCTCAGAAATGGGACACAATAAGTGAAAAGAAGTAGATATTCAAATATGATCATACATTTATTTAGAGATCAATCATGTGGGATTTATAAAAAGTTTGGGTGAAGTTGAGTAGATGTGTAGGGACAGAGAAGTTGTCAGCTGTCCTCTGATCACCACACAAAAACTTCCAAGGAGATCAGGTTGAGGCAAAATAACAGAGTGGAGTTGTCTGTGATTACAGTTACAGGATTGCCTGGCATGCTGCTGGAGGGGGGAGTGGGATGGCAGACTGTAGGACATTTGAGAGACTCTGACTAAAGTTATGGGAAGAGGTACACAGCAAAATAGACACTGAAGCCAAAGCAGAAGGCCAGAATAATTTGAGTGCTTACAACCACATTTATAGCCTTCCCTGAGTCCCCAGGCAAGGAAAAGTCAAGGTCCCTCTTAGTTTCAAATCAATAAACTGAATGAAAAATAATATAAATTTAAAAAATCTGAGAATTATTTATTAAGAATATTCCAGGCCGGGTGCAGTGGCTCACGCCTGTAATCCTAGTCCCAGCTACCTGGGAGCCTGAGGCAAGAGGATCACTTGAGCCCAGGAGTTTGAGGTTGCTGTGAGCTATGCTGATGCCACGGCACTAGCCTGGGCAACAGAGTGAGACTCTGTCAAAGAAAGAAAGGAAAAAAGGAAGGAAGGAAGGAAGGAAGGAAGGAAGGAAGGAAGGAAGGAAGGAAGGAAGGAAGGAAGGAAGGAAGGAAGGAAGGAAGGAAGGAAGGAAGGAAGGAAGGAAGGAAGGAAGGAAGGAAGGAAGGAAGAAAGAAAGAAAGAAAGAAAGAAAGAAAGAAAGAAAGAAAGAAAGAAAGAAAGAAAGAAAGAAAGAGAGAGAGATTCCATAGACAGCCTCTTCAAAACCACAAAATTTTGTGTGGAAAGCATACAAACTACAAGCAGAACAATGATTAATACATGAGTCATGCAGAAATAATTCTAATATGGAAACCAAAAAATTTAGGAGGTGAAATTACTACTTGTGCACGCATTATTCAGCACTGTCACTTGAAAGTGAAAAATACCTATAAAAGTTAGTTACAATAGAAAACACAAAGCACTTGTTTGGTTGGTTGGTTGGTCATTTATTCCTCTATTATATGCCTCTCCTAAATATTTACTATAGATGCTAAACTAATATAGTACCCAAATCTAAAAAACCAGTCTCTATTGACGCAAAATGAACCATCCCAGTCTGGGTTTTTAAATTGATATATTAATATAATAGCTGTACATATTAGGGGGTACATATGATATTCTGATACCCGTATACAATGCGTAATGATCAAATAAGGGTAATTGGGATATCCATCACCTCAAACATTTATCTTTTCTTCTTGTTGGGAACATTGCAATTCTTCTTTTCTAGCTATTTTTAAATATGCAATAAATTATTGTTAACTATAATTTCTGTACTGTACTATCAAATACTAGAAATTATTCTTTCTATCTAACTGTAATTTTGGACCTATCACCCAACTTCTCTTCACCCTCCATCCCCTTCCCCTCCAGCTTTTGGTGGCCATTATTCTACTTACTAACCCCATAAGATCCACTTTTTTAGATCCCATATATGAGGGAGAACATGGGATATTGTCTTTCTGTACCTGGCTTATTTCACTTAACATAATGACTTCTAGTTCTATCCATGCTGCTGCAAATGACAGAATTTCATTCTTTTTGTGGCTGAATAATATCCCATTGTGTATATGTACCACAATTTATTTAACCATTTATCTGGTAAGGGACACTTAGGGTGATTCCATTTCTTGGCTATTGTGAATAGTGCTGCCAAAAACATAAAAGCATAGGAGTACAGATACCTCTTTTATACCCCAATTTCCTTTCTTTTGGATATATACCCAACAATGAATATATATCATATGGTAGTTCTATTTCTAGTTTTTTGAGTAAGATCTATACTGTTTTCCATAATAGCTATACTACTTTACATTTCTGATAAACTGACAGTTTATGAGCATTTCCTTTTCTCTGCATTCTCACTAGCATTATTTTTGTTTTTGATAATAACCATTCTAACTGGGGTAAAATGATATTTCATTTTAGTTTTGATTTGCATTTCCCTAATTATTAGTGATGTTGAGCATTTTTTTATATACCTGTTGATCATTTGTATGTCTTTTGAGCAATGTCTATTTAGTCTTCTGCCCATTTTTAATTGAATTATTATTATTTTTATTTGCTATTAAGTTGTTTAAGTTTGTTATATACTCTGGTTATTAATTTCTTTTAGGATGGGCAGTTTGCAAATATTTCCTTCGATTTTGTAGGTTATCTCTTCACTTTGTAACAGACTGTTTCATGCATAAGCTTTTTAGTTTGATGTAATCCCATTTTTCTATTTTTGCTTTTGTTGTCTATGCTTTCAAGGTCATACCGAAAAAATTCTTCACCCAGACTAATGTCCTATAGCATTTTCCTCATGTTTTCTTTTAGTTGTTTCATAGATTCAAGTCTTACTTAAGTGTTTAATCCATTTTGAGTTGATTTTGTATATGGTGAAAGATGGGGATATAATTTCATTGTTCTGCATATGGTTTATTCACTTTTCAAAGCATCATTTGTTGAAGAGACTGTCCTTTCCCCAATGTAGGTCCTTGGCACCTTTGTCAAAATTGAGTTGTCTGAAAGTCTATGGATTTATTTTTAGGTTCTCTATTGGATTGTCTTTCCTTTATCAACATATTTGGCTTGAAGTGTACTTTTTCAGTGACTGACATTTTGGATTTAAAAAATAATTAGTTTTCTATACAGATTTTTTAAAGCCCCTCCCCCCCAAAAAAGAAGAAAAGATCAAGTTATCTCTATTAGATACCTAAGACAGCAAATAAGTTTTCTTGGAACACTAGATAGCTATAATTCCCTTCCTCTCTGTAGTTTTCTCTCATATACACATATATAAGCACTGAATAATTAAAAAATCAACTCAAGATGGCTCTCTTGATTTGTAGAACAACCCATTACCAAAGGACTAGAACTGTCCCTCTTTTATTTCAAGACAAGAAATATATTAAACCCTAAAGTGGCAATTACTTTGAGTCTTAAGGAAGCAAAACAAAATAAAAATTAAACAAAACAAAATAAACAATTCTAACAATATGAATTTATTTGTATTCAATTCATCTGCATGATAAAGTGCTTTCTTTAGAGGACTTATTAAATATTTACATTTTGAAGTCATTAGTAAAACTGAGGATCATAGTCAAGAAGTAGTCACTGCTCAAATTAAAGATACTTTTTTGGAGGGGCACCTAATGGATTGAATGTAAGTTAGCATTTGAAAAAACACTAAGGTTTGTCGTTTGTTTGTTTAAATAAACAATGAAATTCAAAGAGAGTGTAGATCAGACGCCCAAGGCAGTGAAGCATTAGTGCTGGGCATTAGAAGTAATATGACTGCTGTGAAAGCTAAAGTCGGGGAATATTTGCACTGCCTTTTCCTATTACCCCCCTTTTTTAAGTCTTTGATGGATATATAATAATTATATTTTATAAGAGTGCCAGTGGTGACGGAAGTGCTTCTCCTAATGCAGAGGCTGTAAAGCTATCAGAAGAGCTTTAAGCAAATGTTATCTGTTTTACAGAAGAAATCAATTACCCACAGATTGCTTAAACCAGTGACAGGCATGGTAAGGAATAAAATGTGTTAAGTAGAAAAGTTACAGCCATCAACATGTAAGGAATTACATGATATATGAAAGCAATCACTTGTTCAATTTACCTTCAAAACTAAAACAAGTTCTTCTGCATTGGAAATAAACATGAACCTCTCTCTGAAAAGGGAACAATTTCCAACTCAATGGAAAAAGTACTGTATAAATTTTAGCCAGCAATAGTGCTATTAGGAACACACAACCAGGTTTTCAGAGATAAAGTATGTGAACTATTTAACATACTTATTTCAAAGTAGGCATCAGTTTGTCTTCATCTTTTTGCAGTTCAGCATTATGTAATTTTCCAGATATGCTTAGAATAAAAGGAGTCTGCCAGAAAATGTTCCACAATTTATAATATGCCTTATATTTATAACAAACTGCAAAGGATTTTGCTACTCAATTATAAATATCTTTAGTATATTTGAGTTCTAATATTCATTATTCTCTGTTGATAACACACATTTTATTATCTGTATTAGCAAAAAAAAAAAAAAAAAGATTCAGAAGTAGACCTTTTTCTTCTGCTTAAAGAAGAAAAATAAATGTGTCAAAGAAGCCCTGACAGTTCTGATAGAGGACATCATGGTTCAAATGCTCATCAAAGCTGTTAATTACTCAGGTGGAGTTGGCATCTTGCTTGTGGAACAAGGTCACAATTTTCAGTTCTTTCTCCTATCAGTCCTTCAGGAATTTTTGCATTGTATAATTGAATTTTTAAAACAAATTAATTCAAATCACATGTAACATAAAAAAGTGATTTCTTAATATTGCAAACAGGAATCATTTTACCAGATGTGCTGTTAGAGACATCACAACATAACCATCATGTTTCTGTGAGTGTCATTGTGTGCAATGACAGCCATGACGAGAGATACCTGCCTAATGAAGAAGTTATGTTTTCCTTTTTACTTTCTTCTTTTTTTACACTGAGAAGTGTTTAGAAGAATTTGCTCACATGATCTTTTAATAGAATCAGAAGTAATATACCAGCTGGTGCATATCATTCTTTTATGATATTCTGAGGGAGAGTTCTATACTGATTTAATTTTCTTGGGAATAAAATATGTATATTCAGATTTCATGCAAGTCAATTGTCCTTAATGGACAAATGTTAATGATAAATTTAAAGTAGTACATTTTTGGAACATTTGTAAGTAAAATTTTTAAGAAGAATCATACTAGTCATTTTTTATTCACTCTAACGCAGAAAGCAATATTGTGAAAATTCCCAAATGAAAGGCAACACTGCTAACGCTTTTTCTTCTGCAAAATTATCAGGTTGATATAATGGTGATGTCCTACTGATTATTCACCATAGACCTTCCAGCAGGATAATGCATTCTTAAAATATGAACTTGAAGCTAAAATATTAAATATGCATTTCCTCCTCCTATAGGACATGTTAAAATGCCACATGCTGTTGGTGAGAATGACCCATAAGTGTTGGATTTTTCTCCCCCTTGCTCTTCCTTTCCAGAAACAGTTAGTGTGGCGTGCAGTGAACCAAATCAACAATGTGATTCAAGCTGTCTCCGTAGTTTCTTGGCAAAAGAAAGGATAAACTATAAAAACTCCCCTCCTACAGCTTTCAGCTCTTGCTTCCCACACTTTAACATCTTCTGTCACCTCTGGCGCTGTTACTGACCCATGCTAAGCTAAACTAAAGGATGATAAGTTTGCTGCCTTTGCCCTTGTCCTGAGGGGCTGCACATTATCCTATCAAGTATCAGTAGCCATTTCTGTGGGATATTTGTCACCCCACGAAGGCCTTTGGAACAAATGAAATGGGCAGCGAATTACAAAAATGTCATTCTCTAAAGGAAATGGATGAAGGCTTTTGTTCTCTAGTAATAAATAGATGCCATAGGCTTATAACACTATTTTTATATTAAATTTGACAGGGTTACTATTTCCAGCTCATTAAGGGAACAGCTTGAAAACTATTTCCTTCTGTACTTTTAAAAATAATGCTGTTTCCTCCTTTTCTTCCCAGTAATAAATATAAACAATACCTGGCAATAGATCCTGGAAATAACAAATCATTAATTTCAAGTTACTTTTGCTAATGTTTGTTTTTAAAACATACAAAAATCACTTTAGGGAGGGATTTTGAAGTTATAAATGGATTATGCAAGAGGAATCTATGAAAAGATTTTAAAAGTCTGATTTATACCTATTCCTTCTTTCTTTATAAATCACAAGTATATTACTTCCTTTTCTCACTTTTCTCACACATTATAGTTTTACAGGCCACCATGATAAATATGCCATGGACAAAGGTCAAGCAAAGGATAATAACTCAATTCCTTAAATGAAAGCTTCAAAGTAAATCCTCTGTGTTTAACAGCAGTATACAGGGGTCAAGATGACAATGTCCCAGACTTGAGAATAAAATGTGTGTTAATACCTTTGAGCCTCAGTACATTTGTTAAATGGGTATACTTGGACTGACATACTTAGATTTTCTTTGAAGTGGAATTTGAGCAAGATACATAACACATGATAATACATTAAATAACACCACATATTTTAAATAGACTTGGATTGTGTGGTTTATCATGCCAAGCTGAGCATTTTCATAGTAGTTATTAACTATTTCCAACACAATAGGCATATTTCTTTTATAGCTTTATCCAATGATTTTGGAATTGAGCTACCTTTTACTTACTAAGCTTATTTGGTTAAACTAAATTTGTAAAATAAGGTAATGAATATAATTCATGGGAATTTTTTAAGCAATAGTTAATTTGACCTATTAGAGTATAGTTGAAGACTGTTAATCATTGTGATATACTCTGTGAAAATTATTTAGTAGTGAAACACACATTATCTGGTCTCAGGTTTTTGATTTTACATTTTTAATCATAGCTCTTGGGTTGACACAGTGTTACATATCTTAAGTTTAGTTAGTATATGCCCATATTTAGACAAACTTGATTAGGAAAAACAGTAAAACGTGGTCAAATTCTAAGTTTCCATTAGGTGAAACTCATCATTTCTTAGAAGCAAATGATTTTAAAAGTTCAACTATTAATCCTGCATTTTCAGGGGACAACTGCCTAACTTTATGTTTTTTATTTTTCTTTGCTTCTCAACATAAGAACACATGCCTAGCTTTTTGAGCCCCCTAAATGTATAAGCTTTGATAAGGGCATTAAAGAAGGCAAGGGTTCTACAAGGAATATCTAAGCATGTAAGTCTACGTCTATCCATTTAACCCATATAGTGAGGTTCAAGGGTGCTAACGCACATTTTAATTTCTAGCCAGATCACTGTCATCTTGACTCCTGTATGCTGCTGTGAGCCACCTAATACCCATCTTCTAGTGTCTTTTTTTTTTTTGATATGTTAGTCTCAATTGCTTACAACTAATAACTCTTTATCTTTAAACATTTAGGTCCTTGATTAAATTTCGTTACTATTCTTCCATATAAGACATGGAAAAGTGTTTGAAAAACACAAAAGAAGGAAACTATATGAATAATATAAATTTTAGAGAATAAAATTTTCTCAAATAATTAATTCTAAAGAAAAAAAAACCTGTTTTTCTTTGCAAGTGGAAAATGATGACTATTGTTCCCCATCCTATATCACACATATAATAGGTATAACAAATACTTTCATTAATAGAAAAATTGTTAAAACATTGTGTTAGGTTATTCAGAAAGTTTGAGGGATTTATTTTCTGTTGATCTTTAAAAATAGAGGATATTCCATCCTATTTGATTATATTTGTTCTTTCTCATCCACAGGAAATAAAGTACAACTATACACAATCTTGTCATCATCAAAATACTTCTTTGAAATTTTGCTTCTGTCTTTATCTGACTTCTCAGTTAAAGACCTTTCTCTGAGGCCACCAGTTTTCTCTTACTTATCAAATGTAAAGACCATTTTTAAGTAAATTGACTTTTTCTTTCCTTGATTTGTGTTATTAAATTTAATTAACAAGTCTAAAACTGAGCTTCTTATTTCCCAAAATATCTTCCTCCTGATTTCACGATTGCTACATTCTAGGAAGCAGTGAATAGAAACCCAGAGAACATCAGTGGTATTGTGGGAAAGGTCATAGGAAAGAATGACAATAAGCAAAAAGAAATAATTTCCCCCACCTACTGGTGAAACTGAAGATCGTTCAGCCTCATGTGAGTCAAGGGCTTCGGAGTAAGAAAACCAAGTAACTACAAAGCTATACGGACCAGCAACAACTTGGCAGCCTAGAGCCCTTACAAGAGCAGGGAGAAGGGCAAGAAATGTGTGGCTGCTGCAAAGCTACGGTGGCCTAGTGGGGAGACTTTCCATATACACAGCTCTGTTTATCTAGTTGACTGGCTGCTTGGCACTCAGATTTGGCAGAATGGGGTGGGGTGTGGAGGTAGTTCCATGTATGCTAGCAGTTCTTTCATAAGTTATTGAACTAAAAATCTTTTTGTGAATTAAATTAAGTTGTTTTGGGGTAAGAGTACCTGTCTTTATATGCCCCTACAGGGGGCATATAGCAGAGAGGGCAGAAAAAGTTGCAATCTGGGAATGTTTTATAAAGTATGGCAACCTGGGAATGTTTTATAAAATAAATCACTTAGAAAATTTGCCACCCAAAATGCCAGATCATTTTCATCAGATGCTCTTGTGGCACTTGAATATTTAATTTGCCTAAATCTAGTTAATTATTTTTCAACATAATAGAGGGGGAAATATGTGAAAAACATAAAACAAAAACAAGAGTAATTTAGAGTTTGAAGAACTACATTTTCTAGAATAATCTAGTCTAAAGAAAAATAATACTTTTTTTCTTGTTATTGTATTTTAAAAATAAAAAGGATGGTAGGTAATAGAAGACTCATAGAATAGCTATTAACTCTGGGAGGCCTAGGTGGGGGTATCGGTTGAGCTAAGGAGTTCAAGACTACCTGAGCAAGAGCGAGATCCCGTCTCTACTAAAAAAAAAAAAAAAAAAAAAAAAATAGAAAGAAATTAGCTGAATGACTAAAAATATATAGAAAAAACTAGCCGGGCTTGGTGGTGCATGCCTGTAGTCCCAGCTAGTCGGGAGGCTGAGGCAGAAGGATTACTTGAGCCCATGACTTTGAGGTTGCTGTGAGCTAGGCTAACGTCATTGCACTCTAGTCCGGCAAACAGAGTGAGACTCTGTCTCAAAAAAAAAAAAAAAAGAATAGCTATTAAAACATTGTGAGAGGTTACTCAAGGAATTTTAATAATTTCCTTTTATCTCTTTCTTTATTCCTTTATTGTATTTAGTCAATTATCTTCTGTCTCATTATGCACACCTCTTCAACTCCCATACAGTCAGTTGGATAGTCCTCTTAATTTTGATTTTTTTAATATTTCTAGCATGCATACACAATTTTAAATTTCTATTGCTCCTATTCTAGTTTGGGTCCTCATTATCTCTTTCTGTCTTATTTAGATGGCTTCCAAAAACAAAAACAAAAACAAAACCCTCATCATCAGTTAGGCTCACCTCCATTCTCTCTCCATACCTATTGTGCACTATTATAATGAATCTTCACAAATCACCCCCCCCCCGAAATACACAGCCATCAAGTCTATAGCACAAGAATCAGACTGTTGCATCTCTCATGATCTTGATGAACTTGGCCAACTTGTTTAATATCTCTAACAGTTTCCTCATTCAGGAAAGCAGGACTAATAATAAATAGTACTATCTTCAAACAGTTGATATTTTAACAGTACTTAAGGTTTTGCAAACATTTTCCAAGCTATTTTTTATAGCTCCCTTTCAAGACAGAGGCTTTTGGTGGGTGTGCTTCACCACAACACCTAAATAATACATAATGTAAAATATGCTATCCTTTAAAGTTTCTGGCATTTAGAACATGTATTTAATAATATTTTAAAACTATTATAGTTCCAAAATAATTTTTCTTCATAAAAACATTATATACACTAATTTTATCACTTCATATTTACATGTATATGTTATATGTATAAATGGTTTGTAAGTGGTTTAAAATCACATATATTGAAATTAATCTAGGTGATTTTTTCCTATAAATTGTTTTCTAACAGGATGAGACTAACAGCTGTTTGTGGAATCTGGGACCCGTTTTAAACTAAGACACTCAGGATTAGGGAAATACTCTAAACCTAGCTACTTTAAATGCCTTTTTATAGCAGCATTAGTATCATTTTTGTTAAGAACACTGTAACTACCACATTTACTCATTCCTGGGGAATAATCGTGAAGGTTGATTTTTACCGCCATGTTAATTTTCAGATGATAACATTAAAGTAGAATTACAAACTAGTGCTGTTAACAACATCTAGTAAAATGAAATGTAATTTAAACCCATAATACATGATTTTAAAAGGGAAGTAAACTACTGCTTTTAAATGGCTTGGCTTGTACTGATAAAAGTTGGCACAAAGGACTAATCTTTTTAAAGTTTACTTTCCAAATTTAACTTTGAGCTGCCACACAGAAACTATCACTGGTTAAATATTGCTTTCTAAAATCAGCCATAAAATGTGTATTATATATACATTTAATATAAACAGAATTCTTCAAATCATAATATATTAATTAGTTACACGATAGAGCAAGCCACGATTAGATTACTTATTGAACTAATTTAATTTGCACAGTGGCAGCTAATTTAAAGGAAGCGTCTTTTTCAAGCTTGTTTTAGAAATTGTTGTATAAAAATTATTAATCTGGGATTTGAAAACAATCTTTCTCTCCCCTCCCTTTCTTTCAGAGAAATAATTTGTAATATAGTACTTCTACCTTTGATAAATAGAGATAGGAACATAAAAATGATAATAAACTAGATAATGAAAAACCATTGGAAGAATATGAATCCTACTTTTCAAGATTAGCATCAGATTTTTATTTCTTTATGCCCTTCTCAGGGTCCTTTTGAAATCAATGGGAGATCTATTCATTAGGGTAGAAAAGAATGCACCCACTCAGGACAAACAAATGGAAATCTCACTTCCCAAAGCTCTACATGTTTGTTTCTATCCTCATCTATTCTAAAGAAGCAAATATTCTACTGGTTCCTAGGACGTAGATCAGAGAGAGAACAAAGAAACAAAGGTCCTTGACCCAAATAATTACATGGGTCTAAAACTATTATGTGGAAAGACATGATGGAAAAACTATATGATTGCTAATACATTTTGAGGCTTATGTAAAAATGACTATGAAGAGGCTCCTTGAAAAGAACTTAGCACCCAATTGCTTTCATGCTAACAAATATGAAAAAACTTTGTCACATAGCAGAGCACCAAACGAAGATAAAACCATTCCAAAGTTGTCACAGATATATTTATGGATATATTAATATCCATAATCCAAATACTTCAATGAGTTCAGCAGTGGAAGTGCACAATAAAAGTAATGGAAAGAAATAGGAAAACTCTTCTTCATAAAGTTTAGTTCTGGTATAAATTAGTAAAATCTGTTCCAATTCAACCAGCATTATTGTAGAATGCTATGATCACCCTGTTATTGGTATGGCTCTCATATTCTAGCTATAAATTATTTGGGGATAAGCAAATGTATCAGTCATTTAATCAAACATATATTTGTGCAGTTAGAAGCCATATTGTCCATGTGAGAGGTACAACTTGCATAGTTTTCCAATAAAGGAATCTAGTATGTGATGACTACACAGGCAAAGCTCCAATCACAGTTTCTGTACCAGAGATTTACTGAGGGTGTATTTCGTGCCAGGCATTATTCAAGCCCAAGGAAGTCATATGTGGTTAATATACTTCTTTAACCAAAAATATCATCAAAATTTACTTATAAACTCAGTTTCTAAAGTATAGAACTCCCACTGATGACATTAGCTTAAAGTACAAAAACACTGGACACCTGAACCACAAATACCCTCTAATAGAAGTATATATGTATTCTTCTCAGACCAGGAATCCCAGTTATATATTCAAGAATAGTGAAATGTATTAATTCTGTTCTGGTTAAAACATTTATTCTCTTAAGTAAAAAACATTGCCCTAAGGGTCTCAATTTATACAGAAAGTATTTAAACTTCACATATACATATGTTTTTACTTCTGTGTTTTGTGTTGTATACTACAATAAAGAAAAACAAAATAGTTTATAATTAATTAAACAAATAAAAGCATAAATCTCTGAAATGTAGGTAGAAGCAATGTTACTGTGTTATCTGGTGGGTTATTTTTTGCTGAAGTTATTATTTCAAGTTTACACTTTGATGTTGCAGTATAGAAATGATTTAGAATAAAATGAAATGACTGAAGTAATTAATCATATGAAGTTGGTAAAATCAGCATGAGCAAGGAACAGGCTAATGTTGTCATGTGACTTGTAAAACAAACAGACTGTATTGAAAATTTCAAAAGAAGACTTTCCAGAATGTTTTGGAAAAATCATTGCATTCTTGAAATAATCATATATCCATGCAAAGTGGTGACTAATCTATAAGCTTAAATTTAGGATAGGACCTTATAGTTAATCTCACACACATATTTAGATATTTAATAATTTAAGAGTGAATTGTCTTCCATATTATTTTAATACACACAAGTCAATCATATAAGAAGGAATTTATTTCTCCTTCACCTGCTTATATCTGTAGGAAAATGATATGGTGAAAGCAAGGAGACAAATAGAAGGAAGAAAAAAGAAAATGCATGTGTTGTGAATAAAAGAGAAAATGAAAATATAAATGAGATATTAAATAAACCTTCATAAATCAAGGATCCTGAATACCCTATCCACTTCTCATTTTTCTTTTCTTTCTCTCATTTCTTTTATTTATTTATTCTTTTATTTATCTACAATACCCAGTAATCCATATTTCTTACCTTTGTTTTCTACATTGAACCAAGCTGGCTATTTGCCATGCATTAACATTTTGTGCTCTACATTTATAGAAAAATTTTTGCTGTTTGCTTCTTTCAATTAATTCTCAAGTCTGATACTTCCATACCTTCTTTATCTCCCCAATAGGTGAATCAAGAATAAGATTTACAATGGCCAAAATGCAAATATTAATACTTCCCAAGAGGAAGTTCCAAAATGAATGATGGAATAAGTGATTTTTTAAAAAACAGTAGCCTACAATTGCTTATCTTATTCATTTCAAAAGAAAACTCACAAAAGGGATTCTCCATATGTTCTCTAGCTTCATGAGGCATTCAGTTAACTAAGAAAGAATCATCTAATGAATGGTGTGGAAAAAGAGCACAATGATTTTGCCAAGGGTATAGCAGATCCAGGATCTTTCAAAGAAGTAACAAGCAGAGAACATGGAGTATACTACTCAGCATCTTGTCCAAACTCATTCAAGACAACCTAGGGGGCATGAAATTTCAGACACCAAAATTTGTTCATCTTGATACTTGATATGGCTGAAGTGACCCTGCTGCTACTACACATTCTGGCTGAGGAGTTTATTTCTCAGCTTGTTACTTGTGGGCTTTGACTTGTGCTTGGCACCAAGTATTAATAAATGCCTTATAAATCTATGATGACATAAATTTTGATCAGAGCTGTGCAGTCATCACATACTAGTTCTATTGCCAACAATACTTTGATATTGGACAATTCAGTTATCATCTTTACCAACCTGAACGTGCCAAGAACAACCAAAGACCTTTACCTCTAGAGGTTTGATAACCAACTACAACTTAGAGTAATGTCCAATTTCTCTTTATTACAACAGTTTTTGACTCAGGGGTAGGTGAGGAGGAAGCCTATTTAATGAACTAACAGAAAAAATAAAGATGAAGACAAGGCAAACATAAAATGAACATATAGCATTTTGCATGATACATGTGTTATTTTACCTGTGTTCTATTACTCATATGTGGTATTCATCATTATTCCCAATTTACATATTTCTCCATTTATACAAAGGGAATTGAAGACTTTTAAAAGTTTATTCCCATCCTCTCATAGTTATAACAATGTCTGGGATCCTAGGAGACATCTGGTTATTTTTTAAAGAAATGTATTAGGAGAAATTTTGTTCTCAAAAATCATTGTGATTTTAGAATTCTCTTTTGCTCTTATACCAATAGATCTCCTATTGTGGTTTGGTTAGTTTCTTGGTGAGAATCTTGCCATTCTGATTCAGTCTTCTCTGTTTCCATATTTTCCCAACCATGGCCTTTCTGAGAGGGAGTGTGGGGAGAGAGGGGTGGGAAAGGAGGCTCTGATGTTAATGCCAAGGTGAATGTTCAAGTTCAAAGAAGGGATTTTAAATTCTCCTTAATATTAAGAACACTGAGAATAAATGAATAAATGTACTCATCTTTTTTTTTTTTTCTTTTTCTCTCTGAATTCCAGTATTCCAACCTTTACTTTTCAAGTTCAGGGGAATTTTTAAAAATTTTCATTTCAGGCCACAAGTATTATAACTATTATTATTTTCAAGATCTGTTTACTCATACGCTAGATTACAGAAAATACAAATAGAAATATAAGGTTTTTTTAAAAAAGAGTAAAACAACTTAATAAGAAATTCCTGAAGTAAATGAGTTAGCCTTTTTCCACCCTAAAGCATAAGCAGCTAGCTTTCCTCCCCGCTAATGAGCTATTTCTGACCTGACTAAAACCATTTCAGTACCCCTCCAGTGTCTACTCATTCACAAAGGCTTCCCCCACCCCCATGCCATTCCCATCCAATGGGCTGTGTGCCTGATCTGCATGCAATATTGTCCGCCAGCATGAACGATTTACAATGGGCACTTTATTTCTGTAATTTAAAAGGAAAAAGAGAGAGAGAGAAACAACTACTGGTGCAAAATATCATTTTTCCTTTTCTAATGGATGAGTAATAACCAGGAGATTTCTGAAAAGCTGTCCAGGGTGCCTGTCAGCGCTGGCAAAATTTCTGACCCAGAGAAATATATTCACAAACAGCCCCTGTGATTATGAGTTACGAGCCCCTTTGGAGAAAGCTGCTCTGAGAAGCACCAGAGAAATTATAAAAGTAGTCTAAATACTTGGCACATAGGATTCACTATCCATCCATACATACAGTTTTGCATAGAAGGAAATATTTTTAAAATTATGGTTTTTGAAATAATTTGAAACAACATATATAAAATATATGGTTACAAGAACTCTGTAATGAAAGACTATTTCAATGGATGCCAAAGGGCTGGAAATCAGTAAATGGATGTAAATTAGATCAGGATTTGGCACCTTGCAAATCCATATTCCCATCAGCCCCAATCCTTGTGCTCCAATTTAACTTGATTCTGAAGATCCTCTTTGTGGTTTGATTTGGAACCTATTTCCTCTCTTTTGAGATGAGAACAATAAGGGAGGAGAGAAGGAATATGTGAAGAAAGGTAACAACAATTCACTTGAATTAGGGATCATTTTGCTTCATGTTCCCTTTCAGTCCCCCCTGCCCTTGCCCAGATCTTGGCAATGGTTGCTGTGTCGGTGCCAATTTAGTGCAGGCAGTGGGCATCATGCTGGAGTGGAGAGGAGCAGCATAATGTCCCCCAACGGGAACTGTTTGTCAAACACCAGAAGCCAACAGAGGAAATTAGGAAAATAGGGCTCTCCACAATTTTTTTTTCCTACAAGGGGTTAAAACAACTGTGATAACTCAAATCAGAGCTTTGCTCTACGTGGGATTTCTCTTAACAAGGGCTGTTCAGCAGCAGGCTCCTCCAGGTGGTTCCCTTGGGCAAACTCTGCAACTTGGGTACAACTTTCCTCTGGGTGGCTCTCAAAGTGCTTGCTGTTCACTTTGCAGAATATGAAGCACATGTCTCTGATAAGCAAGGAGATGTACACCTTAGCAAGGTATATGGGATCTATGGAAGATTATTTGCATGGACTTAAAATGAAGATGATTAACGTAATGTTTATTTATACAATTTTCATGCACATAGTAAGTTTCTTGGATAAAAAACAGTTAAAGTGGCAATTTGGCATCCTGTAGAAGAAACATCTGGTTGGTTAACTGCAATTTCATTTATGAATCAGCAGTTTTGGCACTGTACAAACACAATCAGAGATCAATTTTATGACATCGTCTGAGCTTATTTGTGCTACATTTTAAAACGCAGGCAAATGTCCAAGTGTGATTGCAAAGTGATAGTGATATAGTAATAACTTTGTCTAACGAGTAAATCATGTAAATACCAATGGGATAAATCACGTAAATACTAATTTAAATCATATTTACTGTCTGCAGAGTATTTCTATATGTATTACATCATTTGATTCTCATAATAACCCTGTGAGGTTGACAAGGAGATAGTTTCAATTTCACAGTTAAGGAAACTGAGGCCAAGGGAACTTTTTAAAACTAGAACTTTGAGGTCATCTGATTCTAGGTTTAGTGCTAATTTCAACTCATTGTGGACAAGGTGGTATGCTAAATTAAAGAAAGTTCTTTGATGCCTGGTTAGGGTTGTTTACTTTTAGTGCAGAAGTGGGAAAGCAAAAGGGATAAAAAAAAAAAAACACCCTCACACATCAGAATCCACTGTGTGTCTGTGAGTATTGAGGGATAAATATGCATTTATGTAAATGTGCACATTTGTGTTTTGTGTGTGACCATACCCTACAGGTATTAATCCGTATTCACGTGGCCGGAAGCCCATTGGTTACACTAGTCTTAGTCACCGTGCATGCAGCCTGCATCCCAACAGTAAAGGTACTGCTCAGTTAGCTGCTACCATCCTCTCATTATCCTTTAAAATAATATAAAATAGAAAGGAGGAAGAAGCAGTAGCAGTAATGAACACCACTCACCACTACAGCATGTACAAGAGACAACTCACCAGAGGTGGTGAGTGTCTATCACCTCTGAAGATAGAATTCAGATTCTCAATTTTCATTTTTTAAAAAATAAAGTGGACCGTGTCTTTATTTCTATGTTTATGAATGTACCATTTTCATTTTTAAAGTTCTAAAATACCCAACCTGTTTTTTTTAAGATGCAATCTTCAGATGGCATTCTGAATGTACTATGAAACTCTGATAGAGGGGACATTTAGTTTGCTATTGGCTAATAACTTTTTCCTAGCAGCTCAATTCAAAATATTCAGGAAACAGACCTCACATGTGTGAACTCATGTGAAAAGAATCATGTAAAAAGCAGTACCAATGCATGACAAAAATAAGGAGAAAGTGGTAATATAAATGCCACAAAACATGTTTAGTTTCATAGGCTTGTTTCTTAATTTCTGCCACTTTTTTATGCTTCAGGAATAAAATGAAGAACAAGCTAACAGCCAGAGATTAATGGAAGAAAGGTGGCTCTTCCCCAAATATTCTTCTGCCTTTTTATCCCAGCGTCTGGAAAACGAATTGAGGTTTAGGAAACTAGCAGTGCTTTTGCATTTTTCTTCATTAGGAAGTGTATTTGTAAAACAAGCTCCAAATTTTTGCCATTCGTGATTCCTGGCCATGGGGTGATATTCTTCAGTGACACAATCTTCAATGTATATGAGCCAGAGGATCATTTCTTATCCTGAGCACACGACATAGCTAAGACACAGCTGAAACCACCCCAACCACCCCTCCCACACTCTCCACTTCAACAACAGCAGCTCATTATCAGCAGCACGTTGTAAAGGGCGGTGCAAGCACAAAAATCAATCTGATTGCCTGGATAGCTCTGCAAAATCATTCCAAGGGAAAAAAAATGCCTGAGAATAAGGAGAAAAGGGGCTGAGAGGGTGGAAAAGAGCAAGAATGAGGACAGAAACCCTCCCAGGTCCATAAGGACTGAAGTTTAATGGCTGAGTGCTTGTTTTGAACTGTGACCTGAGGTTTGGCTGGGCACTAACAGTGGCACGCCTCATCAGCCACGGTCATAGCCACCCCAGGGTACACCTCCAGCAGGGAGTCAGCTCCGTATCCTGAATTCTCAACTACTAGCTACCCACTGCCTCCTCCGCACGCACTGCTGAGGCCCTGCCGAGAAATCAGCATGCAACCCAAGGAAGCATCCTTTCCTCTGGAATAAAAATTAATATTACTTGTCATATTTCATGTCTGAGCTCTTTTCATGCTTTATCCTCTGGTAATGAGGGCTAAATTACCAATATTAGTAGATTTTCATGGCTAGCACAGAAAGAGCTGTTACCAGAATAAATGTTTGCCTTGCTTCTGTTGGACACAGGCTTTGCTAATGCAGCTTTGCTAATTATTTCTAAATAGGCAATAATCTGCATCCCCTAGTGCTGGATAGTGGATTGGCCACGTACCTGCTATTTCCCTTATTTACATGTTTTACAACTTTATCAACTACACTAATTACACTCTGAGCACTGTTTAAAATTTTCTGTTAATAGAGATACAATGATGCACCAGAGGATGTGTATTTATGCCATAATTGCGCCTCTGTTCCTACGATGCAGTCTCCAATTAGCTGTCTACGGTGGCACAAGCAGCTGCCTGATATTCTAAAGCAGTGAAACATCTGCACGGCGGATGATACGCTCACATGGATTTTTTTTTAAGCCTAGAAATTTACACCCAAGGGAGTGCAGACAAATAGGAGCCTGTCATGTGTAGGGATGATTAGAAATCCTCACCATGGCAACATTGGAGCAGCCATGTCACAGAGTGAGGGGACACATGTCTAGATGAAGGCGCTAAAAACATTTGCCATTTTTTTTTTAGCTTCAGTCTTCCAAACTTCCCTCCCTCCCCCTTTCTCTTTTTCATAGTCTTCTCTTTGCATCTAAAGCCAACCAAAACAGCAGGTGAAAAGGCCAAAGTCTGCAGCCATGCAAGGCATATGACATACGGGATCTAGTGTTAGGAAAAACAGTGAGCAATCAGAAATGTTAGACCCAGGAAATGTGCAGGGCCAGGAATAGGTGTATGTGTGTGTGTGTGTGCGCGCACGCATGTGTTTTGTTTGAAAAATATCACAATAATAATTATTTTATTTAGTGGTGGGTTGTGTTAAGAGCAAGAGACAAGATAGGAAATAAATATTAGACACAATATAACACTTGAGGTACCTTAGTCAAAAGATGACACCTAATTTAAAATTTCCTTTTAACCCTCATTAACAGTTACAATTTCTGCATGAACAGTTGGCTAGCACACATTAGTGAGAGTAGGAAAGGCACACAAATGTCTTCTAGTCTGATATTGAATATATTTCTTAATGGCTGTTTCTTTGATAAGCCTGCCTATATAAGAATAGTACAGGGATGTATTTAGATCAACATAAAAAGGGCATTAAGCCCTATGGGAAAATATGGAAGCAATGCAAAAATATATCATTATGTTCTCTAGAATTATATTGGTTTGTATATTGTATTAATTATAATTTTGTTAAGAATAACATTGTATTTTATCTATGATTTGACCACATAGGCTTCAAAGATGCATCTCATGGTATTATATGTTTTTGTCTACTTATTGCCTTAATTCCTGTAGGAAAATACTGAAGTTCGTTATTAATTTAAAAATTGGTCTTCCAAATAATTATTATATCATATGGTCATGGCAACACTTCACAATTAATAACAAAGACATGTTTAAAAGTATTTAATTAGCAGAGAGCTGAGAGGTGAAGGGGGATACTAGTAGTGAAATAATTAGAAGGAAAATGCTTTAATATAAAGAGTAATTATAGGTAGGAGCGAAAACGTAACATATGTGCTAAATTATAAGAGTACCGCAAGCAATGTGAATTGCATTAAGGATCAAACCTAATCAGTTAAAATCAACTTCTGTTCTGTGACAACAATCCCATTGGTAAGACTCTAGGATGTCCACACTTGTGCTACTTAACATCACTTTGGACTGCTACCTCAGAATTCCCAAGATGTCACTGTAAGGTACAGATTGTTCTATCAAAACTTGTCTTCTCTGGGGAATAAATCTCAGAAGTGTACATTTGAAAATTCCCTTAATTAATTCTGATAAGAAAGGATACAATATTAGGAAATTAGGAAATGCTCTAGTTAAAACAAATATTTAGTTTATTTTTAGAAGTATTTATATGTATGTATATGCACAAATATAGGTATATACATACCTTCCTAAAGATTGGCAATACTTTCAAAATGAGTATATAATACTATATGCCCATGGTATAAAATAGCAAAGTTAGAGTTGTGTGTTTTAGAAGCAGGGTTTTATAATTCCTCAATATGTTTAAAATAACTTCATGAAATTCTAAGAAAATTTTAAAGAAAAGATCATTTTGAGTTAACAGACTATATTAGCATTATCTTGGGTTAATGGCAGATGAGTCTCCCAAGACCACTCCTTCTAATTTCCTAACACCCTGGTACCATTGGGTACACGATGATCAATATTTCAGTCAGCCCCCTCAGGCTCCTGGCTTTTATCAAACCATGGCACTAAGGCACCTTACAGTGTTTACCAATGAAATCATAAAACGTTAGGCTAACAGTGAAAATGTCTTTTCGCTACTTAACAATTTAGTAACATAGAATTAGTTATTTATTCAATTCCAAAAGAGAAACTGAGAGTTGCCTTTTTTCCCTCCATAACCTGTAAGTAAATTCTGAGTGCAGAGTTGTATAGTAGCTACATAAACAATTCTTGTCATGACTCTGGTCTGTGGGTCTCATTGTCCCTCAGCATACCATATTTTGTACAAGGCTTATATTAGAGAAGTATGATACTGAAGATCCACCATCCACCACATCTGTCAGTGTAAGGACAGAGTTTATCTGATAAACAAGTCATTTTTGGAAACTGCAGATGCTCCCACTGTGAAGTATTAAATGTGGCCCCGCTTAGATGCATAGAATGGGGTTCCGGTCGACTGAACGCGGGCTGATAAGCTCTGCACAGCTCAGAATGCTGTTTGCCCACATACTAATGTTAAACAAAAGAACCGCAGACTGCAGAGAAAGGATGCGGGTCAGACCAGTAAATTGCTTAAACCCTTAGGCAGCCTTGTGAAAAGAAAAGGCATGAAAGAAGCTGATATGAGCTTTTATGCAGAATTGTTCTGTTTATTATCCCTGTTAAGGAAATGATGGCAAGTGTCTTGTTAAACTATATATTCCCAAAAAGACAAGAGGACTAACTCTTTCTAAACAAGATGCAATATGCCATTGGTCATCCCTTGATAAACCGTACACCTCTTCTATATTATTTCTAGATTGTGAATACAATAAAAAAGACAACAATTTAAGCTGTATACATGAAAACCATAAAGGCTGTTAAATTGTGTCTTAGTATTACACTACCTGATTTGTCACTGGGCATTCCAAGCTAATCACAATCTGTCATGGAAGAAATCTATTTTGTATAAAAATTCCACTATCTTCCATTAAAACTTTGTTAGTTTTCAACTGTGATGACTCTATTTTAAATGAATTGCTGAGACAGCTTAATAATAAAATCAGAATAAAGTATATCATTGTGACAACATGTAAACTTACCCTGAATAGAGCAGGGATATAATTTTATTAGTAAAATTCTCCAGTGGATAACATGACAGTCAATATTGAATCTCCCCCGTGTTAGGGGTTGGAGCTGGGGGAAAGGAGGGGAAGATTCTTGAGTTTGCTACACTTTCAATACTTTCTCTCAGGTCAGATGCCCTTAAGAAACAGCATCTTTTCTGAAAGCAGATTTTTCTTCCACTCAGCCCCTTCTCCCCTCTTTTCTCTGCCCCCTGCAGAGACCCTCCCATTCTGATTCATGTATTGGGACAAAGGAAATGAGGAAAGATCCCAAGGCTTAAGGAAAATCTGATGAGAGAACCCTAATAGATAAGCAATCCATTTTGACCAACTCACAAAGCAAGAAAAGATTTAGCAATCAAAGAGCCACGTACAGGAGAAAGAAATAAAACTACATAGTGTAAAGACAGAATAAAAGAAAACACACACAGGCAATTGTACCAACAATAAAAAATTAAAAATTACCCTTTGCTTAAAACTAGTATAACATGTCATTGAGTACTACTTTGACATTTCCCTGCAGCTTTTCTCAACAGGCAACAAATGAAAACAATCTTGAAACCGTTCTGCTAAAGGCTCAGTGTAGGAGGCATGTCCATACTTTGTCATCGGATAATCTTGCAATCACAGTCAGCCTTAAAGCATTTACACCAATAGAAGCAACAAGTTTTTAATAGGAAATACTCAACTCTGGTCCTAAATGTTTAAAAAACAGCAAAATCAAATAGTAAAGATATACACACACACTAATATGAGTTTTCCATATTATAATAAAATTTTAGAGAGAATAAATTTTGATAGTTCTATCCTTAAGGGACATAAAATGCTGAATACTAAAGTAGTAACAAAGAGAACCCCAACCAGCAAAGGGGAGTCGCAGGGGAGAGCCACGCCCACCCAAGCACATGGGACTGCTGATTGTGTGGACTCAGCCTGAACAGTAGACAGCTCAGCAAAGAGCAGACATCAAAGGGAAAGGAAAATGCACAGAAGTAAAAAAAAAAAAAAAAAAATCCATCTCTAGATTAATATAAAACAAAACAAAACAAAAACCAAGATTTTGACATTGTGACATTGCAACTATAGTGAATGGTCCATGGAGGGAGCTGTTGACACGAATTCCTGGGTGGAGATAAAATGACACCATTACATCCATCAGAAAAGAAAAGAAAAGGGAAGAAAACTAAACAACACATTTGAAATGATTTGGCAGAAGTAATGTTCCTTTAAGCTACAAATATTCTCTCTCAGGGCGTCACCTAAATTAGATCCCTCCGGGGCATTCTGTATATCCCCTCTGGGTATGGATCAGAGCCCAGGGTCACAGCTTGGGTTTGTCCAGAACTGAGGCAGACTTTCTTCAAATTACACAAATAAATCCACCACACCAAAGAGGTAGGCACTAAGAAAGGCTAACAGGAATTGAGTTAACTCCCGCAATGCCAGCATATTGTTATGGTAAATATTTACTATGGCCAACTCATCAGATAAATAGATTAGAGGGATGCTCTCATCATAAAGGCTACTCTAAGACCCCTCAGAAAGGGCAGGGCATGCAGGAGATGTATCTTTTTGTGCCATGTCTGATTTCAGATGCATAATGGCACATCACTTCAAATACTTTCCATTTCACACGTTCTCCTGTATAAGTTTCACACATTCTCCTGTATATAAGTTTTGCAGAGTAAAACTTTCTTCTTTTTCCTTGGTGATAGGCATTGACAAGCTTCAGATAATGAAAGCGGAAGGTGATATCTGTGGTCTGAACAACCTATCTGCTCACAATTTATTCCCAGAGACCCTCACCCACTTAATCTGAAAGTTCCTTGTAGGGCACAGGGCTTGCTGCTGTGCCTAGGGTCAGCTGTGGCAGGGAGCAGAGCCAAAGTGGAGGAGGATCCCTAAGAGCAGTCTGTCCTCAGTGGCCTTGTGCCTTCTACCTCGGCACTTCCCTTGGGGAAGGCCTATAGGAAACACACACGCAATTCCTGACTCTGAGAGCAGCACTGATAACATTTGTTCACAAAAAAATGGGATATGTTTTAAAAAAAAAAATTACAGCCTTTTCCCTCTCCACTTTCTTTTTTTTATACTTCTGGGTATGAGAGGGTGAATAGCTCAAAGAGGAATATTACATAGCTTAGTAATAAACTTGAATTACTTTGAATTAATTAATCTTTCGGAAAATAAAACTTTTAATAAAAACAACACATGTATATTTCCTTTTAGAAAACCTATCACAAAGGCTATTATCTGAAGTCCAGGAACCTTTTACCTTTTTGAAAGGGCAAATAGTAAAATAAGAAAGATTTTTTTTTTATTTTTTACTCTTTAAATTCTGAAACTTGCACTCATATTCACTGATTATCACAAAGCATTTCACTTATAGGCCATAAAAATTATATATTAATTTTGGAGGTGTGAAGGATTCAATACAATTAACATTTACTGAAAGTAAAGACTACAAAAATAGCAATATTAAAATCATATTTTTACCCTACATATGCTTGAAATAGTATTAAAAAAGCACAAATAGACCAGAGAATTTGTTTTCCATGGAATTCTGGTAAAAATTTATGAAATGCTGAGGACTCTACTTGAGTCATTAAGGATTATCTTGAATTAAAATGCTCTTTTGCCTATAATATCCAACTTATCCTCATAACAAACTTAAGATGTGGGACAGAATTTATCATCAAAGTTTTTAAATAAACTATGGTAAGAGAAGTCAATGTCCATTATTTGATGCTTAAATTAAATAATTAAATTAATGCTTTAATTTGATCCTCCTTTTTATTTGGTTCATTTTTTTCAGTAGCTTTTGCTTTTTGCCGAGTAACTTCAGGCCTTGGGGTTAGTCTTAAAGATTACTTTTGAAGTATTTCCTAAAATTGGTTCCTAAAAAAAGATTTCCTAAAGTTGTCTCTCAAAAACATGATGCCTAAATGTTATTCATTATATAACACTGACGATTTATATGTTGATCTACTAAATTATTTTTATTTTCTAATAAAGAATCCTTGCTAGTCTGGTTTACTTGTGTCTGAATTGTGGATGTGTTTATGAAGTGTGCTAATTGGTCACTCTGCATGAACATTACTTATACTTCTGTTAATTATTTAAATCTAGCCATATTTAAGATAGGATGCGTAAACATATAAAATGGGGCAATAAAATGCAAATAGAAAAAAATAAAAGGAATGAAAGTGACTGTGAAACTGTTTGATAATTTTCTGGGTATGGCAACATACTTTGACACCAAACATATTTCTAGAATAAGATCAAAATGAACATGTTTTAGACTTTAAAATTCCTATGTAAGTTGTGTTTACATAAGCCAATACACCCTGGAGGCTCTCGAAGCCAGCAATCTCTGTATACCCCTACTTCTTACTTGTGTGTCTTCTTAACCTACTTCACTTCTCCAGCTCTCAGTTTCCTCATCTATATAATGTTAAGACCTACCCACAAAGGGTAGGCTTTTGGTTCATCTATTAATTGATGAGCAATTTGTTTTAATTATTACACAAAATCAATAAATTGTGAAATATCTTCCTCTTAATGACATTCTTCTCACCTAGGTGACATAAAAATTTTGTGAATTTCAAGGAACTACCTAGATTGGTAAATAAATACTACTTTAGTGTATGAGGGATATCTTTGTTACACAAAAATTGTTTTCTGAAATACTGATAGTATTTTTTTAAAAAAACAGGTACCTGTAAAGGTTTGCTTAAATTAATTTGATAATATCAATGCAATTATTCATTGAAAAAGACACCTTCTTGCTGAATTAAACTAAGCAGGAAAACACCCAGCCATGTTTTAGACAATTTTAAAAGGACACAAAAGTCTGACATTAATACTCATTGATTTTTGCCTTAATTTTAAAATGCAAGCCATTATAGACTATCGATGAGGCTTTTGTTTTTATCTCTTCGGTAATATCTCCATCACCTCTAACTTACACAGAGGTCCTGAACAAGGCGTTGTGAAATTCTCTTGCTTTAGAGGCGATGCAACAACATACCTTTCTGGCCAGTTGAGGTGAACAGAATCAACTCATGAGAGCTGCGGAAGCCCTCCTAGTTGGGTACAGGATCATCTCGCCATCAAATGTGACCTGACATGATCAACAACAGTTGATATATGTGCTGTAGTTACTAAGGCTAAACTCTTGATCAATATGTCAGATTTCAAAAGCGATTGCAACAAAGTAGACTCTGGATTATGAAGGAGCTGAATGCACAAAGGCAATGGAAGGACAAATCAGGCAGGACTGCCTGCATTTTGCATGTCAAAGGACAGAGCACATGATGGCAGATCTATAAATGTACTTAGGAAGGCAGTAGTCTGTGGATCATTTGGTAGGCTAAAAATGTTAAACATTACAAGTTAATTATTAGTAAGAAGAAGAAAGAGAAGAGGAGCATGAGCACACACAGTTCTGTAAACCCCAGTAATTCCGCCCAGGCCTGTGACTTGCTCAGACCTCACCTAAGCATCCATTAACATGATAATGCCCATTAATCCCGCCAAACACAACTCATCTGTCATCCTCAGTGGCAACCCATCTGTGTGCATGTTGAGGGGGGAAATTCACAGTTTTAGCTGTCCAGGGATTAGCTTCAGAGGAAAGGCTGATTTTCCCTAATTCTTTGCTAGGAAAGCACTCATTTGTTTGCATTTATTGAAGCACCTATTTACTTTTCAGCTTTCATCATCTCACCAACATCTTAAGCAAAAACTAAGCAGAGGATAGATAAAATGACAATAAAAACATCTCAGAAAAATCAAGCTGAAGTCTAATTTAGTTCTCTCTAAGTTTGTGATATTATTTTTTCTTATTTCTTGGCTCATCCCAAAAATGCTTTCTGTCAGAGCACAGGAAAATATGTACATATTTTTATATCTTTAAAGTGCTGTTCATTAAGGGGCTATGGTTCTCTATATTGCTTTTCTCTAATTGCTGAGAAATGGGTAAATGTTATGGAAGTCTTTATTATCATATATATTCTCTGTTGTGTGAACAAGAAAGAGAATATACCAGTTCTGAGAAAGTAAAAACAACTTAATTTTTTTCCTCACTAATTATTAAAAACAAACATAACATAAAACAAACATAAATATCTCACCTTGCCATAAAACTTTACCCAATGGTTAAATGGTCTGTGCTTTGAGATATATCTATTTTGAACAAAATTATATATGTATAATAAATAAATGCAAACTCCTTTCTATGTAAACTTGCAAAAATATAAGAAACATTGGCAATAGAAATGTTATCAAACTGTTTTGAGAATAAATCAACTATTCCATTCAGTCAATTAAGTGGACAGAAAAATCAGTCACAAGCCATCATGACTGGTTGGTTGACCTAATTGTTTCACTTTCAACTGGTATATTGGAATAATGCAGCAATGACCTGCTGTGACAAGGAAAAGATTCAAATAAACATTACAAAGCACAGACAAAACCAGGCAACCAACCTGGCTGATTCTTTTCATCGAAATGATCTGTCACTTAACTAAACTGATTAGTAAGTTTATTTAAAAATTCATATTGTTCTATGTGTGGGCATAGCCAGGCATTTTTTGTGGATACCTATAAAGGTGGTAAGTATCATTTATTTTCATTTTTCTCATCTACCTAAAATACATTTTGTGAGATGTTAAAAGATCTCACATGAAAAGTGCTCCGCCATAAAATATTTGGTAAAAATTGGACTAAATAAAGTTAACCAGGCTAATTCTCGACAGGACTTCTTAGTTAATGAGTTTTGTACATCTATAAATAGGAAACAAGTGAAGAAGTTATTTTACATTTTAAACTGTTTCCTCATCTGTAAAATGGGGGAAACAAATAGGACCTCAAACCAGTTAATGAAGAGAAATCAGTTATGAGTGCCAGGCACACTCAGAGTAATCATTTAACCAAAATTGGTTAATATTATTAGCTTATATATTCTTCTAAAACATATTTGGCAAAGTACTTTTTCCCCAAGTAATGTTACTTGGAATTAAATTTGCAGAATTCACTCTGGGAAATACTACCCTAGACTAACATTGGGAGATTTCTATTGCTAGAAATAACTATTAAAAGGTGTCTCCAATTAATAATTCCTCAGTGGGAGAAGAGTTAGAAGATCATGAATCAAAAAAAGTACCTATTAAAGAAAGACAAAATTAAAGTCAATACATTCAAGGAAAAAGGATCAAACTATAAAAATTGTTAAAGGAGCAACTTCCTTTTGGGTACCTGGTACTGAACATTCAGTACCACCTATCCATCACACCTGAAAAATGAGACAGATGTTAAAAAGCCAACACAATAAAGCAAACACTACTATTTAGATTTTGTTTTCTTTTTTATTCCATTCAAAATGTTAGTAATGGAAATGACATAAAAATCTGTGTATGGCAGCACTTCTGAAAAAGAACATCTATGTAAATAGAGCATGAAGGAAGCATGAAAGAATCTAGCAAGCTCCATTTGGGTCTTTAGACCTAATAGCCCAGATTTGGCCCTCAAGTGTGCCTGCATGCACGAAGTGATACTGAATTTGACCAAAGCTGTGCAAACAATCCAAAGCAAAATGAGTACAATGCTTGATGCCTAAACAGTTGGAACTACAATTTCCAGACAAGATAGTCATAGAAAAGCTACTCGGGCAAAGAAGAAATGTCCCGTTTCATCCTCATTGAGAACAGAGTGACATTTTAAGAGAAAGAAATGTTTAGAGTTTTTGTTTGTTTTTTCCTTATAGAGTGAATGACCAGGTTTCTTTTCAAATTTATTTAGATACATTAAAAGTAAGTTTTGTGAAATAAAATACATTTGCTTTCAATCATTTAAAAATACGTGGGTATTTGTGATCTACTAAAGACAGTGAAAGATTTCAAACTTGTATGTATGTATAGAACTTCAGCTCCACTAAAGTGAAGCCAAGCATTTGCTTGAATATGCAATGATGCAATCACTAAAATAAATGTACTTGCTGCACTCAATTAAACATTGTATTGTACATGTGTGTTTATTCAATTGTGTGACGATATAGTGATTGAAACACACACGCCTGGCACATTTGTCTCAATCTGTAGTGCATTTATTTAAATGTACAATCAATCACAGGCCTCTGCTTTTATTTTTTCCTTTGTATTTTAAGAGCATACTAAATATAGACTATTGTGTATATGCTGTGACATGTTGAAGAACTTCAATGCACATTAATATAGGAATACCAAATTTAAATTTAAGAGAAAAAATTATGAAACTAATGTACATTAATGGACAATTGCTGTCAATTCTGATATACATGAGGTCAGAGTTTCATGTACTAAACTGTTCCTATTGATAGATGACTGTGTGTGTGGTTATATTAATATATACTTAATAGTAATTAACAAAAACAATGTAAAGGAACTCAAATCTATATTAAAATATTTACTTCATAAGTACATATAGATTTATTGAGTCTCATTCTATACCATTAATTAATTTAAACATGCTCATTATTGTATTCATCAGCTTATTTTATTTTCTGAATTTGTTATTACTCATCCTTCTGTTTGTTATGTCTATGAATTCTTACTTAGGATATAGTACACTATATTTTGTAATTTTAAAAAGCAACCTTATCTTTAGTAGGGCATTATCTTTGACTATTCTATGTGGCCTGAGTTGAAGAAATGTCCCTCCAGAGCAAATTTTCCTGCCTGATGTTCTGGTCTGGGACTCATTTATTGTAATTTTAAATCACCTTACTACAAGTCAAGAGTTTCATATTCTAAAAGCACATTTTTCTCTCCATCCAGTGCCAAGGCAGAGAGAAATAAACTTCCTTGTCCATTTCTGGATTTTTGCCCATGCTATTCTCTTTATCTAAAAAGTGTTTTCCTTCTGTGCTTGACATGGCCAACTCTTCTCATCTTTTAGATTATTATTATTTTTTGAGACAGGATTTTACTATGTTGCTTGGGCAACAATAGATTACTGCAACCTCAAACTCCTAGGCTCAACTGATCCTCCTGCCTCAGCCTCCCAAGTAGCCAGGATTACAGGCGCACCACCATGGCCAACTAATTTTTCTATTTTTTGTAAAGATGAGGTTTTGCTATGTTGCTCAGGGTGGTCTCAAATGATCCTCCCACCTTGGCCTCCCAAAGTGCTAGGATTACAAGCGTTAGCTGCGATGCCCAACCTCATCTTTTAAATTTAAACTTAGATATCACCTCTTAAAGATGCTATTCCTAAAGACACTTCCACTCTTTTTTGTTTTATTTATATATTCATTCAATTGACATTTATTGGTTGCCTACAATATTTCAGGCACTGGGGATACAGTAAATGAAGGGGACAGATGCAAGCTCTATTCCTATGAAGTTGATACCTAGCAATGAGACCCTTCCATGCTTCACCTTATTGCTCCCCTCCTTATGTAGTACATGCTGTAATTTGCAGTTTTTCCATTTGCTTAAATTTTTCTTTGTTTCTCTATATTACTTGGCTACATGCTTCTAAGGACCAGCACTATGCCTCTCTTACTCATCTGTTTTCCTCAACATCCAGAACAGGACCTGAAACATAATAGGCAGTCAAAAATTATCAGCTGAATCAATTAGCTACGGGAAGGGCAAATGAATTTATCCCTTGCAATAATCCAAAGCAACTACTACTGTTGCTAGTTTGCAGTTAAAGGAACAGAAGCTGAGTAGTACTAATGGCATCTCCAAATCAGGCTGCTGGCTAGTTACAGGACCAGCAATTAGCTCTAAGACAGTGTGACTCAGAGGACACAATCTTATGCATGTTATTTTGAATTATTTCATTGTGCACCCGTGAGCAAAGGCAAATTCTTAAGAGAGTAGGCTGTGACGAGAGCAAGGTTCAAATTCAGAAAAGCTATTTAACTGGCTTCATCACTGTACCAAGGATAATAATAATACTTAACTCATAGATATACTATAAACATTAAACAAGATAATATGGGTAAAGTTCTTAGAACAAGGTGAATATTATCACTGTTATAGTGATTATTATTATTATTACCTGGGAATAAAGAATATGTGCATCTTCTCTATGTAGTAATTTGAACTACCGTCATTTCAATGAAAAGTCTAGGGCTCATTTCTTATCTTAATACTTCTTTCATATCTAGAGCAGTGATCCCCAACCTTTTTGGCACCAGGGACTGTTTTCATGGAAGACAATTTTTCCATGGAAGGTGTGGTCACAGGGTGGAGCTCAGGTGGTGATGCAAGCTGTGGGGAGTGGCCATAAATACAGATGAAGCTTTGCTCCCTGGCAGGCAGCTCACCTCCTGCTATGCACCCGCTTCCCCCCTTTCCCCACCCCAGTTTCCTAAGTTTCATGAAAGACAAGTTTTCCACAGACCAGGGTGGGGGCAGGGGGGCTGTGGGGTGGGGGGACTCAGGTGGTGATGCAGGGCCCGGTTCCTAACAGGCCATGGACTGGTACCGGGCTGCTACCCGAAGGTTGGGGACTGTGAATCTAGAGAAACAAGTCTGTGCCACTCCTCAAAGGGCATTCAATATATGCCTGTTGGGTGGATGGGTAAAAGGAAATAAGAAGAAAGACGAAATGAATTAATTCTTTGCTAAAGAAAAAATAGATTTAAAAAAATAAGTTCAAACTTAAAGAGTATTTTGAAAATTATTAAGCATAGTCTTCTAAAGTGTATTTAATACAAGAGTGCTGTGTGTTTATTAAATACAGAGAGAACCCTCTAGGGATCAGAACAGTCCAGGATTTTAAACCAGATTCTGTCCTTAACTTTCCTATGTAAGTGATGTACTATCCAAATGTTTATGAAGTAGTGATACCATTAAAAAAAAAAAAGATAATAGTGATACTGTAACAACAGTACCTGACAAAGTCATTTCATCACTGAAAGTAGATTTTAAAATTTAAAGTATTCTGACACTTAAAAATATTATACATATGTAAGCTATGATTACTTTTAGCAATAATTGATGACAAGCACCTGACTTAAGGTAAAGAGAAAAGGACCAGATTTTTCAGCCATTACTTTATTCACACTTACTTGAAAATTTGAATTTTTTTCCTGTGAGACTCACTTACAGATTTCTTCTTTGTCCCTATTCAGTTACCAGGGGGACTTTCCTAATCCTAGACAAAGGGAGTGTTGAACAAGGTGGCGGGAAGCTCAAGAGAAGAGAGACAGGTCCTTAGAAGTACAGGACCTCAACTAGGACAAGCTAGAGGATGCTAAGGATTCAAACTTCACTCAGCCTTCTGGGTACCTGAACCACTCCCTGGCATTCACCAAACCCAAACAGGCCAGAGATTATCCTCTTCATCATACAGTGTGGGCTCACTGGGGGTTCCTGGAGGAATAAATCTACCTCCTCCACCAAGGACAACTACCTGTCCTACAGGAGCCAGGCTGATGAGCCCAGGAAAATCCACATGAGTTAGGATTCTGCCTGTCTTGCAGCTGGGCGGCCTAAGATAGAAATGACCACATTTGGCAGCTTACTTCCATCAGGACAATGAACTTCTCAGCTGGCTTTGAGCTGTTTTATTGACAAATCCTGTTTGGCCTTTGACAACCATCAATCTTACCCCATCCAGATGTTTACTACTTGGACTAAACCATTTTTGTCTAATGCAGCCTACACCATACTATACTGATATCACCACTGTCTGCCTGAAAAGCTTCTGCTTAAGTCCCTGATGACTGGCATGTTCTCATCACCCGACCATGCCCAAGACAGTTCTGATTTGCACATATCATCCCTATGTGATATCCACAACCCTGCTTTTGCACTCAAGAATCCTGGTTTGAACCATGAATTATGTCATCATGTTGCTGTACTCTGACTGTAAGGAATCTGCCTTTATATTCACCCAGTAGAGAAATGCATCCATCACCATGTAGCTAAACCAATCACTTCTTTAGGCTATTTGTGAAAATTTCCAATGATGTAAAAACCAGTATTTTGACTCTTAATGCTATAGAATCTATCAAAAACTGATACATTATAGGTTTCTTGCTTATTTATTATCTGTCTTCCCTAATTGGAATGTAATTTTCATAAGACCAGGGACTTTTTCTGTTTTGTACACTGCTGTATCTTCAGCACTAGAAAGTTACCAATAAATATTTTGGGGAGAATAAGTGAATGAAAGAAATCCAAGAACAAAAGCAGCAGAATTTGAACATTATTCATGGTCCCAGAACTATACTGAGGTCTTTACATATACTGTATTTTTCAATTCTAACAACTCTACAGTGCAAGTATTACCTTTAAAGTTGAATAAACCAAGGAATAGTAAGTATAAATAATTTGGCTCATGTCACACAGCCAGAATGCATGGAGCCCAGGATATGCCAGAGTGCACAGATAGCCAGCTGATACTAACACCAAACCATATACCCTTCGGTTTTTCACTTTCAAATATTTTGTGGGGAGAGACATAGACAAACTCTTTTTTGTTCTAGCAGATTTGAGGAAGATCAGCTTAGATAGCACTAAATACTTTCAGTTTCTGAGGAGGTATATTTTGATTTTTTTGAAAACCAATAAACTGAAAACTTGTCATGCTTCCAAGTCTAGAGAGTAGTTAATGGAAAAGCATATGCCTCATTTCAGTATTTCTCTAAGATGATTAAAACAGCTAACACTAAATCAGGCAGTGTTGACTGCACTGTCACTGTCTTGCTAGTAGACAGCAGAGGGAACTGTTAGTACATTCAGCAGCAAGGTATAAAATGGGCTATGGCAAAGGCGGGAAGCAACCAACCACCACATACATAGCACTGGAATTTCCCTCATTTGGAAAGTTACACCATTTTGTTACAAACTTCTCCTACCCTGACAACACAGAATGATATCTAAAAGATTGGTTTTTCATGCTAAAGAACTTAGAAATTCTTTGTTGCGTTTCTGTGCTGGAGTCTTATTGTCATTCAGATGAAGTTTGAGTTACCTGTCCAAGTCCCCAAGGATTTTCACCACTCCTGCCCTCTACTATTCTCTTCAGTCATTGCCTCCTCTGACCTCTTCACCTGCTTCTCACAATCTCAACCATCTGGAACAATTTCCTTATTTTCCTCTGACAAGTGTCATATCTTACTTAAGATCCTCCTTAAAACTCTTCTCTTCCGAGGAGATAATTTCAAGCTTTTCTGATAGATGTGTGGGCATTCTGGTCATGACATCTACCACCTTGCTGATAGC
This sequence comes from Microcebus murinus, assembly GCF_040939455.1. Taxonomy (NCBI): domain Eukaryota; kingdom Metazoa; phylum Chordata; class Mammalia; order Primates; family Cheirogaleidae; genus Microcebus; species Microcebus murinus. Next base: position 58,789,885 of record NC_134108.1, read on the forward strand.
CAAGGGTTAATGGCACTAGTCTATTGTCAAGTTACTGGACCCCTCATTTCTTACTATCCTCTAAAATCCCTGCTATGTCAAAAAGAATTATCTTTCCAGATCGAGTTTAGGCATTACAACCATCCAAATCTCTCCTTAAATAAATTGAGGAAACAACTATTCTATATTCAGATATCAGTAGCATGTGGGGCAATCTAAATACATGGCTCACAGATTTGCCTCTCTGGTGTGGCTCTTCACATATAGGGAGGAAATATCCCGTTGAAATTTTTGCATGTACCTCCTGAGTATATTTAAAGTTACAATGTATGGATCATTTAAAACAGACAACTTATGCGTATTACAATTTTAACAAAGAGTCTTATATACATAGTAGGACATGCACTTAAATAATATGCTTCATAAAACTCTGATACCAGAAGCTGTAAACCATAAGTGTTCTATGGCCACATAATCTTGAAGAATGCTATACACATACTTCCCACTTTGGAAATACATAATGATCATTAATTAACATTAACAGAAGAAGTTTCTGAGAAGTCCTACCAAATACAATCTCTATTATTATTTTACTCATTATTTCCCAAATTTGTTTTGCCACCAAACTCTTCTTTTAATTTACATAGGATACTATGTTACTTAGCAAACTAGTACTCAACAGAACGTGATTTAGAAAATAGTCTCAGAAAATAAAAGCTGAGGCAGGCCTATAAAATAAATCATGCCCCAGCACATTGATCTTATTAATAAGCAAACTTAGACATAGAGAGGATATCTTGCAAGTTCATGAAACATCACATATTTTAGTTTCTTTATCAGCTTCCTTAAGTCTAAATTTTTTTGTGCCAATCTATCTTCCCTCAACCCCTACTGAAGTTACTTCTCATTGCCCAGTGCCCATCATTTTCAGTGAGATCAAATAACTTAAAATTACCTGTTTGACATAGCCTAAAATTCATACTTCCTAGCATGGCCTTCTATGATTTGGTGAACTGAACATGTAATTTCAGTTTCATTTATCACTCTTCCTTCTAAATGTGTCCAATGTGCAAACCAAAGTGCAGACAGGTTTCCCATAGACATTCGGTGCTTTCCCACCTCTGGGGCTTCTGCTCATCTCTGCTTACCAATTTATGACCATCCTTTGAGGGCCTCTCAGTGGTGTTTCTTCCATAAGGGCTTCTACGGCTCCCTTGTTTGAAATTTTACATTTTGTCATGCTCCCAAAGTATCACTTATCTATATTTTAACTTATTAGACTTTACTGTGTTCTCAAGGGCTTGCCTGATATTCTCTGTGAGACAGGAAACTCCTTAAGGGTAGGGTCTGTATTTGACTCATTCCATGATCTTGCTGCATAAAGCAGGTTCACAGCAAATATTTGTAGAGGTAAATCATACAGTCCACAGTCACACGTACATGTAGTAACAGAGTGAGGACTAGACTCTACCACCTTCCAAGATTCATGTCATTTCTAATAAAACATAGTAAAAGCAATGGAAATATATATTGAGGCCCAATACTTTACTTTCAGATTTTCATAGAAACCATAAAGTACTATCAATATTATCACAGCTATGTACTCACCAACCCACTGCAACAATATTTTAGGATGAGAAATGATATATTAGGTCATTAAGTATGAAACGTCCAATTATCTTAAGTGCTAAGTTAGACAGCTGACATCTCTGAATCTCTGACATTTCACATTGACATTTCTTGTTTTATTTTTATTGTGAAGATACATCCTCAGTCTTTCAAACATATGGTTTGGCTTGTGATTATCTTTCAAATTTTTTAGAGCAATTTTTATGAAATCATGGGTAAGTCAAAAATTCATGTTATTTTTGAATATGAGTTCTGTTGTGGAACCACTGCCGTGCAGACAGCTCAAAATATCGACCAAGTGTTTGGGAAGGATGTGGCTAATGAATGCATAGTAAGTTGACAGTTTGAGAAGTTCCATTCTGATTATTTTAATCTTGAAAATGAGCCACATGGGCAACCTGAGACCAAGATGGATAATGATGAACTGAAAGCTATAGTAGAAGTGAATCCGTCTCAACCTAATGTGAATTAGCAGCAAGGTTTGACATTACTATTCCAACAACATAGAACCATTGGAAACAAATCAGAAATTGTCTTGAAGCTTGACTTTCTTTGCTGTCAGACATAAAGGCGAACCATTTTTACACTGTACCGTGTGATGAAAAATAGATTATTTTTGACAATCATACGTGTTCGACACAATGGTTGGATAAAGATGAAGTGCCGAAACACAGTCCAAATCCGAATATTCATCAAAAAACACTAATGGTGTCTGTTTGGTGGTCCAGCGCTGGTATTATACCCTATGGCTTCATGAAACCTGGTCAGTTGGTTACAGCGGATGTCTACTGCAACCAGTTGGATGAAATGATGAGGATGCTTGTGATTAAGCAGCTAAGATTGGTCAATAGAGACAGGCCAATCCTCTTGTAAAACAACGCTCTACTGCATGTCTCACAAACAACACTGCTCAAACTACAGCAGCTAGACTTGGAAACTCTCTGTCATAAACCATATTCACCAGATCCCGTGCCAACTGACTACCACTTCTTCCAGGCTTTGGACCACTTCTTGCAAGGATTTAAAACATTTAGTTCTCAACAAGCTGTGGAAAATGCCTTTTGCGATTTTATGGCCACTCATTCTCCAGGCTTCTTTGTTGCTGGAATAAACAAGCTACCATTAAGATGACGAAACTGTGTTGACAGTTTAGATGCACACTTCGATTAATTGTACTGCTTCTTGTTTGAGATAGAATAAACTACACTTTCAATTTGAAATCGGACATTTTATATTTAGTGAACTAAAATAAAATTACTATGTAATTTACGAAGCACTATTTTTGGCTTAGTCCTATGAAATCAAAAGAACTGTGGAAATTATTTTTATAAATAAGCAATGCTGGAATGATAAAGAGAGTACAGTGCAAGCCTTGAAGATAGGAACAGCTTTAATTCCTCCTTTGGGGACTTCCTAGTTCTATGACCACTGTTAACTCTTTAAGCCCCTGCTTCTTCATCTGTAAAATGTCAAACAACATTTATTGAGCATTAACCATGTGCTATGTATTACATAGTCAACCCATAGTAAACATATATAATATCATAATTTTCATAATGAGTATACAAGGTAAACATTATTCCCATCTTACATATAAAGAAACTGAGGCTCAGAAATTATTCAAATGACTTGACTAAAGACTTGACACAGCTAGCTATGTGCCAGAGGTGGTAATCAAAATCAACCTGTCAAAGATAAAGTAAATTTGGTTTCTATATTCCCTACCCTAGAAATAATGGTGAGAATTAAATAAAATGGTAAGTGCAAAACCCCCTGATATAGCGCATATCACAGTAGATTTGCTCCACAAATGTTCCTTCCTTTTTCATTTTCTTCTCATCTCATAGAATAATGGAAATTGCAACAAATCAAGAATGAGATAATTTGGGTTCCAGGAAGTTTTTAGTACCAAGTGGGGATAATGAGACCATGAGTATGAAAGAGCTTTAAAAGCCCTCATAAATGTAAATTTTTGTTACTCATTAATGGACAATTACTACAGTATGTACTTGCTTATTTGGCATTCTCAGAGTCTAGTTCCAAAGAGATAAGTGACATTTTGTATTGAGGGCTAATCTCTACATATGCCTACTTAAACTCATCTCTAATAAAAAATACTTAAAATTATAAAACATGTTATCTGTACATTTTTCTTGCCAACACTGGTAAAGTACCTAAAGTCTAAATAGATTCTAGCCAAGTATCCTCTGACTACCTTCCAGAGAATCATGTCTACATATCTGCTGATATTACTGAGTTGAATAGAATAAGAAGCTATCCTTTCTTTCACACTCTATCATTGGTTTTCAAAAAATTTCTGTAATTTGAACTTGAACTATCTTGTTCATATTTGGATGTTAAGATAAATTCAAAATTCTATTTTCAGGCTAGTTTTATCTGAGTCAGTAGAATCTTTTCTCCATTCTCCAACACACACATACACACAAGCCAAAAATATGCAGATGTAATGTAAAAAAAAAGTAGCCAATCATCTAAATGTTTAAAAAATATCCAGATGTTAGATTAATAGAGATAAACAATCTGGCAGATCAACTCCTTTTTCTACTTTTCATCCAGCTGTTGGATGCTGTAGAAGGACAGCCTAGGTCTGTTCTTAAAGACTGCAAAGAGAATGGTGTCAGATATGTATTGCTAGACCTTTAGAAAACACTTGTGACTCACTAAATTCTAGGGATCATTAATGTTCTTAAGCAAGAAAAACAGAGATTCTATAGAGCAATGATTTTTATTTGGAATTGCCTACTTCAAAACATCCTTCATAGACTACTCTTTTTTTCAGAAACTTATCCTCTTAAAATAATATTGAAATTTGAAGTAAGAATTCAACTCCTACTAGCAAAATTTCCACATTCATGTTTAGGGTAAATATTTTCTAGATAAAAAGTCACCATAAAATTATTTTATTTCAACAGCAAGTTATCAGTATATACTTCCAGAGGGCAAATAATCTTTGGCAGGCTAAAAAAGGATACTGCATCAAACCAGAATCAAGGTATATATCCAGAAGATGTTCTAAACAAACAGTTGTGTACCTCTTCCAGTATTAGCAAACTCACATGTGATAAAGCACCAAGATCAAGGTCCAGAAGGAGAGGAAGCTACACAGTAATTAGGATTGAAATTTGTTTTGAGTCTACTTTGTAAAAACTACCTCTATGCTGAATAATTGAGTTTTCAAAAATTCACAACTAAGAAACAACTTTTTCTTTCCAGATAGTATATTATTCACATAGTATGGCATGATTTTTTAAATATTCTTTTTTTAAAAAAAAATATAACTATATACTAAAACAAAAAAAACTGACCAACATAATAAATATGACTTCCCTCCTTAATTTCAAAAGATATAAAAATATCCTATAATGAAGCAATTAACAGACAAGGAAAATGAATAGACAATGCAAATATTTTAACAATAAAGTAGCCATAAAATCATAGTACATATACCAATTTATTAAAAATTATTAAAGGATGCCATGAAATAAAGCAAGAGAAAAAAAATGGTGAACAACAACAAAAATCAGATGCTCTTGAAAAAGCAAGGAGAAAAAGATGGGCATGAAAATTTATAGACAGTTTGAGGGTAGGTTTTCAAAGTGGCATGTGACAGAGCCAAGCACAAATCCTCTTACTTATTAACGGGATTTGTCCCTGTACCTGTCACACATTGCTTTGAAAATATCTGCCTCTGTGAAAGGTATACTGCTTCTCTCCGTCAGTTTTACTCTTAAGAGACTAATGTATAATCTCTTTAGGTTTCATCTTTTGTATTTCTGTGCATATGACAAATTGTTTTGAACACTCTTCATCCATACACATAAGAAGGTAGGCACTAAGGGCTTATCACTGCATATTTAAAAATCCCTGAGATACTATTTTCCTCATTGGAAATAATTGTTCTATTAAAGTAATCTCTGGATTTATCACTGAAAATTTTCCAACTAATGCATTCATGCCTTGATGCCATAAGGCAATTGTTCTCAACTTTACCAGACCTGGTGCCTTCTTTTTATAACAAATATTTTATAACCCATTTACAATAATGAAATGAAATTCATAGACGTTATAACCACTCTAAGAACATCATTGAAAAAAATCAATACAATGCTCCAACTATGAAATAAAAGAAATAAAAAGAAAGTACTTCATAATAAAATAGCATATATTTTGAAATGTAAATACTGGAGCACTGCTACATAATGAATACATGAAGAACTCAAGTGCTGATATATGTGCAGGGAATTATTGCAAATTTGCCAACATGTAAGCCACCAATGCAAACTAAAGTAAGATTGTTGTATTTATGGAGTAAACACCATAAATAGAGTTGCCATCAATGACCAGCAATTGATAAAGTTCAAAATAACAATTTTTCTTAATTTATATGATAGTTTGATTTCTGAAAAATTAAAAAAAAATAAATAAAACAATGTAAAAATCATATAATTAAATGTAAAATGGAAATAAAATCTAAGTGCAGATATTAAGTAGGTTTTTCAACAACATGACTGTCTGACAGGATACTCAAAAGTCCTGCAAGCATGGAACAGTTTTTCAATGAGCTGGACCCTCCTGCAGGCTGCAAATGTACAGCATCATTTGGTTCTATCCAGTAGTCAGTGTTGGTCCCAGCTCCACCCTATCCAATTATTGTAAAAACCTCATACAGCCTCACAAATTTCCCAAATCCTCTTTAGGATATGATACTACTTCCCACTCTCTATGAGAACCACTGTTAATAGGATTATAGAAGAAGGAGAGTTAAAACAAATAATGGAACTGCATTATTTTGTTTTTATTTTTGTTTTGCTTCTGCTAAAGTGAGACAAAGATTGATTTTTAAAAATCTACCATGTAACTGACATTGGGTTTACATTTTTTGTGGCAGGAGCCCTCAAGAGTCTTCCCATCATAACTTTTATTTAAAAACAAATGGCCTTAAAGCATGGATTGAGTATATTTGTGTGAAACTTGTTAAGTATCACACACACTAAGTTTAACCATTTAAAAATAGAAAGATTAGATTTTTTCTTAGGAATTACATGCATAACAATTAATCCAGACACACACACAAAAATGTAATTTGTAAAGCAGAGAAAAAAAATGAGTAGTAGAAGAAATATGGGGGAGAAAAGAAACAATGGAGCAAAGATGTTGTTTCAATGAAAAAAAAAAAGCTTTGCCACAGGACATGATATGGTGCTAGATTTATTATTGCATTTATCCATTTATCCTTAAAACAAACCAACCATAGACATTTACCTTAGAAATATAAAGTTGCTTATTTCTGTTCAGTACAGTTTTACAGAACCATGGATTGATGGTTTCGCAAGGTATCAGTCACACTTCTATAGCATTTGCTGATATAAATATAAAAGCTTCATTTTAAAGGATAAATAAAGCCACACTATTATCTAAACAGGGTAAAATTTAACATCCTTGTGGTTTGTGGAAATTTTTGATGTGCCTGCTGGCTTTTCAATAAAAATCAATTATGCCTTAAATGCGAGCGGTAGTCAACATACTACAGACTATAAATTCAATTTCATACTCAGAAATATGGATTAGCTGAACTTGATGCCCTTCCATTGATTTCAGAAAGCAAAAGCTGATAAGGTAAATAATAGTAAGAGGCTCTCTGACACTCCACATCAAGTTCCGGATTTCCATATTATTTTTTGTAAGAACTTTGCAGTCACCACAATATCCTCCTTGTGAAATATGTATGATGAATAGATATTATATGGATTGCTGATTCATCTCCCCATACAGAATGGATATTTGGCTTTCATAAGTCATGGAAGGAACTGCACAGAAAAAAAGAATATGCTTATTTCCCTCGGCTCAATGCAAGGTATATATGTCAACCGATTGTGAATAAATCCAGTGGGTAATTAGAACACACCGATTAAGCACCAAGATTCCACCTATAAATAAAAATTGTATAAACCTGGAGCAAATGGATACTCTTCAATTCTTCAATGTTATATATGTGTATGTGTATCTATGTATATGTATTTTTACATATACATGGGGAGAGAGAGAGAAAAAAAGAGACAGAAAAATAAGAAAAGCATTAAAAAAAAAAAAACCCTGAAAAACATCCAGTCCTTCTGCTCATTCAAAAGAGTACCTTAAATTGTCAAGAATCACATGGAGTGGGGAATGTTTAGAGGGGAGGAGAGGAAATGATCTGGTACTAAGAAATCTAAGGAATAATAATCATGAGGAAGAAATTTAGAATAGTTTTCAGCATAATGGAAAATCCAATCACATCTGCAACAATTTTCTTCTTTCCTCCTTTAATGTGCAGAACATTTCGGTTTTATAGAACTGTTCAAGTCCACACTTTGAGCATTTTATGGCTTAGCCATTCTCTTTTGCAGTAAGCCTGGTGCACTCAGCTTAAATCCCAAAGAGTTCTATAGAAGATTTCGCCTCCAGCCCCAGCCTCACCTTTCATCAGGACAAGTTCCTGCTTTCCTAACACAAACAAGGATTGCTCTGTCACACATCCAGCATGCTAACAGAGCAAAGCTATGGCTCTTATTAGGTCAAAAATGTACATTCTTAAAAGAAAAGTTCCCTGCAGCTTTCCTAGAAGCCAGAATTTTTCAGATCTCATACAATCATTTTGGTAAAAATCTATGGCCTAAGGTCTCTGCTACTCCAAAGAAATTAATTATACTTGAATTTTTCAAGATAGAGGTATTCATTTAAATACATTTATATATTATTTATTTCACTAAACTACAATTTGTTTTATTAAAATATGCTAATCATGAAAGGAACCTGTATAAAATACTATAAATACTAAATGGGACAGGTTCTAAAGAAAAATATTTCCAATAGTAAATAATTTTTCATATATTCATCCATATAGTGTCTGTTACTTGTCACATCAGTTTCAAGAAAAATGACAACGGAGTTATTGTGGGTTCTCACAAATAAGAGATTGTACATAAAAATCACAAAAGAAGTGGTACAGTCTCATTTCTGGCGTTTCAGTTATTTATCTATTTGAGAAAAAATTCAACAAGCATTTTTCTGCTACTCTTTAAAATCTATGTGCATGTATGTTCATTTATGAATATATTTTCTTCTCATAGCAGAAAATACAGGAACAAACATTTTTCACCAAAGTATTTAAATGTTACTTAAATTTAACAAAGAATATAACTAGAAATTTTATTTTTCTTATACCAATGTATACTCAAACATCTGTAAAACATGAAGTTTCTGATAAATATTTACTATGTGAATTATAAAATTTTAAGTTTTAGTGTTTGAAATGAACACTATCTTTGAAACCTATATAATAAAAAAATGCCACAACCAACAATTTTCATCATATGTTGTAACGTGAATGAAGCATATGAAGAAAAAGGCATCACATTGTTTATGAAAAAACAATTCTTGTAGATACACTTGGAAAACTGCAAACATTCATAAACAGTTACTCTTTGGGGATAGAGAAAAACTGCCATTAAACAGGTGTTAGAATTTAAATGACATCTCATTAGTGACTCCTTTTTGCAGCTCAGAGACAAATAAAACCTTCATTTAAAAGCATTAGTGCTAGTCCTAAGGGTTTCTGGTATCATAATGTTTTGTTTTATGAAGATATTTAGTTTCTTCCAGCATTCTTGCTTATTTATACAAAATAAACCAATTGCATTTCTAAGTTTAGCTGAGTGTGAAGTCAGGGGGTGAATAAGGCCTTTCCAAGTGCTGTAAATACCCTTGCCCCTCCCTCCACTTCAGGGAGTCTGGGAGGTTGGAGCCCGGCCTGATAAACAAAGGTATTTTTGAGCTTCACTCCCATGTAGAGATTTAGTCCTTATATACTTTGCCCTCAATTAAAGAACAGCCATATAAAACTCAGATTTTCTTGATGTCAAAAGCCATTAACTATTTTCCAATTGCTCTCAATGTAAAATGTGAGGCTATCTTTATAATTCAAGAATTATACCAGAGTTTATCATTTACTAAGAACTTACCTGCTAATTGGGAAGTTTAGCCCACTGCCACTTTACACTATCCATACATAGACAATTTCAAGTTCCAAAGTATGAACCCAAACAATAGTGCACAGGATGCAAGTCTCAACAATCAATCCAGGATTCTAAGAGTTCATTCATTTCATCTTTTTACAGTTCACAACTTAGTTCAGCTGGCTGGAATCCTTGGAATTTGATTTATTATAACGCTATATTATATTTGGGAAAATATCTGCTAAAATAAACAGCAAGGGAACTTCAAGTTGTTGTTTCTCATCAAAAATGATTATTATTATTGAGTATTATTGAGGAACCACAGTGATATGTTTTGGAAATGCAAAGATAATTAAACCAGATCTGGCCCAGAAGAAGCTTGAAATTGGTAGAGAAAGAAGAAATAAGACAATATGCAAGTATCTATAATATAATTAAGAGTATTGAACGGTTAGGAAATATAAGGGGATGAGATGCACAGAAGAAAATATGACAATGCTGAGAGAATCAGAAAAAGGGGTGGAAGTTGAAATGGATTTTATGGGTGAGGATGATTTCATGAAAAGTGAGTATGGTTGTGAAAATACAGGCTCTGTTCAAGGAATTTGCAGGAGCTAAAACTTGACATGATGCAGAAGATCCTGAGTGCCAGGCTAAGGAGTAGATCCTGAATTTATGAGGGGCAAGGAGTCTTTGAATCTTTGGGGAAGAAAGACAAGAAGTTAAAGGGAATGAGAAGTTACAGTAAATGAGAAGTTAAAGGTGTGAGAGGACTCCTCCTTGAAAGCCTATTTTTGATGCCTAGGCATGACAGTTAAAGGCCCGATTCAGGAGAATAACAGTGGAAGAAATAATAGTGGGGAGAAGTTATTCATATAATATACCTAAATTTTACTGACTGTGGCAAATTATTGAAGACAAGGAGAAAAGAGTGACTGAAAACTCTTGACTGGGTGGCTCCGAGTAGAGGGAGGTGCTGGTTTGGGGGAGATGGAGGAGGATTTTTGGACATATCAGGTGTGAGGCATTAGCAGAAAATCTCAGTAGATAGTGTAAAGTGACAGTGCTGGTAAATTTCCAATTAAAAGTTAGGTTTACAGTGGCATTGTACTCCATTTTATTAGATTGTAAAATAATTATAGTTTCACAGCTTACACAGAGAGATTGAGAGAGAAGTTAGTGACGTTTGACTTAGAGAAAATCTGAGTTTTATGTGACTATTATTAATCCAATAGTCAATGATAAAAGTGAGGCTGCAGATAGAAAATTCTCTGGGATAGATTTGCAAGTATTTATCTGCATAGGAATGAAACCACAGGAGGCAATAGTATCAAAAGGCAGAAAATGCAGAGCTGAAGAAAAGGAAAAAAGGTAGACTCATAGTGACACATATACAAGCCAAGCCAGAAACCTGAATTCAATTTTACAATGAACTAGGATATACTCAGTTACTGTTTATACATTTGGTGAATAAAAATAACAATATGCATTGCTTATTAAAATAATTGCTAAATATATTCCAGTTGATTTTGACAAGGTTATAACACTGTGATCATTTCAAATTATCGTTCAATTCTCATTCAATCACAGCATAAGCAAAATACAGAGCCCAGAAAAAAAGGGAAGAACAGGGATCTAAGAGGCAGTTTAAACATAGTAAGTGACATTTATTCAAAAAGAACCAGTTGCCAGCCATAAAAAAAAAAAGATATTTCAGCTGAAATCACCTTATATTACAAAATACATGACCCTGCGACCTAAACATTAGAACACTGTTCTAGGATAACTCTAGAAAAGCAGAATATAAATATGTGTATGTGTGACATTTTTAAAAAAATCCCCTTTGGATATAATGAATATATATGTTTTCTTGTTCATTGGCTTTATTCTAGTACTCATCCAGAAAATAAATTAAAATGTTGTGGGAAGGATGAACTTAAAAAAGAGATAAAAATGTACATAACAAAATGCTTTGGACACCTATAAACACCAGGGAATTTGATCTTTGTACTATGATTAAAGCTGAAAACAATGATTCATCTTAGCTCTCTTGGGCCTTCCCCCTGCACCTTCCTCCCTCCCACTTCCTTCTACTTCCAGGACCTTTTTCCTTTAGCTTATCCATCTTTTCTCAACACTAATTCACAAGTAAATCTGATCTCTGTCACTTACATCTTTATGTAAGTTCAGGTCAACATTTAACTATGATTCTCTTCCATTCTTTCATACAGATTAAATGAGGTGGCAATACTTACTATCAGGTACATCAGCATCTTCCGGTTTACCATGTCTTTGATGTATATTATCTTACTAGATTTGTAAACTGGATAAAAAAGAAAGAATTCTTTCTGGTGCCATTTGTATTTTTTTTTAATTTTGTTTATACCTAATTGTTGATTAAAAATATTTACTCACTTCACAGAAGAATTTGAGGGATTATAGCACAGATGGAGATGTTTGAGTTAACAGTAGGAATGACAGGAACCTCCCAAATCTCTCACATGATCCAGGAAACTACTTTATTTTGGCCACTGTGTCTGTAATCAAGCAGCCACTGGCATGAGAGGGCCTGGGCCAGGGGGACATAGGGCTTTGTATTGGTCAACAGCAATACAAGGTCAAGCATTTCATGGCTTTATCGTAATTGGATTAATTTTGGCTGTCCTAACCTTCTTCTTCCTTAACCTTCACCTGATTTTTCTTCCTTAAAGGAGAAATCGTGGCCAGGAGCAGTGGCTCATGCCTGTAATCCTAGCACTCTGGGAGGCCGAGGCGGGTGGGTCACTCAAGGTCAGGAGTTTGAAACCAGCCTGAGCAAGAGCGAGACCCCATCTCTATTAAAAATAGAAAGAAATTAATTGGTCAACTAGTATATATAGAAAAAATTAGCCGGGCATGGTGACGCATGCCTGTAGTCCCAGCTAGTTGGGAGGCTGAGGCAGCAGGATTGCTTGAGCCCAGGAGTTTGAGGTTGCTGTGAGCTAGGCTGATGCCATGGCACTCACTCTAACCTGGACAACAAAGCAAGACTCTGTCTCAAGAAAAAGCGGGGGGGATCTTAATTCTTCAATATTTTGCATTTTTTTATCCATCTTCCTACCTTCACTCCTATATACCTATCAATATCTTTTCTTAGCTGGCTCAGTCATATTAAATTGTAAATCATGGTAATTCTAATGACCCTCCTGGCTTTGCGCACATAAAAGTTTTCTCTACCAAGAGCTGGGAGCTTGTGATCCTCAGCCCTCGCCTCTGGGTACTGGAACTGGTGCTGGTCTGGCAGATTTTAGGGAGCCTTCTCTCCTTAGATTTGACAGGCAGCAATGACAAGTCATTCTGTCAGTTATGCTTTGATCGTGTATTTTCCTGTGCCCCAACCTTCATGTAAGGCTTCTTTTCCAGAATCTGGGTGTGCTGGCCCTACCCTTTACACTGGTAATGTTTTTGACACTGGAACAGTAAGTTACAACTTATAACCTCACAGCCATGAAAACTCACTCCCATGCCATGGGTTGGTTATCTGCTGCCTTTATCTCCACTCATTGTCCACTCATCCTCATTCACATTTATAGATGAGAAGGTCAGATGCCAAGAGGTTATGTAACCTTTTCAGTGTTATTCAGCTAACGGATATCTGAGTCAAGATTTGAATCCAGATCTGATTAACTGTATATCCAAGTTCTCTTCATCATCCCTCTAACTCACACTAACACTAATGTTCCTCTCCCACCTCTGAAAAAGCTATTTTTCATAACAAACTGCAATAAACAGCACCAGAATCCTCAAATAAAGACAAAATGAACATAAAACAGAAGTTAATATTATAAACACAATAATATTGCTGAATAAGCATAGATAAACTTAGGATCCCAACCAGGAATTTAGTTCCTTAATTGTTTCATTCGTCTTCTTTTGAAGACACTAAAGTACTATTTTAGAAAGCTTTCTTTTCCACATTTGAAAGGAAATACGCACATTCATGAACAGAGCTAATTTCTGCCACCATACAGTCTTTGTATGTCACCCTTTATGATTTTCTTACATATGATCAGTGTATTTTTAAACTATAAAGTTACATGTGTACTATTCCCATTAGAGTGTTTCTTGTATTTCCATAAGCTGTCTCTATTTTACCATAGAAAATCATACCCTTAATTTTTATCTTATGTTTTTCTTGTCCACAAGAAAACAATAAGACTCAAAATAATTACCAGTGCATTAAAAAAAAATTCTGCACATTCTCAGGGGTAACTAGTTTGCTTCTTAATTAAAGCATTGCCTGAGTATCTAGTGGATTAGAGCCCCACCTGAAATGAAATACTGGAAGACAGCATGCTTTCTCTGTTAAAGAACTACATTCACAACAATGCCTTTTACTGGGTCAAACTCTTTAATAATTGTGTCAAAGGGAACAGAACTTTTTGCCTTTTAAAAACAAAATTCATTTTCTCATTTTGTCAATTTTAAGTAGGTAGTAATAACATAATTGTCCAATTATGTGTGGTGAATAAAACTAAAACTATAGATAAAAAGCAAGAAATGCAAGAAAACACTAACTTGAAAATATATTTTAAGCCAAATTCACCTCAAACTCTCTCTCATTAATAGTTTAGTATCTCTATCAAAACATATTTAATCACACAAGTGCAGAACTTTAATTTTTTTCGTAATAAGAAAGAATAGTCAAAATCTCACTTTTTATTTTTAAACTTTCTGTAACACTGTTAACCTTTCTTATTCACATTATCTAATCATTCTCAATTGCTCTGAAATATTATAAGAGAAACTTCCCCAGAATAACAACAACCAGCTTTCTAAGAAGCTAAAATGCTGCATCACTTTTAATTAAATCACAAATGCATTCCTCAGGAATGTTTGCATTCTATGCCTTTGTCATATATGTTAGGCTGCCAAAGTTCTTAATTTTGAGACTCATATGAATATCCCTTGGTATTATACCACAAATCAGTAAAGATCCATTGCAAGCAGCCTTGCTGTTTTTCTCCCCCTTTCTTTCTTCCTTTTTTTAAAGGGGGGAAACTGTTTTATATCGACAACCATCTGTGAGCCTGTCTTTCAGGCCATCAAACTCTCCCATCCATTACGGAGCCTTCCTCACCTCCGCTGCATGACAGCACAATAAAGATGACATACTAATTCAATGACTTGTAATTTCAGCTAAACAAAGACAAGTGCTGCAGCTTCTTCTTTTGTGTTAACAGTGCCATATCGGTGAAGCCAGCTATGCAAACATAGCACTGGGAGGGTTTTATGACAGCAGTTGAATGGGGAGACTAGCTTGGTGTTGCTTTTTATGGTTTTTGGCTCCATAATTTTTGGCTCTGTGCTGCTGGCCATGGCTATTGTGTCTGGATTCTGTGTCAGCAGCAGCTAATTGTTCCAATAATGTTTATCATAGGGATCCACCAGGGAGCTGTATATGTGGAGATAAGCTACAGGGCAATGATACATACTATCTCACTGATCTCTATACACAGTGCTTTTGCCTCATGCCAAAAAGCTTTTTAGGTTCCCAGTCTTAAAAAAAAAAAAAATAACAGCTTAATCATCGTGCCAACAATAGTGTCTAAGGGGATGTAATCAGGTTCCTCTGATAATCTTAGCAACACATGAAAGTCATGCGCAAAAGCAGTAATTGAAGCAGTTGGTTCATTCTACCACCTGCTGTTGAAGTCACAGGTTAATCTAAATGAGGTCCCCTTCCGATGAAGCAGTATGCAAGGCACTTTTTATATCATAAATGTGCATTACAGAAGCTTTACAAAATAATAAAGTAACAGTTCATTAAATGAACTGTATGAAGTATCCTAGGCTTGTCCAGCTTCTCCTGCTGCTGTTGGATGGCATATCCAAGTGCAAATTCTGTCCACATGTCTATACCCCAATGCACACTTCAGTTTGCATATGGTTGCAGACAATGGGAGTTCCTGAGACAGATGCCCAAATGTAACTAAACGTCAGGCAATCACGGGAATCAGCTGCGGGAAAGTGAAACATTTTTCTTTGTCTGCTTTTGATGCTATTTCCCCCAAGATTACTAAATAGAATGTTGACAATGTAAAAATAGCCTTATAATCAACAATTAAGCAGCTTGCCATAGTCTACATTAGCCCATGTATAAAGCATGAATTTTTCTAATTAAACTTTTAACACCTGATTTCCATTTAAAATTGTCCTTAAATGTTTTCCATAGCGTCTTTATCTGAAAAAGAATTCTAAAATTATGTAGTATGCTGTTCTTGTAACAGGCAATTTCTTTAACAAAAATGATAAAGAAAATTGTGAGACATGTCAAAATAAGACTCTAATGGAAAATTTAAAATGTAGAAGAAATGATACCTTCAGATTAAAATTTGAGCCTCATTTTAAGTTATTTCATTGAATAATAATAATTGCCATTTTTTGAGTGCCTACTCAGCATCAGATGCTGAACTAAGTAAAATTATTTTATTTAAGTTTCACAACCATTCTGAGAAATTGGTATTATGTCTGGAAAAGCTGAGAAAACCACGTCTCAGAGAGGTTGCCTAATAATCTAAGTTAGTAAGTAGCAACACTAAGACTGAAAATCAAGCCTGAGTTCAAAGCATGTGTGTTTTCCAACAAAATAAAATGATATAATTTACTTAGTATAAAAGAAGGTATAGAAAATGATGATTTAGATGAGTAAGAATCCCCATTTCTAAGTTTGTTATCCACAGTAGGGGCATAAAGGAAAATAAATTTATGAATATTAATTGGCTTATTCATGAATTTAGTAGCATAGTGTGTATGGGGGTGGCATGAAATAGACATTGTAATACTACCAGAAACAATTTTTGATAAAAGATAGAATTATTTTAATTTAACCTAATTCAGCAGCACAAGGTAATAATAAATAGTTAACAGAGTGATTATAATATTGAAGGTGCATAATAAATGTTTTCCAAATTTTTAATAAATGAATGAATTAATTAAATAATATTAATTAATGCAAGCATGGAAGCTGCTGTATTTAGGAATACCAGACACTGACTTAGCAGTTCACATGTGGTTTGTCTTGCATCTTCACAACAATCTGTAAGTTTGAAATTATCGTCCCCATTTTATAGGTGAGGAAACTGAGACTCTGAAGGATTAGATCATTTGTTGATGGTTACCTTAACAGGAAAGTAGGAGAGTCACGATTTGAGTCCAAGATAATTTGACTCCCCAAAGCTCTTGCATGAATGAATGAATAGATGAATTTAGAAAATTAAAATTCTCTTTGGTTGTCACAGATTCTTTACATTTGTCCCCAAAGATGGCAGCCCTCTGTCCATAAAAGTATTCAGAAGAATTGCATTAAACATCATAGGAATGACTTACTTCAGGTATTTAGTTAATACCTGAAGTAAGTCATTCCTTCATCAAGGATTGTTAACATCAAGGATTGTTAATAGCTGGAATGTAATACTAAGACAGCTAGAGAATATTCTTTGAATATTCCATAGATCATTGAAAACACATTTTACTTAACATTTGTCTTAAAAATTTTACATGGAAGCTGGAAGAATAGAGTTGGTGATCTTTGAAGATATATCTAGGACAAACTACTTATAACAATTGGATGCAAAATTCTTCTAGAAATTCTCCCAGTGATAGATAATATATCAGTTAAAGTCTACAAACCTAAGAAGCATTGTATCTAGCTTTCAATCTTACATTAAAGTATGTTTTATGCAACTCCCTGTCATAAAAGGTGCATTCGTGAGCCCTAAGTATTAATTTTCTATCAATTCAGGCCTGACAAGGATTCATGATGGCATTCTGTTTGGAGAGAGCAAAACAGAAAACAAAGAACAAAAAGGAAAGATAAGACACTTTTCCCTAAACAGCTTCTATCAGAGAGGTTTTAGTTTTGGTTTCCTTTTCTACAATATATGTTTAATATATAACACATAAATATGTTTTTAATGCCTTCAACTACTTTAAAGCAATTAGATCATCATTTAAAGTTCACTCACCTATTATTACAGTTGCTGGAACTGAATAAATTACAAAATTTGCAGAGAAGTTTGGATTATCTGTAACTAATTTTTATTAATCCTGTAATAAGACTTTATGGTTTTCTAATATGGCCTTTTTTAAAATTTCAGAATATTATGGGGGCAAATGCTTTGGTCACATAAATTGCCTTTGCACGGACTGAGTCAAAACCACAAATGTACCCATCCCCTAGACGCTGTGCACTGCATCCATTAGGTGTGAATTTACCCATTCCCTCCTCCCTCCACCCACCTGCCTGATGCCCGATGAATGTTACTTCCATATGTGCACGTAAGTGTTGATTAGTTAGTACCAATTTAATGGCGAGTACATGTGTGTTTGTTTTTCCATTCTTGTGATACTATGCTTAGAAGAATGGGCCATCCAGGTTAATACAAGAGGTATTAGTTTTGCTTTTTTTTTGTGACTGAGTACTACTCCATGGTATAAAATACCACATTTTATTAATCTACTCATGTATGGACAGGAACTGGGACTTTTTAAAATACTGCTAAAAGTCAGGGCTTCTAGCTGATGGTCCAGCATTCGAAGAGCTTAGATGTCATCATTTCATCTTTACCACAAGTAAAATGTGGAATAAAATGAAAAGTCAACAATTCTTCTTAGACCTGTCAAAGAAATGAGATCATAGGGCAAACAGCTGCCCCCAAAATTGGAGAGACCAGTGAGTAGAGAAAAATCACAATTTGCCTGAGTATAAACTCAGGAATGTTTATAGCAGCTTTATTCACAATTGCCAAACTTTGGAAGCAACCAAGATATCCTTCAGTATGTGAGTAGATAAACTGTGTTATATCCAGATAATGGAATATGATTCAGCACCAAAAAAAAAAAAAAGCTATCAAAGGATGAAAAGATATGAAGAATATTTAAATGGCTCTTACTAGATGAAAGAAGCCAATTTGAAGAGGCTACATACTGTATGATTCCAACCATATGACATTTGGAGAAAGACAAACTATGGAGACAGTAAACAGGCTAGTAGTTGCTAGGGGTTAGCAAAGAGGAAGGAATGAATAGGTAGAGCACAGAAGATTTTTAAGGCAGTGAAACTATTTTGTGTGATACCATAGTAGTGGGTACATGTCTTGCCATTTTACATTTTTCAAAACCTTAGAAGTACAACACAAACAATGAACCCTAAGGTAAATAATGGACTTTCGGTGATAATGTTGTGTCAGTGTAGGATCATCTCTTATAACAAATGTACCACTCTCGTACAGGATACTCTGTATTTGTGTGTGTGTGTGTGTATGAGAACACTCTGTACTTTCCAGTCAATTTTGCTGTAAACTTAAAACTGCTTGAAAAGTAAACTTTATTAATTATTAAAAAGTAAAAGTCAAGAGGTTATGAAAATATTAATAGAAAAAAAAGTCCCCCACTTAACTGTCAAGCAGCCTGGGTAAAATGTAAATCTAACTGCATCATTCCCCCGCTATAAAACCCTCAAGGACTCCCTACTGATTACCTGAACATGCATGATACATGAATCTTCAGTAGAACTTGAGATAATTTTAAGTGAAATATGGATAAATATTTTCTAAATTTTTAAATATAATGCATGTGTCATAAATTATATTAGAAAAGTAAAACTAGCTTATCAAAAAAAGTAAACGTTGAAAAATCAAATGCTGATTCTGATAATTGGGGTTTTTTATCTTTATGCAATGGTATCCTGCACATAGCCTTTTTACAGCTCAATTTCCTTATGAAACATTCTTTTTCCTCTATTAATATTATTATAAAATTAAGGGTATTTTCTCCTATTGGAGGATAGTTTTAACTACTTGAATGTTATGCAGTTAACATTTTTAAATGATCTAGCTTATAGACTAAATTCCAAACAACAACATAAAATGTTTTATAGTACTCAAAAATTTAAAATGATTTAAAAGAATCATAAAAACAAGCATAGCAGTAAGTAAAATATATTAGAGTAACAGAAAATAGAACTATCTTATACCTGGTCCAATCAGATTAAAATTTTGACTTTTTCATCAGTCTTTAACAACTTGGTACTTAAAGAAATTATATCGAAGGCAATTATTATATATACCTTTTCACCTTTTTTGTAGTTTTATCATATCTTGATTTTATTGGCCTTTTTCTATTTTAACTATAATACTATACATTGCTCTGCAGTTGTAGCATGATTTTTCCCTTGCATAGAAAGATGACAGTGACTAAAAGAAAGGTTTAAAATTTCCAATTCTTGCAATGAAGGTCCTTCCTGGTGTTGGCAAAGATCAGGAAATGAGGGGAATATTTCTTTTCTTTTCTTATATGACAGTATTGTTAAATAAAAGGAGATTACACTTATCCAGGAGTATAAAATCATTGCTTACCAAGCCCAGCAAAGTACTGACTGGTCTTGGACAAGTGGTTATGGAATAATTTTCATGTAATAAGTAATGTCTATATTTTACTTTTTCTTCAACTTGTATAGTGGAAACTGTGTCTCTATCCTTTCACATGTGCATTAGACTGAACAAACAGAAACTACATCAGCATCCCCTCCTTATCCTTGGCACATAGCCATATAACTGCATACATTGCCATATACTTTAATAAAAATACAAATCTGCCAAATTTATACATATCATGCTTCTCTTATTAAGATGCAACAATGATAAAATTGCTTTATATATAGTAGTACTATGATGTCCTGTGTTATGTATATGCATATCATTTATGCAGTATACAAATCTTTTAAGAGAAATCAAAATTATGAGCCAGAATATTTCACCAATAGTTTAACATTGTAGATCTAAAAGCTATGCTGAATATACTAGCCCTGGATCTTCCATTACATTAAATCCATGTAGTACATCTTTCTTCTTTGTCTTAGCCCAAAAATTATTTGTAAACTGTCCGCATTTATATAGTTCTCCAATTATACCTCTCTCTTTTCATAAGCAGAATCCCAGTACAATATTTCCTGAGTGATAGATTTAAGTGTTCATCTCAATCTTTCACTCTTCTCTTCATCTACTCTCTTTGCTATGTGACTTTGCAGTCCCCTTGACTAGTGGTGGAATGTACTTCCCCACGTTGACTTTGGAGTCTGCCATGTGACTTGAATTAGTCAAAGAAATATAACAGAAGTAAGAATTTGCCAATTCCAATTCTAGACTAAAGGAGACATGTGTTTCTGTTGTTTGGCCATCACTATGAAATGTCCTTCTGTGTGTAGCTGCTGCCCTCTGCCTGGACTCCAGAATGAACACGATTGGATCCAGAATGAATCTAACCCACATCAGAGCAAAGTTTAGCCAGATCTATAAAATAAAGCAGAGCCTCCCAACCAAATCCAGCCTAGATCAGCCAACCTTAGCCACCCTGCTGTTGTGTGAGCCAAAACAGATGAATATTGCTTTAAGCCACTGAATTTTGAGATAGTGTGTTATGCTGTAGGACTACAGTAGATATTATTAATCATCTGGATAAAGGTATTAGGCCCCCTGTGATAAACTTAATAGCTTCAACTAGTAGTTATTGTAGGTCTAGAATGTAAATAGAAGAAGCAAGCACAATTGTGAAGACATGGTGTTTCTGCAGCTGCTAAAGTTGCTGGTCCTGTGAGTGCTCATGTGCAGGTGACTGAGAATAGGTGAATTTTCATGAGATGATCTCTTGGATGGTTCGGTATTGCAAGCTTGGCGGCATTCAAGTCTGGTACATTGGCCTTCCCAGTAATTCTTTAAGCTAATTGATACCCTTGAAATAAATGCTTTTCCATTAATTAACCAGAGTAGATTATGTTGCCTGCAACTAAGTCTTGAATAGAGACAATAATTAAGTAGACCTTACTTTTACTTCAATTTTGATTTGTGGATTTCTTCTCTTTTTTCTATTTATATTATTTTTTAGGTAGTGAAATATCAGTCAGATAACCAAAATTCAAGACCAAAGTCTACTTTTTATGAATTACTCAGTCTTGGGTAAATCATATAATCTCCCCAATCCCCACTTTCCTCATCGGTAAAATGTGGAAAATAACTAACACCTGCTTCTAAGAAGCATTGTTATAAATAAAAAATTGTATTTTTAAAAGTCACTTTAATACTTTTAAATAAGATCAGTATATACACATACACATATTCAAATGTGTGTGAATGTTTACTGTTACCATCAGCTCTATTACACTGAAAAAATATGAACTGTGGATTTATTTATATTTCAAACCTGTTTTTCAATGAGGAAAACTTCTCTTCACAGTTTATGATCTCAGCTACTGTGTAGTTTATTCTTGCTTTCTGGTTTTAGCCTATGGAAAAGGTAGTATTACTAAAAATGGATTGAAATATAATTTATTCACCATAAGACAGTTAATTGCTTGTAATATTTAAATGTTTTCCTTTCCCCAGTTTACCATAACAAGGCATGAAAAGCAACTGAACTTTTTAATGTGTGGTTCTAATCACATTTATTAAATAATCTCTAAATTCTCACTTACCGATAGAAAAAAAAACAAAAACGAGAGATAGAGGCTTAATTTAGATGAAATGGAAAAAAGCCCTGAATAAGCAAGCCCTGTGTGAATGATTTTAGGGTATGAAACCTTAGAGATGATTTTTGGATTTTGGTTTCCTTATTAACATTCACTTTTCTCCAATAGTAAATGTCTGCAAATGGCTGAAATTAATAATTGAACAAAGTATGATAGCTTGTGAATACACATAGGAAAACAGTTTCAAAGACTTTCAAATATAAATTGCTCATATGTAATAAAAAGAATAATAGTTTAAATCTTTGATCTTATTTATATAATTTTCTAGTGGTAGAGAAGCATATCAATGGCAATAATTTTCCACTGTGTTACACTGAAACCCATTTGAAAGCTGTATAGGAAAGTAGCGACTAGAAACAAAAATACACCGTTTTCTTACCAGGAGAACTGTATCCAAGTATGAGAGTGATGCCCCCGGGTAACTGTTACTATGATGTTTAGTACTTACTGATTACTCCTCAACCAAAATCTAGTGAGCTTTATTCCATGCCAAAGAGGTAAATGCTAGGGAAAAAGTGGAATAAGTAGATGAGGTTTGAACTCTGAGCTAGCTTAAATTCCAATAGGAAGAAACACACAAAGAGCATGTAAACAAGCAAATAATATAAGTCCAGATAGGGAAAAATGTTTTGCAAAAAATCAGGAATTGCTACAAAGAATAAGTGGGTAACAGTAATAGGATAGTCAGGGAAATTTCCCAAAAGAAATTTGTCCAAGATTGGACAGGGGCGTGGGTGAACGTGGTCAGAAATAAATAACAACATTTAAAAATTAGGCACAAATGTCTAAAATGCTAATATATGGAAGGTATGCTCAGGCTCCGGAGTCAGCCAGACCTGAATTTAAATTTCTTTCTGATGCTATCACACTGCCATCTACTAAAGCAACGTGAGCAAGTTGCTTTATCTCTTTCACAAGACCTATTTCATTGATTTGGATTCCATGAGACAGTCTTAGCCTTCTTACAAGGTGAAAATCACTTTATTATAAAAAGTAACAGAGGAGTTTGCAAATACTTGCACCACTGAAAATAGAGGACTACAAAGTAGAAAAATGATATAGCTAATTAAGTTTTCAATAAAGAGTAAGCGATGAACAAGATTTAGAATTTATATGGGAGTCAATAGGAAGATCGAGTCAGCAAAGACAGTAGACTCCTCCTTCCCTACAGACATTGATATGCAGTAGCTTGGGATATGCCTGCCATCATATCACACTCTTAAGTCTAATGGCTCTTTCTCTACAGAACAAACCGTTAAGAGCATCACAGATTCTTACAAATGCAGGCATCTTCTAGACAATTTCACCCCTATGTTGATAACAGCTTTGTATTTTAGTTTTAACTAAAAAATAACTCTATTATTTGAAAGAGTTGACCCCAAAGCACCTTTCCAGTGAGACTATATGTTTAGATTAAGAAAAAGCAGTAACCTTGCTTTTCCAATACCATGTAACACGATAAATTCTAGCTATTTTATATTCTGCCTCATGTATCTTTAACATAGCCTATAGCCAAGCTTCAGTTCTAAGATCACTGTGGCTAATGAAAATATATGACTCAGAAAAAGTTTTAGAAACCACATTCATCTGTAGTTCTGGGATATAGGGAGAAGAGCATTGTTTTTTCCTTTAAAAATTAAGAAAATCTGATTTCCAAGTTACCTAGAAAGAAAATAGATGCTATTTTAAAGGTTTTCTTTGAAAATCATTTCTAATTCTGTTGGACATACCTTTGAAATGTCCTTGTCAATATCTCCCCAAATTATTACATCCACTAGACTGAAATGAAAGTTTGCAAAATACTAATTCAACAGAAAGAAATTATTTCAACCCAGTTAGATGATTACTGAGTAGCAACTATGGGTAAAACAGGCCTCCAGAGGATAGAAAAATAAGTAAGACCTGGTAAGGAGTTGACAATCTAGGTGAGAAAGCAGAAAAATGATGCAATAGCTAACCTTTTAATGATCCCAGAAAATTAGCTAGGGAAGCTACAGTGCCTTTCGCATTTTTATTACCCTTTTCACTCTTTCTAAGGGAGGTATGGCAATGAAATCACCTAAGACTCAGATCCGTCAACTTTAAAGCACCTCAGAACCCTTAGAGTAAACTCTAGCCAATATCTTAAATCCAAGTCAAAAACTTGGGTCTTTGGACTATCATGCCTTTCTGAAAGACCTGTCAGATTTTCTACCTTCTCTGCCTCTCTGGAGACTTTCAAAAGCTGACTCTTCAAAGTGGCCATGCATTCTTTATTGCTTAAAACCTGTAGAGGGGTTGCAGGGCTACTTCCCAGATTCTGCGTACACACACACAGATTTACTCACTCTCTCTCTCTGTCTCTCTCCCTCTCAATCCAAATATCTGCCAATCTCATGATACTTAACTCCAGAGGCCATGACAAACACCTTGTACTCAATTTCCTACTCAACAATGTCCCTACTTTCATTTTGAAGTGATTACTAGCCATGACTGTAGACAAAAATAATAATAATATAATAATAAAGAAGTATCGTCTTACTGATACTTTTAAGGGAAATTTAAATCAATGTTGTTGAGGTATAATTTACTTTACAAAGCACCTATTTTAAGTGTACTATTTGATGAATTTAGACAAATTTATATATCTATTCAAATATCATCGCATTGAAGTGATTCCATATATGATCACTTGCTTTATTCTTTTCTTAGGTTAAGTCACTAAGAATTATAGGGTGAGAAATACATACATTATAAAGCTTTCTATGTATATCGCCAAACTGCCTTCTAGAAAGTTGTAATTAGCCCTGCTCCCATTTGGGTATAAGAATGTTAAATTTAGATAAGAAGTCATTACCCTGTTGGCATTTGTCTTGTTCTTTCCAATAAAGTCTGAATTTTGATAAAAATGAATGAAAAGAGCTTTTAAAATTATTTCTTTACTTTGGTAATTAATATCTGAGTCATAAAGGTAGAATCCTTAGGAACAAATTAAAGAATGTTAGGAATAAAAAGGATTGATATGTTTTGAGGAAAATGGTAATTTAATATAAAAGTTCTAAATTATGTTTTCAAAAATAGAAAACTGCCATTGAAATAGCACTTATGTATAAGCATCTTTCTCTTACAGCAATGCTATTCAAAAGGTAGTCCGTGAACCAGTAATAACAACATAACCTACGAACTTGTTAGAAAAGCAAATTATTGGCCCCACCCCAGGCCTTCTAAATCTAAAACACTGGGTTCTGGGCCCTTTGATCTCTTTTGTAATAACAAACCCTCTTGATTCTGATGCGTGCTAAAGTTTGAAAAGGACAGTCTTAGAGGAAATTTTATATAGACAAAAAATTACAACTCCTTCTAACACTCAAGAGTAAATCCAACACTCAGTGATCACCAAATATTTTTTCAGCCTTTCCTCTAAGTCCTTAGATCTATGCCTCTTATCTGTTTTATGCAGTTAGATCATTTCATATGATTCTTTCTAGATTTAAAACTGTATGATTCCTATGGGCAAAATTCTGGATTTGAGGATATGGAATATAGAAGAAAGTCAAGGGTCATGATTCTTGATTTCAAAAGAACTTATAATTTGGTTGAATAGGTATACCATAACTAAACGCACAGGCTCAGTTGGTAACTGTAAAATGAGTAACACAGAAAGTAGGCCATATAAGTACCAGAGGAGTTGGTGATCGCTAGGGGTTTTCATGGACAGGTTGAGCTTCTTTGGGAAAAACAATATGAGGTATACATCAAAATTTGTACAGGTTTTGCATAAAGGGAAGAGGATGAAGGAGGCTATTTCTGGTAAGATGACAGCTAAATTGAATAAACTGTTTTAGGGAATGTGTAGCTATTTGGCTCTGTTGGAAACTACACGTAGGTATATATTTCAGATGAGCCTGTAAAGGAAGGCTGAGTCTGAAGGCTATTGAAAAGTCACATCAATTTCCTGGGTATTTGTGAAGTATGCAGCTCTTAAAGGTGGTTTTGAGGTCAGTAGAAAATGAGATCTTCTTGTAGGATGGTTCGCCTATACAAA
This sequence comes from Microcebus murinus, assembly GCF_040939455.1. NCBI lineage: Eukaryota > Metazoa > Chordata > Mammalia > Primates > Cheirogaleidae > Microcebus > Microcebus murinus. Next base: position 58,816,094 of record NC_134108.1, read on the forward strand.
TTAGATCGCAAGTTCCATATTAAAATAAAACCAAATAACTTAAGAGATATGTAGCAAAATATATTTATAGTGTAGCTGACTGAAGAAAGGTATATTAAACTATAATAATGTTCTTGAAACTCTGAAATGTTATCTGTTCTCAAAACAATAAAACTCGAAAATTTACATGCTTGTTATAAAGAAAATTGTAGCTAATGTTTTAGCATATTATTTTATAAAAGCCATATTATGATCATATTTTCTTGTGCAACTAAAATCCAAGTATTTAATGATGAGCTAGTTTAATAAAATACAAAACCCCTTTTGACCGTGTGTGTGGGACACAAGGCTAGCCACATGAAAAAATGATATTCAACAACCTACACAGATCAGATTTGTTATATTTATCTCATATAATAATAAGGACTCTGGATTTTTGGTTGTTTTGTTTTTTTTCTTTTTTTTTTTTTTAGAAAAATTATAGGGAAATTATAAGTATATGCAGGGAGGTGAAGGAGATTCTAATAAAATACCTAAGAAGTATGCCTGCCTTACTTCTTAGGGAAGATGACATTTTTATACATAGGAACCTGATAAAGATTTTTAATACCAAGTCAAATCAGTTTCACTGGTCTACTGATTGATAGCTGTTAATTTCACAGTGGTTTGAAAAAATAACTTTCTAGTATGGAAAGTGCTGCATTCAGTGCTATGTTTTACAAACTCTTCCCCTCTCACCAGTATGATATCTCCTTCTAAAGGCAAGGGATAATATAGAAATAAATATATAATATATAACTTAAAATAGAGGTTTTCACTTTCAAGTACACTGAGTTTAATGAATTGGTGTATGAGAATTATGATAATGTATAGATAGTGCTAGGAATTGTAAGCATTTATAGTGCATCTTACACTTTGTAATGTTTTGATGCTGATGGTACAATTTAATATTTAGATAGTTGCCTTAAACTAAGAGGTTTGAAACATCTCTGTAATTTTAATCTATAAAGGTAATTTCTGAAAAAAAAAGTTAGATGTGAAACATTACAATCACTCTCTTATAAACTGGGGATTAAATAAAACAAAGTGTGTGGCTTTGTCTATGTACCATACAGGTTTGACCACAAAGCATTCAATTGAGTGCTTGACAGTCTTGATGGATGCTTTATTGAATTGGTCATTGTGAAAACACAATTTTGCCTTTAGATGATCATTTGTGGGCCTCCCCCAATCAAAACCACTTTGCTTTTAATAGAGCTTTGAACTAATAGAGTTTCTAAAGGTTTCTTTGAAAACCTCCCTATTACTTATCTCTATAAATAATAACAGTATTTATAACAGCTCTCTCTGAGCTGTTACCTCATTTTCCTGTCTAATAATGTGACATCTGACATATTTATTTGAAAAGAAAAGTGACCAAGAATTAATCTGTTGTAAACCACCAGCACTTGAACAACTTTGAAAATATATGACATTATGTAACAATTTCCTAATATCTTCTCTCCATATAGGATCTATTTTGAGCACAGGGTAAACAAAATTTAGCTCTAAAATTTTCCTCAGCTATCCTTATTATAACTTCCACTAAAAGCAATTTCCATTTCATTATGTTATCACATTAAAACTTCAGTAAAGTAAAAAATAATTGATGAGATTATAGCTTTTACAGATGAAACTTTAAAAATTAGAACTAAGTTACTATATTCAAAGAATAACTACAGCAATATTTATAGTTATTATATACTATAATGTAATAGACAATTCTTGGTCTGTATATGTCAAGTAAAAATAATCACATATTATGATATATAAAACAAAAATATGAAAGATTTCATAAATAACTCTTTGTGCAGGCACATGTTTTTCCATTATGTGACTGCAGATTCAGGCTTGACTGTATTAATACAACCAAAATAACTAGTAAATTTCAATTCCTTCTTAATTACATCCATTAGTTCAAAAAGTTATATAACATTTCTATTTGCATTTAATAACTTGTGCATATTTGTAACCCATTACAGTATACATATAATTGCAATGACTACAGTGCAAGTGGTATTACAACTTAAATTGGTCACTGACATATGATTTCACATGTAACTCTAATAAATCTTGAGCCTATGTGGCTCAGTCAATTCATGTAGTCGTATTCTTAAAAACCACAGTCAAATCACCAAATAGGAATTTAAAAGGAAGTTCAATCTTTAATGATCTCTTTCAAATAATTTTAAAGGGGATCTAACCCACAATTCATACCTATCAACGGATCTAAGACAAACAAACCCAAAAGCTTATTTTCTCACCATTTGCAGGTACTTTATAGGATCTTCCTCCAACCCTATCCTACACTGCATTCTCTACCATCCCTCTATCCCCTAGGATATAGATTGTTTTAGCCCCTCTCTCTAATGTCTCATCTTTTTCCTCAGAGTTCTACTGATCTGACTCTCTACCTACTTTTCTAAATTTGTACCATGCAAGATCTGGGAACTGGCTAGCAGAAAAACTCCAGGGGATAAGTGAAAGGAAGATGGATTAGAGAAAGATGGGGAATCTTCATATTTTATTTCTTTTCCTTTGCATCTCTTCTCACTCACTCACCTCCCTCCCCAGCCTGTGGAGTGTAGCAGTAATTTAAAGGATACATGGTTAAAGGTAGTATGGTGCATACAGAGAATACAACACAATTCACTCTTGATTTTTACCTATCGTAGCTATATTTTTACAAATTTAGCCGATCAGTCTCATCATTATTTTAAAAGCATATAATAAATAAATGTGTTCACTAAAATCTTGAAATTATATGCTCAATCTACATTTGTTTCCTTCAATTTTGCCTTTCAAATAAGAACTAATACTGAATTTCTATAGTCTTAATTTATATACAAATCTATATGTCAGTTATATAAATTCATATGGCAGTTATAATTATGTGAATAAAAATAATAAATATGTATAAAGGATAAATAAGAGTATGAAGAAAAAATACTGCAGTAGAAATTACTTTAAAATCAAACTCTGGAGAATATTTTGAGGAAAAAATAGAGTGGATTAAAATTACAGTTGATAGTGAAAATTGATGGCCCTGAAATAAAGCAGAGCAAATGAATATTTATAAAGTAATTACAAATAATTAATTTTATTTAAAAGACATCATTAGGAAGTTCTTATAGCATTAAAATAGTCTTGTAAGTACATAGGTGAATGGATTACTGTCTCTATAGTAAACTTTCACTCCATTACACCTATCTCCGACACCACAAATTATGAAATATTGTGGCTTCTTTTGAAGACCTAATAGCTTCTGTATTTTCCATCTTTTCTATATTAAATATTTTCAAGGGAAAATAACCAAACATAATCAGGTTTTTTCAAAAGAGCTAACCACTTCACTGTTTACCTAATTTCTCATCAAATCTGCATTAGATTAGAGAAAATAAAATGTTGCCTTTTACTGGCTATGCATGTGATTATTACTCTGGAATAGCCTTAATATTTAACTTAAATATTTAATTATGAAGATATAATTTACCAAAGCATGGAATCATATGTTAAAGAAAGTCCAAATAGAATATATAAAATGTGGATCTATTCCACAGCTCAGGTTTTATACATACTAGGCTTTCAATATAATTTTGCTAAATGAATAAGTGAATGAAAAATTCATTTTAAAGCAGATATTCTTTAGTTTTTTATATTATATGTTTTCAAGATATGATTGTTCTTACTAAATTCTTCCTTTTCCAACTTTAGATAATTAATTTACTTTAATATTCATTATTTTGATAAATATTGGTGACTTTAATGTCTCATCACAATTCCCCATAATATGATAAAATAAAATAAAATTTTTTAAAAAAGCACAATTCCTAATTTTAAAGGAGAACAAGATTCATAGGATACACTTTGCTTAACAATTTTTCTCTATTTGTAAATAAGTAAAAGATGCTCTGTCTCCCTCAGAGATTTCTACTAGCTCCATCTGCACTTTAAGGACAATTCTAACTGTTAAAGCAATAATTCCCAATCAGTGGCACATACCTTTGAGGGACAAGACATGTGAAGAGTCTGAGAATATATATATAGACATAAAGTTACATACCCTGGCTGCAGTTGTATATTTAACATACACACAAACACAGATCACTTAAACATCTTATGGTGATTCAAAAGATCAATTATTTAATTATATGAACTTAGAATACTACTTGGCATATAGAATGCCACCTGGCATATAGTAAACATCAAAATATATTATTAGTAGTATTATTTTTCATTACTATTTAATAATACTAGTATTATTTTTCATTACTATTTAAAACATCTTACAAATGTTGGAAAGGAAATGCTGAATATTGAACATATGGATAATATCTGAACATATGAAGAACTTTTATGAGAAATGTTTAAAAACGTAATAAAAATTTAATTTTATCTTATCTATTTATGAAACAACATACTCATGATGAAAAAACAAACTTGCAACCTAAGTCATTTCTTTAAGCTAAGTATTATAATGAATATGTTATGAATATAATACATTCATTTCTGTTCTGGTCATTTCCTATCCATTATTGATATTCTAGTTGAGAAACAGTAAAAAGTTGAATTTTTAGTGGATGACTAGTTGAGAAATTGAGAAAAAAACTAATCTGATAATAATGAATTTCTAACACAACCGCCCAATGTAAATGGCCAGAGCCATAATAGGTAACAAATAAACAAAATGGTGCTAGAAATTTCTAATGTAAATATACCTTATTTAGGGAGAGAAGGCTGACATTTTGGAGGAACCATATTTGTGACATAAAGTCCAATATCACCTTAATTTCTAATACTTTTCTGGAACAGTTCAATGAATAATTCAGATATCTTCTGCTAAAGAAAAATGTTCAGGTAAAATAGACATACTTTGAAATACAATTTTAATACATTTTACTATTTGGATAGTTTAAAATGAAGAAGAATACAAAAGAAATAAAGAATATCCCATCCTAACTAAACAATAGGTAATTTACAAAAATATACTGGATCTATTCTTTACTTTGCTTTTTAAGAACTAAGATCTTCCAGCTAAACTTGAAGCCTCCAATATTCTTCTCACTAGTTCTATTTTTCTTCCTTCTCCAGAATTTTCACTATTATAAATTTGATTTGAATCTAGTCCACATACATCTATATATCTACATCTATATATACATCTATATATATATTAAATCTCTCTATAACCTCCTAAGCTACAAGTTTTGATATACAGATATTTTATCATTCAATTTTAAATATTATATCATTTCCCTTGTTATTTTCTTCTTAACCAATGAGCTATTTTTAACCATATGAGAGGTTTTTATTTGATCTTTTATCTTTTTTCTTGTTGATTTGTTTTGAAATTATATTTCAGTAGAAAAACTTGCTCAATAACTAATCAAATCCCTGAAATCTATAGAGGATTACTTTTTTACCTAGTATGTGGTCAACAACTTTTACGAATATTTCATTTGGACTTAAAAAAAATGTATACTTACTAATTTCTGTGAGTCCAGAATAAATACAACTTAAGTATTTTTGTAAGTTTTGATAATTTGGTCATACTCCTCACTTTGGTTCATTTTCATAGATCTTGGTGCCCCCAGTTAAATTATCTCATGCATACATATGAGTATTAGCAATCATATCTGTATGCCAGCTATCCTGTAAGTATCTCGGTGTTGTAGTACTCTTATTTTTGGTGTTCCCAAAGTAGTTTACATGAAAGTTTCACTTAAAGCAAATATGACAATATACCATGGCAGAATTCAGCTAACTATATCTACCATTAAGTAACCTAACCTAGGGTGACTTCCCTAGGGGAGTGGGCTAACATGCTGGCTAGACTTTAATATATTTCTCATATACGAGGAATGCACTGTGTATACAAAATTTAGCCTATCCATCCATGTCAGCTACCACTAATTTCATCAATGAGAACCCATTTCTAACATCCATAATGCTAATTAGCAAAACAACTCTTTCACCAATGAAAACTCATTTCTAACATTCACTGTGATAATGAGTAAAGCTTTCAGTATTGATGGGAGTCAAAGATAACGGAATCACTTTTAGTAGCCACTTCTGGAATATGGGTTTTAGATTAAATATTCTATAATGACCATTGGGTGTGAATTTCTGATACAACAGCTGACAGGAGCCCCTGGGGTATATATCATGATGAACATACCCATTTATACTGAACTACATATACTGAAGTAATTTAACATCTGCAATAAATCATAAATATCAAAACAATTTCATAGTTCAAATCATCTACATCCTTTCTGACTTGGTATCTTATTGATCTATTTTTTAATAGAGTTTATTTTTTAGAGCAGTTTTAGGTTCACAGCAACATTGAGCAGAAAGTACAGAGATTTCCCATATGCCCCTATCCCTACACATGCAGAGCCTCCTTGTTATCAACATCTCCCTCAGACTGGTATATTCGTTACAATCGATGAACCTACATTGACACATCATTACCATCCATAGTCCCTAGTTTACATCAGAGTTAGCTCTTGTGTATCCTATGGGTTTGAAAAAATTGATCTACCCCTTTCAATAGTATATTCAATCTGCTACATTTGTGGATTTGTCTATTTCCCCTAGTAATTTTGTCATCGTTTGTTTTATATACTTTGACATTATTTGATTAGCTGTACTGTATACATAATATTTTTTATATCATCTTGGTGATTGTTACTTTTAGTGATTTGCAATGTTTCTTCTTAATTCAATAATGGTTTTGCCTTAAAAACTTATATTATCAAATAGTAATTTTACTACAATAGCATTGTTTGGGCCAGAGTTTGCTATCCTTATCATTTTAATCTTAAAAGCCATTTTCTTTAAGTGAATTTCTTATATATGAAAGAAATACACATCCTATCTTTTCCTCTGTTGTTTTAGCTAGAGTCTTTACATATATTTTTACTAGTGATGTGTAAAGGATTATTTCCAGACTCATATTCTTGGTTTTTGCTTATACTGCTTTTTCTTTGCTTCTTGCCTTCTACCTCTCCCCGCGTCATTTCATTTAGTGAACTGATAATATTTTTCTCATTCATCCCTCTTTTGTTTTTCTTCTGCCAATATGGAGGCTATAGATTGTATTACTATTCCATTAGTTCCTTCTTAAATTTCTAGCAACAATAATTACATATTTTCTCTAATCATTGCTAAGTTTTATAACTTTTTAGTGCTGCTGTCTACACATCTCCACCACTTAATATAGGCAGAGTTTCTTAACTCTGGCACTATTAATATTTGGGGCCAGAAAATTCTTTGTCATAGGGGGCTATCCTGTACCCTGTAGGATGTTTAGCCATACCCCTAGCTTATGTCTACTACATACCATAACCCCTGCCCCAGATCTGACAAAGTGTCTCCAGACGTTGCCAAATGTTCCCTGGAGAGCATAATTATCCCCAATTGACAATCACTGATTTAGAGGCTAAGTAATACCTATAAATCTCCTACTTTTCTAATTTTGAATAACAAGAAAAAAAAGGTAAAATTTGCAAGCTAATATGTACCTAACCATCTTGTACAGTTAGCCTCTTAATTAACAACTAGAGAAATTAAAAGCTAGAGATTAATTAACAACTAGAGAAATTAAAAGCCAGCCATATGTCTAAGTCTGTAGATTACAGTTTTTGCAAAGTTGTTTGATTATTACTTATTTTCATATCTTCATGAAACTTCAGTTAAATAAAGAGCCAAGTAAAAGTAAAATCAGATTTTTACCTTTAATTTCCTTCCCTAAAAGTATCTGTGTGTCTACAAAGACTTAGACAGCCACTGGGGCAAAGCCAGGATTCCCGTAGTGAAACAATTGACTTGGCATCACATTGACAACATATAAACAACAGTTTGTCAACAGGCTTCACATTAGTGACAGAACATTTTTTGGCAAAACAGAGGCATCCTTCTGGGCACCATGGCAAAAACAGCTACTAGCTTTCATTCAGGACTCCTCTGTATGGAGTACCAAATTAATTAAAAGATTATAATTGTGACACATTTAAAAAAGATTTTTTAAGGGAAAAATACAGCAGATCAGAATTTCTGCTGAATAAAAATTTGCCTCCAGCAATTTATTCATAGTTGTTATAGACCTATAAACTCTGGGTAACTGTTAAAGGTTTTGATTGTTTTGTTTTTATCTGATTTTTTCTTAACTTAAAACTAACATTATCAAAGTTATTTGATAATCTAATTTGAGAAATGACGTGTTTTCCAAAAACGATGATCACAATACTACCACATTCTGCTTTCAGTTAATTCATAGAAGATAAAATGAGAAAAAAAGGTGAAAGCAAAACTACATATTTATAAAAACTTAATTCCTCTTAAATAAAATTACAAAGTCTTTGAAATTTTCCTGAAGAGTTCTGAGAAAAGGAATGACAGGAGTAGTATTGCATGTTAGAAATCTCATGGTTACAGCATTACGGATGTGCTAGTTGAGTGGAGGGCATTCTGGGATGGAGAACAGAGCACACTCTCTCCAGTAGTAGAATGAAAGTAAGTGTAGAAAAAGGCAAATAACTGAGAGATACTTAGAAAAATTGGCCAAATTTGGTGATTTAATTGAAAGTGGCAAGTCAAGAAAAAAGTTTCTAAAATGAGTGAGCTTGCAAAATATACATATTAGTATATTACCATATTTAGTAGAAGAAAACAATGAGTTTCTTTTGGACTTTCAACAATTAATAAGGAGGGAGCCAAGATGGCAGACCAGGGACACCACCAGCCAGAGTGTCTCAGTAAGAAGGAGAAGTTTTAGATGAAAGAGAAAAAACAAACAGATAGACAAACATAGATCAGATGAGGGTCTGAAGGAAGTGTGTCTGAACCTATAGGAGGCTCCAGTGGAAGAGGCTGTGGAGCAGAACTAGAAGGAAAAATATATCTGTGGAGATTTGGCAGAGATTAAGCCCCGAGAGGTTTGGAGACCAGTGAGAATGGTAGATGGAGAGGTTAATTTCTCCCTCCCTCACAACTCAGACTGTTGGTGGGCTTCTGAGCTGCTAGAGAGAACTTCTGCCCATACGAGCCCAGAGACTGCTGCCACCAGTGAGCGGGGAACTTCCTGCAGATGGGGCACCAGGCTCCCAACCCTCCTGGAGCCACCCACCCACAGGTCCCAGCTGGATGGCAGGCACTATATTATTTCTCTACCGACCATGTGCCTTTGTCCTCCCCAGAAAGCTTCAACTCCTCAGTTTCCTTCTTGCTTATCCCCACAGAGACATTTCCCAACTCCAGCCTAGACTACAGGAGCCACAGGGGTCCATTGGGTCCCAGGTGACCTGCGTGAGTCCAGAGCCCAGTCATTCTGGGCAGACTGCCTCGCAGAGAGAGCATAGGAGATGACTACAGTGTGGACTTTTTTCCACCCAGATTCTTTTTCCCCTTCCCCTCCTGCACCTGTGGCTGCTGAGAGAGACAACTGAGCCACCAAACAGAGGCTTCTACAGGGAATGGAGCTCTGACCTTTTCTTTGGGGTGTCCTGCAGCAGACTCAGAGGTGCTCAGACTGTGAGCTCCCAGTCCACCAGCCTTCCCTGCTGTTTCTTGCTTGGTAGCCCCATTAGAACAAAACACACCCCAAGGCAGAGGGACAGTGAATCAGCTTGAGCACCCTGTGGGTGACTCTGGACAAGCATTCTTCTTCGTGGCATGGTCAGGGATTGATCTCCAAGGCCCAGGGAATAGCACATAAACCAGACCCCATACACACAGGTATCGTTCACATTGCCTGGGAGTACAAAGGGAATATTTGTGAATTAGTATCAGGAGGTGTGAGTGTCGGCAGGGGCAGATCAAGGAGCAGATTCCAGTGTAAGTCCTAGCAGCAGCCTGCTCCTGGGGCACCCTTCCTCACCAGGAGCCAGGGAGGGCCATGCTCCCAGCTCAGGCCAGGATCCTGGGTGGGGAATTTCCTGGCCCTCATCACAGTCATAGGGAAGCTCATCTAGCTTGAGGACTTGACTGCCATCAGAAGAAGCCATCAGAAGCCTGGGAGAAACCACAGAATAGGGGAGAGTGGAAAGGAGCCAGGCCTGTTCCAGCCTGCAAGGGTATGGGTCTCGGACAGGCCTGCCTCCACACAAAGACTTTCTGGTTAAGCGGGAGCCACTTCAGCCCCTCCCTGAAAGCTTTGCCCAGAGGTGGGGAGCAGACCTTTGACCTCCGCCAAAACAGATTCCTGGCTAGTATTTGTGGAGCTTGAGGGCAGGCTTATCCAACCCTGCCCTGCCCAGCCTCACTCCCTCATTCCCTTCTGCTGAGGTGGAAAATAAAGGCTCACCTGGAAGTTCCAGGGCCCTACCGACCACCTGGGGCATTCCAGTGCTTCTCCTGAGGAACTAGAGCTGGCCACAGGACCCAAAAACAATATTGCAGCTCATTCCTTCAGACAAACACCTCCTATTTACATGAAGGTCAATTTGCATGCCCTTTCACTGCATTTACTGACTCATCATACAGGGTGTAGTTGATTCGCACCCACAAGTACTACCTACTTGCACAGTCATTAAACTGGCCATATCATTATCTTTTTTTTTAAATTTCAGCATATTATGGGGGTACAAATTTTAAGGTTTCAAATAATGCCCTTGCTCCTCCTCCCCCCACAAGTCTGAGCTTCAAGCGTGACCATCTCCCAGGCAGTGCACATCTCACCCATTATGTATGTAAATACCCGACCCCTCCCACCCGCCCAATACCCAATTAATGTAGTTCCTATGTGTCCACTTAAATGCTGCTCAGTTAATAGCAATTTGCTGCTGAGTACATGTGGTGCTTATTTTTCCATTCTTGGGATACTTCACTTAGTAGTATGGGTTCCAGCTCTATCCAGGAAAATACAAGATGTGCTATATCACCATCATTTCTGAGAGCTGAATAGTACTCCATAGTATACATATACCACATTTTATTAATCCACTTATGAATTGATGGGCACTTGGGTTGTTTCAACAGCTTTGCAATTATGAATTGTGCTGCTATAAACATTCGAGTGCAGGTGTCCTTTTTGTAGAGTGTCACTGGATCTTTTGGGTAGATGCCCAGCAATGGGATTGCTGGATCAAATGGTAGATTCACTTGTATCGCTTTAATGTATCTCCAAATTGCTTTCCACAGAGGTTGAACTAGTTTGCAGTCCCACCAGCAGTGTAGGAGTGTTCCTCTCTCTCTGCATCCACGCCAGCATTTATTGTTCGGAGACTTTTTGATAAAGGCCATTCTCACTGGAGTTAAGTGATATCTCATTGTGGTTTTGATTTGCATTTCCCTGATGATTAGAGATGTTGAGCATTTTTTCATATGTTTGTTGGCCATTCTTCTGTCTTCTTTAGAAAAGTTTCTGCTCATGTCCTTTGCCCACTTTTTGATAGGGTTGTTTGATTTTTTCTTCCTGATTTTCGTGAGTTCTAAGTAGATTCTTGTTATCAGCCCCTTACCAGATGTGTAGGATGTGAAAATTTTCTCCCATTCTGTAGGTTGTCTGTTTACTTTCATGACTATTTCTTTGGCTGTGCAGAAGCTTTGTAGTTTGATCATATCCCATGTATTTATTTTTGTTGCTGCTGTGACTGCCTTTGGGGTCTTGTTCATATATTCTTTGCCTAGGCCGATGTTTAGGAGAGTGTTTCTAAAATTTTCCTCTAGAATTCTAATAGTTTCATACCTTAGGTTTAAGTCTGTTATCCAGCTTGAGTTGATTTTTGTGAGAGGTGAAAGGTGTGGATCCTGCCTCAGCCTTCTACAAGTGGCTATCCAGTTTTCCCAGCACCATTTATTAAAAGGGGATTCTTTTCCTTAGTGTATGTTTTTGTCTGCTTTGTCAAAGATTAGATGGCTATATGAGGATGGTTTTATATCAGGGTTCTCAGACCTGTTCCACTGGTCAATATTCCTATTTTTGTGCCAATACCATATTGATTTAATTGCTACAGCTTTGTAGTACAGTTTAATATCTGGCATATTAATACCTCTCATTTTATTTTTATTGGCTAGAATTGCTTTTGATATGCAGGGTCTTATATGGTTCCAAATGAAGTATAAAATTGTTTTTTCCATATCTGTGAAGAATGATGATTAGATTTTAATAGGTACTGCATTGAATCTGTGGATCAGACGAAAGAAGCAAGTTACATACAAAGGAAAACCAATGAGGATAATGCCAGATTTCTCAACTGAAACAATATAAGCAAGGAGAGACTGGGGCCCCATTCTCACTCTTTTGAAACAAAAAAATGCCCAGCCTAGAATCTTGTACCCTGCAAAACTAAGCTTTATATATGAAGGAGAAATTAAGACATTTTCAGATAAGCAAAGTCTGAGGGAATTCACCAAGACAAGACCAGCCCTCTCAAGAAGTACTCAAAACAGTGTTATGCATGGAACAGCATAATAAATACTCATGAACATTAAAAACAACCAAAACCTAAAGATTAAAGGCCAGATATTACAATGGATCAAGAGAGAAATCAAAGCAACAACATCCAACCCAACAGAATGAACAGCAATCTGCCTCACCTATCAGTTCTCTCAATAAATGTGAATGGCTTAAACTCTTCACCTAAGAGACATAGGCTGGCTGAATGGATAAGAAAATACAAGCCAAGTATCTGCTGTCTTCAAGAAACACATCTAATCTGCAAGGATGCATATAGACTAAAAGTAAAAGGGTGGGGATCAGTATTTCAAACAAGTGGAAGCCAAAAGAAGGCTGGCATAGTGGTTCTAATCTCAGATGATTTCATTTTTAAACCAAGAAAAGTAGTGAAAGACAAAGATGGTCATGTTATTATCTAAAGAAAAGAAAATCCAAAAGTAAAAAGCAACACCTGCTCCAGATAAGAAGCAATCAAGGAAAGAATTTCAAAGGTATGAAGAATGGGAGCAAAAGGACAGCTCCAAAAGGGAGCATCAGGTTGCTAGCAATGTATAATAGCAGACTATTGAAATGACAGATGAGGAATTTCAAACATGGATTGTAAGGAAGCTCAATGAAATACAAGATAAAATAGAAACCCAACACAAAGAAACCACAAAAAGAATGCAGAAAATAAATGAAAAACTCACCAAAGAAATTGAATTATTAAAGAAAATCAAACCGAACTTCTGGAAATGAAAAATTCATTGAAAGAATTAGAAAACACAGTGCATAACCTTAATAACAGGTTAGATCAGGCATTAGAAAGAACCTCAGAGATTGAAAACAACATATTTCAATTAAACAAGTCAGTCACAGAGATAGAGCAGAGAAATAAGAGGAGCAAGCAAAGCCTACAAAAAACAAGGGGTTATTTTAAGAGGCCTAACATCACAATCATAGGTGTCCCTGAGAGTAAAGAGAAAATATACAAGTGTTGGAAAACCTATTAATATATTAGGGAATTATTGAGGAAAATTTCCGTGGCCTTACTAGAATTCTAGATATCCAGGGACAAGAAATTCAAGGGACTCCTAGGAGACTCAATTCAAAGAGTCAAATACTATGACACATAGTCATGATACTTACCAAAATTTACACAAAAGAGGCACTCATATGAGCCATGAGGTGAAAGCAGCAGATCACTTACAAAGGAAAACCCATCAGACTAACTGCTGACTTCTCAAATGAGACCTTACAAGGCAGAAGGGATTGGGGCCCCATTTTTTGTCTTCTTAAATAGAATAATGACCAGACTAATTCTGTATCATGCAAAACTACATTTCACATATGAGATGGAAATAAAGATTTTTTTTTTTTAGACAAACAAACACTCAGGGAGTTTGTTCAGACAAGATTGGCCATAAAGGAAGTACTCCGAACTGTATTACACACATCAGCACAATAGACAGCCACCAGTGTTAAATCACCCACAAGCTATAGATTGAAGGCCACATACCACAAGAGATTAAACTCAAGAGATTAAGCAAAAAAGTCCTACTCAACAGAATGAACAGAAATCCACCCCCACTTATCAATTCTTTCAATAAATGTGAATGGCTTGAAGTCCCACTGAAGAGACATGGGCTGGCTGAATGAAAAATAACATAAAAGCCAAGTATCTGGTGTCTCTAGAAAACACATTTAACCCACAAGGACTCATTCAGATTCACGGTGAAGGAATAGAAAACAATGTTTCATGCAATTGGAAACCAAAAGAAATCTGGTATAACTGATATCTCTTATCAAATAACATAGTCTTCAAATCAACAAAAGTAATGAAAGACAAAGACAGGCATTTGATAATGGTAAAGGAAACAATTCAACAAGAATACATAACAATTATAAATATTTATGCACCCAAAGAGGTGTGCCCAGATTCATAAAGTAAATCTTATTTAATCTAAACAAAATTATACATATCAGGACCGTAATAGCCAAGGATTTCAATACCCCTCTGACAGAATAGGACAGATCCTCCCAATAGAAAATAAACAAAGAAACAATGGCCTTAAACAGAACTCTAGAACAAATGGGTTTAACAGACATTTACAGAACATTCTACCCAAAACCCACTGAAAATACATTCTTCTCATAAGCTCATGGGACATTCTCCAGGACTGATTATATCCTATGCCACAAAACATGTCTCAAAAAATTTTAAAAAATAGAAATTATACCATGCATTCTCTCAGACCACAGTGGAATAAAAGTAGAAATTGACTCCAACAGAAACACTCATATCTACACAAAGTCATGATAACTAAACAACCTACTGCTAAATAAGTTAGTTCAAGGAGGAAATTAAGATGTAAATCAAAAGATTCTTTGAAAAAGGGGCAAAAGTTGTAAAAAAAAATCTGGGGGATACAGCGTAAGCAGTCTTGAGAGGAAAATTCATAGCCATAAATGTCTGCATACAAAAGACAGAAAGATCACAAATCAATAATCAAATGAATTGACTCTAAGAACTGGAAATGGATGAGCAAAGCAATCTCACAAATAACAAAAGAAAATAAATAACCAAAATCAGAGCAGAAATAAATAAAATCAATAACAAAGAACTATACATTAGATTAATGAAACAAAAATTTGGTTCTATGAAAAGACAAACTGAATAGACAGAGCTTTCACAAGATTAACCAGAAGTAGAACATAATGCACTCTAATAAGTTCAATAAGGAATGAAAAAGGAGAAATTACAATTGATATCATGAAAATACAAACTATTATCTCTGAATACCATAAAAATCTCTATGCATGTAACTTGAAAACATGAAGGAAAAGGACAAATTCTTAGAAACACACAGCCTCCCTAGGCTCAATCAGGATGAAATAGAATTCCTGAACATATCAATATCAAGTATTGAAATTGAAGCAGCAATAAAAGATCTTCCCCCCCCAAAATAATAGTTCTTGACCAGATGGTTTTGCACCTGAATTTTCCAGACCCTCAAAGAAGAGCTGATATCTATACTGCAGAAATTATTCCAGAACATCAAGAATAAATTAATTCTCTCCAACTTGTTTTATGAAGCCAATATCACCATGACACCAGAGCCAGGAAAGGACACAACAAGAAAAGAAAAATACAGAAGAATATCTGTAGTTTTGAATATAGATTTAAATATTCTCAATAAAATACTAACTGAATACAGCTGCTTATCAAAAATAAATAAATAAATAACAATCCATCATGACCAAGTGGGTTTCATCCCAGAGATAGGGAATGATTCAATATATGCAAATCTATAAATGTAGTTCACCACATAAATAGAAGTAAAAGCAAAAACCATATGATCTTCTTAATAGATGGAGGAAAAGCATTTCCCAAAATTTAATATCCTTTTATGATAGGAACACTTAACAAAATAGACATAGATGAAATTTCCAACAAAATGATAAAAGCCATATAGGACAAACACCCAACCAACATCATACTGAATGGGGGATAATTGAAAGCATTCCTGATTAGAACTGATACTAGACAATGTTGCCTTCTATCACCATTTCTATTCAACACAGTGCTGGAAGTCCCATTCAGAGTATCAGACAAGAGAAAGAAAGAAAAGGTATCCAAATGTGGGAAGAAGGGGTTAAACTATTACTCTTTGCTGATGATATGATCTTATATCTAGAAAACCTCAAAGAATCTGCCAAGAGGCTACAGGAACTGATAAACAAATTTAGCAAAGTCTCACATTACAAAATCAATGCACTCAAGTCAATAGCATTAATATATGCCAAACAACATTAAAGCTGAGAACAAAATCAAAGACTCAATAACTTTCACAGTAGTAACAAAATAAATAAGATTCCTAGGAATATATTTAACTAAGCACGTGAAAGACCTCTACAGGCAGAACTATGAAGCACTGAGGAAGGAAGTAGCAGAGGACGTAAACAGATGGAAATATATACCATGCTCATAGATCAGTAGAATCAATATTGTTAAAATGTCTATACTACCTAAAGTGATCTACAGATTCAGTGCAATCCCTATTGAAATACCAACATCATTTTTTGAAGATCTACAAAAAATAATTCTACAATTTTATGGAACCAGAGAAGATCCCATATAGCTAAAGCAACCTTCAGCTAAAAGAGAAAATGGGGGGAAAAAGAAGGTATCAATTTACCAGACTTCAAGCTATACTACAAGACTCTAGTAACCAAAACAGCATGTACTGGCACAAAAACAGAGACATAGACAACTGGAACAGGACTGAGAACTCAGATATAAACCATCCTCATATTGCCATCTGATCTTTGACAAAGCAGACAAAAACATACACTGGAGAAAAGAATCCCTATTCAATAAATGGTGCTGTGAAAATTGGATAGCCACATGTAGAAGACTGAAACAGGATCCACACCTCTCATCTCTCACAAAAATTAGCTCATTATGGATAATAGACTTAAACCTAAGGCATAAAACCATAAGAATTATTGAAGAAAATGTTAGAATAACTTTTACAGACACTGGCCTAGGCAAAGAATTTATGAAAAAAGTCCCCAAAGCAATCACAGCAACAACAAAAACAAATAATTGAGACTGATTAAATAAAAAGCTTCTGCACAGCCAATGAAACAATCATTAGAGTGAATAGACAGTCTACATAGTGTGAGAAATTATGTGCATGCTATACATCTGATAAAGGGCTGATAACTAGAATCTATACAGAACTCAGGCAAATCAACAAGAAAAAAATCAAACAACCCCATTAAAAAGCAGGCAAAGGACATGAACAGAAACTTTTCAAAAGAGGATAGACTAATAGCCTATAAACATGAAAAATACTCAACATCTCTAATCAGGGAAATGCAAATCAAAAGCACAATGAGATATCACTTAACTCCAGTGAGAATGATTTTGTTAAAAATCTCCCAAAACAACAAGTCTTTCTGTGGATGTGGAGAAATAGAAACACTTAATGCACTGCTGGTGGGACTGCAGCTAGTACAACCTCTATGGAAAGTAGTATGGAGGAGACATCTCAAAGAACTGAAAGTAGAACTACTATTTGATCCAGCAGTCCTACTACTGGGTAGTTACACAAAGAAAAAAAGATATTCTATAAAAAAGACACCTGTACTCAAATGTTTATAGTAGCACAATTCACACTGCAAAGATGTGTAAACAATCCAAGTGCCCATCAATACATGAGTAGTTTAATAAAATATGGTAGACACACACACACACACACACACACACACACACACACACCATGGAGTACCACCCAGCCATAAAAAATGCTGAACTAGTACCTCTTGTATTATACTGGATGGAACTGTAGCCCATTCTTCTAAGTGAAGTATCACAAGAATGGAAAAACAAATACCACATGTACTCACCATTAAGTTGGTACTAATTGATCAACACTTTATGTGCACATATGAAAGTAACATTGATCAGGGACCAGGTAGGTGGGACCAGGGAGGAGTAGGGGATGGATTAATTCACCTAATGGATATGGTGCACACTGTCTGGAGGATGGGCATTCTTGTACCTTTGACTCAGGTGGTACAAAGGCAATTTATGTGCTCAAAGAGCTTGTACCTATGTAATATTCTGAAATTTTAAAAAGTCAATGTTCTTAATATTAATAGTTCTAGAACACTTAACATTTTCCATTTCATTTTGGATAAGTTGTGGTAGTTTTTGTTTTTTACAGAATCAGTCCCTCCTAAATTGCTAAAAATTATTTGTATGAAGTTGTTATTAGTATTTTTTCTTACTACATTTACCTTTTGTGCAACATCTGTAATGATATTTCCTATTTTATTCCTGATAGTGGTAATTGACAACTTTTCTTTTTATCACTACATATCAGTCTTGCTGTAATTTGTCAATTTTACTGATCTTTTCAAAGAACCAACTTTTTGTGTCTTTGATTTTTCTCTATTGTTTTTCTGTTTGTAATTTAATTCATTTCTGCTTTTATTCACATTGTTTTCTTCCTTTTTCTTTCTTTGGGCTTTTTTTTTCATTTTTTTAATTTCAGCATATTATGGGGGTACAGATTTTAAGGCTTCAATAAATGCCCATTTCTCCCCCTCCCCCCACAAGTCGGAGTCTGCAGCATGACCATCCCCCAGATGGTGCACATCTCACTCATTATATATGTATATATTCATTATATATGTATATTATATATGTATATACCCACTCATTATATATGTATATATACCGCCCTCCCCCTTCCCACCTGCCCAATACCCTATTACTGTAGTACCTATGTGATCACTTAGGTGCTGTTCAGTTAATACCAATTTGCTGGTGAGTATATGTGGTGCTTGTTTTTCCATTCTTGGGAAACTTCACTTAATTGTATGGGTTCCAGCTTTAACCAGGAACATATAAGATGTGCTATATCACCATTGTTTCGTAGAGCTGAATAGTACTCCATAGTATACATATACCATATTTTATTAATCTATTCTTGGATTGATGGGCACTTAGGCTGTTTCCACAGCCTTGCAATTATGAATTGTGCTGCTATAAACATTCGAGTGCAGGTGTCTTTTCTGTAGAGTGTCACTGGATCTTTTGGGTAGATGCCCAGCAATGGGATTGCTGGATCAAATGGTAGATTCACTTGTATCGCTTTGAGGTGTCTCCATATTGCTTTCCACAGAGGTTGAACTAGTTTGCAGTCCCACCAGCAGTGTAGGAGTGTTCCTCTCTCTCCGCATCCACGCCAGCATTTATTGTTTGGAGACTTTTTGATAAAGGCCATTCTCACTGGGGTTAAGTGATATCTCATTGTGGTTTTGATTTGCATTTCCCTGATGATTAGAGATGTTGAGCATTTTTTCATATGTTTGTTGGCCATTCTTCTGTCTTCTTTAGAAAAGTTTCTGTTCAAGTCCTTTGCCCACTTTTTAATTGGGTTATTTGATTTTTTTCTTCCTGATTTTCATGAGTTCTAAGTATATTCTAGTTATCAGTCCCTTATTGGATGCATAGGATGCAAAAATTTTCTCCCATTCTGTAGGTTGTCTGTTTACTTTCATGACTATTTCTTTGGCTGTGCAGAAGCTTTTTAGTTTGATCATGTCCCATTTATTTATTTTTGTTGCTGCTGTGATTGCCTTTGGGGACTTCTTCATAAACTCTTTGCCTAGGCCGATGTCTAGGAGAGTGTTTCCAACATTTTCCTCTAGAATTCTAATAGTTTCATACCTTAGGTTTAAGTCTGTTATCCAATGTGAGTTGATTTTTGTGAGAGGTGAAAGGTGTGGGTCCTGTTTTAGCCTTCTACAGGTGGCTATCCAGTTTTCCCAGCACCATTTATTGAAAAGGGATTCTTTTCCCCAGCGTATGTTTTTGTCTGCTTTGTCAAAGATGAGATGGCTATATGAGGATGGTTTTATATCAGGATTCTCACATCTGTTCCACTGGTCAATATTCCTATTTTTGTGCCAATACCAGATTGATTTAATTACTACAGCTTTGTAGTATAGTTTGATATCTGGCATATTAATGCCTCCCATTTTGTTTTTGTTACCTAGAATTGCTTTTGATATTCGGGGTCTTCTTTGGTTCCATACGAAGTGTAAAATTATTTTTTCTATATCTGTGAAGAATGCTGATGGGATTTTAATAGGTATTGCATTGAATCTGTAGATCAGTTTGGGTAGTATAGACATTTTGATGATGTTGAGTCTGCTGATCCATGAGCATGGTATGGATTTCCATCTGTTTACATCCTCTGCTATTTCCTTCCTCAGTGTTTCATAGTTCTCCCTGTAAAGGTCTTTTACCTCCTTGGTTAAGTATATTCCCAGGTACTTTAATTTATTTGTTGCTATTGTGAAGGGAGTTGAGTCTTTGATTTGGTTCTCAATTTGATTGTTGTTGTCGTATATGAGTGCCTCTGATTTCTGTGTATTGATTTTGTATCCCGAAACTTTACTAAATTCATTTAGCAGTTCCAGGAGTTTCTTGGTTGAATCTTTGGGGTTTTCTAGATATAATATCATATCATCAGCAAACAGTGAATGTTTGATCTCTTCTGCCTCTATTTGGATATCTTTAATTCCATTTTCCTGTCTGATTGCTGTAGCCAAGACTTCCAGCACTATATTGAACAGAAGTGGAGATAGTGGGCAGCCTTGTCTGGTTCCAGTTCTAAGTGGGAATGATTTCAATTTTTCCCCATTCAGTATGATGTTGGCTATGGGTGTGTCATATATGGCTTGTTTTTATAGATTCTTGTGACTGGCACTTAGATTATTGATTTCACACCTTTTCTCTTTCTTAACATATGCATTTAGTGCTATAAATTTCCCTTTCAGCACTGTTTTATAGCTGTGTTCTATTTTTGATATGTTGTACTTTCATTTTCATTTAGTCAAATGTGCTATTTAAATTTCTCTTGAGAATAAATGTCTTTGATCCATAGATTTAAAAATTTTTGTTGTTTAATATTCAAGTGTTTGGAGATTTCCTGTTATCTTTCTGTTATTAATTTTTTGTTTGATAAGACAGTGGTAAAGAACACACTCTGATTTAAATTATTTTAAATTTTTTGAAGGTTGTTTTATAACATAGAATCCAGTATATTTTGGTATACATTCCAAGAGTGCTTGAAAACAACATACATATTACTTTTGTTGTCTGTATGTTCTAGAAATGTTGATTTGATTCTGTTTGCCTGATATTTATCATTACGTAATATGCCTCTGAACTCAATGATTTTCTTTACTCTGAAGTCTACTTCATGTGATATTTATATAACCAGCCTGCTCTTCTTTGATTAATGTTTGCATTTTATACCTTTTTCCACTCTTTTACTTTACCCTTTACTTTGTTGCCATACTGGGTATTAGGGAAAGTCTTGACACTCCAAGTGACTCCCTCTGACACCATTTCAATGAACAGAGGGATGGGTGTCTTCTTATCGCTGGATGAAGGTGGCAGTGTGAGCTTCCCTTGCAATCTCCACTGACAGCATGGTGGGAGAAGAGATCTTCAGTGCTAGGTGAAGGATGAAAGACTGGCTCTCCACTCAGCTCTGCTTGACACTACAGAGTGGAGAGGTGGTGTTTGGGTGCCTAATTACAGCCTGGGGTCAGTGGAAGTCTAGGTTTTCACTTCAACCATTATTGCTGAGAGTAGGGTCAAGATTTTACTGTCATGCTTACCTGGAATAGAGCAGTTATTGTCTAAAAGTTGTATGTCTTGCTAGCCTGTCCCTTTCTGATATGGGCTTTTTTTTTTTTTTTTTTTTTGGTATTCAATTGTTAGCATTTCCAGTGTGCCAGTTTTTCTAGTACCCTGTCTGGAATACATGCAGCAAAAAGAAAACCCAAGCACCTCACCACCATGTTGTTCCTCAGGCTAGGCTTTCTCTGGATTCATGGGTTTCTTGTCTGTGGTAGCCAAAACTTCATGCCTTGTATCAGTGATTAATCTTGAATGGGAGAGTTGCCTGCCTCTCCCAATGAAAGCCAGCTTCTGCTTGGTGTTGGTAAAGGCTCCTGAGTTCAAGCCAGCTTCTAACCTCTTTCCTGGGAATGGTGATTCTTTGCTTCTGCCTCTTTCCAGAAGCAATGAAGTTTTTGCCTAATCCCTGGTGACAACAGAGTTCGCTGGTGCACTTCCAGCTTAAAGCTTTTACTGCTTACTAAAGAAAGGTTCAGAGAAGATGCATGGCTTTGGCTCTGTGCCCTACCATCAGTCAGTCATTTCCTACATGCCTATGTGATTGAGGAAACTATGTACTGTTTCCTGCTCTGCCTCATGAGCACCACTGGAGGCTTGTAAAAAATAGCTTTGGAGTTAGTGTGAAATTCTCTTGTGTTCTGGTACCTAGCTAATCTAAACTGTCAGTAGACCTTTAGGAAATTGTTAACACTTTAGCTGATTTCTTTTTGCCAACTTGAAAAGACGACCACCTACTTCTCCTGTAAAAAGATAAAACACTGTGTGTTCTATTTCTTCTTAGAGAGGCTAATCACTTTCTGGAATTCCTTTAATTGGTTAACTTGCAACCTCAGCTTTCTTTTTTTTTGAGAAAGGGTCTTGCTCTGTCTCTCAGGCTGGAGTGCAGCAGTGGCATCATCATAGTTCACTGCAACCTCAAACTCCTGAGCTTAAGCGATCCTCCTGCTTCAGTCTCTCAAGTAGCTGGGACTGCAGGTGTGCAGCACCATGCCCAGCTAATTTTTTTTCTATTTTTTGCAGAGATGGGGTCTCACTCTTGCCCAGGCTGGTATTGAACTCCTGGCCTCAAGCAATCCTAGGATCTTGGTCTCCCAGAGTGCTAGAATTATAGGCATGAGCTGCACCAGGCCCGACCTCAGCTTTCTGACAGGATCAAGGAAAGTTATGATTTTGGAAATTATTTGATTTTTTCTCAGTGTTAGAGTGGGAGTAACTTTCTCTTGACACATTCTAGATCCTAATCGTAAGGAGTACCACAAACGTCTTTGCATGCTAGCTTTCTAAAGACAACTTGTAGATTTTGATAAGAATAAAATCTAAATTACAAAAAGAACTCTATATACCTTAATGTAGTTAGTGTATGCATATGTGCAAATGCAATAAATAATCTCAAAGCACAAAGTAGTTTAACAAAAATGCTAATTACCAATATCCCTGACACAGATTATTGGTTTACAAGAGTGTTCAATATTGTGCTCTTTCATGGTTTGAATCCAGAAACTTCATTTCTCCACTGTGGCTCGCCTATATGCATCTATTGTCTATCTATTATATTCAGAAAATGTTGAATTCCTTCTCATAAATATATAAAATGTTGGACGTTCTCAGTCACTTCTAACAATTTCTCACATTGTTCAACCTGACAATATTCAAATAATCAATAATAATGTTATTAGTGTAATTACTTCAATATCTACTTGTTAGTATATGAAATATGCTGAAAATCTAAGAGATGGTATTTTCTATCAATGTTTTCTTAACAATATAATCTTAGGATACTCACACTCTTTGTTACAGCCATGATGGGAAGGCCTAGGTTTCTTCTTCAGATTTTAAATTCAAATTCATTATTAGGCTGAGGTGATTTTGCTCATGTGACTCAAAAGTCTTTTTCCCTATAGATATTTTCTACCCCTTATCATTATATTGAAGTGTTGTCCTCTCTTCTCATACACAAAAACAATGAACCATTTCTCAATCAAATTGTGATGTGGGATAAAAGTGGATTATATACGACAACCAGAGATGACCAGCTCAGTGGACGGACCGAGAAGAAGCTCCAAAGCACTTTCCAAAGCCAAACTTGCACCAAAAATAAGTCATGGTCACTGTTCAATGGTCTGCTGCTAATCTGATCCACTATAGCTTTCAGAATCTCAGCGCAACCATTACATCTGAGAAGTATGCTCAGAAAATCAATGAGATGAACTGAAAACTGCGATGCCTGCAGATGCCATTGGTCAACAGAAAGGGCTCGGTTCTTCCCCACAACAACCAACGCTCCACATCACACAACCAATACTTCAAAAGTTGAACGAACTGGGCTATGAAATGTTGTCTCATTCACCACAATTACCAGACCTCTTACCAACCAACTACCATTTCTGATGAGGTCCTCATCAGAAGCAGATGTTAGCACCATGCTTCTTATAGAGCCTGCAGATCCATCAGTCAAATAAATGACCTCATTAATTACTCAGGCTCAGGTATTCTTTTATAACAACACTAAATCAACTAAGACACATAGAAGCAGAGAGTAGAATGGTAGTTGCTGCATAGAATGTGGGGGTGAAGGGTTGGGGAGATGTTGGTCAAAGGATATCTATCCAAATTTCCCTTAGATAAAGGGGATAAGTTCAAGAGAGCTGTTGCACAACATGTTTAATAACAATGTATCATATTCTTGAAAAATGGTATGAGTAGATTTTAAGTATTTTCACTACAAAAAATGATAAGCACGTGAGCTAATGCATATGTTCACTAGCTTAAGTCAGGCATTCCATACAGCATACATATTTCAAAACAATATGTTGCATATGGTAAATATATATATATAATTTTTATTTGTCATTTAAAATCAATCAGCACATCAGAGAAGAACCAGAGATTATTACTAAGGTGAGTTTTAAATTATGACTCTAATTCAGCCAGATGTATTTAGGAAAGGTACTTAAAGGTGAAAGGGAAACACAGACAGGTACAGAGGAGTGAAGGAGCAATGGTGTGAGGGAGCATACCAAGTTTGGAAGATTATAAGATTGACTGGTATGGATCAGCTGATAATATGTTAGATGTGGGAGCACAATGGGGGATTGAAAGAAATGAGGGGGATGAGGAGATTTTTCTTTCAAACAAAGAAATTTAAATTTTATCCTATTGGCAGTGAGAGGACTATGGGGAATTCAAAAGGGACATATCAAATACTCATCTTAGGAAGAATATCTTTTTGAATCAAACAGATCTATTTAAAAAATTAAGCAAGTACTCAGAATACATTTATTATATAATAAATAAAATGATTTAAATAGATTAAAGGAATGGCCATGAAATATTAATATATCTCTGGGACACAAAAGAAAATCAATCAGATAATTGACCACAAGGAAAATGTTAAATCCAATTAAAGAGTAGAAATTTTAAAGCTAAAGTTTTTCATCGTAAATATTATGACTATAAATACGTTTAAAATGTTGAGCACAAATATAAAAGAAAAAGATAATGAAACATGATATTTAAAAACACAGAATTGTCATACTGAAAAGACCTCACTTTCTGCTCTGAATATTTTTTACAACCTAGTGTTTTTAAACTTATGCAACTTGGTCTTGTGTTCATATCTGTGTGCCTTGATCCTGTGGCAGCTGTCATGATAACAGAGTATAGTAACATATTTCCTGCTACCTTAAAAGAAATAAAGAAGGAAACCTATGTACTATTTACTGTCCATATCTATGTCTGCATTTAAATAAAAATATTATTTACTAAAAGCCCATCATGTTCTCAAAAGAACTCTATACTTATTTGGGTTTTGTTAATTTGGGTTTAAATTTTAATATCTTTCAAATTCCCTTTTGTGTTCCCTGATAGCCTAAACAGATACTTAAATCATATTCACCATAATTAACCCACTTACTTTCCTTTGTTTTTGATTCTTTCTTATTAATTATTCCCCTCCACAGCTTATATTTTCTACTAAAGTTATTCATTGGCAGGGTGCACAGGATAATCTTGGTCTTTGAAAAATGAAGCAACTGTTTTACATTACCAAACAACAAAAATAATTTGATTGATTTTCTGTAGCCAGGTTTTCAAAATACTTCAAAGTCATATTATATGCTTTTAATCAATTCAGTGAAAGGTTAATATTTTGAAATATAAAGCCTTTATACATTTCAACTATTATTTTGAGTAATAGATACCCATTTCAAACAAAATGCATTTCAAAGTTGTAGCTTTGGTAAGTAAATTATGTGCTTTTTAAAGAAATGTATTTAAGAATTACAGCACAGAAAAATTTTAAAATAAGATTCTAAACAACCTGAGAAATACACAAATGTGAAAATCAAAGAACCAATTATTTAAATATATTAATAATTAAAAATTGGATAATCCATAATAATTTTATGCACAAATTTACAGTATACTAAATTGGCTCACTGATGACATTATTTTAGAGTAGTTTTATTTAG
Source organism: Microcebus murinus (assembly GCF_040939455.1). Taxonomy (NCBI): domain Eukaryota; kingdom Metazoa; phylum Chordata; class Mammalia; order Primates; family Cheirogaleidae; genus Microcebus; species Microcebus murinus. The sequence goes on from NC_134108.1 coordinate 58,842,195, forward strand.
CAGGTGAGTGAATTTGATAATTAAAGACCTAAAATAAGTCATTATAAAATAATTTCATGACATCATCCCTGGACAGAGCATTATGCATAGTTTTGCCTTTTTTTACTACATTTGTTCATTCAAAAATACATTCATTATGCATCCATGATGTTTGAAAAGAGATTGACCAGGAGACTACGGTGTTTAGGTGAATGAGCAGTAGGTAGGAATAAAAAGGTGAAGAAAACACCCATGCCCTCAAAGTGCAAAGTATGTCTACTTTCTGGTGATGATACAAAGTGCAAATAGTAAGTGCTACAAATGTGGCGAATGAAGAAACCAGGCAAATAATCTGTTGTTAAATGCAGTTCTTACAATATATTTGGATTAGTTAAATTTTAATAGCAAAGATTTAACTTTTTACTAATATTTTTACCATCCCTTTGCTATGCATTACATTTAAAATTTTGGATATTTCTAATTTCTCACAGTAAATATATTTTATTAAAAACCATTTTAATGTATATGGTCATATAAGATATACCAACTAATAAGTCTTCAATTATTATTGGCTCTATATACCTAATATTCAGTTTAAAAAAATCAAATAACAATCCCTTTGGTTAAGCACACTCACACATAAAACTGAAGGGATGAGAAGAACCAAGTAATGCTTTCTTAAAGAAAATTAAAGAGAGTGGTATTATCTACTACAATTAAGACATTTTCATCAGTAGAGAGTTTACCAGATAGTACACATTTATTGGGTAACTAGTGTTTGCATAGTACTCCAGCCTTTTGTGAACTCATCTCTCTATTATATGTTCATAAGTAGTTTTATAATTTTTAGGAAAATGTGAACTTTTTTTAAGCACTATAAAATGCTACTTTTAGAAAATGTATACATTTTTACATGATATATAATCTACTTTCCAAGAAGAATGTGGTAGTATGTAAGGATACTGATAGACTGACTCTGAAAGGGTCTGTGAGTTTTTTAGGGTAAGAACTTTTCAAGTGATATTTTTCCAGTCAAAATACATTTTCCATGCCACAAATAGTGACTTAAAAGAAACACAGATATTCCTGAGAGGCAATTTTACATTTTGCCACATATTTGTCACAACATTCCACCTTAAAATAATATTTCTGACTTTTTACCTTAACTGACCCATTAACAGTCTTCCTCCCAAATTTCATGCTTCAGTGTGATCACTAACAAAACAGTCGACATTTCTTAGCTGGGAGGTAATAGCATTTCTGAATGACCTGAAATCCTTTGGAATTGTACTCTACCTGATTTTCAAGGGTGTTTAATCCATTTGTATGCTCCAAATTTTCCATTTGAATTTTCATCAGGTCATGTAATATCAGTTTCTTCTGTGTCACCTGATGTAGCAATAACTTTATGTAATGTGACACCGTGTAATGTACAGTTTAAAAAAATCCCTTTTCTTCTACTAGAGTGGGGTCTATCAAATGGTGCATCTGTCCTACACCACTGATCTACTTAATGGATGTTAACTATGATATCAAAAATATCTAGCTAGTTCTGCACATTTCAATAGAACAATTATATACTTATCTTCCTAATTAGCCATGCCCCTTTATACCATAAATGTCCTTTTCTTATATAAAATGATAAAGAAAATGAATATATCACAACAACAAGAAATTTCCTTTTTTGTTCTTTGTACTTATTGGAGTTGTTTGGATGGAATGCAAGAAAATAATATCACTGTCTATCACCGAATTTTATTTGTATACTCAATTTGGCAGGCAAATAATAGTGAATTCTGTCTCTAAGGCCAAATATCTGTATGATTTTCTAGATTAGGACTCTGCAAACAGTGACTGGGAAACCAAATCTGGCCCAAGGTCTGTATTTGCAAATAAAAGTTTATGGAAACAGAGTCACATCCATTCTTTTTCATGTTATCTAAGGCTGCTTTAAGGCTACAAAGGCAGAATTCAGTAGTTAACCACAAATATTGTATGTCCCACAATACCCAAAAGATATACTGTCTGGCACTTTAAAGTTTGCTGATCTCTATTCTAGATTATTTATGAAATTGTAAATTATCAGTTACAGATGTTAAAACATACACTATCATAAGAAATCGCTGCAAGTATGACATTATTTTTAAAAGTGAATAAATATGCTGAAATACTAAATGAATCAAGTTCCCTTAATAAGATAGAAACAGAGTCATATCTCATAGTTGAGGGAGTTTTTGTTTCTTATTTAAGTATCATGTCCCATTGCTTCTTATATAGAAAGCCAGGATTTGGAAAATGCAATCCACCCACTTCTAATAAGAGTTTGCAAGACATCTGGGCTAGAAGAAACTTGCCCTGAGTAGTGATGCATGTGTGCTTCTGGTTCCATCGAGGAAGTCTTAAAGGAAAAAAATCTCAAAGAAGAGTGAGTTTCACTCTTAGAGAATAATCAAAGACTTTATCTAGCACCTCTGTGGTTCCCCAGAGGTGACTCCTCCATGCAACAAACTGATGGCCCACTTTGGCTTGGATTCTGTAAGATAATCTGGAACCAACTGATTTTATATTGCTATAGCAACATGTTTACACTATATTACCTAATCAACCACATTGCAAGGGAAATTTCCAGGCTCCTTTTTGTCAAAAGATCATTTCTAAAGAGTTTTATAGACTATGGCATGGTATTGGGCTAGATAATGGATGGGCCAATCAGTACAGGGCAATGAATAGGTCCATTAAAAGCAGGCTACAGTGAAGATTATAGACACAGCCCCACCCAAGGACAATGATGAATAGACCCAATGGATGGTACCTTTACCAGTGGAAATCTAGTATAATAAGGAGGAAATATAGCATACAGGAACTGTGTATAATTTTGATGTGAAATGAACTTTTCTCTTGCTATCTCCTGATGATATCTACATATTATTTATTTAAAGTTTTCTTTTGAAGTGACAGCCATTGATACCAGAACCAATAATCAGCCAAAAGATACTGAGACCTGCTGGTAACCAATCTGACTGGTTAGTCATACATTCTGATATGTACCTTGTGTGTATATACTGAGCTGGGAGAAGGTGTCATCAAATACTTGAATATCACAACTATTACTGATCTGAAACATCCTTTGGCTTCTACCTCCATGGCTTATTCTTTCCCTTGAGACACTTCTCGTTTGAGTCTGAATATAGAATACAAACTCCAGTGTCAATAATATACTTTGGCTATTAGAGGGGAAAATATCAAGAAATTGGCTGACTAGAAACCATAGGTACTAGATCGTCCTAGAGGGAAGAAAAGGTTCAGATAAAGTTGAGCAGGGTATGGGAACAGCTCTGGTGTAGTTTGGAGGAAAAGATGCCAGAGCTTTCCAGGGACTTCACAGAAAGAAACTGTGAAGTAGAAAATGTGGGAACAAAAAAAGATATCAGCAAAGATTAACCTTGGTGAAGCTCAGAGACCAGTGAAGGGGTAGGTGCAGGTTTCATTTCTCCTTCCCACACACCTCTGATCATCAGCAGGTTGCTGAGTTGTTTGGAAGCTTTTCCACTCTCACAAGCCCAAGTGATGCTGCAAACACTGAACTGGGACCTTTTTGAAAATAAAGCATCAGACTCCCAACCCCTTATGGATCCCCACCATCCACCTTTGTGACCATGGGCCAAAGTCGTGAAAGTGGTCACCATACTGCTTCTCTGACCACTCTAGGGAGCCCTAGACCTTCAGTTTTCACATCATCTGTTCCCACAGGCAGTTCCCAATGCCTATCCAGACTGCAGGGAATGGAGAACTTGTGTGATTCCAGAGCTTAGACATTCCATGTGGGCTTCCTTCCAGGAAGAGGGACCAGAGAAGCTGGAGTGCCAGCTCTTTTCCTCTGACTCTATTCCTCTCACAGCCCTCCCCTGCCCACTGAAGCTGAGAGGGACATTTGAGCTGAGAATTTATAGGGCAGCTGCCTCCTCTTGGCTGACACATCCTCAGTCTGAGGTTTCTACAGAGTTTTGGGCACACACCTTTCACCTTGAGGACCTGTAGTAGACCCAGGTGAAGTTAGTCTGGAAGTTTCCCTCCTGTTGGCACTCCTTGGAGATGCCTGCTAGGACAGACACACAGCCTGGATCCTGCACCCTGAGGACTCAATCGGGTTGCTAGGGGGCACAAAGGGAAGATTTGGGGGCTGGACTCAGGAGTGAGGGAGCCCAAGGGGAGAACTGACAGGAGAATGCAGCATGGGTCTTAGCCTCCATGATTTGGTGGAGCACCCATCCCCCACAGGAAAGCTGCATTTTTGGAGTGGGGTGGGTCCTAATGTGAGGAAGCTCCTAGATCACAGTGCCATTGCTCAGTGAGTGCAGATACCTGTTTGTAAGCAAACACTGGAGGGAGACTCTCAGGGCAGGGGTAAAGTGAGAATGGCAGAGCCCACTCCCAATAGCTAGTTACTGATTTACAGATGGCTCCTTCTCTACAAGTGGACTTTCCACTTCAGTGAGGCCACTTTGGCTCCCTTCCCAGTGGCTTTCCCCAGTAGCATGGGAGTTGACCTTTGATCCCTGCTGAGACAGTTCTAGGATCTACATTTATGGAGGCTGAAGGCTGGCTCACCCAACCTAACCCTGCTGAGCCTCGCTCCTCCACCCACCTCTGCTGTGGTTGAGAATAAGCAATCCCCTGGAAGCTACAAGGCCCCTACCACTGCCTAGAGCATTCAAGTGCTCCTCTTGAGGGACTAAAGCCTATTATAGGCACAAAAGAATATGACTGTGGTTAACTTTTTCCTGTAAGCACCAACTATTGACAGACAGAACAACTGTACAGCTAATTACAGGATCTACTGACTCAATAAAACAGGGTGTGGCTAATTCTTACTCACAAGCACCACCCACCATCTCAGAGATTAAGCTGGGAATACCAATGCAGATAAAGCACTGGGGTGCCACAGTTGCCCGACAGGCACTGTGGCCAAGTTGTGACAGGCCTCTGCTTGGATGGACCAGGGACCTACCTGGAGTCTATGCAGAGTCACTGCACTGGATATCAGGTGTGGTGGGGATCAAGCAGCAGTCAACCCCAGGTTTCTGCAGCTAAAGCCATTTATGCTCTTGGGTACATGGCACCAAGTCTGCTTGGGACTCAGCTTTGCAGCGGTATTTTCAGGTCACCCCCACCAGGCTGGAGAGGAAGGAGACCAAGCAGAGGTTCTTCTGTGCTGTATCCTGTGACTGGAAGCCAAGTACCCCTCCCCTAGAGCACAGTGGGATATGAGCATAGGAGTTGACTGGGATGCTTCAGGCTCCAACCTGGGAGCCTTTGGGTGACTGCTTCTGTGGGTCCTGGTGGGGGCATGGTATAGGGAGAACTCCATGGTCCCTGAGCTGCTGGAACTGACAGTCTCCTATGTGACTTGGCATTGGTGCAGTCCCTAGGCCTGCAGAACAGCCTGCCACCTGCTCACCCTTGACTTCACCCTCCAAATCAGATCAGTCCATTGCCTGCTTGGTCATGCTTCTGGCTCTGAGTCCCTGCTCAGAAGACCTGCCTCTGGCTCCTCCCCAATCCCTGTTTGAGGCTCTCAGACCAGAGCTCAAGGCAGTGCCCCTGTGGCTCCAGAGAGCCCACAAGGCCTAGGACATCATCCTCAACATTCCAGTACTACCCTTGGAAGCTAAGACCCCACTCCTGAGCCTCCACCACTGCCACAGAGATGGAAGAACTGCTCCAAGGTTCATTGATCTGCAAGAGACCCATCAACATTCAGCCACCAGTACACTGGAACTTACTCTGAGCAAATGCCCATAACCTCAGACGACATGTCCACTACCTAGATAGCCTCACCCAGCTGCCACTGCCATCAACGCAGGGAAACTCCAGGCAGAGCAATTCCCACAATGCCAGCCTCCATGGAGAGGGTCCCACCCAGCTCCCAACTCGAAATTCCTACCACTATCTGGTGAAAACCCCAACACCCAGCACAAAGATCACCAAGCATAGGCTTGAACAGTGGCAATCAGGAGTGAACAGGACAAATCAGAATGGCTGCATTACAGACTTCTAGTGCATATATTCCTCTCCTGCCATGTCAACATTCCAGAGGAGGATGCAAAAATGCCATCTACAGACCTCTCTTCTTCTAATTAAGTGGGAGAGTTCCGAGGAAAGAACAGGTGCTTTGCAAACTTATTAGTCCTCAGCCAAGAAAAGAGGTTTGGGGAGAGAAGAAACCAGCAAAAGACCCCTGGCAACATGAAAAAATGAAACAGCTCAACACCCCCAAGGGATCACAATGTAGCTATAGTAGTGAACTCCAACCACAAGGAAATTGTGGAAATGACAAAAATGGAATTCAGAATATGGATGGCAAATAAAGATGAATGGAATTGAAGAGAAAGTAGAAAATGAACAAAAAGAAACCAGAAAAAATTTCCAGATATGAGTGAAAGAGCTACACAATAGGACAAAGGATATAATAGAACTTAAAGAAATGAAAGAGTCATTAAGGGAATTTCAAAACACGGCAGAAAACTTCAGCAACAGACTAAAGAGAAAAAATAATCTAGAGCATGAAGAGAAGGCTCTTGAGTTAACCCAGTCATTTAAAGAGGCACAGAAGAGAACAAAAATAGTGGAGCAATCACTTAGAGTGATATGGGACTACATAAAGCAAACTAACAAACACATTATAGGTATCTCTGAGGGAGAAGAAAAAACTAAAAGCATGGGAAATCTGTTTGAGAGAATATTGAGGAAAGCATCCCTGTTATTGCCAGAGATCAGGCATATAGATACAAGATGGTCAGTGAACACCAGAAAGATTCATAACAAATAGGACATCTCCAAAACACATAGTAATCAACCTGGCAAAGTCAAAAATGAAGGAGAAAATTCTACAAGCAGCTAGGCATAAACAATAACTGACTTACAAAGGAAAATCCATCAGGCTAACAGACTTTTTGGCAGACTTCTCAGCAGAAACCTTACAAGCCAGAAGGGAGTAGGGCCCCATCTTCAATCTTCTTAAGCAGAACAACTGCCAGCCTAGAATTTTGGTATTCTGAAAAACTAAGTTTAATTAATGAAGGAGAAATAAAGATTTTTCCAGGCAAGCAAACACTGAGGGAATTTGTTATGACCAGACCTAATCTGCAGGAAATACCCAGAAATACATTATACATGAATCAGCACAATAGATACCTATAAGTGTAAAATCACCCAAAAAAGCTAAAGTTCACAACTCTTGTGAAACAACAGCACAAGAGGCAAAATGAAGCAATAAGGTAATACCTAACATGATGAACAGAATATCACCCCACATATGAATTCTACCTCTTAATATTAAGAGTTTAAATTCACCACACAATACACATAGGCTGGCTGAATGGATTATAAAACAAACCCAAGTATCTGCTGTCTCTAGGAGACAAATCTAAACCACAAAGATGCACACAGGCTCAATGTGAAAGGATGGAAAAAATATTACATACAAATGGAAACCAAAAGAAAGCAGGTACAGCCATTCTCTTATCAGGCAAAATTGACTTTAAATCAACAATGGTAAAGAAAGACAAAGATGGTCATTAGATAATAGTAAAGGGAGCAATTCAAAAGAAGACATAACAATCCTAAATATGTATGCACCTAATACAAGTGTTTTGAGATACATGAAACAAATTCTACTAGAGTTAAGCAAAGAAATAAGTAGCTTGATAATTTCTGGTGACTTTAACCCCTCACTGTCAGAGTTAGACAAATTATCAAAGAAGAAAATAAATAAATAAATATTGGACTTAAATGGGACTGTAAAACAAATGGACACAACAGGCATTTATAGAACATTCTACCCCAAAACTACAGAATATACATTATTCTCATCAGCACATGGGGCATTCTCCAAGATTGATCATATCTTAGGCTACAACATATGTTTCAACCAATTCAAAAAATATAAATGATATCATATATTTTCTCAGACCACAGTGGAATACAACTAGAAATCAATTCCAAAGTAACACTCAGTTTTACACAAAGTCATGGAAATTAAACAACCTGCTGCTGAATGATTATTTAGTCAATGAAATTAAGATGGAAATCAAAAGATCCCTTGAACTGAATGACAAAGGGGACAAAAGCTATTATAATCTATGGGATTCAGCAAAAACACTTATGAGGTGAAAATTCATAGCCCTAAATGCCTATATCAAAAAGTCAGAAAGATAACAATGCTGGTGTGGATGTGGAGAGATTAGAACACTCTTACACTGCTGGTGAGACTGCAAATTAGTACAACCCTTGTGGAAAGTAATTTGGAGATACCTCAAGAAGCTAAAAATAGAAAAGCCATTTGATTCAGCAATCCCACTACTAGGCATCTATCCAAAGAAAAAAAAGACATTCTATAATAAAGACATCTGCACTCAAATGTTTATAGCAGCACAATTTACAACTGCAAAGATGTGGAAACAACCCAAATGTCCATCAGTACATGAGTGGATTAATAAAATGTGGTATATGTATACCATGGAATACTATTCAACTACAAAAAACAATGGTGATTTACCACCTCTTATATTATCCTGTATAGAGATTGAGCCCAACCTTGGAAGTGAGGTATCACAAGGATGGGAAAACATGCACCACATGTATTAGTCATCAAACTGGTATTAATCAATCAATACTAAGGTGCTCGCATGGTAGTAATTAATACTCACTGGGTGCTGGTCAGGTAGGGGGCATTGGGAGTGAGGGGTAGAGTGGGTGGAGGGTAAATTCACAGCTAACGGAAACAGGGCACACTGTATGGGGGAAGGACATGCTTGTTGCCCCAGCTTGAGTGAAGCAAATGCATTTCATGTAAGTAAAATGTTTATACCTCTATAATATCCTGAATTAAAAAAAAAAGTCAGAAAGGCCACAAATAAACAACATAATATCATATCTGAAAGAACCAGAAAAGAAAGAGCAAACCAAACCAAAAGCCAGTAGAAGAAAACAAATAACAAAGGTCAGAGTGCAACTAAATTAAGTGAAAAACAAAAACATAATGGTAATTATGTAATAAAAAGTTTGTTCATTAAAAGGATAGACAAAGTCAATAGACACCTTGTTTTATTAACCACGAATGGAAGTGAAAGGACCCAAATAAGTTCAATGAGAAAAATAAAAAATAAAAGACCTGATACCACAGAAATGCAAAAATTCTTCCAACAATACTACAAAAATCCTTAAACACATAAACTAGAAAATGTAGAGGAAATAGTCAAGTTCCTGAAAACACACAAACTTCCAAAACTCAATCAGGAAAAAGTAGAACTCCTGTATAGACCAAGAATGAGCAGTAAGATTGAATCAGTAATATAGATTCTTTCTACAAAAAAAAAGTTGCAGACCAGATGGAGTCACAGCTAAATCTACCAAACCTACAAAGAACAACTGGTACCCATACTGCAGAAATTATTCTATAACGTTGAGAAGAAGGGAATCCTCTCCAACTCATTCTACAAAGGAAGTATTACCTTAATACCAATGCCAAGAAAAGACATAATAAAAAAGAAAAAAAAAAAACACCACAGACCAATATCTCTTATGAATATACATGGAAAAAATCCTCAATAATATACTAGCAAATTATATTCAACAGCACATCAAAAATCAATCAATAAATAAACAACCATGGCCAAGTGGGCTTCATCCAAGGATGCAAGGATAGTTCAATATATGGAAATCAATAAATGTGATTCACCACACAAACAGAAGTGAAAACAAAGACCATAGGATCATCTCAATTGATGCAGAAAAAGCATTTGACCAAATCCAGAGTTTCATGAGTTTCAAATCAGAGTTAACCCCAAGTAAACTAGTCATAGAAGGAACATATCTCAAAATTATAAAAGCCATAGATGAAAAATGCACAGCTGTGGGGGCTGGACCTAGAAGAAAGAATAGATGGAAAAAAAGAATGTGAGCAGAGTGAATGAAGGGACAGGCAAAAATGTCTGTCCAAAGCTGCTTGTTTGCTGTGTGCAAAGGTCAGCTGAAAACAGCTGACATGTACAGATGTTGTTCAAGAAGTTAGCAAATGGCCCAAACATTTGTCCTCCAGCTAAGTTCTTTGTTCTAAGAATTATTAGCTGATATCTACACATTTTATTCCTTATTCCTTTATTCCATTTTTATGCAAAAAGAAAAAGCTGTAAATATCACAGTACCAGACTCCAAACTACACTACATGGCTATAGTAACCAAAATGTTATGGTATTAGTCCAAAAACAGAGACACGGATCAATGGAATAGAATAGAGAACCCAGATTAAAATACCACCTACCTATAGCCAACTGATATTTGACAAAGCAGACAACAATGTACACTGGAGAAAAGAAGTCCTATTCAAAAAATTGTGCTGAGAAAATTGGAGAGCCACACGCAGAAGAATGAAACAGAAACTCTACCGTACACTACTCACAAAAATGAATTCAAGATGGATAAAAGACTTACATGGGAATTGTGCTGCAATAAACATTCTAGTGCAAGTGTCTTTTTCATGAAATGACTTTTTTCCTTTTGATAAATACCCAGCAATGGGATTACTGGATCAAATGGTAGGTATACTTTTAGTTCTTTGAACAATCTCCATACTATTTTCCATACAGGTTGCACTAGTTTACAGTCCCACCAAAAGTGTATAAGTTTTCCTTTTTCTCTGTATCCATACCAGCATCTATTGTTTTAGGACTTTTTGAAAAATCTATTCTCACTGGGTGATATCTCATTGTGGTCTTGATTTTTATTTCTCAGATGATTAGTGACATTGAGCACTTCTTCATATAATTATTGGCTATTAGTCTATCTTCTATTGAAAGGCTTCTCTTCATGTTTTTGCCCACTTTCTGATGGGGTTGCTTGATTTTTTCTTGCTGATTTGCTTGAGTTCTTTGTAAATTCTGGTTATTAGCCCTTTATTGGATTTACAGCATATGCAAATTTTCTCCCATTGTGTAAGTTGTCTATTTGGTCTGCTGATTTTTTACTTGATTGTGCCAAATCTTTTTAATTTAATCTTGTCAAATTGATTTATTTTTGTTATTGCTGTGATTGCCCTTGGGGGTCTTCATAATTTCTTTGCATATACTGATTTCTGGAATAGTTTTCTTAACATTTTCTTCTAGAATTTTTATGGTTTCATGTCTTATATTTAAGTCTGTTATGAATCTTGAACAAATTTTTGTGAGTGGTGAGAGATATGAATCTTCTTTCAATCTTCTACATGTGGCTATCCAATTTTGCAAGCAGCATTTATTGAACATGGATTCTTTTTCCCAGTGTATATTGCTTTCTACTTTGTCAAAGATCAGATGGCACTATGTGGATGGTTTTATATCTGGCATCTCTGTTCTGTTCCATTGGTCTGTGTTTCTATTTTCTACACAGGACCATGTTGTGTCGGTTACTATAGACTTGTAGTATAGTTTAAAGTCTTGTAAAGTGATGTCTCAAGATTTGTGCCTTTTGCTTAAGGTTGCTTTGACTATTTGGGCTGTTTTTTGGTTCCAAATGAAGCATACAATTATTTTTTCTAAATCAACCCTAGTGCATATCAATTCATGACTGGATTAGTAAAATGTGGTGTGTATACACTATGGCGTAGTACTTAGGCATAAAAGAAATGAATTAATATCTTTTGCAACTATCTGGATAGACCTGGAGACCATCCTCCAAAGTGAAGTATCACAAGAATAGAATAATAAACTACATGTACTCACTATTAAATTGAAACTAACTGATCAGCATTCATGTTCACAGACGGAAATAAAACTCAATGGAAATCATGCAGGTGGGAGGGGAGAGGAAACAATGGGTGAAATCATACCTAACAGGGACAATGTGCACTATTTGGGTGATGGACACACTTATAACATTGACTCAAGCAGTATGAAAACAATCCATGTAACCAAAACATTTGTACCCCCATAATATTTTGGTATTAGAAATAAAACAAAAATGAACTTAAATGTAAGCCATGAAACCATAAATCACAAGAGTTCTAGAAGAAAATGTAAGAAAAACTCTTCTAGATATTGTATTGTTCTAGGCAAAGAATTTATGACTAAGACCTCAATAGGAATTAACTACAACAAAAATAAATCAATGGGACTTAATAAAATTTAAAAATTTCTGCATAGCTACAAAAATAATCAACAGAGCAAACAGATAACCTACAGAATGTGAGAAAATATTTACAATCTATACATCTAATAAAAGGCTTTTATCCAGTATCTACAAATAACTCAAACAGATCAGCAAGAATAAAACAAACAACCCTATTAAAAAGTGGGCAAAAGACATGAACAAAAATTGTCCTAAAGAAGATAGACAGGCCGGGCGCTGTGACTCACGCCTGTAATCCTAGCTCTTGGGAGGCCGAGGCGGGCGGATTGCTCAAGGTCAGGAGTTCAAAACCAGCCTGAGCAAGAGCGAGACCCCGTCTCTACTATAAATAGAAAGAAATTAATTGGCCAACTGATATATATATAAAAAAATTAGCCGGGCATGGTGGCGCATGCCTGTAGTCCCAGCTACTCGGGAGGCTGAGGCAGAAAGATCACTCAAGCCCAGGAGATTGAGGTTGCTGTGAGCTAGGCTGATGCCACGGCACTCACTCTAGCCTGGACAACAAAGTGAGACTCTGTCTCAAAAAAAAAAAAAAAAGAAGATAGACAAATGGCTAATAAATATACGAAAAAATCCTCAACATCCCTAATCATCAGGGCAATGCAGATTAAAACCACAATGAGATATCACCTTACTTCTGTTAGAATGGCATTTTTTAAAAAGCCTTAAAACTATAGATGCTGGCATGGATGCAGAGAGAAAGGAATACTTATACACTGTTGTTTGGTTTGCAAATTAGTACAACCCCTATGGAAAACAGTATAGAGATTTCTCAAAGAAATAAAAGTAGACCTGCCATTCAATCAAGCAATCCTACTACTGATTATCTACTCAAAGGAAAAGAAGTCAGTTTATCAAAAAGACACATGCAATTGAATGTTTATAAAAGCACAATTCACAATTGCAAAGATGTGGAATCAACCCAGTGTCCATCGATTAATGAATGTATTAACAAAATGTGGTATATGTATAACATGGAGTATTACTCAGTCATAAGAAAGTATGAATTAATGCCTTTTGCAGCAATTTGGAAGGAACTGGAGACCATTATCCTAAGCAAAGTATCTCAAGATGTGGAAAACAAATACCACATGCACTCTCTAATAAATTGGAACTAACCAATAGGTACAAAAGTACACAGAAAGAAGTAAAAGTCATTAGAAATCAAGTGGGGGTTGGGATAAGGAGAAGTATGGGCAAAAACCCACCTAATGTATACAATAAATATTATTTGGGTTCATTTACATCTCTGAATTAAGACATGTAACAAATATGTAACCCTATAAATATTGGTACCCCCATAATATGAAGTAATAAAAAATGACATCTAACAAAAACATTTGTAATCCCCTTAATATTTTGAAATAAAAAAGTAACAGAAAAGTAATAACATACTTTGATTAGCTGATTAATAGATTATTTAAAATGCAATAATAACTAAGCTGCTCATATACTTGCAGAAATTGTTATTGTGTACATATTGTTTAATGCATCCTACAACTTTCCTTGTGGATTAACAGGGCCTGGGTGAAAATTCAGTAATTACATTTGAATTTGCATCAGGGAATTTTCAGAACACTACAGAGTCTCAATCTATACTTGAATTTAACAAATGACACAGCTTACACATTAAATTCCCTTTGTGTTGTACCATCTCTGTTCTATTATTTTAATATGAACATAGGACTAATTATACAACAAACTGCCATATACATCATTGCAATCCAGAGATCAGTCTTTCTGTGCAGTATTATCAAATTTAAATGACATACTTAAAATGAGTGTCTTTTGAGGTTCCTACCAGATGTATACAACACATTATATATATTTTTAAAAACTATAATGAAAGAATTTGTTCAGGGGTATTTTTCAAGTGCACTCTACATACATAACATGAAGCTGAAGAAGCTCTCAGAAAACTCGGTTGTTTCTGCAAGAAGTATCCTGAATTTTAAGTCTTCTAAATGTTGCTTTTGGGAATAGTAGCTCTTGGGGCAATTTAATCAGCCCTTTTTACCTAAAATGCATGAGATAATTTGACTTCTAGAATCTAAAGGCCTTGAAGACTTCACTAGTTTGTTTGCATGAATTTCCCAGAAAGAAAAATTTTCCATTGTCAAAAGTGTTCTATCATGAAAATAATAACCATCTCCTCCACCCTTTTAAAATCCTGCATATATCATATTTATATTTTTAATCAAAATGACAAATTTTGATCAAATTAAATCAGATTAAAGTAGTATTATACCACCGAACTACATCATGGGACTGACACCTCTGGGTGCTTCAGCAAATTCCTAGGAGTTAGACACAAAGAAGCCTAACAATTCTGAAGGAACAAGGGTGATATTCAGTGCTTTGCTTCTGGGAAAAACAATGAAGAGTTCTCGAAGCACTCACAATGTGACAGAGACCAAAATGCAGTGTCTGCAGAATACATCTGGGCAATGCTTTGTGCTCTACATGGACCTATGCACATTGTCTCTAGCTGAAGAGAACGCCATCTTTCTAAGTTTTACATATAGTGTAGGCAAAAGAGCATGAGTGGAGCACATCCAATGGCGCTGTAAGATGCACTGCTGCATTGAGAGTTAATCTGCACTTAACTCCTGCCAGGGGATCACGTAGGTACCAGGGGCAATAATTATCATTTTTACTGACAATTAAGTTGGAGTAATATTATATTGCTAAGTCGCATTGATGAGAACACTGACTTATTTGTAGTAAGAACACAATTTTCAATTAAATTATTTTTAAAATTTTTAGCAAAATTGAAATGAGCTTTTGAAAACTGTAGATGTATTTTCAGTATTTCTACTGTTTTCCCAGTAAGTTATTTATAAGTGAGATAATCAAATGAGATGATGACTTTAAACTCTCTTTTAAACTGAAAAGCATGTTAAAGCTGTAAGATATATTTAGTCACTTAAAAAATTAGCTATATTACCCATGATGATATGGCTTGGCCTACTAAAGAATTACTGATATATTTAATATATTTGATGAGCCTAACATAAGATCTAAATGGTGGATTATTGTGATATCATGTTGGATTCTTAAAATAAGTTACAGGGTGAAAAAAGGTTCTATATTGCATTGGTCATAATCCTGGCAGGAGGCTGGTGGCACTGTCCAACAGGGTAACTGAAGAAAGCTTACGGAAGGACTTATATCAAGGTTTGGATGAGATTAAACGAAACCAGCAATAGAAAGTAAAGTATTCCCAGGATAATAGTGAGGGTTTGTTGTCACCCCAGGACTGAAGGGTAAGGGGAGGAAGCAGGTACTAGACCCAGGAAGAGAGCCACAAAGAGCTTTGGAGAGGACTGTATCTGCTGCCAGCCCATGGGTTGCCAGGGAACATGCTATGGGAATCAAACTCCAACCTCCCTCAATTTCCACCCTTTATTCTTTTGCCTGTATCTTCTTTTAGTTGAAACCAATCTGAGAACAGAGGGTAAGATATCCCATTAATGAAGATTATAAATGTTAGCTTCTGGAGGCACAGAATAGTGTGTGCCTTTATTTGACAGGACAAATAAAGAATGTTAAAAAGAAAGAGAGAACTAAATTCAGAATGACTTTTCTATGTTAAATATGAAAACATGTTAAAATAGTGAATTTACTTGATATAAATGAAGTTCATTCATTCACTTATTCAGCAGAGCTTTAGTGAATACCTACTCTACTCCCTGTGCTAAGCACTTAGCAAAATTATTTGCTATGATTCCTTTCCTCAGAGATTTTATCATTCTGTCTGAAATTAGATGTGAAAAATCACTTACTACATCCCCATTATATAAAAGAGGAATTAAACAGGTGGGAGGAGAAAGAACTGGAAGGAGACTTCCAGGTGGGAATACAACATGAGCCAAGTGGTAAGAATAGGAATTAGATGAGTGGACAATGGGAGAATAGGAGAAATGACATCATAGGTAGAATGATTAAGAGGTGCACAGATACAGCTCAAGGAAGCTTTGTTCAGGAAACTGGAGCTTCAGTTTTGCTGGAAGGAAGGAAAAACCTAGGGCCAACAAATCTGGTCTGTATCACTGAGGTGCTTTATTGATATGTCAGTGGTTGTGTTTTATACTGAAATGGATGAGGAGCCAAGGAAAAATTTTAAGCAAAGAAACGACCTGAACAGTTTTGCATTCAAGAGATATAACTATGGCAGGTGTATAGAAGATATATGGGAAGGGTGAAAAACTAGGCGGTAATTAAGAAATCACTACAAAATTGGGAAGAAAAGTGCCAAAGGCTTTGTATTAAGTTAGAGTTATCCAGAAAAATAGAACCAATAGGATGCATGTGTATATTGAAAGACATTTATTAAAAGGAATTAGCTCATGTGATTATGGAGGTTGACAAGTCCCAAGATCTGTAGTCTACAAACTAGCGACCCAGTAGACATGATGGTTTAGTTCTAGTCCAAGTCCAAAGGCCTAGATTCAGGAGAACCAGTGGTGTAATTTCCAGTCTGGAGTCCTATACATAGTTCAAAACACGGGATAAGCAGATTTTTCCATTCCAGCAGGAGAAAGTCCCACTTATTCAAGGGAGAGTCAGTTGTTTTGTTCTATTCTGGTTCCCACTCTTTACATACAAAAATGATGAAGAAAAAATTTTTTTATCACAATGTGATGCATTGGTATGTATAAAAATCCCTTGACAGTCATTTTCCCATCAGTAGTTTCCCTACTGGCCAGCTTCTAAGTCTCTCCTACTCCCCTACTCCTCAGGTAGCTGGATGCTAGATGTTTACTGATTAATTTGCATCAGATGTTCTCCTAGCAACCAACATTAAGATAGGATTAGATACTTTTGTAAAAGACTGTTTCTATTAAAGAAGCTTAGATTTTCTAAAACACCATAAAGAGAAACTAATGGTCTTCAAGTAAAGACATAATGTGATTCCTTCATACTTTTATATCAAAACATTAAGGAGGTACAAATGTTTGAGGTTACATGGATTGTTTTAGTGATGCTTGAGTCCTGGCACACCTATAGGTGTGTCCATCACCCACATAGTATTCATTTTACCCATTGGATAGATTTTTGTCCCTCTCTCCTTCCCCCCCTCCACTAGATGTCCACTGAGTTTTACTTCTCTCTGTGTACATGTGTGCTCATTGGTTAGTTGCAATTTAATAGCAAGTACAGTGGTGTTTGTTTCTTCATTCTTGAGATACTTCACTTAGGAGAATTGTCTCCAGTTCAATCCAGATTATTGCAAAAGGCATTAATTCACCCTTTCTTATGGCTAAGTCGTACTCCATGGTATAGATATATCACATATTGTTAATCTGGTCATGATGATGGACACTTGGGGTTGATTCCACATCTTTGCAATTGTGAATTATGTTGCAATAAACATTCAAGTGCAGGTGTCTTTTCGATAAAATGACTTTTTTCCTTTAGGTAAATACCTAGCAATAGGATTGCTGGATCAAATGGGAAGTCTATTTTAATTTTTTGAGGGATCTCTATACTGTTTTCCATAAGGGTTGTACTAATTTGCAGCCCTACCAACAGTGTGTATGTGTTCCTTTCTCTCTACATCCATGCTAGCATCTATTGTTTTTGGACTTTTTAATGAAAGCCATTCTAACTTGGGTAAGGTGACATGTGAATATTGTTTTAATTTGCATTTCCCTGATGATTAGTGATGTTGAGCATTTTTTCATATGTTTATTGGCCATATGTTTTTTATCTTTTAAGAGGGTTCTGTTCATGTCTTTTGCTCACTTTTTAATAGGGTTGTTTGTTTTTTTCTTGCTGATTTGCTTCCAACTATAGTACAGTCTATAGTCATCAAAACACCATGGTATTGGTAGAAAAGTAGAGACATAGACCAATGGAACAGAACAGAGAACCCAGATATAAAACCATCTACCTACAACCAACTAATCTTCAACAAAGCAGACAATAACATACACTGGGGAAAAGAAGTTGCATTCAATAAATGGTGCTGGGAAAATTGGATAGCCACATACAGATGAATAAAAGACAACAACCTCTACCTCTCACCACTCACAAAAATTAATACAAGATGGAGAAAAAACTTATCTAAGACATGAAACCATAAGAATTCCAGAGGAAAATATAGGAAAAACTCTTCTAGCTGTCAGCCCATGCAAAGAATTTATAACTAAGACCCCAGTGGCAATCATTGCACTAACAAAAGTTAATAAATGGGATTTGATTACACTGAAAAGCTTCTGCACAGCTAAGGAAACAGTTGACAGAGCAAATAGACAACTTTACAGAATGGGAGAAAATATTCACATGCTACACATCCAATAAAGGGATAATATCCAGAATTTACAATGAATTCAAGAAAATCATCAAGGAAAAAAAAAAAACACCTTCATACTTATAGAACGAATTTCAGCCAATTGCTTATTACTGTTGTTTTTAATCCAGGGAAAATTAGCCATTTTTCTGATTTTAAAAATTTGCATTTGTAGATAAACTCCATTTAAAGCAGTTGTTCTTGACAGTGTAGGAATATATATTACATACTTTAAAGAAACCCATAAAGCATTCATATCATTTTGTAATTGTCAGTTAAAGACAGAAACAAATAGGTCTAGTTGCTAATAGCCATTTTAATTGTATATGGATCACAGTAAATTTTCCCAAAAAACATGCAATTATTTTTCAATTTTTGAACAAAACTAATATGAAACCCAAAACTGTCAATTAAGATTTAACTGAAAAGTTAATAAACACAATTTTACCTACTTCTCAAAAAGTATCACTGTATCACTACTTACGTATAAACTTCAATAATAATGTATAATATCAAAACATTGTTTGATAGGTACAACAGATACAAAAGAAAATAAAACATGTTATAATAAATCATGTCTAGTAATATTAAATGAACTGACCAACAAGACATGATGGTTATCTTAGCTGGTCTTTGAAACAAGAAGAGGAAATACTTTATTATGCTCCATTAAGATTTTAATCTAGCAGAGAATACCAGACTAGGAAATATGACATTTTAGGGAGATAAATAACAGTTTTAGGTTTTAAAGTTATTAAGTTTAAAAGTGATAATGTTGAGGCAGTAAAATATTTTACAATTTCAAAGAAATCTATGATTCAAAAATAAAAACCTATAGTTTGATCATTTGGTGGATATAATATTTTTCCCAGAGGTAGGACTAAAGCAGCAAATTCTTCATATGAAAATGCATTACCAATTTAGCTAGGATGGTGATTACACCTAGAATATTAGGAGAGTGCCATTTCTGCAATTTTGCTTTTCCACTAATAGTTTATTTTTTTGTATGTGGGCATTTCTTAAATCTCACATGTGCTTTTAAGAAATCTGAACTGTAAACACTAACCACTTATTTCAAGTTTTAATACTTTTTTGACTGGTAGTATACTGAAAATCTAATTCAAATTATAGAAATTATGTCTATAGATACCATAACTTTTTATCATCTAGAAGATTGCAAAGCAAATAATATTCTAGGTGTTAGAGACATGGAAACCATATTTACTAAAGACCTACTCTTCAGTAAATGTGTATATCAATGTATACCAGGTACACTGCCAGACTTTTAAATAGAGCATCTCATGTTATCCTTTCCAAAATAGTTAAGACAGATATCATCCCCAAATCATAGTTTCTATTTGAGATTCAGAAATGTTAAATTACTTGCCAAAGACCACAGAATAAGGTAAAGCCCAAGGTAAAACTCTTGACCATGGGACCCTACACCTGATATCCTTTCACTGTAATCAAACTGCTTTTCATTATTATGGAAGGAAAACCATTCTCCACCCTCCAAGCACTCGGCACTTCAGTGATGCCCAAGTTTCACGATGTACTCACCCAGACTTGGCCTGGACTTTAAAATTACTACTTTTTTCTTCCTGATGGCTTACCAAAACTCCCATCATTTTCAGATAGCAGCGATAAAAGATTAAACTAACCAGCATAGAAATACGAGAGTAAACAGCCAGCTTTAAATATAAATTTAAATTACAGCTTTAAATTTAAATTTAAATTCTCTATCTTCAGGTAGAGAATAAAATAGAATTTGAGTGAAGATATTGAGTTTGTGTGTGTGTGTGTGTGTGTGCGTGTATGTAAGAGAAAGATTATTTCTTGACAATTCACACAAAATACACACACACATACACACTGCACACACACACTCACTCTCAAAGATTCTCCATCTTTGCATAGCTCTGTGTAAGAAAAAATTCTCTACTAATGAGATTTGAAGGATAGATGTCCCTGATCCATCCACTGACCGATCAAAGGTTCCAGATCAATCCTTTATGTTAAGCCATTGACCCTTGTTAAAACCATGGTGATATTTATAATGAATGAGAAAATGTAGAAAGAGAATAACCTGTTGTTAAACTGCTGAATTTTGATCTCCCATGAGTAGCACCAAGGCAAGAGATTTAGACAGCAAGGTTTTGAAAATTTATTATTACAAATACATGTGTTCAATGATGTCACCCACATTTTGAAGAGCACATCATTAAGAAATATGAGCTAAGTGTCTACTTTCAAGACATTGGCAGAAAAATAATGGCCGAGACTGCTACCAGAGGATGCAATATTGAAAGATAAAATGTATTTTTATATATGCTCTCTGTATCAAAAATGAAAGGCAAAATTGAGAGCTAATGCTTTACAGAGCTCAATGTGATGCCCTTACTAAAGGTGGAAGAGGGAAATGACACCTAGAGGGAATAGTAAAAGAAGTGAAATATGATAAATACTAAAATAAATTCTGGAGAATATGCTGCAATACCAAGAACTTGAGAACACTTAAGAATTCAAAACAGAAAAATAAGCAGTGTATTGCCTTAGTTGTTTATGAACATGCAAAAAAGTAGAAGAAAAAAGTTTCTTTGCAGTGGCCTGAATAAGTAGAAAAGCAGTAGGTCAGAAAAAGTAAATCTTGTTTTAAACAAGACACCCTGCCACTGTCCCCAGCCCATAAGCACAACTGTCTATCATTTTCACCAGAAATTATATAGAATATTAAGCAAATTATATTTTTCAAACCATTAAAAATGTTTTTACATTAAAATTCCAATATACCATCTACACTTAGAGATGCTATTGCTTAATGGTTACAGTGGCTGTTAAAGTATCCCTACTTGTATAATGCCACAGAAGGGATTGTCACTGAAAATTTTTCTGGGACACAAGATATTCCAGGGCAATTCCATCCAGCTCAACACAGCGCTCCACCCCAACTCCTACACCATGCTCAGTTCACCCCTAACCTATTCCCACCATTATTCAAGGTACCCTTGGTTCCTTGATCAACTCATCCAACAATCTAAATTTATGACTCTTGACTTTTTGTTTATCTACCCTTATGACAAACTTGAGGAAATTCATAAGCATCATCACACTCAGGGCCTGGCAATGGCCCTGTCCCAAATACCAAATTCCAAAATCCCAGTCTCTGATTATAATTCTGCATTCTTTATACTCTTCTGGGTCATTTCAGCTATACCCATGCTTCATCTTATTAAGGTTTCTGGTTCTACACTACCACCCTTTTTCCCAGTACATTAGCCTCTAGGATTCACTACTTGATAACTGGCTGAAACTTCAAGGTGTTCCAATTCATCCACTCCCACCATTCTATGCCCAGACCCTGCACACAAAGAATTGACTTTGCTGTTTCCATACCTGGTTTGCCTGTGGTATATATTACCTTGACGAACATACTTGCCAACTTTAGCTTGGCCCAAGTGGCTTTGGCCTTACTTTATCAGTTGGTCAGCTGTCAGAACAATGGTATCCTGTTCCTCAGAGTGGCCATTCAAAATCACTGTCACCCTCAAAAGCTTTACCTAGTGATGTGCCAATAAATGCTCAATCAACAGCTCTTTGAAAAACAAAACAAACAAGCCCTGATTTGTAGTATTTTCTGATTTTTAAGCTATAAATGTTTCCATTGTGGCTGATTCCAAGCTATAGTGTGATATCACTGAATGCAGAGTAGGGAGGCAACGTGTAGTGGATGGCACACCTTTATATGGCTTTTCCACCAGAGACAATCCTGTATCTGCTCTCAGACACTACAGACATAATCTCAAGAGCATAATTAACAGTAAAATGTACTAACATAATTACAAAGGCATGACTGTTGAGTATTTATTACCTTCACATTAATATAATTTAACTATAAACATAATTTACATTTTAATAATGGCTCTGTTTAAAAAGTGGCTCTCAAAATTCCTAAAAATTTAGCAAGATTTTTCATTAATGAAATTTAAAATATCCTTGACTCTTGACCCTATATTTATTGAACTACCTGATGTTTTTATATCCACATATCATTTTTATCAGAAATTTCATAAAGATAAGAGGAGTCCTTATTACAGTAATGGTTTCTCTATCCTCACCCTCGTGGTTTCCTTTTATCCTGAAATTTTTATGACAACTACTATGAGAAAAAGTTATTAATCACATCCAAAATGACAAACTTCAAGGATTTTTCAGTTCTTCACACTGCTTTTTAAAAAAAATTATTGCAGCATTTGACCCTATTGTATCTTCCCTCTCTTTCAATTTTTTTTTCTGGCTGCTGTTGAGCCTTGGGCTTTCTGTGAACCTATGAGAAAATGCCCAGGGCACCCTCCATAAGCATCCCTACAAGGACCAGCTGATCAAACTGGCCTCCCTGCAGCTGGAAAGTTGCTGACCAGGCAAACTAAATATTTGTGGCAAATGAGTCTGGAAGAGTTGAAGTCTTTCCAGATGTACTAGATAGAGAAGGTCTTCCCTGTTACCTTAAGAGGGATGACAACTTGGTCAACTAGCTGGCTCCTGTACCTCTCATCACATATAGGATTTTTGCTGCTTGGTGTATCCCAAAAGCTGGACCTGAGACTTAATGCCTAGGCAAGAAAAAATAACACACCTAAGGAGACCCAGCAAAGGGGGACAATATTCAGAAGTGAGTGTTTTGAGTAAACAGGGGAATTCTACTGAAATACTGAAATAGAATGGTGGTGGGGCAAAAACACAGCTAGAATAAAAATTAAGATCACTGAAGCAGATTCAAAGTTATGCACACACAATACTCAGGATAATGCATGTTGAGAAAACATTGGTGATCTGACATTAGCTCATTATCTCAGTTTTCCTTCTCTAAACCCAAGTCAGTAAATATGTATCAGAAGAAACAGGGAGGGTGGTGGTGCTTTCTGGAACCTAATGTGGCAACTATGAGAAATACTGGGGGAGATTAAAGGTGATTAGATTATCTCATGAGAGAAAACAGGTAACTTCAAATAGGAGAGGACCACATAACACAGGCTTATACTGAAGATAACAATGAATGCAAAATTAGAGAGTAGGATAATAGTAAGTGCTGGTAGGAGGGCAAATGCAGATCTAGAAGGCAGTCTAGCAGTCATAATGAAATTAAGTATTTGAATATCCCAGGGCTCAACCAATCCTGCTTCTGAGTGTATCAGGGCCTCAGGATGCAACTGTATAGTTTGTGTTGTGCAACTCTGGGGGGGCGGTTCTTTCACAGAGGGTAATGCAAATGTGTACTGCATATGAAGTTACTTGAGTTTGTGCTATACAAAATTCAAACAACTGTTAAGCTGTTAAATTTATAACTAATTAAAAGATAGAATAAATGTGTTGAAAATCTTTTGATATTGATACATATAATGTATTAAAATAGGTGGTTATCTACATTTCTAATAAAAGGGTGAACTACTAGAAGATTTTTATGTCTAACCTATGTTTTCAGTAAAAGGCATCTGTTATGACTAGAAATCTTTAAAAATGTATGCAGGCAAAAACAACCAAATATATCATATATGAAATCATGTGCTTTCTAATCTTGTTTCTTAAATAATTTTGTCTTGACCTGTCAGTGAGAATTTTTCCTCTGACCTCTCATAATTCAATATCCTGAATCCAGAAAAATGGCTGTTTCCATCTGTTCCACTTAGAGTGATCAATACTTAGTTAAGTTCATGCATAATAATGAATATCTCCCAGGACGTGCTTTCCCCAATTTTGGCATATAATTTTGTCCAAGATCAGGACCTTGACAGAAGGGTATCTGCATTTTCATTTTATTTTACAAGGGATGTGGGAATGCTGACTATCTACTTTTTACTTTTTCTCCATATTATTGCTTTGTAAAGGGAGGCATTCTGCCACAGTGAAATAGACATGTGTTTCAGAAAATTCTCCCTTTAGGCCCAAACATGGGCTAACTTCAATAAATGAAAGTGGCATAGTTTACAGAATTGGTTTCTCACTATGTATTTAGTTGAATCAGCTTTTTAGATGCCTTCAGATTTTTAAGAGAAACAAAAGAAAAAGCATTCTTCCAGCATCACGAAAACACTTTACCACAGATAATTGTCTCATTTAATTTGCATTCTAATGCATACCAAACTGAAAAATGACAACACTCAGGAGGCCAACCAATGGAAGACTTTCTATCAAGTAATAAAGTGATCGGAGAAATGAAGAAAGAGAGGAGGAAGGGCTGGAAGGAATGACTCAGAGAAGTGGATGGGTTGGTTGCAAATTCCCAAGTTCAAGTTATCAACCTTTCTTTTCTGCTTTACTACTAGCTCCTCTTCCCCCAGGGGAAAAAAAAAAACAACATTCCAGACAGCCTAAGAAATCAGCCAACAAACCTCATTATTGATAGCGTCAGGTGGTAGATCAATGCTGGAAGAAAATCAATGGTAAAAATATTTTTCAGTGGTGCATTACAGATGAAGAGCCTCAGCAGCATTTCTTGATGGAAACCACAAAAGTCTGCAGTCACCCCCAAGAGTCATTGTTTAATAAGCAGCAAGAACATACATGGTGCTTTAGGGATACTAATTTGCCCCTATATGATTTTCTGTGTTATACAATCTGTAACTGTTTGCTACAAAAAGGCAAGGCAAGGCAGAAGGAAGGAAGGGAGGAAGGAAAAGAAGGAAAGGAAGACAGACTTGGAGATTACACTAAAAGTAAAATGTAATTGCTCATATAATGGTTTGTTTTATGAATATTTTCTACATATGTGTCCACTTAATAAGTTAAAAACTGGAAAGTTTAAGAGTTGGAACACATTCCTAATTTAAAAAGAGTATGTCAATTTTTCACATGAAGAAAGTGTTTAAAAATAATTTCCATTGTATGGAAAGATGAAGTTCCAGAAAAAAAAAATTCCATATCAAAGGTGCTTATTAAAAATGGGAAATTGACAGTGAAGCAATTTTGAAGAATCACTCTGATTTGTAGTCTCTAATCCCCAAACAGCCTCACACTGCATGAAAGTTTTCTGTCTAAATCATCTACTGGAGCAGATCGCCCCAAAATTTGTGGAAACTCTGAAAAAGTGCCAGATAAAATTATTCCTGAGTGAAGTGGAGAATTAGGTGAAAAAGTATTGCCAGGTTCAGGTTTGCTTTGAAGGGAAAGCTGCAATTTCAGATATGATGGCCAAGGAGGGCATTGATTA
Source organism: Microcebus murinus (assembly GCF_040939455.1). NCBI lineage: Eukaryota > Metazoa > Chordata > Mammalia > Primates > Cheirogaleidae > Microcebus > Microcebus murinus. Next base: position 58,867,838 of record NC_134108.1, read on the forward strand.
AAAGGTGATGTGTGAACAAAACCTGAAGGAGGCAGGAATATCATGTGGCTTTTGGAACAGGAAGCGTAAAGGCCCTGACCTAGGAGTGTGCGGCTAATAGAGTGTGAGCTTTAGGTCCTCGTTTATGCAGATGTCCTCTAGTGCTCTGAGAAGAGGTCTAACAATCTTGTATACGTAATTGTGAAGTTGTTCCTAAAGAGGGCATTCCCAAATTGGATAAGCTTCAGGAGCCATAAAACTTGGATCTGCCCTTGGATGTGTGTTACCCAGGTAACACCACAAGAATGAACATGCTCCTTAGCAAATAGAAGAGAAATCATTATTCTGTCATAATTGCATCTTCATCAGGAGAGAAAAACAATCTTCTCGAGATAGATTATATGACTTTCCCCAAGACGAGGAAATGGAGAACACTATTTCAAGGGAAAACCAGTAGAGTCCCTAATAAGTCTTCATTTCCTTTCTCAAAGGAAAGGAACCTATATTTCATTTCTGAGAAATTCATTCTGAGGAAGAAGATGAAGTATAGTTTAACAAGTATTACTGTGATTTTTAAACTTTATAACTTATCTTTGTTTGTATTTATATTACATATAGACCGTTTCCACATATTGACTAGTAAAACACTCAATGTGTTCTTTAAGGCTGTGAATTGGGGCGGGGCAGGAAGCTCATTCCTTCCATGAGACAATCTTGAGTAAACAGAACTAGAACAGTCTGTTAGTAGAAACCTAAAGGAGGAAAATAGGCTGATGAAGTCCAGGGGTCTGGAGGAAAGATAGTAGCAAGGGCAGGGAAATAAACATCTCAGCTGGAAACCTGAGAGCCAACATCAACTTTCCTCAACACCTCACACTCCAGTAAACCCATCAGGACAACCCATTGACTCACATTCCAAAATACTTCCAAAACATTTCTTCTTGTCAACTTTTCTATACCACTTCTATACTACTCTGCATAAGCCACTATTGTTTCTTGCCTGATTTTTTTCAGCAATGTCCTAACTGTCCTATCTAACTCTAGGGCTTCACCTCCCCCACAACCCAGCTTACTTTCTGCATAGTCAGAGTAATATTTTTAGAATAGAGGTTAGACCATATCATTCTCTGTTCAGACTAAAATCAAATCCGGAAAATGGCACAGGGGTCCTTTGTGATCTTTATTCCTCACTCTACTCTTCTTTCTGCCTTACTTTTTATTTCTTTCTTGCTTACTCTGCTCCAGCAATACTGGCTTCCTTGCTGTTCTTGACAATAGCAGGCACCCCCTACTTTGGGGCCTTTGCTGTTCCCACCAGAAACTCACATGATATTCCTTCCTCCATCAAGTTTGGTTGTCATGTCACCTTTTAACCAAGCCCTGCTTGGTTATCATATCTAAAATTGCAGGTTTCCTTTCAATATTCCCTATGTCTATTCCTTGATTTACTTTTCATATATTATCATCTATAATTGTGTGTATTATTATTATTGTTGTTGTTGTTTTTGCTTATTGATATTCCACACTAAAATGTAAGGTCTATGAGGGCAAGACATTTTTTCTTTCACAACTGCTCTATTCCCAATGCCTAGAATGGGACTGGAACTTAGTAACTATTTAATAAATATTTGTTGATTGAATGAATAAGCTAATGAATGACTGAGCAGTAGAATGATATACACGAGACTCTCAATTAGCTCTTTATTGTCTTCAGTATAAGCATAAACTCTTTTGTAAGGCATTAAAAGTCTTTTAAAACGTCTTCATCTGACTTTCTCAGACTCATTACTTACTATTCCTCCTATATACTCTGCCATCCAGTCAGAACAAAATATCTGTCCCCTATTTTCTTGACACACCAGGTACTTTCATGCCCCAATCTTGTGCACACATTTTGCCTTCTGCCTGAAGTATATCTTTTTATCTTTGCCTCATTTTTTCCTTAGCCAACCCCTGCATAATCCAGAGACCGAATTCCAATGTCTTTTCCCTCTGTGAAGTCATCTGTGACTCTTGTAGACAGAATTAATTAATCCCTGCTCAATGCTCCCAGAGTAGATTTTACATGTCTTTTTTAAAACAATCAAATTATATCACAGTTATTTATACCCCAACATAATACGCAGTGTCTCATGCATAATAAATATTTGTTAAATAAATCAGTGTCTAAAAGTTTCATCTTTCTAGGCCCCCAAAATCAGGACAATCCATAGTGTTTTCACCACTGATTTCTTGCCAACCAGACTATAATCACATTATTGTTGTCGTTAATGGTAATTAGCCTCCATTAAATGCTCATTACATGCCATACCATCTTCAAACACTTTTTATATCATCACAAGAGTTTTCTTTATGAGTAGTAGTAGTCTCATCTGATGTTAGAATTGAGAAAACTGAGTTGTTAAAAATTTAATAAAGTTCTGCTTTTTGGAAATGTGCTCTTTGACAATACAGCGGCAGCATCTCCCAGATGAATGGTTTATCCAGAAAGCATGTGCCAAGCAAGATGCTATCCAAATATATAATATCTCTCACTTTCTGTGTATCATTAGCAGACCATATCTTCACAAGGTATATAAACCTCATTGGGTTAAAGGATGTTAGATTAATAAATTGTCTATTGAACATATTTGAATGATCTAAAATAGGTATAAATTCAGGAATATTTACGGAATTAACCACTGAAATATTGCATATTTCAATAAATGAAAAGTGTTAAACTGTGAGCATAAAATTTCATAAAAGAAGCATTTCCTCCTCTTGCACAAAAAGCATTTGCTCCAAAGAGTGAGATTTTAACAGTGCTCCCATTCAAGCCTCTTAATAGTCATCACCTACTTAACTGCCTCATTGATCCCAAATAACCTGCTAAAGTGGGGTTAGAAAGAGGGTTAAAAAATCTGAAAGGAAGCCAGCATATGACACAGGGCAATCTCTTTTAAGGACTACTCTCTTAAAAGAGTTGCAGAGTGAAAGGAGAACAATATTGATTATATTTAACAGTTCAAAAACTTTCTTAGGTTTTAATTCCATTTTGGAGGGGCAAGAAAATTAGAATTTGAAAGTTAGCTGTGGATTCTGGTTTCTAGTCCAGCACGTTAGGAGCTTGGAAGTTGTTACTCCATCCTAACAACAAGTAAAAAGTGGAACAAAATGAAAAATCAACAACTCTTATCTTAGCCATCGGAGAAGTGAAGTTACAAGGCAAACTACTGCCCCCAAAATTAGAGAGACAGATAAGTGAGTATACAGAATCACAACATAACAAAGCAGAAACATACAAGTAGAAACCTCTCCAGGAACCAGTGCCACAATAGGAAAACCTAAACTATTATTGATTAATTACTTGTAGAGGGATAGAGGAGAAGTAATCATTTTGAAATATACTACAGAATTCTGTTCTTAATAAATCCTGTCCTCAATAGAAATTACTTACCAGCACCTAAACAATTAGATGTTTTCCTTAGCTAAATCAATTGAGGGAAAGGAAATACCCAACTCCAGATGACTCTAGTCAGCCCATCTCACCTAAGACAAAGAAGCTGAGAAGCACTTGTGAAGTTCACAGTCCAGGGGCACAGAGTTACTTAAACCTGAGACCAAACCACAGGGCTATAGAACCCTTCCCCCCATGCACCTCTTACTACCACATTACTAAAGGCCTGTTCACTGAAGTTCCTTTTACCCAATAAATCATGTCTAGATATCAAGAAAAAACAGTAAAAGCCAATAAGCATAGTTTGACAAGATAGAGCAAACACCAGAACCAAACTGGAACTTGGCAGAGTTGTTAAAAAAATATCAGACTGGAAGTTTGAAATAACTATGATTAATGTGTTAAGGGCTCCTGGACAAAGTAGACAGCAGGAAAGAACAGATAGGTAATGTAATCAGAGAAATGGAACTTCTCTGAAAGAATCAAAAGGAAATGCTAGAGATCAAAAACATTAAATTAGAAATGAAGAATGCCTTTGGAGGGCTCATTAGGAGATCGCACATGGCGGAAGAAAGAATGTCTGAGCTTTTAGAATATTTCAATAGAAATGTCCAAAACTAAAAAGCAAAAAGAAAAATGACTGAAATAGTATCTATGAAGCATGGGACAACTACAAAAAAATATACATATGCATATTAGGAACACCAGAAGGAGAAGAAAGAGAAAAGAAGAAAAGCAGTATTTGAGGAAATGATGACAGAGAATTTTCCCCCAGTTAATTGTCAGGCACCAAACCACAGATCCAGGAAGCTAACATCAAGCAGAATAAATGCCAACTGTATCATATGCAAACTGCAGAAAATTGAAGATAAAGACAAAGTCTTGAAAGAAGCAGGAAAAAAAAGAACACCTTATGTGTAGAAAAGATAGGAATCAAGCAGGTATGGTGGCTCACACCTGTAATCCTAGCACTTTGGAAGGTTGAAGCAGGAGGATCACTTGAGACAAGGAGTTTGAGACCAGCCTGAGCAATAGTGAGACCCCCATCTCTACAAAAAGAAAATAAAAAATAAATTAGTCAGGTGTGGTGACATGCACCTGTAGTCTGAGCTACTCTGGAGGCTGAGGCAGGAGGACTGTTTGAGTCTAGGAGTTTAAGGTTGCAGTAAGCTATGATGACAACACTGCACTCCAGTCCAGACAACAGAGTGAGACTCTGTCTAAAAAATAAATAAATAAGAATCACTTCTCCTCAGAAACTATTCAAGTAAAAAGAGAGGGTAGTGAAATATTGAAAGCATTAAGAGAACAAAATCACCTCCTGTCTAGATTTCTGTACACTGTGAAATGATCTTTCAAGAGTCAAAAAGAAATAAAGATTTTCTCAGACAAAAATGAAGGGAATGTGTTGCCAGTATACATGTCTTATAAGAAGTGTTAAAAGAAGTTCTTCAGATAGAAGGAAAATGATATAGGTCAGAAATTCAAATCAACATTAAGAGAGGAAGAACATCAGCGAAGGATCAGTGACAGTAAAATAAAAGCTTTTGTATTTCTTATTCTTAATTGATCTAACAGATAAGAGTTTGTTCAAAACAATAGCAACAATGTATTTGATTACATATGCTTATATGTGTGTATATATGCTTGTGTGTAAATGAAATGTAACAGCAATAACATAAGAAGAGGAAAGAATTGGTATTATTTTGTTATTATAAGATTCTTACACTATGTATGATGTGCTATAATGCTGTTTGAAAGTGAACTAAGGTAACTAATTTAAAACTCATGGTATAAACATATCAGTTAATACACAGATTGTCAGACTGGATCAAAAAACAAGATTCAACTATATGTAGGCTACAAGAAAACTCACTTTAAATATAAAGAAACATACAGGTTAAAAGTTAATAGATGGAGAAAAATGTACCATGCTGACATTAATCAAACAAAACAAAACAAAACAAAACAGGAGTAGCTATATTAATTTTAGACTTCACAATAAGGAAAGTTATCAGTAATAAATGAGAGATGCATAATGATAAAAGGGTCAGTTCTCCAAAAAGACATACCAATCCTTAACGTGTATGAGTGCCAAAATATGTGAGGCAAAAACTGGTACATGAGCAAGGAGAAATAGATGAATCCACTATTATGGTTGGAGACTTTATTAAAAATGGACATATCCAGCAGGTAAAGAGTCAGTAAGGACATTGAATTCAATAGCATGACCAAGCAACTGGATGTAATTGATATCTATAGATTACTTCACACAACAAAAGCAAATTGCACATTTTTCTCAAGCTCACATGGAATATGGAACAAATTAGACCACAGTCAGGATAATAAAACACATGGTAGTAAACTTAAAAGAATAGAAATCATCTAATATATGCTCTCAGACCACAGTGTGTTAAACTAGAAATCAAATACAGAAAGATAGCAGGATATTCTCAAAAGATTTGGAGATTAAACAACATATTTCTAAATTATATATGAGCTAAAGAAGAAACCTCAACAGAAATTTAAAAATATTTTGAACTAAATGAAAATGAAGATAGAAGTTATCAAAATTTGTGGGATGCAGTGAAAGCAGTGCTTAGAGGGAAATTTATAACACTGAATACATATATATTAGAAAAGTAGAAAAATCTAAAATTAATAATCTAAGAATTCAATTTAGGAAACTAAAAAGGAAAGCAAATTAATCTCAAAGTAAGCAGAAGAAAATAAATAATAAAAATTAGAAATAAGTGAAATTGACAAGAAATTTATAGAGAAAAATCAACAAAACCGAAAGTTGATTCTTTGAAATGGTCAAGAAAATCAATAAGTCTCTAGCCAGGCTTACTAAGAAGAAAAGAGAGAAGACATAAATTAATAATACCATAAATGCAGAGGGGATATCGCTTCATATTACATAGATGTTAAATGAATATTATGAACAAATTTATGGCCACAAATTTGATAAGCTAGAAGAAATGGACCAATTCTTTGAAAGGCACAAACTGCTAAAACTCTTGCAAGAAAAAACTAGATAAATCTGAATAAGCCTCTATCTATTAAAGAAATTGAACCAATAATTGATAACCTCCCAAAAGAGCACCATGCCCATATGCGTTCACTCGTGGATCCTACCAAATCTTAAAGGAAAAAAATTATTCTCTACAGTCTATCCCATAAGATAGAAACAGAGGAAATACTTTATAACTGATTCTATGAGGCCAGCATTATGTTAATACCAAAACCAGAGACAGTCATTACAAAGAGAAAAATTACAGACCACTATCTCTCATGAATAGAGGTGTAAAAGTCCTCAAAAAAATATCAAATTAAATTTAAAAGTATATGAAAAGAACTTTATAACTAGCATAAATGGAATTTATTCCAGCTATGCAAGGCTGGTTCAATATTGAAAAATCAATTAATGTAATCCATCACATCAGCAGGCTAAAGAAGAAAAATCACATGACCATAACAATTGATTTACAAAATGCATTTAATAAAATTCAAAATCTATTTCATTATAAAAACTCCCAGAAAATTAGGAGGAGAAGGGGACTTACATGAGTTGATAACAAAAATCTATAAAATCATGCACGTAATATCATACTTAATGGTGAGAAACTTAAAGCTTTACTTCTAAGATCAAGAAAAAGGCAAGAACGCCCCCTTCACCATTGCTTTTCAAAGTCATACCGGAAGTTCTAGCTAATGCAATAAAACAAGAAAAGAAAATAACAAAGTATACAGATTAGGAAGGAAGAAATAAAACCATCTTTGTTTACAGATTAAAATGTAGAAAATCCAAAAGAATCAACCAAAAAATATAAATTACTAGCACTAACAAGCAATGGTAGCAAGTTTGAGGTATATAAGGTTAATATACAAAAGTCAATCACTTGCCTATATGCCAGAAATGACGAATGAGAATTTAAAATTAAAAATGTGATACCATTTAATACATTAACACTCCAAAAATGGAATATTATGTATAAATCTGACAAAATATATACCATATCTTTATGAGGAAATGTATAAAACTCTGGTGGAAAAAATGAAAAAATTAAATAAATGGAGAGACATTTCATGTTCATGGATAGGAAGATTTAATATTTTCATCATATCAGTTCTTTTCCAAATTGATGCATAGATTCAATACAATCTCAATTAAAATCCTAGCAATTTATTTTGTGGATATTGACAAATCAATTCTAAAGTTTATTAGGAGAGGCAAAAACTGAGAATAGCTAACACAATACTTAAAAAGAAGAACAAAGTTGGAGGACTAATAACACCCTGTTTCAAGACTTATTATTTGTTGAAAGCTACAATGATACAGTGTGACACTGGTGAAAGAATAGATGGATTAATTGATGGAATAGAATAGAGAGCCCTAAAATAGACCCACATAAATATAGTCATCTGATCTTTGACAAAGGAGGAAAGGCAATTCAATGGGGGCAAATATAGTTCTTTCAACAAATAATGGTAGAATGACTATTTGTTCACATTTAAAAATAAGAATCTAGACACAGACCATATATCCTTTAAAAATTAATGCAAAATGGATCATTACATTTATTACCTAAGTGTAAGATGCAAAACTATAAACCTCCCTTAAGATAATGTAGGAGAAAAACTATACAACCTTGGCTCATGGAGATGACTTTTTAGATACTACACCAAAGGTATGATCCATGAGAGAAATAATTGGTAAGCTAGATTTAATTAAAATTAAAAATGTCTCCTCTACAAAAGACACTGTCGAGAAAGTGAAAAGACAAGCCACAGATTTAGAGAAACTTTTTGTAGAAGATGTATCTGATAAACATGTGTTATACAAAATGTACAAATAACTCTTAAAACTCATCAATAAGAAAACAATAATCCAATTAAAAATCCCTGAACAGATATCTCACCTAGGAAGATATAGAGATGGTCAATGAACATATGAAAATATGTTCCACATTATAATCTTTAGAGCATTGCAAATTAAAACAACAATGATATACCACTACACACCTATTAATATGGCGACAATGCAAATCACTAACACCAGAAAATGCTGGCCAGTATGTGGAGCAACAGAAACTCCCACTCATTGCTGACAGGAATGAAATACTGTACAGCCACTTTGGAAGACAATTTGGTAGTTTCTTACAAAACTAAATATATGCTTAAGATATGATCCAGTAATCATGCTCCTTGGTATTTACTCAAATGAATTAAAAAATTTGATCCACACCAAAATCTGCAAAGAGATATTTATAGCAGCTACCCTTCAATAGATAAATAAACTGTGGTCCATATAGACAGTGAAATATTATTCAGCACTAAGAAGAAATGGGCTATAAAGACATGAGAAGATATGGAAGACCCTTAAGTATATAATGCTAAGGGAAGGAAGCCAATCTGGAAAGGCTACATACCATATAATTCCAGCTACATGATATCTGGAAAAGACAAAACAATTAAGACAGTATAAGGATCAGTGGTTTCCATGGGTAGGGATGGGGTGATAAGTAGGTGGAGCACAGATGACTTTTAGGCCAATGAAACTACTCTGTATAATTCTAAAATGGTGGATTCTTGTCAATACACTTTGCCCAAACCCATAGGATATATAAAAACCACGAATAAACGCTAATATAAAATATGCATTTTAGGTGATAATGACAAGCCAATGCAGGTTCATTGATTGCAGCAAATGTACCACTCTGGAGGAGGCTGCACAAATATGGGAGTACAGAGTTTATGGGAAACACCTGTCTCTTATATGTAATTTTGTTATAAAACTAAAATTTTATCTAAAAAAGAAAATCTATTAAAAAATAGCTTTTCAGCACCAATTTTATCCACAATTTTATCCACAATTCAGTTAGTACTTTACAACTATTTGTTTTGAAAAAAAATCAAAAGAAATGCCTATAGTTTTTAACAGCTATCTTTTTATATTGATTAATTCACATCTATGTTAAATATTTTGTTTAGGAATAAATTGCTTTTACAAAAAATTTAGATGTTGCCCTTGTGGAACCAGAATTTCTGTCTGCCTACTTGTTTGTGTTTGCCATGGACATTTAAATAAATCTGATTTTACAGAGTGCAAAGCTTCTCCTCAATCTCTGATAAACTGGCATTTAAAAATATTAGTACAGGAAGGGAGGAAAAAGCGTCTACCTTTCAAATTCTCAACTGTTGAAAAATAAAATTTCAGATCCCACTGAACAGCGTAAGATGGCTGGGCAGCACCTCTCAGGGGAGTATGGATTTTGGATTATGCCATAACAGATGGCTTTTTCTTGATTGAGGTGAAAGGTGGAACTAACCTAGGAGATGAAGTCATGAGTAATTCTATAGATAAACACTTCCAACATAGAACTGTAAATGTGGTGATTCTCTGAAGGAAACGTAGCGTTTTTCTTTTTTTAAGCCTTCCAATCAAAAGTCATCAGAAAGCTTCTGGAAAATGAATCTGGAAGATTGAGAAGATTGCAAGAGATTTAAGAACATGGGTATTGGAAAGATTTAGAATTATTCTCTAACAGTTTTATTCCTGACCATCCTTACCGATCTGGCTTACAAAGTACCTCAGAGAAATGTTTCCAGTCTGTAGTAATGCACAGAAGCTACAATTTAGCACGAGTCACTCCAGAACCAAGCCCAAATTCCTTGGTAGTACAGTTTAGATTCAAATGCTATGCTTTAGGAAAATTCATAGTTATTGTGATTTAAAATATCTATTGTGAGACAAACAGGCTTGTAGTCAATGATATTTAGCTTATAAATATAAACGCCACCTTCCCCCTCACCATCAACTACCACTGGCACGTTTTTGTTGTTAGCTAAGGTCATAAATAAGTCTGTGAAGGAAGTCTATGCTGGCACAAACTTAGAAGTTATTTTTCTCCCACTGTTTCTCTATGCAGAATTCATTTCCTCCATTTAACACAAGTTAACCATCAAAATAAGAATGAGAGGAATGTCTTTGCAATTAACTACTCATTTAATACACATATGCATGTGAGCTCACAAACACACATACAACACCCCTGCAGACAGAAAAACAGCATAAAAATCAGTGTTACATTTCTATGCCTTTCTAGAGAACCTAAGCAATCCAATCCACTGTATTTTGAAGAAATCTTCACTTTCAAATTGGTTAGCTATTTATAGAGGAGCACAAAAATTATAAGGAATTAAAATAGGTCACCTTGAGAATAAATAGATATCTATAAGAATTTCCTTTGAATCAGAAGACCCAACTGTGACATCCCTAGTGAGCTTGAAGACAGTTGATAAACAAAGACATATCTAGTTAGTTCTGAACATGTGCTTTTGACATATGTACCATAATGTTTTGCTTTTCAATAATACTTTATATAAAATTCTTTTTTTTTATCCATATTGATTGTTTTCCCAGCTATATAATTGCTGGTTCATTTATGTTCACATTTACTAATACAGGCACCACTAGAGTGGGCTTTCTTTCAGAAAGTCTTAATCATCTCCAGTCACAGTAAACTCATTAATATTTCCAATTTAATTATGATTTGAAGAGATCTTTGTGGCTTGAGTCCTATGGCTGGTATTTGTCTTTGTTGTTACTGATTTCCACAACTACTAAATGTGCCAATTAAAGCAGTTAAGAGATGTATAAGGAATGATATAAATTAAACATCAAAATGTAAAACATTATACCCATATTAAGTGAATGCTTTATGGGAAAATGTGATATATATTTTGATAGCAACTTCACCAAGAAAACTCATTTCAATATTATTTTTGTTTACTTTAAGTTGTCAGTCATTAAAATTCACTAATGATTATAAAATCATTTACCAGTACAACCAGCCTCCTAAGATTTTCACTGGGGAAAAGAAAAATTACCATCTGCAAGCTCCTATGATAGGGAAAACTCATTTGCAAAGCAACACGAGAAATGTTTATTTGGTAGGACTGATTAAAAGCATTATTAAATATTCATCAACTCCTCCATTTCCTTCCTTCCTCTTCTTTTATTCTACTAGCAACACTGACAGATAAGGTCTTATAGTCTAACACTTACATAATCAAATGCAAACACCTAACATTATAACCATAGAGAAAGGCATTCAGAAAGCTAGAACAGAGACCAATCGCTTGAAATTCTTTTTTCTTCTTTATGGATAAGGTACTACAATAAAAATGAATCCTATATTTAGAGCACTTTCCCTTTGTTTAAACAGGAAATATTTATCACCTCAAGTATTAAGTTTTGGATTATTTTATTTTTGTTTAATTTTTTTTTTCTGTCAACTTTATAGCAGACACTGAGATCATAGAGGTGTGACTAAGGAATTACATCTTCAGTTCCCTTCCAACAAGGTGACCACTCTGCAAGAACTCCAATTCTCAGAAATAGTGACTCATACCCTGATCAAGCGCATTAAAGGTCATCTTAGTAATGCCAGGAAAGGATGTGGCTCTCTGCCAAAGCTTCTCTTCCCAGCTCACAAATGGGAACAATGTTCATGTTTCCAAATGAATATATGCAGTTTTATTTACAAACTTCAGTGTTTTAGCTATCCAGAGGGTTGATATCACAAATGGAGTACTCTGAACTAGTTCGACAGCATTTGGAACACTAAAAGATTGAGGTTCTGTAACAGTCACAGCACTGAAGTCAGGTGTGCGTCTGGCTTGACATGGAGCTTAAAACAAACAATTATTATATTATACAATAATCATATTCTAATTCTTATAGTAGCATTTCCTGAAGTGAATGAAAAGAGTAGAATATCACTAACAAGAATCTACAATTGAACAGGGAAACACAATTGAAAATAAAAGAACATTAGCTTTTGTCATAATTCCATTAAGTATACCCAATTAAAATGACTGATGAATGGCACTTTGATGCTTTCCTGTCTTTAAATTTTAGTAACATGGTGTTATTGAACTTTTGAACTTGTGTCCACAGGCAAATCTTATTGAAGAGTCCAGTTTCCACATTTTAAAGAGATGTCTGAGATAGTGTCGTAGAGAGAGACAAAAATATTGTTGACTGTTTCAAGTAAAAACTCATCCTCCTTGAATTCACTGCCTGAAAGAGTGGTATTTGAGTTATGGAAAGGCTCTAAAGAAAAACAAGTAAGTACAACAGTTTTCATTCAGAAGATCACAAATGTTACTGAAACTGTCTATATTCAGCTACTTTAAAGCTCCAGCATGCCTGTCCCTCTCCATTTATCATCTCCCTCTTCAATTTATCTTGTTGCCACTTCCCTACTTTTCCTAGCAAAACTATTCTGTATGTTGAAAGTCCCTAGATATCTGCAAGGAATCTAAAGACATTGCCCCCTTGGATTTTTCTGTAAATGAAACCATTGGTCTAAATGCCTCCTTTCTTCTCATTTTCCCCGCACCATTTCCTCCCTTGCTCTTTTCTTCCTGCAGCATATTTTTTTCTAAGTAAAATTTTAATTCCTGTGGAGTCTATTTCTCCACCTATTCTATACTTGCAGCTATGCTGAATGTAGTTGGAAAAAAGCACCACAACTGGATAGACTGTGTGTTTAATTCAATTTAAATTCAAGGCCATGAACTTTAAGGAAACCCATACTGGTGCTCAGAAGTATTACTGAACATGCCCATTCACTACTTTCGTAGGTGAATATCCTGTAATCTCTCTCTTCTCAAACTCCAACGTCTTTTCCCCCATCTCTGCTCTCAGCCGAAGATGTTATTTCTCTTTCACTGAGAAAATACACGCAGTTAAAAGATAATTTCCTCAAGCTCTCACTACTATACCTCCCTTGCCACCATGATCTGTACTCATGTTTTTGCCTCACTTCCTGTTACAACAGAGGGATTCTTTGAGTTTTGAAGGCTATCACCTCCACTTTTGCATTAGATCTCAGAAATTCTTATCTGCTTGGGTATATGGCTTCAGGAATTTTTCTTTCTTTTATCTGCTTCACCAATTTTTCTTTTTCCCTTCAGCCATGCAAACATGCTGCTGTTTCTTCCATTATTAAAAAATATAATAAAAAACTTTTCTGAGCTCTATGTTCCCCTCCAATTCCTAATATGTAGCAAAAATTCTCAAAAGAATTATTCATAATCTCTCTGTAATTTCTCTTCTCCCATTCTCTCCATTCCAGTTGGGTTTTTCTCATACCACTAGACCAAAATAGTTCTTGTGGGTCATAGATGATGTCCACAATGCCAAATCGAGTGGTCAGTTCTCAACCCTTATACGTTTTAGTCATCAGAAGCACTTAATCCAATGAATCAATTTCTTGTACTTATTGTACTCTATGTGTTTGGTTTTCCTCCTGCCTCAGCGATGACTTTTTCTCAGTTTACATTGTTGGCTCCCCTCCTCCTTCCAAACATTCCAGAGCTCAAAACTTTGTTCCTGATTCTAGCCACATTTCTTTTCTTGGAGGTCTCATTCAGTCTCTTTTCCTTTTTCTTTTTGTTTAAGTTTACCAGAGATGAAACTATATTGTTTTACTATCACACAAAAAAATTGTATCTATTACATCTATTATATCCTAAGACTTACATCCATAAGACACCAATTTACTGTTGAGATTTTTTAGATGGCTTCAATAAAAATGAATCAGATTCACATTTGGATTTCTATTAATGATGGCATATTTTGTTCAAAAGAAGAATAACTCAACTCTTATTTACTTTGCTGTTATTCAGCCATTTTCTTTCTTTTTTAATTTACATTTTTATTTTATTTATTCATTTATTTATTTTTGCAGACATGAAACACTGAAAACTTCAGAATCTATTTCCCAAAAGAAAGAACATTCTCTTACATAAACATAGTACAATGATCAAAATCAGGAAAGTGGCATTGAAACATACTATTAGCTAATCTATAGCCCTTATTCAAATTTTATCAATTGTCCTAATAATGTCAAATTTTATCAATTGTCCTAATAAAATCAATTTTATCAATTGATAAAAAATTTTATCAATTGACCTAATAATAGAAAATAAAAATCCCAGATGATGCATTACATTCTGTTGTCATAACTCTTTAGTCTCTTTTAATGTAGAACAGTTCCTCAATCATTCCTTGTGTTTTATGCCTTAGCATTTTTATTTTTTTATTTCTAAATATTATTTAAGGGGGCACAAATATTTTTGTCACAAGGATATCTTATATAATGCTTAAGTCAGGGCTTTTGGTGTACCCATCACCAGAATACTGTTCATTGTATCCAATAGGCAAGGTTTTATCCCACACCTACCCTTCAACCTCCCTGTTCTTGGTTTCTCATGTCCTTTATATCACTTTGTGGGGGTGTGAACCCATCTATTAACTTCCACTTATCAGTGAGAACATATGATATTGGGTTTTCTATTCCTGTGATATTTCACTTAGGATAATGGTCTCCAGTTCTCTCCACATTGCTGCAAATGGCATCATTTAATTCCTTTTTATGGCTGAGTAGTACTCTATGTATATATAAGCCATATATTCTTTTTCCACTCATGAATTAAAGGGCACTTAGGTAGATTCCACATCTTTGTAATTCTGAACTGTGCTGCAATAAACATTCAAGTGAAGGAAATAATCAATAGAATTACAGACAACCTATAGAATAGTAATAAATATTTACTAAGTCTACATCCGACAAAGGACTAATATCCAGAATTTACAAAGAACTCAAAGCAGCAAGAAAAAAACAAACAACCCCATCAAAAAATGGGCTAAAGCCATGAACAGGTTTCTGAAAGAAAAGAAGATAGACAAATGAACAAAAAAATTATCAAAAAATGATCAACATCACTAATCATCAAGGAAATGCAAATGAAAACTACAATGAGATACTACCTTAGCCCTATCAGCTGACTTGTATTTTTCTGCTTTAATGTTATTGAAATGTTAGTGAAATGTTAGTGAAAATAAAGCTAACCAATAAACTGGCTTGCAGTATTAGCCATTCCACTTTAATGATCTCATAAAATATACATTGAAGTTGTCTTTTTCCCACATCCTTGAAAATGATACTTCCTAAGGATCAACTTCTGTGAATTTTCACTCACAAAATTCACAGTATACGTATGATTCTATGGATTAGTTTGATTTCTTTCTTTCCTGGGTGCCTAAACTTTTATAGAAAAGGCATCCTTCCATTTCTAACTATACTGGTCAGTCAACTGCTTTAGCCTTGAAACAATTGGAAATTATAATTAATAATTTATGCTTGGGATTACCTATGGCCCTGCTGGATATCCTTCACAGTATTGCTTTACTCTCACTTGCTTAGATGCCTGTCTTTAATTTCAATCTCCATTTTCAATTCAATTCACTAATACTTTTGCTTTCTAACCCCATCCCCCACCCCTACTAAGCTGGTGAGTTAGTTATATTCTAGACTGGCAAATATTCAAGATAATCAGTAGTACAATTATTTCCTCCTGATCCAGACTCAATTTTTTTTTTCTTATGTTGAATTTTTTAGAATCATTCATGGTGTCTCTCTTGAGTCCTTTGCACTATTAAATGTATTTTAAATCAAGGGGCTGTTTTTAAAACTATATCTTATGCCTACATCCACCACCATCTATTTATTCTATTTGGCATCAGATTCAGGTTATCTTGCCTCATATCTGGGCTTTGAATGTAATCATCTAAATAATTCCATCCCTTAGGTTCCTCCTCCAAAAATTTCTCTATCCCACAACCAGATTATTCACCCATGTGACCACAAGTCATAAATTGATATTAAAATCTTCAGCACTTTTACATGGTATGATATATTAACTTCAGATTTTCCAGACTAGTGCATAGGCTTTCCACAGGTCACTCTCTCCGGCTCTCAAAGATATAAACACACGATTTTATATATGTCATAATATTATCCTTTATATTATAAAATATAACCTTCCCACACATATGTATTATTGTACACATGTATTAATGTATATACTTATCATATATACATACTGCTATAGTTTGAATGTGTCCCTTAAAAAAGCATGTGTTGGAAACTTAATCCCCAATGCAACTGCAACAGTGCTGTGAGGTAAGCAAGTCCTAATAGGTGGCATTTAGGTCACGAGGGCTCCACCCTTAATAATGGATTAATGCTGATTATAAAAGGACTTCAGGCTATGTGTCTGATTTCTTGCTCTCTCTCACCCTGTCTCTGCCCTTCCACCATGTGATGATGCAACAAGAAGGACCTAACCACATGCTGACCTGACCTATCAATCTTGGACTTCCCACCCTTCAGAACCATAAGCCAATAAATTTCATTAAATTATCCAGTCTCAGGTATTCTGTTACAGCAGCATAAAATGGACTAATGCTGCTTCTGGACTAAGACATATACATATATGTATTATATATATGTATGTGTGTGGTGTATGTAGTCTGTGTGTGTGTGTGTGTGTGTATATGCATTATTTACCAAATACATTATGTAACAAATGCTTCATTTATCAAATACATTATGTACTAAATAAATTACCAAATACATTATGACCATTGGAGTTCATTCCAGGCATGCAATGTTGGTTCAATATTCAAAATTCAGTCAATATAATTCCATGTCAATAGACTGAAAAAGAATGAAACATTGAATATCTCAGTAGATGCAAGTGGTAATTTGTGAATGGGCCCTTTACTCTGGGGAAAGCGAGCTGTCTCTGTGGAGAGGACCATCTGATGAGGAACTGATATCTGGCCAGTAGCCACGGCAGAACTAAGGCCTGCCAGTAGTCATGTGAGTGAGCTTGAAAGTAGATTCTCCCCTGTTTGAGTCTTGATTTAAGCTCTTGACAAAACTTTGATTGTAGCCATGTAAGAAATCTTAGCTAAACTACCCAGTAAAGCTGCTTCTGGATCCCTGACTCACAGAAAATGTGAGATAATACATATTTAATGTTTGAAGCCACTAAATATTTTTGGCAATTGATTATACAACAATAGGTAATAAATACACCATATATGCTCAATTAATATCTGACAGTCGTGTAAAGATATTTTAATGGAAAAGTATGTTTTTTTCTATAAATCATGCTAGGACAACTGGACATGTGGCAAATATATAAACCTGCGCACTCACCTCATAATGCATAAAACAAAACTAAATACTAAAAATGTATCCTTGACCTAAAAGTAAAAGTAAAAACTAGAAATCTAAAACATCTAATCAGAAAAATAAATACACCAAAAAAATCATCATTGTGACCTTGAGTTACACAATAATTTCTTAAATAGGATATAGAAAAAAACATAAAAGAAAAATAGGATAGATTAAACGTCATTAAAATTAAAAACTTCTGCTCTTTTAAAAACACTGCTAAAAATTTTAAAAAGCAAGACACAGAGTGGGGTAAAATATTGGCAAAACACATATGTGGTAAAGAACTGGTATTCAGACAAACTCTCTCAACTCAAATAAGGAAACTAATAACCTAATACTTTAAAAGTGTGAAAAATTTGAACAGACACTTCTATTCCAAGGTACAGATGATAAATAAGTACACAGAAAGATCCTCATTATTGTTAGTTGTTACAGAAATGCAAATGAAATCTACAATGATACCTTACTACACATATAAAATGGCTAAACAAACAACCTGACAATATCAAGTGTTAACAAGGGTGAAGAAAAAAAGCAATTCTCTTATATCGCTTATGGGAATGTAAAACGGTGTAGACACTTTGGAAAACAGTGGAGTGTAAAAACTGTAAAAAAATATAACTATAAAATACAGTAATGTCACTTCTAGTTATTTAACAAATAAGATGAAAACATTTGCCCACACAAAGACCTGTAAACGATATATGCTAACTTATTCATGACGGCCAAAATCTAGCAACAACCCAAACGTCCATCAACTGGTGAATACATAAAATAAATTGTGGTTCATCTTTATAAGAGAATACTATTCAACAATAAAAAGGAAGGGACTACTGATATATGCACAACAGGGATGAATTTTAAAATCATTATGCTAAATGAAACAGGTAGACAACAAAGCCTGCATACTGAATGATCCAATTTATATTATTAATACTTTAATGGAAAAGGTAAAGGAATAGGATGAGAAGTCAGATGTCAGATAAGTGGTTGCCAGGGTGCCAGGAGGTTAGTAATCTCCTACAAGTGAAATAAGTTCATTTTTTTATAGTGACAAAATTTTCTATATCTTCATTGTGTTGGTGGTTATGCAAGTATTTATATTTATTCAAACTCATGTATCTTCCTAAAAATGGTGAATCCTACTGTTTGTAAAGTAATATAATAAATGTGACATAAACAAGAAACTAGAGAAAGTAAAACAAATAAATATAAACAAAAAACCAACATAAATAAAGATGAAATAATAAAAAAATGTGAAATCTAGATATGTAAAAATTAAAAATTTTTCACGTAAAATATATTTTAAATAAATTTAAAAGTAACGGACTGAGAAAAAAACATTTCTAACATATGAAATGCATTTATATCTTAAATATATTGAGAAATTCTGCAAATCATTATGAACATATAAAACAACCCAATAGAAAAATGACTAAATAGTAAGAATGGTGATCATAGACAAAAATAGCCAAAATACTTCCCAAAAGACACTAAGATCAGGGAATTTAAAAAAATATATAATTATGAGATATAGTTTTTCACTCATTGTTTTGGGAAAAATTAATAATTTTGATAAGATCTAGTGTGTGTGAGGAAAAAATTATTTCAGGAAAAATCATAACCATTATATTTATGGCAACATAAATTGGTATGGACCTGTTAGCGGGTAATTTGGCTATATGTATCAACATTGTAAGCAAATATCTCTGAAACAGTGATTTCAAGTCTAGATACCTATTGGAGAGAAGTACTTTAACATGGACAAAAATAACTATGAAATATATTTTTCAACTTTATGTGTTATAACAAAATATGGAAAACTTAAATTGCCTATAAAGTTAATGATTAAAAATTATGATTATTCTATATCATGGATTACTATATTAACAATTAAAAATAGCATATCTATGTATAAAAACATGGGAAGTTGCCCAAGATATGTTGCTAATGGAAATAACAGCAAGTCACAGAATGGTATGTATGCTATTACCCAATTTATAAACTATGTGTTTATGTATATATACCTATAGCTATATAGTGATGGAGATTATATATAAGATTATTAGTCCATGTGCATAGATAACATTTTCAAGGACTGCATACCAAACTAATAACAATAGTCACCTAAATGCAGAGTGGGATTTGGAGAGAGTATTTGGAAAGGTTTTGTTTTAAATATGTTTTATATCATTTTATTTTTTAAACTATGAAGTATTTCTTGCTTTTTTCGAATTAAAAATTTTAATAGATAAATAAAACCCAGTCCTTAACTTTAAGGAGCTCATATGCCAAGATATGAGGAGATAGAAAACCCAACCAATAAGTGGAATGTGATGTGTTCCTCGAAAAGAGTGAGTGGCTACCAAACTTCTGTAGAATCATAGGGGAAGGAAGGTGTTGTGTTCCCTGGAAAAACTGAAGATGATTTTACAAAGGAAATACATTTTATGAATGAGTATGAGTTCATCAGTGGTAATCAGATAAAGCAAATAAACACACATTTTCAAATCTGATGACATATGCTTAAGTCCTATCCTTACTAGCAGTCATTTTGATAGACTAACTTTCAAAATGGTATCTGTAAAATAGAAATGATATGATCATCTTGGCAACTTGAGGAATGATGGTATTATTAATATAATAGAGCATACAGCAGGAAGGTTGGGTTTGTGGGTGATAACAATGAGCTTAGATTTTAATACGCTGAATTAAAGGTTTTGAAAACTAGAAGAGTTAATACTGAGGATAAGGAATAATAAATCATGAACATACAGGATCTACTGAAACCACAGGAGTGGTTTAACATGAAGATTGTGTCCAATGAGAAGAGGCCAAAGTGTGTTCCATGGACCAGCAAAAAGGGCATTGCCTGGGGGCTAGTGTAAAATGCAAGAATCTCAGGCCCCACCTCAGATCTATCGAATAAGAATCTGCATGTTAACATCCCCAGTGTAATAGTAAATGCTGTACTACAGAACACCAAATCTTGAGAGTCAATTAGAGAAGAAGGCATCAGCATGCAAGACAGAGATGTAAGCTAAGCAATAAACTTCATGTTACGTGATATTTATAGACAACAAGGCAAGAGAAGCCATGAAAATCCTTCATGGACTTACTATACTTCTCTTTTTTAAGAGAAAAAACCCTGATGGTGTTGAATACCATTCTTTTCTCCTTGTCCACTCTATTCATGTTTATTGTGCTCCTGACACCTTCCATTATCCTTTCCACAGCTCATTATTTTAGCAGAAATTGTGCTGCTCTCTTCACACTGAAAATGATATTGTTTCTGTGGCACCAGCAACAACTTTGTGTTCATTCATGTACACACATTACGGAGTGGATTATCATTAATTATACACTAAAATGTTCTTGGCAAGGGAGTAAGTGACAAAATATTTGCTTTTGTCAGAGTTCTATTAGGTGAACCCAAGTTGAACCACAGAGAAATATGACACTTTTCTTTATTTTAATTTGTATCACAAGGTCAGGATCATGACAGTGACTCTATTTTGCACATTATTTTCTCTATCTTTGTAATGATGCTAATGGAATTTCTTTTAACTAAACTGTTTTTATCAGGTCTACAACCTATTTATTGCACATTAAGAAGAAATTTCATGTTAACATTACTTAATCTACTGAAGGTTTAGTTCTATAATAAAAATATGGTTTTCTGAAGAATATCAATATTAAAAAGAGTTCAAATGATGATATATTTTTACTGTTTATAGCTAATTCCAGCAGATACTGGAACAAATAAAGAAAATCATAACAATATGGCCATACAAGTTTCAATTATAGTCCCAAGAAACCCTTCTTTGTTAATTAATAGCATAAGTCACAAGTTACATTTGACTGTAGAAGGGATTGGAGACTTAGAGCTTACTGTTAAAGCATGCATAAAAAGAACCTGATTAGGAAAATTTTTCCAAAGGTTAATTCAATGCTAGTTTTTATGCTAATGTAAATTACATTATAGTATTTCTATTGATTAATTCCAGGTCATACATAATTTCAAACAACTTCAGCATAGTTTCTTCTGGTACATGGTAGACTCAGTAAGTGGTACACTGTGCTTACTACATTGTTGCCTATGTCAAATTACTTATTAAGAAATGAATGAATTAAAAACATATATTATTTGCTATTCCAGTATCACTATAATTAATATAAAATTCAGTTGCAGAAATGTAGCATGAATAGGAAAAATGCTTGATTCTCTAGTTCATTTTACGGTGATAGGCTATACTAACATTGGGGAGAAAAGGCTTTATTCATTTTTTTCTATATTCATTCAGTCTCTACAATGTGCCATCCTATGTTCTTAATCCAAATAAAAATAATACTATGGGAGGATTGGTATTCAGCTACTTTTCTGTTTAACTGCTATTATGTTTTGTTTTGTTCTTAGGAAATGCTTATTATATATTTTTTAAAGTTAAAATTAAGCATATTTCTTGAAGTCTATAAAAGGGGCAAACATGAGACCAAAGCCATACGTCCTGAATCTTAGTAAAGGATTTCTTTCAAACTTACAAAATTCTATTTATTAAACTCTTGACATCATATAGATTTATTTATAGGCATTTTACATAAGACTATTAAAACAGGGACTTTTTTCTTAAAAAAGGGTGAATTTCCGAATCTCTTGAGCTTCATTATAAAGTCAGAATAAGAGAAGATATTGTATAAACTTCCTGCATACAGAAAACCTGGTATTAGCCATACTGAGAATTCTAAAAATCTTCTGTCATATGAATATCTTCATCGTAGCAGATTAAACAAATGACTATGAAAAATGCCAAATATCATTCACACAAAGCACACACACAAACATACCCCAACGCACTCCTATACATACACATAAGTTTCTTAATTAGGTGGATATATGGTAGGTTAAAATGGATCTTTGCACATTGTTAACCTGATTCCTTTCTCTTATAGGATATTTCTTTCATATAGTAATATGAGGGAAGCCGCTAGACTTTCCATTAAAATAATAAGTCCAATATGTTAATATGGAAACAATCATTAATAAAGAAGCTATGTTGGAGAGATGAATTCTATTAGAGTAATAAATGACTTAGATATTTGTTTGTTGTTTGTTTGTTTTGTTTTATTTTGAGACAGGGTCTCACTCTGTTGCCCAGGCCAGAATACATGGGCGTTATCATAGCTCACTGTAACCTCAAACTCTTGGGGTCAAGCAATACTCCCGCTTAAGCATCACAGGTAGCTGGGACTGTAGGTGCATCCCACCATGTACAGATAATTTTTCTACTTTTTATAGAGACTGGGGGTCTCCTTATGTCGCTCAGGCTGGTGTCAGGCTCCTGGCCTCAGGCAATCCTCTGCCTCAGCCTCCCAAAGTGCTAGGAATATAGGTGTGAGCCACCTCACCTGGCCTAGACTTTCAAACAAGTGTCAAATCTATCAACAAGTAAAGAAGGACCCTATTATCAACATGTATTTTAGTTACAGATTTGTAAATGACAAAATAAAATGGTAGGAAGTTGAGTTTGTTTGTGCCAATTCCAGAACGGCCAGTCAAAACTGTGAAGCTGCAAATCTGTTATTTTTCCACGACGCCACTTTCTTTATCTTGGACATATACCTCCACCTTTCATAGCCTCAGGACCTCTTAATCCCTCTTATTTCTCAGGACTCCCTTTGGTGGTCTAATGGAGGATTCCCTTCCTCAGCAGCATGAGCTACTACCAGCCCCTTATCCCCTGTCCAACTTTACTAGCCACTTACAACCACCAAGTATTGTACCTAAATCTCTCACACATGGAATCAACCTTTCTTCTCATATGAATATTAGTGTTAAAGCACTTAGAACTTACATTTTTTTATATTACTTACTTTAGATATTAGAACAGTGCTTTCTCAGACTTCTTAAATGCCCTCACCCAAATGCAAAGAGACATTCGGCATTCCTCAAACAACATTGTGAGACTAGCATCTACAATAGTTATATGGAAATATACTCATTTTGTGTCAATGATGCACAGAGAAAATTAAAAATTATTTTAGCAATAATATCCAGCTATAATTTTATACATATTCGCCTTATTTGCCTATCAAGGACAGAAATACTTTATAACTTCTTCATCCCTTCCTGTAAATAGGTAAGTATAAGCCCAAATAAGTATTAGGGAGTTTTATGCAACTCTCTTAATTATTCTACATGTGACATATCTATTGTGGCTGTTTAATTTAGTTAATTAGAGCACTAAGTTAGGATTACAGGTTCTAACTCATATTAGCTAGGTAGTTAATTTTAGGGTTCTGGGCCAATATTTTCAATGCAGATCCATCACAAGCAATATACCCTAATGAAGACTCATAGATTTACATATGAAGATCGTATAAATAAATCACAGCCCAAATCTGAATGTATGTATGCAAACTTCTCCATTAAAGACATGAACAAATATATTTTGTATTTTCATTCCACAATGCAGATCAAGGCTCAGAAAATACTTCTCTCTATTAATAGGTGCTTTTAAATTATGAGTCCATTATCACAAAATGAATCCTGAAGATAAAAGCATAATCATTGTATTATATTCTCCTACACTCCCCACTATTCCCACTGTGTAGTATGTAAGTTCTAGTTATAACATCTGGATGTACAGTATGCATTCCAAGATAAAACTTTAACTCTGATATCTATCTATCAAATGAGTACACATACATACTCATGTATATGGACAACTGAAGAACTGCCGTGCATATTACTCCAAAAAAATAACCTAAGAAGTAAGATATATATATATATATATATATACACATATATATTTAAGGGCACTTAGGAAGATAAACATTATTTTTCTGTGTTTCTTATGTAACATTGGGGCTTTAGCTATTTACTCCCTAGTCTATACTATTTTTCCCATAAAGTCTCTTTTCTCTATCAAAAGAAAGCTAAGTGAAAGTAAAAGTTACAGAATGTTAGTTTATAATTTGATGTTTAACGAGTAAAGCAAGAAGTCCATATCACCTGCCTCTAACAAAATCTCTCTCTAAAGGACCAACAATGTATTTCAGGACAACCTTTACTGCCATTATAGCCCATCTGCTCTTCAATAACTCAAGACTCTATGGAATGAAAGCTTTTTAACCTTCAAATACATGTTTTACAAATAATTTCTGCATAATTTTTTGTCTTCTTTATGTATTTCCTTTTAGCATTTTTACTTTGGCTTGACAATTTAAGGCATAATACTCAAGGCAAGAAATATATATCTTTTTTTCCCTCTCTCTCTAAGGTGTAAAACTTTCATAAAATGGCCCCAATCTCCTTGACAGTCTTTGGCCACAAATCTCCCCCCACCTCAAACCAGGCTAAGACATTCTTCCAGAATTCTGTTTATAGATATGTAATGCAATTTTTTTCTTTATTTCCAGCAATAGTAATTTTACTTTGATCCCATAGCCACCAAACCACTAACCATACGGAAGCTCATAAGCAAGGCACAAGGCAGGCAATGTCTATGAATTCGGGAGAAGGTCACAACCCAGAATTCTTTTTTAAATAACTATTACAATGAGGAACGGGGTACAGCCACAAAAGGAATAGATATAATTTATGCCTGACTTACTTCAGCAGAATATAGTTTATTTATAAACTGCTTATGGCAAACTCTGTATGCCCCTGTTCTATGTATGTGCTGAACTGTCTTCTGGTAAATTATTTAAATTACACCTAGCAGTAATTCCTGAGGACTTTCATACTTCATTTTCTCTATTAATGTAACAGGGAAAAGCTGCTTTGCAAGGATTGCTCTAAATTCCCAGAGTGTGAGTTCCAGACTCTGTATGTGTTGCATTATGCCTGTCAAAAAACTTGTCTTCTCCTGAAATTTATTACTGAAGTTTCTCCACCCGAGCTACTCATTGAAGCTTTACAGAAAGCTCATACATGATTTAAGCAGCTAACAGCACTGAAAGAAATAGGTCAGGTTAAAAAAAAGCTGAATTTAAGCTACCTTCACTTATTACTTATGCAAGATTATGCATAATTTAGCACACTGCTGAATATGCAAGGACAGAATAATTGTTTACCAAAATATTTACCCTGAGTTGGTACCTGTGTTTTAGTGAGATAAGGTAGCTTCTCAGAATTTGCTAATCACTTTTGAATTAAAAAACAATGAGTGAGTTTTTGATTGGGTTGATAACTGCACAACGGTATATGTAAACAGAGATCTTGTTTAACAACTTCATTCAAGTAAAATACATGATACTGTTGTACAGACTGAGCAGTTTCATTAAAGGCATCCCATTTTAGAAAACATTTCTTCCCTTCTTTTCCTTGACGATAGTCCTATCACATACACACACAAGTGTAGCAGCAAACTTCTCTATAAAATAAGCTAACCTTTTTTTTTCTCATTTAAGCTGAACACTGCATAAAATTTTCTAAAGTTTAGAAACAGGCCAAAAAGATGAGGAGCCACTAATATGAAAGAGCAGTTTGGGTTCAAAATAGGGTCATTAGGTCAGCTTTTTTCCAAAAGTAAGTATTCTGTAGAATATAAACCTTGTTTGACATGACATTATTTTTATTTGAAGCTTTTCACAAGAATTTTTAAAGGGAAATATCCTATTCCATCAAGAGACTGTTTGCCAGTGTTTAATTTATAAAATGAAGATCAGTATCCCCTAAATCAAAAGTTTAAAACTCAATAAAATCATCTTTTGTTTTAAGCTGAAAAAAAGTTTCATTGATGGTGTAAATTCATTAATTCCCATAGTTTGAATACGTTCAAATTTAACACACAATATAATTGTTTATAATTCTAAAGAACTATGATATTTTAATCCTTACATTGAACAAATTAGGGTAAGTTATGATTATTTTTTAATAATGCAAATTAATGAAAGAAAGATAAAAGGATATAATAGTCTTACATTTAATTCAATATTTGGAAATAGCACCAAAGTAGTTGGCATTAAAATGGGTATAGAAATAAATTGAATAAAAAGTTGAAAGTAGATCCTATTATACATTTATTATATTTTAGAATGGGAGAATCACAATATAATGGAAAAATAAGGGCTCTTTTATGTGATGTTTTTTAAAATAGCTAAAATTAGGGGATCCATATTTGACACCAAAATATATTTCAATTTTATTAACATTTAAAATGTTTAAATCATAGAAAATGAAGACAATCTATTTGAAGATTTATAAGCTCTTCTAATGAATGGTGATTTTAGGCTTTGAAGTGATAGCAGAAATTAGAAAGCAAAAGATCTACAGGCTTAATTTTACAGAAATTAAAAACCTTTATAGGTTTTCAGAAGGAAATGAAATTTGGCCTACATAAAAAATATTTACAGCAACTATGACCACAGATTTTATTTATGCTACATAATAATTTGTAAAAGTGATAAGAAATATATTCAGATACATTATAGATAAATGAGAAAATTCAAAGGACAACATGAAAAAACAATTCATGTTATAGAAATATAATTAGTATATACAAACAGAAGAGAACATGTTAAATCAAGTGCTATCAGATAGATTGCAATTTAAAAATCAATGAGTGACAGTGTTCTATTAAACTTGATTTTAAAATCATGAGGCACCAGAATGATGGTGAGGTGGAAGGAAAAGTTAATGGCAGAATTGTTTACAGTACTGAAAGATTTTAAAATATTCAAAAACCAAATATAAATCTTCACATTATTTGACATATAGACATTAAATATTAGAATTATGAATTCTATTAAGCAACATGAAAAAGTTTTCATAAAATACATTTTCTAAGCTTAATAAAAAAGCATGACTATAAGATGGTTTTGTCTACATATTTGGATAAGTACTAGGGCTTAGAAAAAGCAGACAGATACCATTGTGTGAGGAATCATGGCTTTATAAATAACAATTTACTTTTAATTTTCTTTTAGCTAATTGTATAATAATGTTAGTTATAGTATAATTAATGCTTTAGAATATTATGTCCCAAAGTTAGTTTTTGTGAATTATTTTTCATTTAAGTCTTGCTAGGATTCTATGAGTTAAGTACTATAAATGCTTTTCTAAGTAGTTCGAAGAAATCTCTTTCCAGTGGATTGGTGAGGCATCCACCCATTTAACAAAATTTCATTGCTGCATAAATCTTCATTGGCAACAAAAATAAAATAATTGCCACAGAATGTGGCAATGTTTGAAGTAAGATGATATATTACTAACATATTTTTATCATGTTACATAAAATTAATGTGACTATAACTAAGTATATTCACATATATCTAATGAGGAAATGTATAACTTTGCTGGTAGAGATATTGCTAAAAATTCTGAAGTATATTGGTGTAAAAAATGGGAAATTGGTTAATATTTAATCCATTTTGCAATAATTGTTCTAATAATTTTACTGAATTGGAAGAATTTTTTTGTGAGTATATTAGCTCAAAAGACATAATACATTAGAGCCTCTGATTAAATCAAAGCCCAAAAAGTTCAAAGAATCATTTTGGAGAAATTGTAATTATAGGTATTGCAAATACTTGGGCAAATAACTATGTATGTGTATTAGCCTTGTAACTTTTCAAATAATTGATCATTTCTGATCAGAGATTAAATAAAGCCTATAAAAGGCTACATCATCATAAAATGAATGAAATCCAATGAAATATTTTATTTTTGTTTTCCACAAAAATATGCCTCAAAAATTAGTCTCATATGAATTAAAATAAAGTTTGTTAAATAAGCAACTTTGTTTCTTATTGGTTAACATTTTTAGCTGTCTGGATGTCATACTCAAAAATTTCCATATTAATTTTAATATTTCTATATGAATAGAAAAGAATTTTTGTTTGTATTTTTGTAAAAATTTTACTATAAAATTTTGCCCAATTCCTCAATTCCCTTTTTTGATTTTTTTAGTCAAGATATTTTTGACAATTGCTTTTGCTCTTTGCTCATATTTATATAAAATGGAACAGGGTAGAAATTGAAAGTATTAGGTAGAGATTTAAATTTATGATAATTTTCATGTTGTGATAAGAAATCACTATTTCTCTTCCACAAATTCAATCTTAAAAGGATGCTTTACAGGATTCTGTTAATATGAGCAATATAAAGTATCTATGATGTCAGATTTCCCTCGAAGAGCACATTACATTATTGCATTTGATACTCAATGTTACTTATGTGTAGTCAGTTAATTTTTTTTTCCTGGCAAAGTTTTTTTGAAGAGAACACTATCTTTTAGTCATTTAGAAACCCAGGTAAAATTGAGTAATTTACTGTGAAAGATTGAAGCACATGAAATATCTTAAAACATTCCTAATTTTCACCAATTCATGTTGCATTTCAAATTTACTCTGCTGCTTTAGTGTTTCATGTTTTTATATTTGTGTCATCCTCATAGTCCTTAGAGATAGAAGGACATATCCAAGACTATTTATGGAAAAAAAGACAATTGTTAAATCTGTCGATCCTCATTTTTTCTTTTAGCTAAAAATCTAGTTAAATGTATAAATAAACAGGAATTGACCCTCTAAGATTTTCTTCTTCTCCTTTATATCAGAGTTGGCTTGGTAAATTCATGGAGGAAAGAAAGAATATTCAATTAATGGTGTTTTTTTGTCTGTTTTGTCAAAGATCAGACGACAATAAGAGGATGGTCTTATATTTGGGTTCTCTGTTCTGATCCATTAGTCTATGTCTCTGTTCTTATGCCAATGCCATGCTATTTTTATTACTATAGCCTTATAGTACAGCTTGAAGTCTGGTAAATTGATGTCTTCCCATTTTATCTTTTTGCTTAAGGTTGCTTTGGCTATATGCGGTCTTCTCTGGTTCCATCTAAGTGTAGAATTATTTTTTATGCATCTGTGAAAAATGATGTTAGTATTTTATTAGGGATTGATTGCATTGAATCTGTAGATCATTTTGGGTAGTACAGGCATTTTAAGAATGGTGATTCTGCTGATCCATGAGCATGGTATGGTTTTCCACCTGTTTACATCCTCTGCTATTTCCTTCCTTGGTGTTTCATAGTTCTCCTTGTAGAGATTTTTCACCTCCTTAGTTAAATATATTCCTAGGTATTTCATTTTCTTTGTTGCTATTGTGAAAGATATTAAGTCCTTGACTTGGTTCTCAGCTTGACTATTTTGGCATATATAAATGCTATTGATTTGTGTACATTAATTTTATAACCTGAGACTTTGCTGAATTTGTTTATCCAGTAGTCTCTTGGCAGAATCTTTGGGGTTTTCTAGACATAAAATGATATTGGCAGCAAAGAGTGATAGTTTGACCTCTTCTGTGCCCATGAGACTACTCTTGATTTTCTTTTCTTGTCAGATTACTTTGGCTAGGACTTACAGCACTATGTTGAATAAAAGTGGTGATAGAGGGTAACCTTGTCTCATTCCAGTTCTAAGCAGGAATGCTTTCAATTTTTATCATTTTGAAGTAAGTCCCATCTATGCCTATTTTGTTAAGCATTTTTATCCTAAAGGGGTGCTCAATTTTGTGATGTGCTTTTTCTGCATCTATTGAGCAGATCATATGGTCTTTTTTTTTACTTCTATTTATGTGATGAATTATATTTATAGATTTGCATAAGTTGACTATCCCTTCATCTCTGGGATGAAGCCCATTTGTTGTGATGGATTTTTTTTTTTTTTACATGCCACTGAATTCAATTGGCTAGAATATTTTTGAGAATTTTTGCATTTATATTCATAAGGGATATTGGTCTGCAGTTTTTTTTGTTGTTGTTGTTGATTCCTCTTCTGGCTTTGGTATTAAGGTGATGCTGGTTCATAAAATGTGTTGGGGAGGATTTCTTCCTTTTCAATGTTATAAAACAGACACTGGGAAAAGAATCCCTATTCAATAAATGGTGCTGGAAAAATTGAATACCAACATGTAAAAGATTGAAACAGGATCTATACCTCTCAACACTCACAAAAATCAACTCCTGATGGATAACAGATTTAAACCTAAGGCATAAAACTATAAGAATTCTAGAATAAAATGTTGGAAAAACTCTTATAGACATTGCTGTCAGCAAAGAATTTCTGAAGAAGACTCCAAAAGCAATCACAGCAACAATAAAAATAAATAAATGGGACCTTATTAAATTAAAAAGCTTCTGCACAGCCAAGGAAATAATCATTACAGTGAATTGACAACCTACAGAATGGGAGAAAATGTTTGCATGCTATATCCGATAAGGGGCTGAAAACTAGAATCTATAAAGAACTCGAGCAAATCAGCAGAAATAAACCAAACAACTCCATTAAAAAGTGAGCAAAAGACATGAACAGAAATTTTCAAAAGATAGACTAATGGCCAAGAAACATATGAGACAATGCTCAACTCTCTAATCATCAGAGAAATGCAAATCAAAACCACAAATGAGATATCACTTGACTCCAGTGAGAATGGCTTTTATCAAAAAGTCCCCAAACAACAAATGTTGGTATTGATGCAGAGAGATAGGAACACTCATACACTGTTGGTGGGACTCCAAACTAGTACAACCTCTATGGAAAGGAGTATGAAGATACCTTAAAAAACTAAAAGTAGAACTACCATTTGATCCAGCAATCCCAATAGTGGGTATTTACCCAAAGGAAAAAAATATATATTCTATAAAAAAGACACTTGCACTCCAATGTTCATAGCAGCACAATTCATAATTGCAAATATGTGGAAAAAACCCAAGTGCCCACCAAACATGAGTGGATTAATAAATTGTGGTATATGTATGGCATGGAATATTACTCAGCCATAAATAAAAATGTTGAACTACTACCTCTTGTATTATCCTGGATGGAACTGGAACCTATTTTTCTAAGTGGAGTATCACAAGAATGGACAAATACCACATGTGTTCACAATTAAATTGGAACTAATCAATCAAAACTTATGTGCACATATGGAAATAACATTCATTGGAAATCAAGCAAGAGGGAGGGGAAGTAAGGGTAAATTCACACCTAAGGTGTACAATGCACACTATATGGGGGGTGGCACACTTATAACTTTGACTCAAACAGTACAAAAGCAACTTATGTAACATAATATTCTGGAATGTAATATTCTAGAAAAAAATAACAGTGCTGAAAAATATGAGTTTTATGTAAAAATTTGGAATCTTAGTTTACGACAAAAAGCTAGCAATGGGTGTATTAAGTATTCTGAAGGGAAAATATTTAGTAATTTATATAGAAAATTTCAGAGAATATTGCCTGTTCACTAATCTCAAGTAAAGAGAATTGACAGTCTATCAGAAATATGTGCAGGGCATATATAAGACAAAGAATTAGTAATCTAAATCTAGAGCATATGAAGAATTTGTATAAATCAATAAGAGAAGAACAATCAAATATTTTTAAAAAATAAGGCAAGTCATTTGAGAAGGCAATTGACAAAAGAAGAAATCTGAACCTCTCCACCCATTCTTCCTTGCCCCTAGTAATCAGGAAATGGTGGAATGGGATATTACAACACACCCAGTGATATAATAGTAGATATGAGAAAATTATTGGAATTCTGAAAATATCAAGTATTCCTGAGGATATAAAGGAAACAGTAATTGATATTTACAGCTGGTTGGAGTGTTCATTGTTCAAATCACTTTGGGGAAACATTAGATAGTATTAAACTGTATTTACAATATCTAATAGAAGTAAAGGTTCAAAATCATAGCAACTTCAGTCCAGATATATAGTTTAAAGACACTTTGATATGTGTATACAGGTCATGTACAGGAAGCTCATAACATCATTGCTTTCAATAATTTTTAATGGAAATAACCCAAGTGTACTTTTAATAAATGGGTAAATTAAACTTGGTATAAAATTGAATTCCATTAAGTAGCAAAAGTAAATAAACAGAGTCACAGCATCAAAATTTCAAAAAAATATTATTTAGTACAAAAAGCAAGTTGTTCAAACATTTTTGTAGTATGATTCATGTTATTTAAAAATATATAGTCAATGCTGTGTGGTTTAATAACAAATATAATGAGATGAAAATTCAGGATGGAAGTGAATTCTTAGGGAAACAGTGAGGAATCAGAAAAATGCTGGGGTTTCTAGTGATTTCAAAGTTTTATTTCTGAGGCTGATGGTATAAAAATGTATTTATTATGTAATTTATATTTTCTAATGCCTAATATATTCCATAATTATGTTATTCAACATCTGTTTCATATAGGTATAATTCTAACCATACATCATAAACACACACATCAGCAGATGAAGTTAATATACATTCTATAATAATATAATACCTGTATAAGAAAATTCACACTTTAAGCAAATTGGTTAAGAGAAATATTAAACCAAGCTCAATATTTTTCCCTTATTACTTAAGACCAAGTCTCTTTTTTTGTCCTCTTTTAAAATAATGTTTATTAGGGATAATCAACCAAACACTTATACAAAGTACTGCGTTCTTGTACTATGTTCAGGCAGAAATACCAAAGGAAAGTTATTGCAGTTTATTTCTAACCTGTATGCAGTGACAGTTCAGTGTAGTGTCCTCATTACAGACTGTGAATCATAAAAATCACAGTCCCGCTTCCTGATTGGAAGGGTTGTCTGCTATTTAAAAGGCCCCATAAATTAGGCAGAATAATCCTTTTAATCCAATAGTCTTTTTTTGAATCAAAATAAGTTATCCTAAAAAAATTAATAAGGGGACTGTGGGGTTGTTCATTAAGGCATTATTAACAGCAATTTACATGAAATATTCTTTTTTCCCAACTATAGTGGACAAGTGCACAGTTAACCACAATATGAAGACCGTAGAAGCAAGAATACTATGCTTACAGTTAATGTTTTGAGAGTCCCCAGCTAAACTGGGGTTCCAGTATCAGAGCAGCTTATCAACCCTACCTTTATGGTAAATGAAGGGGAGCTAGACATAGGTGTTTATAGTGTGTCTTTTGTGGGATACTTCTTTTACCTGGTGGACAACCTAATGCCTCGTTGTCTAACTTGTGACTGGGGGATCCCTCACATGTGAACTAGTTTATACTGCCAGACTCCCTTGTGGCTAGTTTGACCCATGTCCAGCTTATGCCTGCCTGAGCAATGCTCTGGCACTGGGAGCCCAACCTTGTTTTTCCCTTCCCACATCCTGGGGGAGATTGTCTCTGGTTCTCTAGATGAAAGATGCAAATTCAATTCACCACCACAATAGAAAATAAGTTCAAAGATTTTTACCTACTGATCCTGGGCCAGGAGGGCTCAATGAGTAGGGAGGGCAGTCCTTTGTCCTCAGGTCAAATGAGGCAGGAATGAAGAGTCAGGCAAAGAAAGAGAAAGGCAGGGGTGGCAGGGGAAAGAGAGAGCGCAAGCACATGGCAACTAGCAGTACATGTTAGGGAATATGGTGTGGGTCACTTTAAGTTTGTGGCAAATGTCTGAATAGTCTATTCAAAGGAAGTGGCAGGAAAGCAAGGAGACCAGTCTGCGAGGCAGTAGAGATGCTTGTAAGTTCTTATCTCTGGCCATTGTCTTGAGTCATTTGGGTGTGATGTTTTGCCTTGCCATTCCCATTACAGTTACTGGTATAAAATATCTTGTTCCTAATTATGATTTCCATATTGGTATGCTATGTAGGCCAGGAAACATGGTGCTATTTATTTTAGACTGACAATCTCCCCAACAAATATCATACCATTCCTATTTACTATAATTTGAGAGATACTTTTAGTAATATAAGATCCCTTCTAAGCAATATATTCATTTATCCTATGATTCCATGTAATAACCAAATCCTTAGCTTGAATTTTCAGAACAACCTTGTTTTTCTTAAGCCTTACTTTAACTATTTTGCCTTCTTTAATGTGAACTACCTTTTTGGTAGTTTTTAATTAAAATCCCTACATGGCATTTGGTAATTGCTACTTTATTTATTATTGAGAAACTATATTCTGTGCACCATGCTAATCTTTGATAATACTGTGTTCAAAATTACCATGATCTCTACTCTGTAGGAATTCACAGTGTATTGAGGGGAGACTGATCAAGAATTTCAAGGTCAGTGAAACAGCTCTAGCATGTGGCAGAAAGAGGCTGTCCTTGGCAGGCATCTAAGTCAGTTTTAGGAAGCTAATGGCAGGCTTTCTGAAGGAGAGTCCATCAACTGGGATTGAAGAATGAGCAAACATTAGGGCAAAAGTTAAGGGTAGGGTGGTTTGGGGTGTGGAAAAGCTGTTCTAGGCAGAAGGGGCAGCCTGTTGATCAGTTTTGGGTTGGAAAAAACATCTCTAACTGAGATGGATTCTTTAGGTTACTATTTCCATCTAGGACAGTAAATAAATCCACATATATAGTTACATAAAATACACAGTGGGCTGTAAAGTTCTTTGTCTTCATTCAAAGTGACACAAGAACTTTTATTGCATAACACCCACAATTAACCCCACTCCAAATTTATCAGTGTTTTACTGAGGATTTATATGTTTTTAAACATGCTAAAAAACAGGTGTTTCTATGCTAAACTACATTATTTTTATATCTATTGAAGCATATACAATTGCTATGATCTCAGTGTATGTGTCCCCCCCACCCCAAAATTCATATGTTGAAACCTAACCTCTGTGATGATGGTATTAAGAAGTGGAGCCTTTGGAGGTGAATAGGTCATGAGGGCAGAGCCCTTGTGAATGGGATTAGTGGGAGTACTGCCCTTGTAAAAGAGGCTTGAAAGCCTTTGTCATCTGCCATGTAAGGACACAGTTATGAGGCACCATCCATAAAGCAGAGAGCTAGCCCTTAGCAGACACTGAATCAGCTGCCTGCTGGATGGAAGACTTCTCAGCCTCCAGAACTATGAGCAATAAATTGCTTTTGTTTATAAATTACTCAGTTATAGCAGCATGAATGAACCAACACACCAAATATCCTATAAGTTCTTACAGTTTATGCATTTAATTTTGTTTCTATCTTATCCTCAATATCTTGAAGAGTGCTTTGGAAATAGTGTACACTTGGCAAAAATGCTTATTGATCATAAGTAAAAAGAATACTACTTATTAGAATCATTAAGAAAATATTGGCAATAAGATCTCCTTTAGTTTTTTTTTTTTTAGTAAGAAACTGTCTTACTAATGGAATGTTTTCAATTAGAAAAGATAAAAAATTAATATGTCATTGAAAATTAATATTCCTATATATATGAGTATATGTGTCTCTCTTGGGTACAAATATAAAGGGATGAATAATGACTTTTCATATGGAATTATATGGTTTTTTCACTAACTGTTAATCACTAGGGCTCTTTAATGAACAAAGAAAATGCTATGTAACTTCTAATATATTTTTCTTTCTATCACAAATTTTTTATCACTAAGTTTGTTTGAATTCTACTTGACTAACAAAAAAGAAAAAAAGCTCAATACTTCTGAATAATTTTTTGTATTATTTAAGATGTTTTTAGTTCCAATTAACAGAAACTAAACTCTCACTAATTGCACAAAAATAGTGAGGCATGGGGAAGGGGAGATTTTTATGCCTCATAAATTTCATACTCAAAGTGGAAATCAAAACCATTGCAGGAAGCTCAGGGACTTGGTGAACCTTGGAAGCAATGTGAACTGAGAATTTTAAAGCTTCTGGGACACTTTCTGCATTTATTTCCTTGGACTCTTTTTGTATGTTATTAGCACACTCTCTCTTTGCAGACCTGTACTTTGCACGTGGCTACTCACAGTTCCCAAGTTATACATTTTGTAACATTAGCCACCAGAGAAAGAAAAAGACTCCTTTCAGTCTCCAACTTTCTAGAAAATGGACTATGATAAACCAGATTTGGATTAAGTATTCAACCTTAGATTAACAGTGGACATAGTAAGAGATTATTATGATTGTATCAGCTTGAGTCAAGGAGAAGGCTTGGAGGGGGTACCTGCTATATTATTTGGTGGGACAATTCTCAATTGAGGGTAAACAAGCTAGCTATGAGCATAATTGCTAATTTCATTTCTCTTCCACTTGTGACGATAATAGATTATCAAGTTATTGCCCAGTGAATGTTAATGATTTCCATATTCTTCTTTTAATATATTATATATTCTATGTTTAATTATATTTTTGTATCACATTAATGCACCTGTAGTAAAACAGACATGATTCATCATTTGTTAGAATCCCTAATGCCTGCTCACTTTACAGTATTAATAAATACACACACACATACACATACACACACACAGATATATATGAAGATGTCCAGGGAAAAGTAAAGTTGAACAACCATCCTAGATATTGTTGGTGATGTATACGGAAAACCACGCAAAAACAGATAGGTTAGGTTGTTGTAAAGGACGACTAGCCAAACCTGTCAAAACAGATGTCATTAGTCTCCTGTACAGAGAAATTCAGAGTCTCTTTGATAATTCAGCCTCCTTTGTAAAGGCTTTGCAAAAATGAGAACAAGCTTTGGTTGGGTCAACCTAAGGATTCTGAACTGATCAACATTTGTATTTTTCATTGTAAATTGATATATTGTCATTTGATGTTTAATGTAGCATTCTCTATGAATATAGAGAAATGGATATCCAGCGTGGTGGAACCCCTGAACTCTTGGTGAGCTGACAAAATCAGATTGCTGAACTTAAAAGAGTAAAGACCAAGCCCTGGAACATGGCAAATTTACCAATGGAGAGATAGGGATATTGGTGATCTCTGAGTGGGTGGTCAGCCTGCATAACCCAGCTAACTTTCTGTATCATTGTACAGTCTTCAAAATGCAAAAATACACTTAATTTGTTTTGGTAGCTTTTCTATAAATACAAAAATTAAACAATAATGAAATACACATTTCCAGGGAAAACAATAGAGCTCCCTCTCCTTTTTTTTTTTTGTAATTGATTTCTAAGGGAAAATATTTTCTTTGCTTTTTAAGGAGACCACAGCC
Source organism: Microcebus murinus (assembly GCF_040939455.1). Classification (NCBI taxonomy): domain Eukaryota; kingdom Metazoa; phylum Chordata; class Mammalia; order Primates; family Cheirogaleidae; genus Microcebus; species Microcebus murinus. The sequence goes on from NC_134108.1 coordinate 58,905,279, forward strand.
TTCTTACAATGTCAGCATCAGACCCCTGATTATATTTCATTCTGGGCTTACTGTGCACAGTCTGTTAGCTACAAACATATATTTCTGCCAAGTTAAGTTTGTATACATGTCTGCTTTTCTATATAATGGAATGTTTATGCCACCGAAGGGTTTCAAATGGCATAACTTTGGAATAAAAACTTGCCGATCCCCAAAGTGACTCTAAACAGAATCAGGCAAAGCGTATATAACCAAACAAATAATCTTAATCTAATTTTGTCTTTTTAGTCCCCATTTTTTAAAAACAATGATTCTTAGTGAAGTTACAGAAAGCAGTACTGGCAGCAATTTCATTGCTATGATATCAGTGATGAAAAGGAAATAGGAACCAGTCACTGATCATTAAATCTTTTTATAATCCACTAAAACATCGCAGCTGATTTCTCCAGCCCCATTAACCTCTTGCATTTAAGTTTTTGTTAATAAAACACATCTCTCAGTCACAGAACAATTTAAAGCTAGTCCTCTGACACTAGACTAGATTTCAAATAATGTTTAACTTTCATATAAATACTAGGGCAGGTTTTACCTTTAGTAATTCATTTCTTTGCATTACACTGATTACACTGGTGGAGCTCTCCAAACAAAGTAATTTGTTTCCAAATGAAATCAAATAAGGTAACTGTATTCATTGAAGAGTAATATTATTTATTTTCTATTATATCACTGTGCACAAATATTTATCCCTACTTGCTATACCAACCCGTACATACAATTGAAGTCCACAAGTTGTATATATCATGCCCTGTATTCCACTATTTTTCTGCCTGGAATTCTGTCCCAGTTCCCCCATTGATCAGTAAGATTCCTTTTTCCCCTCCTAAGTACCAAGTGGAAACTTCATATGCTTGAGACATCCTCATGCCACCCACAGTGACTGAGGCCATCCCTTAAACAGAAGGTATACACCGTCTAGAAAAGCAGCTCTCTTCCTTCCTTATCTCACACTTACTTATCCTGCTTTGAATTGTTCACATGTTGATTAGTATGTGTGCCATTTATTTCCAAATATATTTTAAGTTTATTGTTCAAAGATTCATATCTCCTATTTCTCCCAATGCCTGTGGGTCAAATGTATATCAACAGCAATTTAATAATTTATTATTGTCATATAGAGCAGGTTTTTACTACTATACTATACTAATATACTATACTACAAGTGATGAATTGAAGTTTTTAGTATTTTTTTTCTAAATAGATTTATAATTTTCCCATATCTCCACTTAGGACCACTTTCATTCTAATCTTTCTCAATCATAAAAGGAAGATATAAATGATAAGGTTACATGAAAAACTATTTTTTAAATAAGACAGGGTTTTATATATAATAAATAAATAATAAAATAGAGGAACAAAATATCTTTTATTCTTATCCTCATTCTTCAGTCACAATATAAAAAAGTCAAAGGTTCTGTATATTTATTACTCAAATGAACTCAAATAGATTTAATTGTGAACATGTGATTGGTGGGCTACATCTGTGCATTTAGGGAATATAAACTGCAGTTACCTAATTCAAAATGGCATTTTTTCCATTTCTGTTTGCATTATATTTATGGAGTCCCTGTATTTTGGTTTAAAAAATATAGACCTTATATACACAAATACTCAAATCCTACTCATATGTTTCTACCAAATCATTGAGTTTATACACTTAAGTTGTATTGATGTTTTGCTAAAATGTAGGTTGTACAAATTGTTTTAATGGCTTGTTAAAATGTTCTGCCAACAAATAATTTTTAAGAAGACAGAAAGTGAATAGTGATCAAGGACTTCATCATAAAAATAGACTTAAGCAAGGACACATGAGTCAATCTTTCAGCACTATGAAGTATGTTTTTTAATGCTTAGTTTTAGATATATAGAAGCTATACCATTGGGGGGCAGGATATAGGACCTGTAAATAAATTTGAATAGAACTGTCATTAAACAATGAGTTCAATAATTTCTGGAATTAGTCTGCATATTTTGATTTAGCCTCTAGTGTTATCTACTCAAGATTTGGAGAATTAAGTCCTCACTATTTTACAAAGAGGTAATATATAAAGGATTTGGACTTGGCAGCTAGACTGTCTGACCTGAAACCTGGATCTGCTACTACTTAATATACTAGCTTGAGAACTTGGGGAATGCCCTTAACCTCTCTGTGCCTTAGTTTTACATCAGCAAATAAAGAAAAGAGTATTTTGAGAATTAAATGTCTCAATACTTATATGAATTCCCAGGATAGAGTAAGTATTCAACACATGTTATTATTATTCTTAAATTTTCGTAAAAATACAGCTTTGCTCTTGTTCTGACGCCCACACAGTGCACATATGAAGACTATAGAAAGATCAGTCTTCAATGATTCAAGCATCAAAGGACCTAAATAAGTTTCTTACTCAATTATTGCCTTTCTTGAAAAAAAAAAATTTTCTTACTGACCTATGCTTTTCTCTATAAAATTCTGATTCACAAATATGTTTTTTTTTTTAATTCTCTTAGGGAGAAGACCTCTATACAAAGGTCAAGAATTAAAAAAATATATATGTCTCTTTCACATTAGAATATTCTGTCCTTCAGTGCCTTTCCCACTGCTTGTGATTTTTATCTGCCTCTATGAAACCTGCCTCCACTCAGTCTATGTCTCACTCCTTCTCTCTGCTCTCACATACTACATTTCCTGGTCTTCTGAGGTTCAAAGACAAGCAGTAAAATCATAGCTGTTTCATACATTAATATAGAGAACACTCATCTTCCTAAATTTAAAATAACCAGATAGTCTCAAAATGGGAATTTTCACAGATTATTTCCAATATAGTTGTTACTCTAAAATGTTAAAACCAGATTGTAAAATTGTAATTCATTCATAACAAAACATTCTCATCTTCCTATATTCTTTTGCAACTACTTGATAGAGGTGTATTTTAGGGAGTATTTAGTTCATTTGATGTTTTTGGAAGTTTCACTATATTTGTTAGTATAGGAATAGGGGCTCTGCAGCCCAGTCCCTAACAGGCCACAGACCAGTACCCTGGTCCATGGCCTTGGGGTTGGGGGCTGTAACCTTAAACTACTTGGGAAAACATAATTACTTCTCTTCAAGCTATTCAATTTTATGCATTTCTCTTTCACTTCTTTTTCATATCTGCCTTTTTTATTATCATTTATTTTATTCTAAGCAATTTTTCATTATTATACAACCTAAGAAATGCCTAACTGACAAGCACATGTGTACAGAGGGAAGTAAAACTCAATAGAAATCAAGTAGAGAGGAGGAAGGAGGAAGAGATGAGAGAAAAATAACCTACCTAATGAGTACAGTGAACACTATCTGGGTGACAGGCACACTTTTAACCCTGACTCAAGCATTACAAAAGTGATCCATGTCACCAAAACATTTGTACCCATGTAATACTTTGAAATAAGACAAAAAAAGAAATGCCAATTATGAAAACAAAGTGATAAACTAGCAAAGATCAGTATTGTGCTTATCAACATAAGTGCCGATCAGAAGCTGACTCAGGTGAAATTAAAGATTAGCCCTCTGGGTCTATGTGAGGGCTGGGAGCTGCAGAGGGCTCAAGGTAAGGAGGGGCAGGAGACTGTATTCAAGTAGCATTTCCCTGTGAGCATTTCTAGTGAACTGCCTCGAGTTACTACAATAGACCTGTAACTCCAAGCCTCCTGTCATTGTTGTGATTTGTTTTCTCATTCTAAATGAATGTTCACTTTTGTATATAATTTGTAAGTAAGGTTTTATATATTTTTTTTTATTTCAAAGCCCTCCCTGCTTTCAGAAATCATATATACTTCAGACCTCACAACACTTGGATCTATCCTGTTCTCCCATATTGGCTGATCTTTCTTTTGATAAAGCCCCTTCCTGCTGTAGTCTTCTTTGGCATTTGAATAAATAAACTAATTCATACTAGTATTAATAACAAATACAAACAATTCAATAACATTTTAAAATTTTCAATGCAACTCACATATGTGTAGGCCCTCAAAACAAAATGTAGATAAGGGGGATATTTATATTACCCTGCTAATATAAATGAAAAAAACTTAGATTGACAGATGTTAATGCATGAAGAGACTTTCCATTGAGCTCAAGTTGAGAACAGGTAAAGAGGTGGGCTAGTGCTATTTTGATACAATCTTCCATTTCTGAAAAATGCATTCTTTATTCTGGGAGGTCAGGATTAATTTTGGAAGAAACTAGGTTCTGCGTGATATTTATCAATATTTTTCTTACCCTTCTCTACACTAAATGAATGACAAAAGAATACTAGATGTCTAAACAACAAGAGAATTGAAAAGTGAAAATTAAACATATCAAGTATGTAAACAATAAATATAGCTGCCTTATTCTGAATTTTTTAAAAGGCAGTCACAATTTAATTGTTAAAGCTAGAGGTTTTTCTAAATTTTGTTTTTGTTTGAATTTCAACTAAATAATAATCATTTGGTTATATGTTATTTTTTCCTTATTAACTCAATTTAAATGATTTAGAAATATTTTCTACAGGATGATAGCTTTTATTTTTAAAAATAAGCTGCATAGCTGTGGCGTCCCATAGAGAAATAGCAGCGATACCACACAAGGTGGTTAAACAGCTTATGAATTAAGCTCTATATAAGCAAATTTCTTGGTAAGTAATTTATATTGTATGGTAAACTTGTATCCAACTAGAACAGCAAATTAAAACATTAATCACATCTGTAAAATTTAGGGCCTTGTGCATACAGAAAAAAATATTAGGGAAATACATTTTCTTGTATTGCTGAAATAAATATTCCACATATGGAAGCCAGTCTAATCCTTCTCATTATAGTGTGGATGAAGATGAACATTAAGCCCATATAACATTTCTTCCTGAATTAGTCGATAGCTCATTTTAGTAGGTAGCACATATTTCCAAACCTGAAATGCCCATGTTCAGTCAGATTTGCAGTCCCCTTTTCCCTCATTGCTCAGGCTTTCCATCACTGTTAGGTAACCACTGTGATTATTCTATATCCCATACTGATGAGATGGCAAAACAGTTACAAGCTTTCTTCCCTGCATTAAGCAGGTTGTAAGCCATGGAAAACTAACTTGCCCTGAAATTATCAAGAATTCCAGCACTCTGTAGCTGCACCAATGCAGGCAGCCTGCCAAAACACAACCAAGACACCAGCCCCTATTCTCAAGCACATTTTAATCCAGCTGTTCCTCACAAAACATCCAGCATGCTTTGATTTACTGCTTTACTTAATTAGGATGTAGAGTATGGGAGACCATCTTACACACAAGATAAGCATCCTGAATGATATTTTAAACTTTATCAAATGCAGTGGGGATTTTTTGTTAGTTTGATTGTGTTTTTTATACTCATAAGCAGATATTGAACTGTGTGTGCAGTATTGCTGCGTTTCTGGCATTAACAAACTGAAACTAAACATGAAGGTTGATTGTACACAGAAGAAAGCAAAAACAAACATATTTCCAACTGCCATTCTAAATATGATCAAGCTTTCCATTCTAAAGTGAAACTGCTACTGTGACAAACTCTATTGAACCTGGTTCAGGAAAGAAAACAATAACATTTTTCAAACTCTGGATGTCCATTTAGAATTTTAGGGGTTTGAATGAAATTCAGAAGAGGTTTCTACATTAAGGAAGTAGCTGTGTTGCTATTAGGCCTTTGCTCTGAACACATAGCTTCCCTGAGAGACCAGTCCAGGTGGGTTCAAACAGAGCCTCCACCCATTCTAGCATTCAGAATATGTGAGGGTTATCTAACAGAGGAAATTTTAAAACTCAGATTTAAATGTGTGGACAAAAATTTTAAGCATAGGCACCATAATCTCAGTGTTCCTTATAGATAAGAAAAAAAAAAAAGAAGATAAAGATAGTGAAACATTGAAAAATTTGATAATACAGGGTGCTCAGGGCTCTATGATAAACTAATCTATAATATCACAAAATTAAGTTAGGACCTTTGCTTGTTATTCAGTAATGAGTTATTCAAAAGAAATTTTATTTCCTTAAAAGTTCTAAAATTGCTCCCCCAGATGAGATAATACATTACATAGTACCTATACTTTAGCACCACATATAACATAATCACGATTTAAATAATCAATTGAATGTAAGGTTTTGTTGAATCCACAAAAAATAAAACATTCGATTTCCAGTGAGTTTTTAATCCATATGTTTCCTCCAATTTCACATCTGTTTTTTCCAAATGTAAAACATACCAGGAGCAGAAAAAAAAATTAACCAAAAGAGGAAAGAAAGAAAAAGAAACAAATTTTCCCTAAAAAAAAAAATACTATATTTAAAGTTTAATATATTGGGGTTTATAATTTTATAAAGCTAATTTTTGTAATATAAGAAACAGTATACAGAATATAAATGATTTACATTGTACACTAACAAAACTCTAAATTATTTATACCCTTTCATGGTCATATTTCATGACCAACAGAGAAATATTATCTTTGTAAATGACAACAATATTGGTGAACTATTTTAATCAGTACATACTTGCTTACTTTTGTTTGTATTTTAGCATTTTATATTTACACACTTGCAGAGAATAACATGGAATGTTTTTCTTCCAAATGTTTATTTCAGTTCTTTAATGGTTAATTTAGATTCCATGCAACTCTTAAATGATTATGTAAAGTGTCTTTTTGAGTGCATATATGTGATATTAAAACAGTTTGGTAGAAAAATATTCAGCCAAACCTGGTTTGATATTACTTAGGATAAAAGAAATACCTTTCAGATTATTTTTTTCCTAGTGAGTAATTGTTTTGGCACCATGCATGGCATTATCTGTGTTCATATTCCAAAACTTATTCTTATCATTCTTATAATTCTTAATCAATAAATTTTTACCACATAGCTTTCCAAATGTATATTGTATAACTTAAAATATTTGCTTATTGAGCAATAATCATTACAAGTGACACTGCTTCATAAATCGGTGCATATAGCCAAAGACGAAAAGAAGAACAAAGAGAAGGAGAAGTATTTAAAAAATGTAGCCTCAGAAGCTACAAACCAGAGACACAGATACCAAAGTAGGATTCACAGCACACTAGTTCTGAAAGATGCTTAGTTGAAACAAAACATACATATTGAGGCCAAATAATTTTGATAACATGGTATACTATAACTTCAAAGTTTCATAATGGATTAATATTCTAATACATAGTGAAGACTCTACAGAGTTGCCTAGGAAAGAAACACTTTTCATTTTGTTCACTACTGTGGGAGACATGGATATTTACCTCCCAGATCCCTATTCAAGGAAGCATGTGCTACCCAGCTGCAGGAAGGGCCTCCAGGAGATAGCCCCAGACTTCAGCTCTGTAGCATCTCCCATCTGATATCTGAGCCAGAGGCCCCACCATTCTGATCTAATGCACAACTCTCTGACAAACAATCCTTGCTCCCCTGCACCTCTCCAGGTTTTCTGATGCTTTGTCTCAAGCATTTGCTACCATTCAAATTCTTCTGCCCAATAGGGGCTGGTTCCTCCCCTTCTCTACAAAAGTGTTAATCTCCCAAACTCTGTCTCAAGATCTAATTCAAAAGAACCAGGCCTAAGAAAACTATCATCTAAGAACATAGTTTGACCATATGATGCATTCCACAGCACCTGCTTTGGGGAAAGCTGAAATAAGGGTTTGAAGACACAGCCCCTTCACCAAGACTAGGAACAAGGTGCACTATATCTAATCTGAAAATAATTTGACTTTTTACTTTTGTGTCTGAGTCCTTCAGCAAAGAAATCAATGAATTTTTCTCTCTTGGACCTGTCCTTCAGTCTTCATAATTTTACTGCAAGTATAATCTGGAATTTTTTCTCGAGTGAAATTAAAGTTGTGGTTTTGGTGTGTGCTTAAGTCCTTACATATTATAATCCAAATTTATTTCAAGAATATGGCTTTCAGTTACTTTTAGGGCCTGGAATAAGATCAAATGGTTTGCTCTCTCAGTGAAGGTATGAGCACAGTAGCACTTACACATTTCTTAATATATTTAACATATTTATTCTGAGTACTTTATCAGGAATCATTTAAACATTGACCAAAAATACTATTAAACTATAAGATATTCATCACCACTAAAATCACTTTCATTCTTGCACCCCTAACTGATTAGTAATTAGAATTAGATTTTAGGACACAAGTTCATTACAACACTGTAACAAGCAATTTGCTGCTTTGATGATTCTTGTTACTAACTTAATATTTTAGTTTAAAATGGTTTTTATTTCAATTCTAAGGAGTATAACTTCTAAATATTCATTTTTCACAGAGATAAGGTATTATCATCAAATATGAAACATTTGACCTGAAGTTGAAACATTTTAATAGACATGAAAAGAGCCCAAAAGACAAATCTTTATTAGAACAAATTAAAATCCTCGCATTCTGCAACTTTTCTATATGAACTTTAATAAAGGGAAGAAATTTTTCATCTTTCCCTATTTGAAATCTAGATAGTCCGTGTTATGACATGACAAAGAAAACAATTTGCATATGCATACTAAGTATATATTTAGTAAATTTAAATATGGTTGCACCCTAGATTTGAAATCAGGTTAAATTTAATAGTCATCATTTTAAGAATATATTTTTGATTTTTCATTTCTAAGATTTATTTGTGGTTATGTATAAAATGATTATTTTCAAACATCTAGTGAACAATTTTACTAATCTATTTTGACAAATACAATGAGCTCTGTTACCATTGCTGAGTAATAATAGACATGTTCTATCTCCAGGCTGTATACACATTTATTAAGCATGAACATATTATGGAGAACATATATTAAATATTTAGAACTTGTAGCCAAAAGTAAACAAAGAAATGAAAAGAATGACCCAGAAAGATTATCAAATAAAAATGTGAACTTCAACCACGATACCAGAATAGAGAAGGTGGTGATAAATTTCCATTTCTTCAGTATAAGTAGAACTTTAATTTTCTTTCATTTTTGGAGATGGGGTGGAGTCTCAACACCTTAACATATTTTATCATGAGGGCAAAAGGAGTGTTAAATGGTTTTACTCAAGCTTACAGCACACAGCTCTATGCTGCTAGGTGTACCAGTAATTCAGTTGCAAGTAAGCTAATGAAGAAATTAAATCACTTGCCTTTTTCTTGTCTCTTTCTTAAAGAGGTTGCATTTTGTGCTGACAGTGCATAGCTGATAAAATAGCAATTTTTGAAAAGCTTGCTCATTTAGCTACTCTCAGAACCCCTGCTGACATCACTGACATTTTCTCCAAATATGCAAATACTGTAAGTCACTTTCTAAGACGCATGCATATATTTCCAAAAATGTTATTATTTTATGATCAACTAGGCATAAATGCAGAAGCAGGCTAGTTTGCTGGCTTTGTAATGCCACACTCATGAAATGACTTTTTTTAAAAAAAATGAGGTTTGGTAGGAAACTGTCACAGCCTCGTAGATCTTTAAAGGTGAGTTATTCCTTTTATATAGAGTGGGGCTTATTTTAAGGCTTTCCCATTATGTAAACATAAAAATAGGAGGTAAAAGCCCGTAAGCTCAGCAAACTTAAATATCTGGGTGACAATGGCAATATTATTGTTAAACTCAACACACAACTTTTGAAATACAGTGCAGATGCAGTAGGCACGAATACTATCTTATTTAAATGTCTGTATTAAGCACAACCACTCTCTGCTAAAAATGGGGAAAAAACAAACAAGTCATATTCATCAAAGTAATTGTGTAGGTACTTTCAGTACCAAAATGCCTAGAATGAAGGATTGAACTGCTAACGGCAGCAGTGACAGCCATGAATCATGGTAGGCTACTCCGGGGCCTTTACCACCATAAAACAAAAGATGTAGATGAAAAATGCTGCAATTAAGTGATTTGATTTCTGCCCCCTTTTTCCTACTGCATTCGTGCATGGCTGCACAGCAAAGATTGATGGGAAAAATTACTCTACGTGATCTCTGACAGAGCCTTGGAACAATTCTATAAGGGGGAAACATACAAATCAAACCAGCTTTCTTGTATTCAAACAAAATAATACATATAAAGCAAATACTTTAGCCTATATCCAAAGCACCAAAATTTGCATGCACACATAAATTGTTGAGAAATGCTCTGCTATCAAAACCAAACTCATGGATTTTCCAGCTAGTTGGGTTATACTGATATTTGTTTAAATAAATATTCAATCAGTACTGCCGAGTGGCATCCTCAATATGTCTGTGCTCTGAGAACAAATTACAGATACAAATTTGTGGAGGTAAAACATTCTTATCTTTTATATCAATAAATTATTAATGAAAATACACACAAAATAAAATAATAGAAAATTTCACTGACTATTCAACTCCCCTGTCATTATAATCATTTAGAGGGACATTTTTAATGGGTATTCACAACTCAGTTGGGGTCCTACATACAAAAGAATCATACTTGAATGCCAGGCAATATTTTATTGTGGTTGGTATATATGTTTAAAAGATGCTAAATTTGAAATATCCACTGAATAAAATAAACAATACTGCTAATATGTAGAAAAGATAATTCCTATTATCAGAGGCTAAAGTAAAATTACTTGGGTTTCATTTCCTGAGGAGAAGTCACTCAGTCTCAGTCCACTGTGAGAAATGTACAGTCAATTTAACTTGAATTTGTAGAATAGAATTTCTCCCTCCCCTGAAAAGGGAAGAAGATGTGTATACTTGACTTTGTTATATGTACTGAGATTGTATTTAAAGGCTGCTAGTATAGTGATGTTGAACTGGGTAAATTCATACATTCTGTCTATAAACATTTATGCATCTGTCTTTCAGATATTGGGGTACTTTAAATAATAAATTGATGACAGGGTTTTGAAAACAGTAGATAGTTTCAGTACTACTATTGATTTCTGCCTAGTCAGAAACTTTTAAACATACATTCTTCTGAAACTACTAAGGCTTCTCAGGGAATTATCTCCCAAAAGGTGTTACCATTGCTAATGTGCTTAATTGTTGTGGTTCTCTTTCTGCCTGCCACAATAGGAAACCTCAGGGTCCCAAGGCCAGAATTTATTAGTGGATTCCCTGACTTTAATAATGGGAAAATCTGTGAAATACTACTAGCATGGTTTGATGAAACATCACAGATTTGGGAATCAGGAGACCTGGGTTCACCACTAGTTAATATTATATTAGGTTGAGCCATATGAAATCATTCTCTTTGTAGGTTAAAAATGGATAAGTATCACAATTATAAGTGGTTCAACCTTTATTAGTTTGGTAGAGGGTAAGCACTTAGCTTCCACTCCCTAGGCATAAAATAGGTAAAGTGACCATTTCTAATTCTTATAAGCAGGTACTTAATATGCTTTAGTAAAATGTATATATTTTTTTATTTTCATCTGCTTGGTAATCATTCTTATGCTTTACTAATGATTATTAAATAAGTCAATAGCCATTATCAATTTACCAAGCTATAACGACTATATCTTAACTAATCAAGATAAATCTAACTCTATTATAAATTCATTCAGTGAAATTTCCTTAAGAATTCAACTAATTTCTTCCTTTTATAAATGAATTTTTAGTGTATCTATTGGGACACTTAAAAGATTTCCCACTTTATTTTTAGTATATCATCTCTTTCTTATATAAAAACAAAGAATATAAGTAGTAAAAAAATGCCTGAGGATAATATGGAAATTTAAATAAAATATTAATAATCATAAATGTTCTGTGACTGAACTCAAAACTTGGTTCTGAGCTTCCTGGCAGACTGAATAAAAGAGGAAAAAACATGTTGATGTCCTTCCATGTGTTTCATCTTTCACATTTAGATTCTTAAGTTCAGGAAGCATATTTTCTAATTCATTTGGATATTCTGAAATAGTCTCTTCCTTTTTCTCCTCCTACTTCTTTTGTCATTTTTCTTTTACAATGGGATTTGTTGCAAGCAACTAAATAAAGCAGTGTAGAAATCTACATTTTATAGAGAACTCCCATTATTATATCATTCAATATTTTATATATGGGGATACATGGTGGTGTATAGAAAAGCTCTTGTAACATAACCACAAATTTTAAAAAAGGGTCAATATAGACTTTAAATACTTAACCCCCCAAATACCAGCACAATTAAGTTACTTTTGTAGAAATAAGAATACCATAGTTAGATATATGTTATCCTAAGAATTTTAGATTATTTCCATAGTGTCAATAATATAGCTACTAAAATGAGAAATGTAATATACATATTCTATTCTTTGTTTTAACCTAGGTATGATTGGCATACAATAAACTGAACAAATTTAAAATATAAAATTTGATAAGATTTTATATATGCATACACTCATGAAACTACTACCATAATCAAAATAATGAACACATTCATCACTCCAAAAGTCTTCTCAAGCCTCTCCCCTTCCCCTACTGAGATATATTTTCTGTCATTGTAGGTTAGTTTGTACTTTCTATAATTTTATATAAATGAAATCATACAGTTTGTATTCTTTTTGGTCTGGCTTCTTTCAGTCAACAAAATTATTTTTAAATTAGTCCATGGTATTGTATATATCATTAGTTTTCTTGTTGTCAGTGTTGAGTAGTGTTCTCATTTTTTTAAAATCTGTTCACCTGTTAATGGATATTTGGGTTGCTTCCAGTTTGGGATATTACAAATAAAGATGCTATGAACATTCATCTTTTCTTTTAATACTGTTAAGAGAATGAAAAGCCACAGACTGGGAGAAAATATTTGCTAAGCATACATTTGATGAAGGACTTGTATCCAGAATACATAAAGAACTCTCCAAACTCAGTAATAAGAAAACACAACCCACTACAAATGGGTAAAATATTTGAAGATATTATCAAAGAAGATATACAGATGGCAAATAAGTACATATAAAGATGCTCAAAATCATTAGTCATAAGAAAAGGTAAACTTAAAGCACAATGAGATTCTCATCTACTGGAAATTTTTTTAAAATTTTTTTATTTTAGCATATTAAAGGGGTACAAGTTTTAAAGTTACGTATATTGCCCATACCCCCTCCCCCCTCGAGTAAGAGCTTCAAGAATGTCCATCCCCCAAACGTTGAACATCTTACTCATTGTGTTTTTATATACCCATCTCCTCCTCCCCCCTCCCTCCTGCCCGACATCCGATAAATGTTATTCCTATATCTCCACTTAGGTGTTGATCTGTTAATAACAATTTGCTGGTGAGTACATGTGGTGCTTGTTTTTCCATACTTGAGATAACTTCACTTAGTAGAATGGGTTCCAGCTCTATCCAGGAATATACAAGAGGTGCTATATCACCATTTTTTCTTAAAGCTGAGTAGTACTCCATGGTATACATATACCACATTTTATTAATCCACTCATGAACTGATGGGCACTTGGGTTGTTTCTACAGCTTTGCAATTGTGAATTGTGCTGCTATAAACATTCGAGTGCAGATGTCTTTTTCATAAAGTGACTTTTGATCTTTTGGGTAGATGCCCAGTAGTGGAATTGCTGGATCAAATGGTAGATCTATTTATATCGCTTTGAGGTGTCTCCATATTGCTTTCCACAGAGGTTGAACTAGTTTGCAGTCCACCAGCAGTGTAAGGGTGTTCCTCTCTCTCCACACCCACGCCAGCATTTATTGTATGGGGACTTTTTGATAAAGGCCATTCTCACTGGAGTTAAGTGATATCTCATTGTAGTTTTGATTTGCATTTCCTTGATGATTAGAGATGTTGAGCATTTTTTCATATGTTTGTTGGCCATTATTCTGTCTTCTTTTGAAAAGTTTCTGCAGACGTACCAAGTGAAATTAGAAAGTCCCATACACTACACATAGGAATGTAATATGGCACAGCTTCCTTGGAGTTTGACAGTGTCTTTAAAAGTTAAAGATACATCTATCACATGATTCAGAAATCAACTGAATCCACTTATTATTAGTAAAATGTAATCATTATCAAAGCTTGAGGCAAGGAGAGAAGTATACTCCTCTCTTGACATAATCTCTGTTAAAGCTTATCTCCCTGCCCTTTTAACAATATAAGATTTAAATACCACTATATGCCATTGATTTCCAACTTTATATGTATATTACAGGCTTCTCCATCAAAAACTAAACTTGAATATCAAATGCTTATTGGATTAACCTATTAAAAGTAGTTCTTACTAGGTTTTTCTATCTCAGAAAATAGTACTCAATCTACCAAACTGCCTGAGCCAAAATTCTAGGAAACAAGTCTGATGCCTTCCCTTCTCTCATCACCTCATTACTATCTCCTGTATTCAACCAATCAATAAGATCTGTTATCTCTACCTCCAAAATGTGTCCAGAATCTGCCCAGTTCTTTTCAGTTCCATTGCTACTTCTTTAAGTTCAAATTTCCATAATCTTTCATTACATTGTTATAGAAAATTCCTAATAGCCCTGTTTATTTCCACTTGAAATCCTGACCTGTACAGTTCATCCTTCTGACAGCATTGAGAAAATTCTTTGAAAAACTTATATCACTCCTTGTCCTAAGCCCTCTAATGGCTTCCTTTTCCATTTAGGATAAAATCCAAACTCCTTACCAAAACCAAATCAGCCATCAAGTTCCTGGCTTTCTCATACCCTACTCAAATCTCTCACTGCTCTAGAAACTCTGACCTTCTTTATGTTCCTCAAACACTTCAAGGTCATTCACACCTTTGGGCATTTGCACTACACTTGGTGTCCCAGATTTCTTTAATGCCTGGTTCCTTTTTGTCATATAGTTGTCTGCTCCAATACCATCTCTCCAGTGAATTTTCCCTGACTACCAAATCAAAATTAGCACCCGTATTCCACTGTCTTATTCCATCACAATAGTATCTTATTAATTTATTTATTTTCTTGTGTGTTGTCTATTTCATTTCCTCTAGGACATTGTTGATACAGTCAAAATATTGATATCTTGTCAATATTGTTCATCTTACATCTGTAGGATACAGAACAATGCTTGGCAAGTCAATTTATATTTGTTGAATGAATTATGTTTGGAAGATACATTTATGTGGAAGTTAAAAGTACTTTACCCCCAAATACTTTCTTATGTTTTGTTTTTTTATTTAATTTACTTATAAGAAAAAAATCCAAAGCTAAGGAATAAATTCAAAAACAGAAAAAAAGAGAAACACTAAATTTGAATGCAAATTCTTATCATAGTATAAGAGTTCTTATATTTTTCATTTTAACTGATTGGAAGGTTAGGGAACTGTTGCTTGATATGACAATCATTCTGGGGAAGAACACTAAAGCATAAAGCAGGCAGTCATACTGCAGTCTTCTGTCTCCATTAATCAAGTTTATGGCAGCCACATGTAGCACCACCAGATGTTGGAACTTTTAGTGCCTAGAAAATCTCAAGTTTACTCTAGACAGCCACTAACTGGGGGTACAGAGCAAGTCACATTACTGCTCTGTAATCCACAGGGGTTAAATAAAATCTCCTAGGTCCAGCCGCTACAACCCCAGAAACAAATATCCTCTTTGATTAAACCTAGGGGTTTGGGGTGTCATGCAATCTTGTTAAAGGGAGAAAAATGACAGGACCCTACAAAAAAGTAAATTTTCATTTCTATCTTAGTAATGACACTATCCTAGAACATCAATCCCTTCCTTTCAAAATAGTGGTTAATGCAGCATTCAAAAGACAATGCCCTATCATGCAGAACATATGAAAAATGGAAGCAGCAAAGTCAATGACCTATGTGACTGGTTGGTCATGGTGGAATCTTTAAGTGAATAAGGTTTCTGAAAGTACAGCCAGCCACAGAGCACACGAGCTGGAGTGAAGAGGTGAAAAACACAGAGCAGGAACATGCAGTAACCACAAGGAAAGTAAAAGTCACAAAGAGAGCCCAGAGACAGTGGCCTCTAAAAGAGAAAGGGATGGGATAATAATGGAGGACAGTCCCTTTAGTGTGCCAGAGGAAGAAATCGTGTAGGGAAAAGGGGAAGAAGGCAAAGGGCTAGCAGGTAAGACTTTGAATTGCTAAAAATGGAACACAGAAAAAAAGCCATCTGTAAATTTTCCCTATTTCACGTGGCAAAATGAGCTAGAAGAGATCTACTGAGAAAACCAAGCATAATTCATGTATGAGGAGAGTTTAAAGGAAAGAATTACTACCTTTACCACACACTGTTAATTATGTTTAAATTAACCGATTCATAAATACAGTCATTAGTTTATAGATGATGTCAGATCTGTTTATCCATTACATAAAATCATTTTTAAATTTGTTTCAATTTATAAACCTTATTAGATAATTGGCTATTTCCCATATACTACAGCTTTGGATACCAATCTTGTGCCAAGAAGAAAGGGCATATTATTCTTGTTTGATCTGCTATAACCCAACTTCTCTGGCAACAGAGCGATAGGAGGACAATCAACTGGAATAGTGAAAAGGCTGAGTATGAATGAACCAATAAAAAAATAAAAATTGAAGATGAAGTAGACAAATACTTATTTTCTTTAGTATAGAAACAGTAGGAATTGTCTTACCAAAAAGAGTAGAAAAGAAAATGGATAAGTTTTTCTTCAGGACAAAAATTAACCTAGAGTTTTTGAGAGAGTGAGAAATATTTCCCTTCTCTTGGGTTTCTAAGTGCTTATAGAGGAAGGAGAAAACTAATCTAGGTGGATAGAAAAAAAAAATAATGTTAAAAGACATTTTAATCACTGATACGGTATCTAAAAAATAACCTTAAGAAAACACACAAAATCTTACATGAGTTCTCATATCCTTTGCCCATACTTTTTGAACTGAGATTCCCAAAGAATAATCTGTGAGAATTCACGTGTATTCTTTAGCAAATATGTTCTGACTTTATTCTTCAAAGCCAGCAAGGGCTAAGATATGCCAATTAAAGTTACCTATCTCTGTATCTACATCTATAAATCTGTCTATCTAAAAAAATGCCTTTAGAAATCAGGTGGATACAAAAACCAAGGGGATAATAATGTACAATTTATCTATAGTTGTGGTATATGAATATTGATTTGGGAAACCTAAATCAAATACAAGCAAAAGATTATCTTAATTTCTACAATTTTTTACTGAAATTAAATTATCTGAAATTGCCTCGAGTTTTTGAGGCTATATATTATGCAAAAATATTTTCTTTATTTTGTTTATATTTCAGAATTACAGGGGTACAAATGTTTTAGCGACAAGAATTGCTTTTGTACAGTTTGAGTCAAAGTTATGATCTTTTTTAGGTAGTAAAATCATACTAGCTCACAGTCAGTTATGAAGAAACATTTTCAATATTCACTCAACAAACATTCACTCAAAAGTTTCCTTTATGCAGGATGTGCTGGGCCCTATGCTCAGGGTTGTCATTCCCTTGGAGAGCAAGAAAAGAACTTTTTATCATGTTCTATATTCTACAAACTGCAATTTAACATTTATATCCTCAACATAGATGTGAAGCCCCCAAGACAAAAATTATAGTTTTGATCTCAGATTATCTCTCAAACCTACTCAGGCTAATTTTTTAAATGCATTCTGGTATATAATATTTAAGGGTTATGAGAACTTCAACTATATTTAATTTAAAAAATGTTATTCATTTAGTTTCCTTTCATATAGTTGATCCATATTATTCAGAGTACTACTTAGTGATTTTTTTTAAATGTAGAGACTCAGATTTAATAGCATGCAATGTCTTCTACTAAAATATAAAATCTGGCCATATTCATTATACTTTAATGATCTTTCCAATAGCATGATGTAATTAGTATTTTTAAGTTCACATGTCTTAAAATCTGATGTTGTAAATGGCTTTAGGAAAATAATCTCTTAGTTTCTAAAAATTCATTATTTTAAAATTTACTATACAATATCAAGAGCTAATCTGAAACATCAGCCAAAGAACACATTTTTTCTAGTCTCATAGTCTAAATGTATAATAAAATGTACCCTGTCATTTCATCTCAAGCATTTACTGGTTGTAAGTTATACATAAACCAACCGTGTATGAATCAATGTATAGTGCTAAAATTTAACATTTTAAAACTAAATAGGTTTAAATTAAGAGAGTATATGACACTAAGGAGATCAATCTTTAAGATTGTTAAAGTAGGAATAAATATAAATAAAACTACTGTGTTTAATTTTTATAACTTTTCAAATATACTTTTTTGAATTAAACAAACTTCTTTATTTAAAAATATTTTGCTCATTATTTTTATCATCAGTTCTCTAGGTACATTTAACTTTAGCCTATATTTCATCTGGAAAATTAAAAGTTTACAAGTTTTTTTAAGTAAAAATAATTTACTTTCTTGAAAATAATTGTCCCTTCTTTCTACATAAGTTAAACACAAAGAACTCAGCATACTAGTCTATAAATAATGAAATTTTTAAAATAATCTTTGTGTTTTTTCAAATAGTACATAGGTGCAATAACTAAATTTCTTGATTCTATAACACGTTTAAATTATAAGAGATAGGTTCATAATTTGCACAATTGAAGTTATAAGTGATAGATTAGCATTATTATTAAAGATTTACCCATACCTTGGATAAGAAATATTAACAACATTAATAGTTACCATTTATTATGCACCTACTAAGTCCCAGGCCTTATCCTAGGCCCTTTTGCATGCATCATTTTTAATAGTCACAACAGCCCTGCAAGGTATAGGTTATTTTTTCATTTTTACAGCCGGTACAACTGTGATTCAGTCTGGGTAAGTACTTGCTTGAGGCCAAACAAGTGGAAGAGCTAGAATTCAAACTCAAATCTCTATCACTTCTGCTTAGGAGCTTTTGACTTCATTCATCTATGATAAATTATATGTAAATATGTTTCCTAATTTTTGAAAATTCACTATCAATTAAAATATTTTCAAAAGCAACATCTGACAGCAAAGCAGACACAGGCTTCATTAAAATACTGAGACATTTGAGGACCATGCAGCTGATGTTAAAAATGCCCAAAGTTTGAATTTTATAACTTCACTGTTTGTAGTAGTATAATCAAGTTAGTTGACACAGAAGTGATTTCAATTTCATTTTCTTTATTTTTTATTTTTTTTACTTTTTAAAAGGGGATTTATTTGAGAAACAAAAACATGACAGAATGTATCATAGGCCAATTTACACAATAAAGTAGGCAATAATAACATACATATTTTTGCAGGCATAAACACTCAGTTATACTAATGACAGTAGCAGAATAACATCTAGAACAGTTATTAGCAGATGAACCATATTCATAAAGAACTAGGTCAAAAAGGGAAATGTATAAATGCGTATCACCATGGTTGGTAATTTTATGCACCCAGCTTAATAACTGCAGTCATCTGAAATACCATGATGAATAATCTTTTTGAAGAGATTGATCAAAAACCTCAACGGGTCACCACCATATATGTAGTTGCCCAAAGAGCTGAGATCTTGAGAATTTTTTATTTTTCATAAATGTAGATATACCAAAAGCACATGTCTCCACTAATTGAAGACGTTTCAATATTTTTACATACAGGTACAATTATTACATACAAGTCAATGTTGTGATAATGCACTTTTGTGCAGAGTCAAATTTGTGTGGAGTCAAATTTCTTATGTCCAAGGCAACAGAAGAAAAAATCTGTCTCGGCTCTGAGAGTGAGACCAATTTGCCGTCAGTATTTGCTTTCTCCAGGGCCTGGCCGATTGGATAGTACCTGCCCACATTTAGGGCAGCTCTTCCCCACCTACTCCACTCAGATTTCTACATTGACCTCTTCTGGAAACAGCCTAACAGACATACCTAAAACAATGCTTTATAAATATTCCTTAATCCAGTCAAGTTGCAACCTAAAACTAAGTTCACAAGTCCACCCCTTGCCAATTTGGCACCCATATACATCTCCTTAAACCATAAATAATTTCCAAGTAAAGACAATAACAAGGTAATAGTTCCACCTAAATTGATACAACTGACATGATGTAACTATCCTGAGTTCAACTAAAAGTGTACTAATCCCTTCCCTAGAATTCAGCTTCCAGGATTCAAAATTTGGTATTTTAATCTTTTGGGATTGTGATTTTCAGAAATCATGAAAGTGGGAGGGGAGAGGAGAAGATGGGTGAAATCATACCTAATGGGTACAATGTACACTATCTGGGTGATAGGCACACTTTTACTCAAGCAGTACAAAAGCAATCCATGCACGTAACCAAAACATTTGTACCTCCATAATATTCTGAAATCTTATTTTCAATCAGTTTAAGAGTGTCTTTTAAAAATAAGAGGAAACTGCACCATGATAACTACTGTATAATACCTGTTCCAAAGGAAAGTTGCACTTATGCTTAATAAAAATAATGTACACATTAATTGAATGCTTATTGTATATACATCAAATGTATTATTTAACTTTTACAACAACCTTATGAGGAATAATATTATCATGATTTTATAGGTAAATAAACTGAAGCACAAAGGCTATTAATCAGTTTACTCACAGTCAAGCAGCTAATGAGTAGGAAGGCTAAATTTAGACTCCAGATTTGCCCAGCTTCCAAGTCTAACACTCATCAGTACCCAGCCCTACACACAGTGGCCTTCAGAAGCAAACATTATCCAGGTCTCCACATAAGGGTATGGGCCTGACACATGCATCAATGTGCTGAGCCACAGGAAGGATGGCAGCAGCTGTGTTCTGGCTTCTCACTCCATTTCAACTCAATGAGAATTCATTTCTTCACTTCTAAAGTGAACTCTGTGTGTTAAGTAATCACCAAGATCTTCTTAAGCAATAAGATTTTTAAGATCCTATTAATTCACTTCATTTACATAACTGAATGATACTGCTAAAAATATTTTCAAAGTTTGTTGTAGTTTTGTTATGATTTCTATCCCTCCCCAGGGGCATTGTAGAGGTTAAATGTGACCAGACTGGATTCATAGAGATGTGGGCTTCTGTCCCAGCTCTACTAAGGCAGGTGTGACCTTGGGGAAATAGGCCAATTTGTCTAAACTTCAGGGTTTATAAAACCCATAACATGAGCCAGGCATGGAGGCTCTCACCTGTAATCCTAGCACTCTGAGAGGCTGAGGTGGGAGGATCATTTGAGGTCAGGAGTTCAAGACTAGCCTAAGTATGAGTGAGACCCATCTCTTCAAAAAATAGAAAAAAATAGCTGGGCATGGTGGCACACACCTATAGTCCCAGTTACTCAGGAGGCTGAGGCGGGAGGATCGTTTGAGCCAAGAAGTTTGAGGTTTCTGTGAGCTAGGCTGACACCACAGCACTCTAGCTCCAGGTGACAGAGAGAGACTCTGTCTCAAAAAAAGAAAAAAAAAAGAAAAAAAATCCATAACAAGAAAAAAATACCAGTATTCACCCCTAAAGGACTGGGCGAGGAAAAAGTAAATGTCAAAGTGCTTGGCACAGAGTAAACTCAAGAAAAGCTAGCAATAATCATTTCTTATTGTTATTGTTATTATGAAACTGAAAGGTTATTCTATGTAATTTACATTAAATCACTAAAAACAATCACAACAAATTAATGATGGCAAAATGATTATTGCTAATATACTCTTGGTTGAATTTTAAAATTATATTTATATACATGTGTATGTCTCTTACTCTAAGTATAGATACATATATATTTGTTATTAAACATCTACTTAAAAATTCAGTTTTGATACGCATTTTGGTGTATTTTTTGGCATTTTTAGATGGCATGGCTGACAAGATCAGCATCAGATATAGATAGAATGATAATATGCAAAAGCACACAGAATTCTTACAGATATAAATGCTGTCAAGATATTTTAAGACATTTTGTGGAAACTACTAAAGTGATAGGGATGGGACAATGATCCACCAACTGAATTAATCACTATCATTACTCTTCTAAAGAAAACACAAAGCAACTTCAGCACACTCAATCATCAAGAACACAAAGAGAATGGAGCCACATAAAACCAGGGCTGGGTCCCTATTCTCTGCTCTCTGGTAGGCAATATTAAAAATGTGTATACATTGAAGACTTCTCCAACACTTCCTAAAGTCTGAAATCCCTATTATAAATACCAGGGAGAGATTTTGTTTGTGTGTGTGTTTGTTTGTTTGTTTGTCTGCTTCTCTGCTTTTTATTTGTATTTATTTTATTTTTTGGCTTCCTCACAAAGAGAAAATGAAACTCTATTACAGCACTGCAGAAAGCCCTGGAACCAGACATTTGAGCCTATCAGTGAAGAATTTTACCTGATGGCAAAAGTGAAAATGCCACACACAGTAAGCATCAAAGACACATTGTTGAGAAAGGTAGCTTTCTTTTCAGAAAAGCTGGCAATTCCAAGATGTGAGGTTGTCTAATTCTTAGAAAAACTTAGATGTCAATGTAGGAGCAATTCCATGGCATCTAATTTTTTGCATGTTTTTTCATGTTTTTCATAGATATAATTGCTTGCCACTAATCTAAATGCATTTCTGCCCCACGTACTGTTACTTTAGAATCACCCAAATATCAAGAACATCTTTATAAAAGACTATCACAAATAAAGAATCACCTCCACAGTCACTTGTTTTAGCAAGAACATAAAAGTGGTAACATAGTTACCTCAAGTGCACATGTATCACCGTAACAATTTAATTAACCACACAGGCTAATGTTTTGCCCTGTGATTTATTTAAAAATACAGAAAAGTTAAATAATAAGTATATTATTGCTAGAATGAAATGTATAGATAACCAATGCAGTTTAGGCAACTTATAAGTAGATTATAAACAAATAGCTAATAATATGGATTTTTAAAATTCACATTATTTTTGCTCTTTATATATTTATATGATATCATTTTGTGAGATATTTTACCTTTCCACAGTACACTTTTCAAATGTCATCCTCTAGATCAATGCTGGGATTGCCACTACAAACCACAAACAAACATAATATTCCAAAGAGAGGATTTGCTGAAGCAGCAGCTATTAGTAATTCCTCGCATATACATGTGAAAGGAGAAAAAGAAAAATGGCTTAGTGAATTCTAGTTCATTCATAGAGCTTTGAGAATTAATTACACTAATATCGCTCAACACTAACAGGATTAAGAAACAAATGAAGGGTCTAAATATAAGACATGAGTCTATTATTTTCTATTTACCTTAACCTACATTTGTAATACATATAACTTTATATTATGTGCCCATTTCTTGTTCCAGTATAGAACTATATTATATATGTATATAATAAAAGTATATTTCTGTATATAACAATGGGTAAAAGCAAATGCAAATATGCAGTTTCTAAACAAATATCATCAAATCCACTGCATATGTTCTCTTTAGACAGTAGGATTCAAATTATAGATATCAGAGATAGCAACAGTCTTCTGTTTATAGCATGTGAAACAGCAGAGAGATGATCACTTAGCTTTTGTTTTGGTTCCAATTCATTTTTTTTTCAAGAAGTGTAATTAAAAAGTGCATTAATGCCACCAATTATGGCCTCCAAGGGACCAGAAACCCCATGTTACTCCGTGATGGAACACAACTGAGCTGCAAACATCCATTTACCATTATAATACTCATTAATCCTGCCAAAAACAACTCATTATGGGACTTCAAGGAAATCATCTCATAGGCAAACACAGCACAGAATCTGTCATTGCATTCCTCACAGCATAGTTGCAGATGTGGAAACTGTTCAATGTCGTTAATTTATTAATATGAAGCTATGATTTCACTTTTTATCAAGCTAAGACCTTTATGTGACAGAACTGGCCTAAAATCTTTCAACCATTAAGCAAAGTCTTGGTAAAAAAAAAGTAGCTTTGATTCAAAACCTCAGTAATCTAAGCCTGAAAAATCTTACCTACTTACCAAATTCTTCCAGATCCAGCCTCATTTCATTGGACATTAACACCATCAATAGTTTTCCTCCCAAAGTAATAACAAAAATCCTATAACATCCATTGTCATCTTTCTGGCTTGACCTGGAATGAAGTATAAATCCTCTCTCATTCTTTCATCAATATAAACCCTGTCATTCTTTAATCCATTGAGCATATTCAAATACGTCTGCTTCTTTCTCTATTCTCAGTTCAAGAGAGATGCTGCACCCAGTAGGAGCTCTCTGAATGCTTATTGGTGATTTGATGTCTAGATTATAGAAAAAGTATTGGTAAATCACCTTGCAGCAAACAAAACTTAGAGTTCTCAATTATCATCATTAGATAAGCAATTATTACAAAGATGAATTACCAGATAGATTTATTTAAAGTACATTATCAATCATTATGTTTGAAGACCAAAACAAACTACAATATTCTCTTTTTCTTCAATGCAATACTTTTGATACTATAGGAGTCTTTGAGCAGAAATTAAATAAGATGTTTGAAAGCATTTTCTGAACTTAGCTTAGATAAAATACTAATAAGCTAAATTCAAAAGTACTTATATTTAATATCTTTTTACAGAATTTGAAACTAATCAAGGTCTGTAAGAACATTTTTTCTTTTATCTCATAAAATTACTGGGACAAAGTAAAAAATAAGTGATAATATGTAGTATCTGAAGTCTAATAAGTGGCCATCCTAATTATAATTGTTTTCTGGGAATTTCAACTAAACTTGCATCTATTTTTTAAAAAAATAGAATATTTTACACAATTCTAATGGGATCAGTAACAAAATTAGTTGAAATTGGTTGAATCAGTAGCAAAATGAGACCTAACATGGCTTCCCCTACAAACAAATTTTAAAAGTTGATATTTTGGGTAAAAAGTGAAGAGAATCATTCATTTTTACAAAGTAATCAAACAAAATATCTGTCCTTATTGTTTCTTGCCAGTTTTCAGGTTTGGGAATTAAACCGTGAGAATAGGTACAAAGCAGGTGCTGCCTGCTCTCGCAGAACCCAGGAGCTGTTTGTGCAATTGTCAATATTTCACTATAGATGTCTGCTTCACGACTATAAGTCCTGTGAAAATTCTTATTCATTACTGAATCATCAGCTCTTAGCATCATGTGGAAGACAGTCTGTCCATGTTTAACAAATGAACAAGTCATTAAATACTACCAGGATAATAACCTGAAAACAGGCAGATAGATATCCCTTTGTATCATTGCTACAGGTCTTTTTTTTTTTTTTTAACCTTATCCCAAGAAGATAAATCAGCTTTATATTCTAAATTCTGAACTACTTTCTTTGAGGAAGTAGATATGTTAAAAGCAAAAAGCAAAAGTATTCAAAAACTAAGGGAAAAGACACATCCTGACTTTTGCTGGTGGAAATAAGTTTACCTACTGAGAGAAATAGAAGTAAGTCAACTGGAAAAGAGATTAATGTTTTGGGCTGAGGGCCTTTCCTTCAGCTTTCGGGACCTTGGCTCACCTGTGCATCCAGGGTACTGTATGGTGCATTATTCTGAAAGGTTTACACCTTTGAAGGCTAGAAGCTTTGCCCAGAGCTGGAGAGGAGCAGAAGATCTCTCTAAGGGCTGAGCTGGACTCAGGGAGATGCATGTGGTGTTGGAAGGGCACCTCTGAATCTCCCAAGACCTGATTTTCCTACTGGAGCAAGTAAAAGAAAACAAAAATAAATGAAATCTTGGCTTAGGATGCAACCCACCCATCACCCAGTATATCTGGTTTCAGATAAGACCAGGATTGCTTCATCTATAGATCTGGACACCAGAAGCTAAAACAGATTAAATATGATGTTCGAAAAAGGAAATATCAAATTTCTTGTATTCTAATTTTTTTGGACCAAAATTTATACCCATACAGACTGGATGCCCCAAATTCCATACTCCTATTTCTCCTTATTGGTGTAATTTTAATATGGATCTTATTTTTATCAGACTAAAATGGAAGTAGAAACAGAAGTGAAGGCTAGCTGGTACCTCCATTTCCTTCCCCAGTTTACTGGAAAATAGGTAGTTGTTTCTTTAATGACATCCTTGCTTCCTGTAGACATGAAGTTAGATGAGAGGACATTTTTCTTGTGTTTTCAAACTGTAAGGAGGAGTATGTCGAAAATCCTTGATACTGCGCTAGTTATATGTGTTGGATATTAAATCTTGAATAGATGTTATGTGAGATTAAATATGGAAGATTTTCACAAAATTGGTACTTGGAAATTGTAAAAAATGAAATGTCTTTATATAATAAGCAAATGGAAGTGGGTCATGTTTGCATGGGCACCATATTTACAATCCAGGACTTCTCCTTTAGAAGCTACAGGGGATATTTTTCAGGCAATTTTCCGTGACATAACTTTTAAAATAATCCCAACCTAGAAAATTTTAAATATCTTTTTATCCTTTAAACTGTTATTTATATAAAGAGACTTTATTGTTTGTGAGTTTTGTATACTCAATTCCAAGAGAAGAAGTTAAAGTATGAATAATAATAAATAAAAATAAGTCTTGATCTGTTGTACTTTATGTTTTGAAATATTTATGTGTAGAAAGAAACTTATTTACAATTTGAAAATGGGCATTCTTTGAGATTAGAATAACCAGGGCATGTAAAGTGTTCAAAGTATAAATTATCATGCATTTCCCAAGGTAAAGAGTAAGGGACTTCCAAATCTCTCTGAGATGTAGAATCTATACTTATAGTCAAAAATGCCAACTGATTTCTGGATGACCAGAAATCATCCAATGTAGAAAAAGCTCTATTATATCTGGAGAATTTAAAAATAAGGTCCAGCATTTTGTCATTATCAGAATAAAATGTCACCCTCAAGGTGTTGCAGGAGGATGCAAACATTTGCATTTATTAATATAGCTTAATGTGTGTTTTTGGTTAAGAGCTCCAGGAATAACATAAATAACTCCAACTGTATGAATATGATAAATAATAAATTCCTCATCAGTGGGTGTGTTCATACACACACACACACAGAAGGAGAGAGAGAGAGAGGGAAACGAGGGTGAAACATACCAAGAGGGAAGGAAAGAAAATCTATCACATTTTTAGACAGAGGGAACAAAAAGATTTGGCTGTGAATTTGCTTCCTGAAGTCCTGGAAAGGCCAGTTGTGTCACATGGTCTACTGTTACTGTAAAACTCATATAGTAAATGTACAAACAGTACAGAAATTATTTAGGGTTAGTTATCTCATTGGTAATCATCATTGCTAGCACCAAGTTAAGACTAATCTACACTTTTATTTTAGTAAATAATTGCTAAACTGTTCCTGCTGTTCTATTATCTAATTCAAAAAATTGTCCCCCACCCCTATTCCTCCTGCTTCCTCATCATTAAAGTAAGCTAAAAATATATCAACAGTCTTTAATGTCACTGTAAAATTTATTCAAAAACAGGTTGGGGAGTAATGATAAAATACTTGCTGAATATTCTTTTTAAATTATAGGGCTTCTTTTGATAATGGTGTACTGAGTCTACTGCAATTGACATATAAGATAACACTTTTCACAATTTTATTGCATATGTACCCAGGACTTGTCCTAATTTGACTTAATTTAGGTAGTTTCTAATCATTTTTCTAATTTCACGAAGTTACTGTAAAATCTGAGCTCATCTTTCCAGGTGCTGCTTTCTCTTCCACCCTGACACAGTCAACTGCAAAAACCATGAAAATAGTATACATGTCCCTGACTAATATATATCTCAATAATACATTTCAAATACTTACAGTATATTATTTCTCATGACATTAGCTAGCAGATTTTCAGTCATCAAAGATTTAATGCTATATATGTCCTATTGCCTGATATTTCTTTTTATTGTTTCACTATCAGCCCTATAACATGGCGATCCCATTTCTACAAGTCAGATGGAATACAGTACTCATAAAATTTAGATCCAAAAATTGTTCATAAAGAAAAAAATTGTAAAAACAGTCTAAAAATTTTGAAATAATTTTTCTACAAAGGTTTACCATAATAGAAAAAAAAATGAACATTATTACATGCTCCTAAAATGCTTCAGAACATCAGACAAAAACATTGTAACTGAAGGCAACACTATAGTAATGGAAAGTTTATCATGTCTCAGAGAAAATTACAGGTGTAGTGTCAAGGGAATGGAGCAAGATAGCCAAATAGAAACTTTCAGCAACTATCCCACCACATGAACACCAAATTCAACAACTATTCATGTAAGTACTCACCTTCAGAAGAACCAAAAATCAGGTGAGCAATCATACTACCTGGTTTTCACATTATATCTATGAAAGAGTCACTAAAGAGGGCAGAAAATATAATCTTGCATTGCTTATGCCACCCTTTCCCCATGCCCGAGCAGTGCTAAGGAAAGAGAGGATCTACGTACTTGGGGGAGGGAGAATGAAGTGATTATGGGACTTTGCACTGAAACTCAGGACCACTCTGTCATAGGGAACATAACATAGGACAGAATTCTGCTGGCACTCAGAGAGGAAGACCAGCCTAGCTAGAGGAAAATCCTCTACCCCCCTACCCCAAGTTCCAGCTAACCTCTCCACTGGCTGACAAAGAGCAGCCTGGGGCCTGGACTAAATTTGTCAGGCAGTCAGGCAACAAAGGCTGTAGACCTTGGGCAATTCCTGCAGTTATGCTGGCCTAGAGCCAGTAGAGTTGGGGTGCTCATGACTCAGTGAGACACCAGCAGTGGTAGCCAAGCCAGTGCACAAGTCACCCTTCTAACTACAGGCTGTGTGGCTAAGGGAGTCTTCTTCCACTTGAGGAAAGAAAAGGGGAAAGATCAGAGGACTTTGTTTTGCAACTTGAGTACCAGGTTAAAGTAAAATACGAAGCAGACTTCTGAAGCCCCTAAATCCAGTTCCTGGAAGGTATTTCTGGACCTACCCTGGATCATAAGGAAACATGCTGCCCTGAAGAAAAGGACCCAGTCTGGGCAGGATTTGCCACTTGCTGACCAAAGAGCCTTTGGGCTTTGAATAAATATCAGAGGTAGCCAAGAAACCATAGCCAAGTCACCATAGGCTTTGTTTGAGACTGGGCTGGCTTCAGGTGTGACCTGGTGCTGGTGGCCATTAGGAAGTGCCCACATCACTCCTCCCCCAACTCCAACAGCCCAGCACAGAGAGTGAGGGAAAAGAGTGAAAGAATTTGTCTGGTAATCAGAGAATTCTCCCATATCTGACCCAAATCTAGCAAGGCAGAACCACCAGGAGTTTGCAAAAGTCATAGTGTTAGTGGGCTTGGAGCACCCCATTCTGATAACAGCAGCAGTGACCAAAGTTTTAGATCACAACATTCAATTCCTTTTGAATATCTGAAAAGCCTTTTCAAGAAGTATGGGTTGAAACAAGTTCAGACTGTTAAGATTAAAATAAATACCTAACTCTTCAATACCAAGACATTGATGAACATCTGCAACCAACAAGAACACCCAGGAAAACATGACTTTGCCAAACTAACAGAATAAGGTACCAGTGACCAATCCCAGAGCAATGGAGTTATGTAACTTTTTAGACAAAGATTTTTAAATCACTATTCTGAAGAAGCTCAATGAACTTTGAGATAGTACAAGGAAGAGATTCAGAAGGCTATGAGATAAATTTAACAAAGAGATTGAAATATAAAAAACAGAAATTCTGGAGCTGAATAATTCAATTGACAAATTCAATTGACAAATTCTCTCAACAGCAGAATTGACCAAGCAAAAGAAAGAATTAATGAGCTTGAAGACAGGCTATTTGAAAATACACAGAAGAGAAAAACAAAAAGGAATGAAAAATAACAAAGCATGCCTACAAAATCTAGAATATAGCTTCAAATGAAAAAATCTAAGAATTATTGTCCTTAAAGAGGAGGTAGAGAAAGATATTGGGGTAGAAATGTTATTCAAAGAAATAACAACAGAGAATTTTCCAAACCTAGAGAAAGATATCAACATTCAGGTGTAAGAAGGTCATAGAACACCAAGTAAATTTATTCCAAACACAGCTGTCTCAAGGCATTTAATAAGCTCCCAAAGGTCATAGGTTAAAAAAAAAGAAAAGGTCCTAAAGGAAGCAAAAAAAAAAAAAAAGAAAAAGAAAAAAAATAACAGCTCCAATATGCCCGGCAGCAGACTTCTCAGTGAAAACCTTACAGGCCAGGAAAGAGTGGCCTGACATATTCAAAGTGCTGAAGCAAAAAAAAAAAAAGAAAAACTTTAACTCTAGAATATTATATCTTGCAAAAATATCCTTCAAACATGAAGGAGAAATATTTTCACAGACAACCAAAAGCTGAGGGATTTCATCAACATCGGGCCTGTCCTAAGAGAATTGCTACAAGGAGTTCCTCAATCTGAAAGAAAAGGACATTAATGAACAATAAGAAATCATCTGATGGTATATAACTCACTGGGAATAGTAAGTACACAAATACAGAATACTCTATTACTGTAATCGTGGTGTATAAACCACTTATATCTTGAGTAGGAAGATTAAAAGACAAACCTATCATAAATAACTATAATAATTTTTGATAGTATAAAAAGATATGGATGGAAAGAACAAAAAGTTAAAGAAAAGTGAGGACAGGGATGTAGTTAAAGGGTAGAATTTGTATTAGATTTCTTTTTGTAAGTCTTATGGTAACCTCAAATCAAAAAACCTACAACAGATACACAAAAAATAAAAAGCAAGAAATTAAAACACATGATCTGAGAAAATTGCTTTTAACAAAGGATAGGAAGAATGTAGAAAAGAAAGATAGGACCACAAAACAACCAGAAATCAATAATCACATGGCAGTAGTAAGTTCTAACCTATCAATAATAACATTGAATGTGAATAGACTAAACTCTCCAAACGACACAGAGTGGCTGAGTGGATCAAAAAAAAAAGAAGAGCCAAACATATGTTGCCTGCAAGAAACACACTTCACCTATAAAAGGCACACATAGATTGAAAATAAAGAAATGGGGAAAGATATTCCATGTAAATGCAAACTGAAAAAGAGCAGGAGTAGCAATACTTCCATCAGATAAAATATATTTCAGGACAGAAACTATTGGTGAACTCAACACTCCTCTTTCAGCATTGGACTGATGATCCAGACAGAAAATCCACAAACATTGGACTTAACCTGCACTATAGACCAAGTGAAACTTTAGTCTATAAATAGATATTTACAGAACATTTCATCAAACAGCTGCAGAATATACCTTCTTCTCAGCTCATGGATCATTCTCAAGGATAGACCATATGTTAGGCCACAAAACAATTCTTAAAAAATTCAAAAACATTCAAATCATGGCAAGTATTGTCTCTGATAACAAGGGAATAAAAGAAGAAATCAATAATAAGAGGCACATTGGGAAATATACAGACACATGAAAATTAAACAGTTTGCTCCTAAATGATCAGTGGGTTAATGAAGAGATTAAGGAGGAAGTTTAAAAATTTCTTGAAACAAACAAAAATGAAAACACAACTATGGGATACACCAAAAGCAGCATTCAAAGAAAAGTTTAAAGTGATAACTACCTATATCAAAAACGTAGAAAAGCTTCAAATAAACTACATAATGATGCATTTAAAAAAACTAGAAAAACAACAGCAAACCAAAACCCAAATTAGTAGAAGAAAAGAAATAATAAAGATCAGAGTGAAAATTAACAAAATTAAAACTAAAGACATAGTGTCAAAATCTAAAAGCACCCTAGTCATAGACTCTGGCCTTGGCTTAACAAGTTTTAGAATGTAAAAGACATAAGGTGTGTCACATGACAATGTTCAAACTACTTAAGGCAATGAACAAGAGGAAATTAGAAATTTGTGAAATTCCAAGCAAGAGATACCTACCAAGTCAATCCTTGACCAGAATCTACACTAGAAATTATAGATGTTTTCAAAATTTTGGAAAGTTAAATATTTAGTAATTAATATTCTCTATCAAAAAACTAAGAATTTTAAGTAATTTTCAAAATTTGTGAGATGAATTTTCATATTGCAATGACTTGCCTAAATCGTTTTTGTTTTCTTTGGTATTCTGTGTCAGGCACAGCACCAAAGCACCATATTGGATGCCTTGCATGAATCTGTTCTGTTTCCTTTAGTACAATGTGTCAGGTACATATTAGGGTCTTAATAAATCCTAGATGGATTGAATTGAAATCTAATGATGGAATACAATTTGTTTAAATATAACAGGAGGCAGAATAGAACCCTGGCAAAGATTAGACATATTGTGGTTTGAGTATTGGCTTTTACATTATTTAGCTGTCTGACTTTCAGTAAATTGTTTAACCTCTTTAGGTGTCAATGTATTTATCTGTTAAATCGCAATAATTATGCTTTCTTCATTAAGTAAAAGATTTAGTGCATTAATTTATATACAGCTCTTACACATAGTAAGAGCTTGATAAATGTTACCTCGTGTCATCATCTAGTGTGTTTACAAAGAATAAAAATATATACATTTATAATAGACTGGGAATATTGCAGGATTGAAAATATTTTTCTATAAAAAATAAAACATGGCTTTTATTTTATTTCTTAATTAATATTTCAAATTTTTATTTTTATTTCTTAACATACATATACTACAATTCCCACCAACAAATGCTTTATTAAATAAGCTTGTGTATATAGAGAAGTAGCAGTAAATATTTTATAAAGATGTCTGTAGTTTAAATTATCAAATAAAACAATAATGGGGCAAGACCATTTGAAGGAACTCTTTATGGATACTTTAGAAGAAAAATAATTTAATAATAATCACCATCTAATATAGTTCAATTTGTAGAACAATTTGAATGTTGCTTATCATGCTATCTCCAAGTAAGTGTTATTCAAAGGATATAAAGTTTAAGAATAATTGTTCTTCAGGTTTGAAAGGATATACAACAAGTATGAACAGATGCCCCCGGAGGTTGCATGCACATCTTCCTCAAGAGGCTACAACATTGAAAAAGAACTTAATTGATCAGAAATCCTGAAGCTGGACAAGCAAATACAGTGATGTTATGTTTCCTTTACTAATGTAGCATTTTAGAGATGATGCACTAGAAGTTCAGTTGGATTGTCTAAGCATAGCCATGGGCATGGGTATACTGAGTCACAAGAGGTGTCATGTGCACAAGAGTTAACTGACTCTTCAAGCATGTCCCTGGACAAAGGGTTTGAATCATTTCCTCTACAACACCAAGAAAACTGGCCTTATTTGTGTGAGAGCAATGGTAATTCCATTCTCCACTGGAACCCTCACAGAAATGAATGAGTTCTCCATCCTGAGGCAGATGAAGAACTAGACTCCACTATATGCGGCTTCAAGAATTCCCTGAGTAGAGAAAGGGGAAAAGCAACACTTTGCTGTGCAATGTCAAACAGTGGCAGCTGGCAGCAGTGGCAGGTGCTCCTCAGACTGGAAAAGGTTCTAGAGGACTTAGGAGGATCATGTGGTTCTGAAATTGATGTGGTATGGGATTTCATTTAGCCTTGAGACTCAAAATTGGACTATAAATATTATAATAAAATTGTAAAAGCAGCAATGTTTTCTTTCAGCTTCTAAAGGAAGTTACAACTTTCACATAAAGAGCTTGATTTTAATTCAATAGTGTTGGGCATATTTTTTCCAAAATTAAATATTATCTCCAGCATGGTCCAATCAGCTCAGACATTGACACAAAACAAAGCCAACCATATCATTCATGAGATTTTTTTTAGTGCTTTAATGTTACTTCACAGATTCAAAGGCCTTGGTCTGTTTTATGATTAAAAGCTAATTATTTCTCTCCAATGCTCCTTAATTGCTCCTACTACACATAATACAGAGAGAAGCTGAATCTTAAGAATGTGTCTTTCTATAAGGTGTTTTAATAATTAAGAATAAAACATTTGATTAGTACTATTTCTATGCTGAAAAGGGATTGAGAAAATTAAAGATTGAACTTAATAGCTGAATATAAGAAAATGTCATTTGTACTGATCTTTTGAGTTACAACCTAAAAGTTATTGACTTTGTCTAAACTTTCAAATACAGAATCCTTAAGTTGCAAAGCAATAAGAAGCATAATAGCTTTAAAGATCTCAAAAATGCCTTTTGCCCATGATATATGCAGCACAGTAAAGTAACAAAAATATAGATCTGTTCATCTAAATGAATGAAACATATACAGTGAAGTTGTAGTATCTGATGCCAGATATTGACCAGTGAGAACATAATGAATTGTATGATCTATAAGACCATAATCCTGCTATTAACCTGCCTTTCAAGTCATAATCACATACACTTCAAAAATCTAAACCAAATAGCTAAAGTTCTTCAATTGAATTCAAATTACTGAAATTATAAACAAATTAATGTTTGCAATTATCCTATGAAAACTAATATTTTTAAATACCAGGTATCAGATTGACTATTAGAAGAGACAGACACTAGATTCTCTGTATTGATCAACTTTGTACAAATAAATACATTGGCATGTTTGTATTTTATAAGGTTCATCTACATTTATTATCTTCCCCACCAGCACAGATGTTAAAAATAAACTTTAATACTGATAATGTTCCCATTATGTTGCTCCCAAAGGATAACTATTTACTGCCCTGGAAGATACCCAATATTAATAGGTTATTAATTTATGTAAGTAACCAATACTTTAAAGGTGAGAGTGTACTTCATCCTCAATTTATAGTAGCCAGTGAACTGGGAAACTCAGTAGCTTTTATGGATTTCATATGTCTTCTGGTCCAACTCTGTGCCTTTAGCAGGACTGCCCACAAACCATGTCACTTAGAGAAATATCGATTACATTTTTAAAAGTTTGTAATTGTATGACTCATTGACACTTTGTTATTTTAAATGTTAATGATATTGCAATATAAATTTTTTTCTTTTCTTTTCATACTCTTTCTCTCTAGCTCAACTTGCTCCATTCCTAGGTCGAAGAGAAAAATATCCAACCAATCTACACAATACAAACAAACCTTTATGTAGTCATATTTTCCCCTACGAGTTCAAATTTTCATTTTTTAATTTTTTCTCCACATTGTTTCATAACTTGCTCTTCAGAATCAAATAATTTGATAGTTGTTTGATTGTTTCATTATTTATAAACTGTAGTGCCTCAAATTTTTTCTCTATGTGACAGATTTACTTATGAGCAATTTAATAAATTTTCATCTTTTGTCACTAAAATAGGGTTTCCATAGTCTCCCATTACAACCAATTATTATGACCAATAATATTCACTGGGGAAATTCTCACTTTACTCTCTTTTTCTGCAGTTTGGGATATTTTTTCCTTATTCTGTACATAGAAGCAATTCATTACAATAAGAAAAATCCATACTTTTGAAGATCAATAAAATTTTAATCAGCCATTCTTTAATTTTACCTCAGTTTGAGTCACTTAAGCAGCTCCTATCCTGGTTTTCTTTCTCTTACATATTATGAAGCTTAAAATTAAAAAATTTTTTCAATGAGTAAACATGACTAACTACAATAAAATATTCTTTCTAGATTTCTTATAAAGAGATCCTCATTGTGGATTAATAGTAAATATATTAACATTTTATTGATATATTCTTCAAAATAATGTATTATAATAATAACCATGGTAACAGTAATATATTTTATTGGATAACCTACAAACTCATGCTTGGAATATCATAGGTGGCTAAAGTTGCTTTTAGGAATTTGTGGACCTTAAATGCAACTCAGCATTTAATTCAGATATAATAATGGAGGAAATACATTAAGGATTAGTAAATAAGCAAAATAAAATGATATTATGGATTTTTTTTAATGATGGACAATAAGCAAAAGTGAATATTATCTGAAATAATCATGGGTCTTTAAAACTGAAATACCTAAAAGACAACTTAGAAGGCAATAAAACATTTCATACTTCATTTATTGGCAGGCAAAAGGGCATAAGCTTTGACATTTCATTTATTGACAAAAAAAGGAACATAAGCTTTGCAAGAGTGAAGATTCTATGTGGTTTGTTCACTGATGTATTTCCTAGCACCTAGAACACTGTTTGGTACTTACTCAACAAATATATGTTGAATAAAAGGTAATTATACTTTTCTAATGAAACATTTTCTGCCCATCTCCCTCACTCTCTTCCTTTGCTTTCTCAGCTCCCATATATATATATATATTGGATTTATTTTATCTTCTACCTACTAACTGTTCTTCACTCTTTAGGTTGCAGTTTTGTAGTCATTACCTTAGGGGAATCTTCCTTGCTCCAAAATACCAGGGTAGTTTTTCCCTCTTTTTTGCTCCTATGTCATTCTTATTTCCCTTTTAGTGAAATTCCTTGGGTTAGAAATTATTGATTTAAAGCTTGTGCTCCCCAACTAAGCTCCATTAAAGAATGCACTGTGTCTAGCCTATTTTCTATTCTAACTCTAGGACCTGGAACATGGTGGGTGTTCAACAAATATGTGATGCCTAAGTAGAAAAAGGATGGGGGAAAGGAAGGAAGGAAAGTGGGAGGGGAGGGAGGGAGATAGGAAGGGAGGAAGGAAAAAAGGCAGGAGGGAAAAAGGGAAGAAGGAAAGGAGGGAAGGGCACACTCATCTGTCTAGGTTCCTGCGAAGACTTGATCTGATATTGCTGTCATTTGTGAAGATAGCTATTATAATGCTGTGGGCCAAATAACCAGCACTGGTGTAGAAACCATTACTAGAGTCCCAAGCAAGTAGAAGAAAATTAAATTAGAATAAAAGCAAAATTTATACTGTTTGACTTCTTACAAATTCATTGGTAAGTGTAAAGTATGTGGCTCACTAAAATGGGCACACAAATAATGTCCTGAAACACAGAAGAAAATAGCTAATGGCAACAACACAAACAAAACAAACTATATACACACATATAAGTTATATATGTGTGTATATTATATATACATGTATGTATATGTGTTATATATGCATATATTATATATATATTATTCCCCATTCCTCTCCATATAAAATCTCATCTATTTCTATACACCCAATTTAAGCTCTACTGGCTCCTATAACACCATCTACTTCCATCATTCCAGATCAATTATTCAGAGAGGTTCTGCCTTTTTGGGATTCAAAAACACTTATGATTTTTCAAAACTATAAATATGATATCAGCCTTCATGATTTAGATATGTATAACCCATACCACTGATGCATTTATTAATTCTTATGATCTCTTTTTTTTAAGTAACTAGTGTCAGGTGACAATCTTGAGAATTATTTTGACCTTCATTGCAAGGCAGCTCAGAACTAATGGTATAGTACATGT